>NW_024543090.1:17270000-17870000 GCF_018167655.1 Microtus oregoni
GTAGTAAGTGCTGGGCCCGAAGACTTCTGGTCTTGGGGCAACTCCTGCAGCTTAAGCCTCTAAAGTTAGGGGTCACTCAGAGGTCAGTGCCAGCTGGGGGCGGCCTTTGCAGCCAAAGCAGGGACACCCAGGGCAGTGGATAAGCTAACTGCCAACCATAAACTCAGCCACCTTTCAACCCGCTCAAAAGCCAGCCTCAGGTCCACATGGTAGATATTAGGACCCGGGAAACGTTTTCAAATCAGGCGGTTGCTGACTCCCAGGAATGTGAGGAGCAGTGGTTATTTTGTCTCAGAAGCCTGGATCTAATTTTGTTGAAAATCCAAAAATAAGTGCCTACTTCATGTTACTTTAATGTTTAATAATGCCCATCAAATATTCATGTACAAACAGAGTAAGACAATAAGAAATCTCCTTTATTTCTGCAAATTTAATAAAAACAAAACAATTTTCTACCATTTGCGAGTTACCCTTGTCCCTGTGCTTTTAATGATGGTATTCCCCCACACTACGGACTTCTGGGAAAGATTCAGTGGCCCTGTATGAGGCAAGGGAGGGGCTGGGGGTAGGGAGCACACAGCTAGCTGGTCCTGCAGAACTGCTTTCTATTGATAACATTTGTTGGTCAGCATCTCTCCTTTCAAATCTTAAGCATATGGGGGACTTAATGATCAATCCATCCACATGGGGCCTCAGGCAGGACCTGAAAGTCCATTCTCTGAGGAATTCTCGAGGGTTGGCAGTAAGTCCCTTGGAGGAGGACAGTGAGCTCACATAGCCTCCTTTGAGTTCTCTGGGAAGAATCCAGTCGGGCTGATGAAAAACAGTCAGGAGAAAACCAAAGGAGCCCTCTGCATGTGCTGTTGGCGACACAATGAAGGAGCTTCTCTAGTACTTAAGAAAGGGTGTCCCAGTTGTCAAAAGTGTTCCACCCCTTGGCTTTTGGGGAGGGAAGTGCTGGCTACTGTAAGCACAGTTAGCTGAAAAAGGAGAGTTGAAGCTTCGTCTTTATCCCCTCTGTCCCCTGAAATGTTGCTGACCCAGTCACAAAGACTTCGTGAAGCAACTGGTTAAAAGAGTTTATCTGAGGCCTAGGAGGGCCGGCTTCTACTCTCTCCCTCTAGGGGCTCACAGGTTCAGTTAAGACAAGAGAAGCCAAGAGCAGGTTCCTTTGGGTCTGTCTCCACATTTCTGATAGAGAGGGGCAGCTTCTCCTTTTCAGTTGCTGCCAATCCTGTCGAGTGGTGGGTTGTTGTTTTGTTTTTGTTTTCTCCTGTAGGTCAACCTTTTAGGAGAAACAAATTGCTGCCGACCCTTCTAAGTTTCCTCCTTTTTATTCCTTTATTATTTACATCTGGAGAGTGCTCCCTTATTTATGCCTTCTCTCTGCTGTTCCCGCAAACACTCCCACCCTTGCCGAGCTGCAAGGCGTCCCGGTTCTTAGTTCTCAGCAGGAGAACTTCACACTGTCTCAAACAAATAATTACCAGGAAGGTTAGAGGTTCACTCAAAGGTCATTTCTTTGGATACTCATCAGAATGTTTACACTGGTAAAAATGGGGATCCTCTCAAAAGGTTCTTCAATGGGGGTGATCCAACAAAGCTGGACATTTAAAAAAAAAAGCATTCTGTGTGCTAGCGGGTCTTTATAGACGGGCTGAACTTGGCAATGCCACTCCGGCCTCACATTTTCAGCTAGTTTCCATGGCATGGACAGGATGTTCACTAGCAGTTACGGCAATGGCCTTTCTTTGCTCACTGCTCCTAGGAAGGCTTGAAAGAAAGAAGCCCCTACAGGTTTCACAGGGCGGGGAGGGTTTTCACAGAGGGTCACAGAGACTTTACTGTCTCACGAGGGCTCCACACAGCCTCTGTGAAGCTTTATTCTTAGTGCTTTTGGTCCCCAGTACTGTTTCATAATTCCAATGCATTCTTCCAAATCATACAGGATTTGGAAAACATATGGGCCCCTGTTTTTGCTGTTGTTGTTTTCTTTTTCTTTTTTTCCTCTCCAGAAATCTCTGAACATAAAACTCCTGCCAACTGTCAACTGCCCTAATCTCGGAATAGTTTATTAACGCCATAGATGTTATTAAAATTAATAATGTGCTCACTTTAATAAAAATTGTGATCTTAAAAATTAAAATGACAAATCTCTTTTTCCCTCATGCTGATGACCCATAGGGCACCACCTTTTAGAAAATACTCTCACGAATTCAAAATGGAGCCATTTAATTCAGAGATGAAAAAAAAAATCAAATGAGAAATGATTTTTTATTTTGTTAATTCCCAATATGAACTTCCATATATAGTCTTTCCCTAAATGATTTGACATAAATCCTTTCCACTTCCTCTGATTATATTTTAAGAATGACCTTTCCTTTCTGCGGATAGTCAACATAATATCAAGTTTTGATTTTACTTAAACTCTGAAGCAGCAAAGTTGAAAAATCAACTCATCTCCAGTCATTCAAGGCCAGAGCTTCATTCATATGGAAAAATGCAACTTCCTGCTTCAAAGACAAAAGACTCATCTTTAAAAGGCTCAAAAGGTTTCTTGGATATTAAATGGGTCTCACGAAATAACATTTTGATGAGTTAAGTGTAAATGAATCAGACACATATGGATTAAGTTATCCCTGCATTTCACACGGGTTTAAAAAATAAGGGGAAAAGAGGGTCTTGGCAAAAAACATTTTGGACTTTGCCAAACCCAAAACATTTGAAAAATTGCTGAAGACATCCAAGTAACCAAAATGCAGCAAGCTGCACCCAACTTTAATGAAAACCCCCACAAGTTATTTCCAATCCAAAGACTGTTAGGTTTTTCATCTGTATCTGATATTTAAGAAGAAAGAAGGAAAGAAAGAAAGGAAGAAAGAAAAAAGAAAGAAAGAAAAGGAGGAAGAAAGAGACAACAAGAAACACAACTCGCCAAGTTTTAGTCACCCTGGCATGGTTTTGAAGTTGCAGACATACAATATACTTCTTTATTAGTACAATTTAACCCTGGTATAAAGTCTCCTTAGATATTCAACAGCTTTTTAAAACTGAATTTTGTACAACTTGTGTGGAAAATGTGTTAATAAATCTAGTGCTTTCTCCAGATTTCCCTTAGAAAAAATTTCATTAGCCTCATTGTGACTTTTTTTAAGGACTACAGATAATTGAATTAGTGACTCCCTAGGGGGTGAGTACCCCAAACTACACTAGTTCTATTGATTTGTATTGAGCATGAAGTTAGTGCCCAGGCTCACACAAAAGCTTCGAAGAGAGTCTCCTGAGACTATTTGCATCTCTAAATTTTACTTAACTAGAAAATGCATTAGTATGTGTAATCCTTCAAACTTATATACCGAGACTCTTAGCTTAAAATAACTTAATTATAGAAATAAATTCAGTGACTTTCCAAGAATCAGGAGGCTTTTCTAAGTCAACTTAGAAATAATAATAACAACAACAACAACAGCAGCAAACAGACCCTCAGAAGAGTCAAAGGGATGGACTCCAGACAGCAAAAGTCACAGAAGCCCACCTGATTCTTGCTGGAGAGACCTTCTAGAGACCACCAGCCACCTCAAAGAAAACCCAACAATTTGAGCTTTGCATGCTCCCCCCACCAACCCCTGCCCCCTGAAATCTGACCACTGCATCCTCTTTTCAAGAGTTTCACTCCAAAGCGTAGCTCAGGCTGATGGGAGTAGACTCAGGTGTCATTCTGGATTGGAAGGTGATTCCCCCACCCCTTTTAAATGGCTGCTAAATCCCTTCTTTCTGGTTCACTAACTTCTTGCCACACCTGGTAACCCACTCCTCCGGGCAGGAGCATTCCTTTGTGGGAGAGCACAGGCCTCTCTCCCTGAGCCCACCCACTTGGAAAGCAGCCAGCCCTGAACACTCTCAGGGTAGCGGGATTTGAAGCCTTTCCTTGGATTGGTGTTGTCAAGGAAGAGGCTTGAACTGTTGACAAGGGATCAGATCAATTTGGAAAAGGTGTGGTGGGGAGCTTGGTGAAAGGGGCCCAGTGAAAACACACAAAAAGGCTCTACTTTGGCTGGCTGCAGGGATTGCCTACCAGCGCGCTCCTGCTTGGGATTTCCGTGGCGTTTCAACCTTGGGAAATCATTCAGTTAGGTTTGTTTAATATGAAAAAATAAACAAACAAAACAAGTTTTATTCTGTGTTCTGGTCTCCGGTTGAACGAGTGAGTTAGACGGGTTTAACGCTGTCTAACAAGGACTTGGACTTGAGAATGACTGAATCCCACTGTACATCCAAGGTGTTCAGACATGGAATCTTTGCCCAATGACAACTTTGAGCAAAGTGAGGTAAATGAATGAGATTCATACACGACTTGAGGACGCATTCACAGATCATAACTAATGTCCTTGCGCTCCGGTGTAATTATAATTGGATAGAATGTTAGATTTTCCCACACCTGTAAAAACATGGGAAATAAATACTCATACCCTTACAATATGAAAACATGATCTTAGCGTGGAAGCACGAAGACGCTGGAGCCTTATGAATTTGCCTGGAGTGGAGAGACTGCTCCTGCTGACACGCGAAAGGCCCAGGGCAAAGTTATCAAGTGGGTGACAGTTCATTTCCCTAAATGTCTGTTGTGGGTTTCCAGCCGCTTTATCTAATGCTCCCCTGAAGTCGCAAACACCCATACAGCTTATTCACTAAAACACTCAACTTTGGTCACAGTCCTCAAAGAAAGACAACAAGCCAGGGGTCTGTGTTCCTTATCACTTCCCCACCTCCCTTTCCTTCCTATCTACCAGCTGGGGGAGGGTTGGGTGAGCCTGGGATGTTTCCAGGACTGACAGCCATAGTGTGTATGTGTGAGGTTCTTTGAGAACTGCCTAGTATATAGTAAGGGCTCATGAATGCTAATGTCACAACGCAGCTAATCAAGATTCCTAAAAAGTTCTGTTCCCTTACAGTTGATAATTAAGAATAGAGCTAGGCGGTGGGGGCACACACCTTTAATCCCAGCACTCAGAAAGTAGAGATGGTCGGATCTCTGAGAGTTCGAGGCCAGCCTAGTCTACAGAGCGAGTTCCAGGAAAGGCTCCAAAGCTACACAGAGAACCCCACCTTGAAAAACAAAACAAAACAAACCAAACAAACAAACAACCCCTCCCCCAAAAAACCCAAATACCCCTCAACCAAAGAATGGATAAGGAAGATGTGGAGTACTACACAGCAGAAAAAATGACAAGATCTTGAAATTTGCAGGCAAATGGATGGAGCTAGAAAACATCATTTTGAGTGAGGTAACCCAGAAAGACCATTATCACATGTACTCACTCATAAGTGGTTTTTTAAATATAAAGCAAAGAAAACCAGTCTATAATTCACAATCCCTGAGAACCCAGACAACAATGAGGACCCTAACAGAGACATACATGGATCTATTTATTCTACATGGGAAGTAGAAAAAGACAAGATCTCCTGAGTAAATTATGAGCATGGGGACCATGAGAGAGGGTTGAAAGAGTGGGGAGAGGAAGGGAGGGGAGCAGAGAAAAAATGTATAGCTCAATAAAAATCAATAACCCCCCCCCCAAAAAAAAGAGGAAAAAAAAAGGAAAAAGATAGATGGGTTGACTACTAAAAATATGCATACTGGACCGATAACAGAATGACAATGTCATCTGTAACATGTGCCCATGTGGTAGGGTCTTTCTAGAGACCAGACTTTCATGTAAACACGCAACTTTGTGTGTGTGTATATGTGTGCGCGCGCGTGTGTGTATGTTGGTGGTGTATTTGTGTGTGTTTATGTGTGTGTATATTTGTGTGTTGTGTGTGTGTTTGTGTGCAAATGTATGTACATGTGCACATGTGTGTGTTGGTGTCTCTGTGTGTATGTGTGTGATTTTAGACACCAGTGAAGCATCTGTCTGCAGGTGTGGTTGCAGAGTGGGCTCATCTTCGAGCACATCCTCTTAGTGACTTTCTAGCTCCTCCCCACTCTTGAATTCCCTGGCCCAGCAGCTTCCAGGCCACCTCCAGAGTGTTAGCGGTACAGAAGCACCACAGCGCCGCACCCAGCACTACTGTTCCCAGATCTGCATTTGAGAAGTTCTCTGGGTGACCTCTGCACTTTAAGTTGTTGAAGTCTTGCAGTAAGAGCCATCAGACGACATCTTAGTGCTCTGCCTAAGAACAGAAAGTTGCAAAGTTCAAGTTTTAATTGTGACTCTCGTGGCCGCAAACATTGCCTCCACTAGCCTCTTTAAGTACCGCAAATCTAAAGAGTCTTTTAATCACTTGCCTTGGGTAACAAACAATGTATAATAATTTGATTCCTTTTACTCCATCTGTGTCTCTTAAAGTAAAAGCTGGGACAATGAAATGTCTGTGTGGAAATTGTCAACAGAGGGTCTTTCAGGGACCAGAGAGGACGGCCGGCACACTCCTGTTTCACCTTTCCATCTACCTCTGTCCTTTCTGAATTGCAATAATACATATGGTTCTTCTCTATTAGGAAAAAAAATGTTAAAGGTGATGGATAAAATTGGGCATCATATCTAACGAGATTTATATGGACAACTGTAGGTTTTTTATTTAATAAAAGTATCTGAGGAATTTCCCTTTACACAGGGAATTATCTTCGATTTCGTTCCGAATGCTCAGCACCATTCCATCGGCACACTCACACCCAGCGGCACGTCACAAAGCATCCGAGGAGGTCCCGACGCCGAAGCCCTGATACTCCTACGGAATGCTGTTGGGTTACTCATGTGTGGCTATTTATCATGTATTCTAAAGGCGATCTTTCAGAGCTACTTGAAAGCAAGGGAGGAGAAAACACTTGAACTTCCTTAGCTATTCATATCTAGAATCTACCCTCTTAAAGATAAAACGCTAAGTCAATAGACATAAGCTATAGCATATTACCTCATCCCGTCCATGATTTATTGCAGATGGAAATCAACAAGAAACTGAATTACTTCGAACGTTTTACTACTGACATTAAAACTCCAGATTTGAATACCTACACACCTAAGAATGGTTCTGAAAACCACTTTCGTCAGACACGGAACATAGATCTATAACTTCATTCAACTCCACCAGCCCTACAAAGAAACGGTGATCGTTTTTAAAATGGCCAGCTCCCAGCTCCCGGCCACTTCAGCCATCTAGCAGATTGGGCTTTGAAACCTCTGCCATCTCCCCTGGTGATCAGTTACCCCATTCACAGCCATTTCCCATTATGTTCCAAACCTGCGCTAATTTCCACTAAGACCTGATCCCAACACATCTTCTAGCTTTAAAAATAATTTTGGCCTTCATGATCCCGTTTGACTGAGCGTCATCTCAGATTCTTCTCCTCCATGGATGTCACCTAAGAATTAACTGGCCCAAAAATGCACCACGCTGTTTAGCAATTATATATCCGAGCTGTAGGACAAGGTCAAGGTGCACTCACGCGTCCTGTGCTATGGAGAGGTCTCTGATTAGCTTGTCATCTGCTCGGAAGAAGATGTAGGCTGATTCTCTCATACAGTGGAGCGGGCCAGCTGTTAGCTGCCTGTCAAGCCCTCAAGTGGACAAGAAGTCCAGGAGCAAAAATGTCATTCCTTTGATCTGGCAAGGAGCAGCTGCTGATTTATAGAGTGGGACTTTGTTCTTCCGTTCTATTTTACTTTCTTTCCTAAGGCAGAACCACAAAATCCAGGAGAAAAAAAAAAGTGCCGTTCCCAGCAACATCAACAAGCCCTGACAACTACAACCGGGTTTTCTTGGCCCTAACAAAGCTCTCAGGCATCTCCTTTGACGCTCACCTTTCCCCCTCCCCTTCCCCCCACCTTCACCATTTTTTTTTTTTTGCAAGCGGTAGTTATTGTTTAATTCAGCTTCTGTAAATGGAATGGACTGTGGCCAGCAAGCCTGGGGCATAAACACACCTGTATGAAAGAAGCCTTATTGTAGCAACCCTCTACAAGCAAGCTCACATGAACCACATGTTCCTGGGTTCAGAAAGAAGGCTCCGTTTTTTCCTGACAGCAAGTTTTATTCTAACTGAGCTTCTGTTTTTGATGTCACCAACCTGTGATGACCACATCTAAACCTTTCCTTCTGCAACGGCATTATACTCTTTTAATCAAAGAGTATAATTCCCCATCTGAGAGCAAAGAGATCCATCAAAAATGCTTATCCACTGTCTATAATATCAATCATCGAAAGCTGACTTAAAGTCCAGAAAGGCTTTAGCAAATGCAATATCCAAGATGCCATAATGGTGATTTCATTACTACTGATTTATAATGACATGCGTTTCCTTGAGTACCCTATAAGGGAAAAAAAAAAAGTCAACAACATGTGCATTTTCTTGCTGAGAACTGAACTGGTTGCAAATGTCTGATTTTGTTTTCCACAGTAACCCTGCCCAGCCGGAAGTACCCATCAGCTGAGTGGACTAGCAGCTGAGCGGGACACGGACTAGCAGCACGGAGAAGTCCTTATGACTGTCAGCTGTGCATCAATGAGAAGCAAGCAGCCCTTTGGGCAGCCACATGTGTATGTGCACGTGGGTGCGTGCACACCGCTCCTGTACATGTGTCTGGGAATACACACACCGCGCCTGTACATGTGCCTGGCAATGAACTTTGCCAGGGACAAATTCATTAACACCTCCATAGATTTTTCTGTGCTGCTCCAGAGGGACATGAAAAAAAAAAAAAGGTGCAGATAGAGATTTATTTTTGTTAATTCTCGGCTACATATATACCTGTTCCTTTAAAGGTTCAAGGGGCTGTTACTAACATGGAGAGGAGAAGGCGGTGGTTCGCTTTCAGTGGGGCCCTGTTTCAGAGCCCTTCCTCCCCCTCCTGTCTTGTGTTCAGAGGGAGTGGGGATTTATTTAGCTTGATTTCTGACTTTATCCTTTGACCAATCGAAATGAGCCGAGCACTAGCTTTCTCCTTCTTGAGATTCTTATACAGCAGCTGTGTCCTCTATGAGTGGGTTGTGTCCCAGTCACTGGCTCTGTGGCTGGGGAGCTGAAAACCCGCCTAGCACTGTACCTGCTCGTCTCTTTTCAGTCCTGAAACAATTAGTGGGAATAATTTCAAGGGTCATAAAAATCTGTACATGTGTCACCATCGATAAGCCGTCCGCAGTCTGCTGTTATCCCAAACCAAATCTAATGACATATGGACGACGTATGTAAATATAGCTAAATATTTGAAAATGCAAACCATGCCTTTCGAGATTTCTATTCTTCATATACATGTAAACGAACCGAAAAAAGTCACCATTTTGAGAGCACACACTAGTTAATATAAATAACAGTCTATACCCAGTCAATTAGTGCAACGGAGTCAAAAAGACATGAAGAGAGGTTGGTCACCAGGCATGGCAGTGCACAGATACCTGTAGTGCAAGCACTGGAGAGGCAGAAGCAGGAGGACAGCCAATTTCAAACCAGCTTGGGCTACATAGTGAGCTCAAGGATAGCAAGGGGCAGCAGAGCAAGGCAACAACTAAGATCTGGGGGTGGGATATAGAACACTTGCAGAGGAGCTGGAGAGATGGCTCAGCAGTTAAGGACATTGACTGCTCTTCCAGAGGACCCAGGTTCAATTCCCAGCACCCACATGGCAGCTCACACTGTCTGTAACTCCAAGATCTGACACCTTCACACAGACATACGATCAGGCAGAACACCAATGCACATAAAGCAAAAATAAATAATTTAAAAATACAAAAAGAACACTTTGAGTGCTTACTGAGTGTGGGCAAGGCCTAGTTCTCCAGCACCAGAAGAACAGAGGCTAAGCAAACTCTTGGAAGAGAAGAGTCGAACCAGTTTGAAAGAACATTTAAAACCAAAATCAAACAAATGGAAGGAAGGAAGATGTCCACTCCACCAGGACTGCCCTGGTTTGAGAAGCAGGAAGGACAACTGACGTGAGAGTGGCTGACAGTTTCTTCTGGTTTCTGGGGGAACCTGGTGGCAATTTACAAGCAGGCAGCATGGGGTTCTTCAGAGCTAACAGGAAACCCTGAAATTCTTTAGTGGGGAAGTGAGACAATAGACCACCTGAGGAAAACCTTTTCCGATGGCCAGGTAGAGGATGAACTGAATGGGATTGATGAGAACAGAGCAGCTGAGAGGGCTCAACACACTTGGGCAGGGCAGGGAGGAAGAGGAAATGAAGTGGACTCCAATAAGGTTCTGGTGATGAAACTGGGGAGCCTTTGACTTTTAGAACGACTTCCGCGTTGGGCTTTTTCCTTGGCGGAAGGTTACATCAAAGGCACTAGGACGGTGACTCTGGAAACCCGTGTTTGCTATGTCAAAACTGCTAATTAGCTTTTCGATTCCTATTTATTGCAGTAGAGTGAGCCGCACCGGGTTTCTAGATGACTTGGCAGTGACGCTCTAAGCTGAGAAGTTAGGGGACACTCAAGGACAAAGAAAGCGTGAACTCTGAAAACAAGTGACTGCTTCAAAATGGCCTCTCCTATTCATAGTTATTAAACGAGGACTAGTCTAGATCTCAACCAGTACTAAACTTAAAAACACTACCTTTTCATGCACCTCTGGCTTTGACAAAGTCCTCCATCTGATCCTGTTGGCCTGGCAACTGTAACTAAAAGCTTGCGGACAATGGCCTTATTTCTAGGTGGTCTAGCTTGCTCATTTTGAGTTCTGAGATGATCTGTGTGAACCGATTTAGAAGCTGACGACAATCACACGCGTATCAGTCACACTGTGCCTTAAACTTAGCAAGAGTGATTCTAGTGATGGCATTTATCGGAGGTCTTAAATGAAGTGCACACACACACACACACACACACACACACAGGCGAGTGCACACATACACTGTACTTTTAAGCAACTGCATAAGATAATCAAGGGCAGGTTTTCTCTAGGTGCTGACAAGTAATTTAGAAGAGAATTGATGGGACCGGGTGTTACGTTTAAAAGGGACTCCATTAAGGGTGATGGTGTCCAAATTGTGTCCTTCTCACAAACCATATTTTTCTTTTTAAATGGGCTTTTAAGGTGAAAGACGCAGCACTTCAGCAGACTTCTAGGTGTGGAGACAAAGGGTTCACAAGTCTCCATTCTTCAACCCGGGCCAAATCGCCCCCGGGGACCTATGCTCTAAAGCCCTGGGGGGAGGGTGCTATGCATGTGAATGCCCCCACCAGAGTTTTCCTTGGCTTCAGGGGATCCTTTTTCTAGAGCAGCAGGGGATGTTTTAGAAGACCAGACCCGCCTGCCAGAAGCCTTTGGAGGGACCAGGCTCTCAGCCCCCTTTCCTTTCTCCTGCTGGCTTAAAAGAGAAAGAATTTTGCAGCGGACACATTCGAAAGGTGGCAACATTCTTGGGGCCGTTTATCAATACCACTTCTTTCTTTAAGCCCGTGGCTTGGTCTCTTGTTTGGGAGGCTGAGATTTTAGCACTTTTAAAGGGAACCATAAGTGAGAAATCTCCCAGGTGTTAAACTTTAGAGTGGCTTCAACCCAAAATGGGGGCGGGGAGGCGGGGGGGGGGAGTAACGACAAGAGTAAAACACAGAAAGTCAAGTGCTATTATGGAAAAGAGCCATCAAATAAAGCATCGTAAATATGCATACAAGTAACACTCCTCCTACTTAAACCGGTGCTATTTAACCGCTTTATACTTCCATTCAACTTGTCAATAGGGGTTAAAATCAAAAATTTAAAACAAAAAATTTTACTAGTTACTTTCAACAAACTCCATACAACCAAAAATGATATTTAAAATATTACAAAACATAATTTTATCACGAAGCAAAAATTTTATTCACAGACACATGCCTTAATGCCCTCATATACATGATGTGCAAACATCAAAGGTTAGTTTCTAAGTCAAATTTCCGGAGTACCTTTTCTTAAGAAGAAATGAAACATCTTTTGCTTAAATTGACACCCAGGTAGCCTCCTGTGTCTTGGACAGAGATATTTCAGAAAGCGTTTTCAATGGGATGGTATTATTGCCCACAAATTTTTTAGCATCATCCCGTAATCATAAAAGACATAAAATATATCTTTATAAACCACAAGAGACCTAGCAAACCAGAGGTTATGCTGTGGCTGCTTTACTCCTTAAATATTTTAGCTTTAAACGGTTAGTTAGTGGATCCGCTCCCCAACTGCCATTTACAGAGAAAAGGAGACATCAACCTTTGGTTCTAAAGTTCCATCTAGAGCTTTAGGTGCAAACTAGATGTATGACGGTTCGAGAGGATTTTTAGAGTCTATCCAGGCTCCACATCTCTTAGTAAAATTCCCAGTGCGGTTTAATGCAATTTTCACAGATGAAAACACTGGTGTTTGAATGGTCTCCGTCTTCATGGAAATAGCCGTAACATCACCGCTTATTAACAGCGAAATAATTTAGTGCCGAAGTGGTTTGAAATGTCATAGATTTTTTTTTAATCATTCGATATACAAATAGTCCAAGATTATTTCAGAAGTTTAAAGTTAATATGCTAAGTAGCTAGGGTCATACTATTCCTTCCATCTGGGGATGGTCTTCCTTCTGGAGCCTTCTGGTCCAGGCATCACTGGGAATTCTTGCCAGACCTCTTTGGGGTAACTTTGGTGCATAATCTGATTAAGAAACATTTCCTGGGACTAGGAATTGGTTCCTTTGCCTGCCACAGTGCAAGGCCAAGGCTGAAGTTTGGATTTTTAGCATCCAAGCCAGGTGAGGCTATGTTCTGCTATCTGTCCAGTGCTGAAAGCAGAAACAGAAGGATCTCAGGGATTTGCTGACTACCTAGTATAGGCTCAGTAACAAAACATTACGGTAGGCAGCAACAGAGAAAGATTCACAACCTCTGGCCTCTGTATATGAGTGCACATAGATACAAATGCAAACACTTGTGTGCACGTGCGCGCGCGCGCGCGCGCACACACACACACACACACACACACACACACACCCTCAGTCATTAGCAAACAGGCTCCCTGAAGAATTTGTTCAGTGCAATGACCACAATTGACCTGTCTGGTTTTCACCTAGTTGATCTTACAGAGAGCATATTTTAGCTCTTTGCTATCGACACCGTCTCGACTATCCCCAATAAAATGTTTGGTGAATCAACAACTAAATGAGCAAATGGAAAGACGGTTTCTTCCCTAGGAAATAATTTAGAATTGACAATGGAAGAACCATTAGGGAATCTCTTGTCATTTTTTTTCGCAAGTGGCATAGCTCAATTCCTGAAGAACAATGTGCCCTAGAGCAGGGCAGAGATAAGATGAGACATAATTCCAGCTTCCTGGTTCTGCTCTAATGAGTGTCACCTAACTTAGTACAAGGTGTGACTCTACCTGGACAGCAGACAGACAGGGGAAGGACTTCTCTGGCAGAAATAGAGTCTCTTGCTCTGCCAGGTTCGGGGTGTGTGCGTGTGTGCATGCGTGCGTGTGTGCATGTGTGTGTGATATGCATAGCATGAGATAGAACTGGAGTGGGATGTCACCATTGTGCTGGACTGCAGTGGGGAAGATGGATTAAACACTGGGGTCCAGAAGGATCTGTGAGTGTGTATTCTGGGGTGAGGGGCAGGAAACAAGAATGGGGAAAGCAGGAAGAAAGGAAGATTTGAGATGGAGAAAAGAAAGGAAATCTATTTTTCCCCCGATTATATCCTTTTAAGGATTTCCCCCCCATTTATGTTTGGAGGAACACTGGTGCCAAACGAAGAGTCCCAGGTCAAATCCTATGGGATAACGGACACTAAGGTAACAAGAGGTAGGGGTGTTTTTGTTTCTGCTGTGAGTTACATCATGGCTCTTCGCAATTGATTAACACTTCCTAAAAGGGGATGAGAGTTACCAATCAATTCATAACAGGCTCCAGGGATTTTCAGGGGTGCTAGGGTTCCAAGCTATTGAAATAAACCACGGCATTCTAATATCCAGTGAAAACTGCGCTTCAAAGCCATTCATCAACCTGAAAGTAGGATTTGTACCTTCCCTGAGTCAGACTCCTATGTTCAGGCACTGACCGGCCTTGGGTTCTATACCCACCCCTTCTTGAACTCCTCCCAGTGAACAAAGCCTGCGAGCGTCCCAGCAGACCCCAGGAACACACTGACTGAACAGGCTCCTTAGAACTTCCCAGGGTGACTTGAAGATGAGGGAATGATTTTAGTCAAGGATATTTTCTCTATGTTTTCATTTTTGACTCACTTAATAATTTTAAGTTATCATTAGATACTTTGCTATGCCTACATTTTTATTTCACAATAACTATTAGAAACCAACCAATAAACCAAACAAACCTTAAGTATAAGATACATAGTATAGGGCTAGTGAGATGGGTTGGAGGGTAAGCCTAAGGCTTGCCACCAAGCCCGATAACCTGAGGTCTATCCTCAGAACCCACACGGTAAACAGAGAGTATTGATTCTCATGTTATTTCTGACTTCACAATGCGCCTCTCCTCATGCAAAATAAAGAACTGTAAAATGTTAAAATATTTTTAAAAGATACACTATGTATTCTATACAATACATACAATATTATTATATAAAATAGATACACTCTATATACTTAAGTATTTATATATATGTATATAGACACACATATATATTCCTTCTGCAATACTGCCTGCAATTTTATTATTCAGATTTGTGAAGGGTTGTGGCCAGCTGACGCTAATATATATATATATATATATATATATATATATATATATATATATTGTGTTGGGCCATTCACTTGTGAGTCAGCTAGGATGAGGCAGGAAGCATGGTGGAGGATGTTACAGGGGAAGGAGAACAGAGAAGGTCAGAGAGATGGGGAGTGAGGATGGGTTGCTTTGGATAATGTACTTCAATGTACACCCAAGGCTCGCTGGCCCCCACCACCCTCCAATCAATTCCACTTTCTTGTTTACAGATCCTCCATGTACAAAATTAGCTTTTACTTATAGTGGTGTTAAACACCACCTGCCTGCCCTCTGAACCCCGATATTCTGGGATGAGGTCAATGTGGCGAAGGGCCCTGGCTCTATAGGCAATCCTGTCATTCAGGCTAACAGCAGTGATTCACTCACAGGAGGCAAAAATGACTCAATTGTTGGGCTTATTGACTCCAGGGAGCACGGCTACTCTATCATTACTGTGGAGTGCAAACACCCTGAGCTCTGTTTTGGTCCACTTAAAATTACTATTTGCTGTGAAGGATTGGCAAAGCAATTCTTAAAATGATGGGGGTGAAAGTCAGGCAAGCGCCATTACGGGCTTTTCCTTCCGTTTAAGCAGAAGTAAGCATTCTAAGAGTCTCCAAGCCTGACCCACTTGTTTAACCTTTTTTTCGCTTTGCTGTATTAACATATATTAACCAGCTATAGAAGCCCTAGGAGGGATAAAAACCTCATGACCAAATTATGGTTCCATTTTCATGGGTAACCTCTCCTTGGGTAGAAATTAAACCCCAATATAAATACATTTTTAGGTCTACACAAAATTGAGGAGGAATGCCAAAAAAACAGTAGCCACGGAACAGTCCTGCAAAGGCCACGGCAACTATGGCGTGGTCGGAGAAATTGCACACGAGAGGACCTATTGGAAAAACCAAATAAATTTAATTAAATAAGATACAAGATGATTTTCCCATGTCTTATCTACTCCCCTTGGTTAATATCCATGACATACTGATGCTGTATAATTGCTCCTCTGGCATGCTGCAGCTCAGAGCCGTAATGAGCTGCCTCCGCACAAAGGCAGTGAGAGCGCTTTCCCTACAGAGTTATCTTCTCAATTATTTATACTTGCTACACTTCCACATAATGGCAGTTTTAAAATCAAACAAACAAAGCAAAGCGTACAATAAAGGAAGGGGACAAGAAGGAGCAGGGACCTTTTTCCTTTCTTTCTTGAACACCAGAAGGGACGGGCGAGCCAACTGAATTTGGATCCCAGGAAAGTCTCAGGGGTCCAGCAAGCAGATGACATCAAAGCGTTCAGACTGCCACCTTGGTGAGGCTTGAGCAGCTCTGCAGACATGTGTGGCTTTTAATCTGTCGTATGGAAACATGGAGGAATGCAAACTTTATTCCTCCCCTCCCTAAGTTTGTGAAAATTCCTTGCTCAGAAGATTTGCCCCTCACCTGCCCCTCTCCCCATTCCAGGAAAAGAAAAGGTGCTACAATTGTCAAAATGACGACACTATGGACTGAAAATGGCGTTCAGTTACAGTCACCCCTCAGGAGGTGGAGGGGGTCAGTCTTTCTCAAGCCCGTTGTGTGTCTACTGTCCACACCGGGCCTTTGGCCTCTCACTGTAAAACCTACAGACATGAGAAAGCCAGGCTGAATCACAGCCAGGCCCCCTATAGAAGGGAGAAATTACACTGAGAGAACAGTTAAGAGTAAACTGTAATCTGTAATGGTATGTCTTCCACTCCCTGCGTGTGCCTGTTTGTGGCGTACAGAGGACAGCATCCAGGATCTTCCTTAATCATTTCTCTAACTCATTTCTTGAGACAAGCTCTTTTTTCTTTTAATTTCATTTGCTATGATGATGATGTGTGACTGTATGTGGGGTGTGTGTGTGTGTACACTTGTGGAGGTCCGAGGACAACTTTTGGTAGTTAGTTGGGTCTGGGAATCAAACTCAGGTCATCAGGTTTGCGGGCTAGGTCTCTTTTCTCAGCTGTAGCATCTCAGCTGCCCTGAGACAGAGTCTGTCACCGACCCAGGACCTCAATGATTTGGCTAGACCTAGTGGCCAGCGAGCCCCAGGATTCTCCTGTCTCTACTTTCCCAGAACCGGATTCCGGTGAATCAGTTTCTGGTTTAGGTTTTTTGTTTTGTTTTGTTTTTTGGCAAGAACTTTCCTGCGGGCACCATGCCCCCAGCCCTCTAATGTTGCCATGCTGATTAGTTTTGGACTCTAGAATGAGCTGTTTACTGTGTTTGTGAAGCTGTGCCTACTGGGTTTCTAGCAAGTAGTTCTCAGTGTAGATGTCCACTCGCTGGCAGCTGGTGTGACTTCCCTAGTTAACCCAGAGATGTGACTGAGAAGAAGCTTGTAATCCATTAAATTAATTAACTTATTCTTATTTTGACACTTATTTTATTTTTGTGTATGTGCACATGGTATATGTGGTCATGTGTATGTAGATGTGTGCACTTGCACAGGTATGTGCACCCATGCTTGTGAACTCATGGAGGCCAGAGCAGGCAGCGTGGGTCTTCCTCTGTCACTCTTGGCCTGGTAATTTTGAGGTAGGGTCTCTTCCTGCATCTTAAGCTTGGGCTTCTCGACTTATCCGGCAGCCAGGAAGCCCCAGAGATCCTCCTACGTCCACCCTACACAGCTCTGGGGCTGCAGATGTACAAGAGATCAAGCTAGACTCTGAGAAGAAGCTATTTGAAAAAGGTAAGCTTAAACTCAACCAGATGCATAGTTGGATCTACATGAAATCAGCATCTAGTTTAATGTTCTCTGTTAAAGTATTATTAAAGTTCTGGCTTTAGGAAACAGCTAATACTGTCTTTCTTCTGAAACAGTCACCCTACCAGCAGACAGTCACAGACACACCTGTGCCTGAAGCTATCATTCGCAAAGCCAGTGAATACAGATGTTGTGCAGTCTACTAGCTATTTCCAGATGTGTGTGTGTGATGTGTGCACATGAGCGTGTGCACCATGTGTGTCAGTGTCTTCTTCCATTGCTCTCTACCCTATCCTTTAAGACAGGCTCTCACACTCATCCAAGTCCACCATTTTGGCTAGGCTGGGCTAGGGTAGGAGCCCCTAGGGTCTGCCTGTCTCCACTCTCCAACACTGGGGTTCGATGGATGAAGAGTCAAATCCACTTTCTCCTATGGGTGTCAGGTATTCAAGCTTAGTTCTTATACTTGCCCAGCAATGCTCTTAACCCACCGAGCCACCTCCGCACCCCTTCAAAATACTGTGAAAACAACAACGTCCTTAACAAAAGTAGCATTCCTAAAAGATTAGCTAAGACAAGCATAATTTAAAACCCCTCCTAGCATGTTCCACCTGTTCACACGCACATATATTGAATGGGCTCACATACAGACTCATTGGTAGACTGCATGACTTTAAGTCTTTCTTGATTTGACAAACTCAGGGAAAATCAAAATCTTGAGAGATTCACGCCACCCCTCACCAAGTACAGACAGAGGTGCTGTTGTGAGAGGGATCAGCAAGGAGAAGAGAAACCACAATGACCCACAACCCAGCTAGGTCATTGGGGGCCGCCATCTTGTCCTGCTTGGCCAAGCTATCAGTCTGGCCACTTACTGCCACAATGAGCTTGTCTCAGCTACAGAGTACTAGGGCTGGGCCACACTGAGTTCACTGCTTTCTGTCAGAGTGACTGATTGGCAGTATGGTGAGATCTGAGGGATGGTAATCTTGCAGTTATGGACTCAATTTTGTTACCAGTTTGAAAGCTGGTGACTCCTACTGGTCACGGGCCTAGTGGTATAGGCCTGCTAATTCCACTTACCCAGGAAACTGTGGTAGAACTATCGAAAGTTCAAGGTTATCCTAGGGAACTTAGTACAACTGTCTCAGAATAAATAGGAAAAAGAAAGCTCGTGCTGGGCATGGTGCTGCCTTCTTGGAATCCCAGTATCCGGGAAGCAGAAGTAGGAAAATAAGGAATTAAATGCCAGTACCTATATAAACAGTTTGAGGTCAGTCTGGATTACACAAGACTTTATTTCAAAACAAACCGACCCATGAAAAACAAACTAATCAAAACAGCAACAATAACAACTAAAGTGGGTTGGGGGTGTAGTTCAGAGGTAGGGGGGTTGCCTAGGATATATGAGGACCAGGTTCAAACCCTAGTTACCCTGCCTTTCAAAGTCTGTCCGCAATGCTTCTGACATTTTGACCTTTAACACAGAGGATGATCTTCCCATGTAGATGTGAACTGGGTGACAGGTGACGGCAAAGGGACGCAGCTGATGAGACCCACCACCCCGCCACCGCCTCGCCCCTGCGGTCAGAGGACTCAAAGCAAAGCCTGTTGGACACGGACAAACAACCGAGTGAACAAAAACATTCAGCAAGCATATTCTGCGGCGTTTATAACATACTGACTAATGAGTAGTTAAATGTTGGGTGTAGAGGAAGACCTGGGTTCCTTTGTAGTCTTAAACATTTAGAAAGGTCCAGAAGAGAGGTCTCAGATTCTGGGAATAGATACTGGTATATTTTAAAGGCAGTGAACCCCAATTTAAAAACTGGCAAACTATAGCTTTGAGGTAACTTGCTTGTGAGGCACTTGAAGGGCAGAACTCAAGCTGGGTATGGTGGGATATGCCTGTAGTCGCAGTACTTGGGAGGCAGAGGTAGGATATGAGATTCCAGTCCAGCCTTGGCTTCATAGCGAACTTCAGGTCAGTGTGGGCTACATTATTAATTCCAGGCCAGCCTGACTCAAAACAACAAAAATCAGAAATAGACACAGCAAAACAAAAGAGGGAAACCCAAGACCGGAGTAGACAGACTCAGGTTGGTTTTCATTTCTATGAGGGCTCCTGCTGTCCGGCAGTGATTTGCCCAAAAGGCATGTGACCCTGAACTACCAGGATACCTAAGAAACCACAACCCCTGCTTACCCCAACTCTCCCCAACCCTGGCAACACACTCTCTCTTAGTAGACCAGCCAGTTAATCAGACATTAAAGGAACCCACAAATCTCCACGAGTGGCTGCGCAGAACGAAAAGAAAGATGTGGGAAGGAAGGAATCATTGTTAGAAACTGCTTGAGCCAAGGGAGTTCAAAGGGCAAATAAAATGGAAGATGGCGGTTGAGGCCAACCAACCAACCATCCACCAAGCCAACCAATCAAACACACAGATATTCTGGAGTAAGGGCTGGCATCTCTCCCCTTCCCTCCGAGCACCGTGTATTGGAGTCTATGTCTCTGCTCACAGCAGGATATGGCTTTGGCTTACCCTGGACAGGTGCAGATCTGATAAGAGGTTTGGCACACACTCCAAGCCTCGTTTACAATCTGTTTTGCAACTTCCCTTTCTATATAAACATTGTCCAACAACTTCTAACAAAAAAAAAAAGTCGTGTTTACTTGTCCTGTTTCTAAGATTTCCCCCACCCGCTTCTTCTTCTAAATGTTCCCTCAGGATGCTGTCTTGCAAACTAGAAAAAGCTTGGATTTCAGCTCTGGTCTCCAAGGTATTCTAGTGTTCAGCGGGGCCGTGTGCTGGGAGGGAAGCGCTCTACCTTACTGATTTAATTAACAGGATTCTTTTCATTATTGTGGGGATTTAGTTTCTTCTTGCCTTTCAGTGTTTGGGAAACACTGATTTATGTTTTATATTTTGAAGGGAAATTTATTGTTCTTTGACAGCTGAGGCTCTTAAATCCCTGGCACCAAAGGGACCCTGGGGAGGTGTCACAGTTGCCTAGCCTTGCCTACCTCCACGCAGTCATCTCAAGGGCTCCCCTCTAGAAATGAGGAGCACCATCAGCTGTTCGGCGCCCAGCCCACTGCACCCCCAGCTGATCATTACACCAGCAGGGGTTGGCCCATTCCCATTTGTGAACGGTGGCATTAGTAGGTTGATCAGTAACTGCGACTCACTGATGCGCCGGAAGGCAGACACAGCCCATGAATTCGGGAACTCCGCTTAAACTCTTGGTGAAGTGGAGCCTGATGAATTGTTAGGATGTGCTCTGCTTAGGATGAGGGTATGGCCGAGGTGGAGATCATGGTAAATTTTCTAAATATGAGCATACACAGGGAGATGGTAAAAATAAAACCATGGAAATTAGCACTGTTTGGCATGGATACCCATCACAATTTTCCTTCCTTTCTTCCTTCCTTCCTTCCTTCCTTCCTTCCTTCCTTCCTTCCTTCCTTCCAGTATCCATCAAACTCTGACTTCGAAAAGAAAAACTACCATGTTCAGTGAAAACTTACGAAGGCATGTAGCTAACTCCCGGTTCAGGTGTCAGTTCGCGGCTGTCATTACGTGGTTCTCCATCTTTTCGGAGGCATTCTTCATGCATTACTTTCATTCCTAGTCTCATCACAGACCTTTCTTGAGCTATACGATGAATGGGGTATATACACTGGTGCATATTCTTATTTGATTTTCCACAAAGCCCAAGCAAGTGAGTGGTGTTCATTGCTGTTTGCCAGCCAGTGAAACTGAATGTTCACAAAATCCAATCCCGTGGCTCAGTTTTCGGTCAGTGGCTACTACAGCGGGCTCTGGTGCAAGCACACACAAGGCTGAAGTCTAGCAAACGGGGAGTGACAGCAGCCATGTTTCTTTTAGCTGGCATTCCTCAGGGAGGTGGGGCAACGGAGCCACCTTTTACACCAACCCTGTGGCTCAGGGCCTTGGTAAGACTCCCCTTCTAAGGAAATTATAGACTAGAATTTTTATCATATCTAAATGCATAAGCCATTCTAAGGTAAAGTCTAGAAGAAACAGAAAGAGCATGTAATTCTATAGCAGTTTGGGATTTCAAATCTTCAAAAGAAATTAACATGGGAGCATGGTTCAGCCTGGCGAGAAATTCATAACCATAAAATCTACCTTCCATTCTGAACCCGAGGACCAGCTCCAAGCTAATGTTCTTGTTGTTTAGTTCTGTTGTTATAGGAGAATTGTGATTTTGAAATGTGAATTATCTTTATTGATTTGGCCTGTGTACAAAAATTCAAAGAATAATTTTGTCTTAGAAATTCAGGCTTCTCTCTTGTTAATTTGTTTGTTTGAGACATGGTTTCTCTGTGTAGACCAGGCTGACCTCAAACCCATAGAGATCTGCCTGATTCTGCCCTCCAAATGCTGGAATTGAAGGTGTGTGTCACCACCGCCCAGCTGAAATTCAGGCCAGCTTCTTAAAATTTCCCACAAAGACCAACTTTTATCACCAGTCTTACTTTAGGTAAAATGTCACGTAGGAGGCACCAAACCATTTTCATGCTGAAAACGGCTGAAAGAATTTCAGGTCAGTGAGAAGGGAGGGCAGAGAACAGAAGACACACATGGCTGTGAGCAGGCACAGGCAACACAGTTCCTTATGGGGCAGCTGTAGCATGGTATCATCTCCCCGCCTCCCTCACCAGTACAGAACACACTACGAGTCCCATTATCACGATGTGCGTGGTACGTTCTCCTTCAGATGATCTTGATTCTTCGGGTTCATTGCCTCTACCTTATTAATAGTCTTTGATTGCTTGTAGAAATTCTAGAAGGCACGACACTTGATCCCTTTGAGCAAATATTTATTCAGCGTCTGCTGCCTCCTTGGCAGTTCACTCGGGTCTTCTTAGGGGAGCGCATAAAAGGAGACCTTGTATGAGAGGCCGCGCTTGCAAAGGGAAGGAAAACCACTAACTCTGAGATGAACTTCACGTTCTCTAAGTCTCTACGCTTAGTTGGAAACACAGGATGCACTAACCCATCCATCGGCCTAGTTATGTGATGAGAGAAAGAGATAGGAAGAACACAGGTTTGGAAATGCACATCTGAACTCAGCTGATGGCCCTTATGGTACGGTTTGGGACAAGCTCTTTAACGCATAAGTGTCTAAATCACTTTAGCTGCAAAATGAGAATCACGAGAACTGCTTCAAAGCTTTGACCTGAATATGGACTGTGAAGGCCAATTTGCATTGTAAAGCATCACGCCAGTACCTGAGAATTACAGGGCAGCATTGGAGCCCTCCTGCGGAGACAGTCCTCCAGACACTCTGACAGTGAACCAACGGAACGGCATCGCTCGACCTGTTCCAATGCTATAAGAGCGCCAGTGTGTAGGCAGAGGGTGAAGATAACATGGATGGGAAGGGAAGGGTGGAGGGAACCTTGAAGGAGTCTGATGGCAGGAAATAGGATGCACAGGAGGGAAGAGATCTCAGATTGAGGAGACCTCTTAACCTACAGGTCAAACAAAAGTTCCGGGCTTATGTGGCCCTGGGCTGAAGCCAGGAGGTAAATGTGAATCCTTTTACAGCTTCTTAGCTTTGCAACTTCTCTGATTCACCGTTTCTCCGCTGCAGATGAGACATGATATTTAGTTCATACACTTTTTTTGGTAAGGATTTCATTATTAGCCACGCAATTGGAGGATATTTGAAAGATTATAAAGTTTGATGAATTTTTTTAAACCTCGAAAGAGCGAACAGGAGAGTCTTCAATATTGCTAAAAGAACCCTGAGTAGTGCCTGGTTATCAGCTAGCAATCCATTTGGGGCACTTAGTTCTGCTGCCGCTTGAACACTGGAGAGCAAGTTTCAGAATATATATTTGTGTTATTTGTTTTCATTTCATATTTTATCTACAATGTCCCACTGGAATGGAGCGACTAGACTGTCATGGGAAAGTAATAAGTGAGCCACCTGAATTTAAAGGCCCTTTGTTCAGTCCTGTCTTTCAAGGTACTGTTTTTCTTCCCACACTGGCCTGGATAGACATAAATACAGTGAGTGGACCTTTTGTTTACAGCTCATAAATGATTTATCCAAATGTTTAGGCATATGAGACTAACATATCTATTCTAATCTTGTTCTTTAAATTATTTTGGGTTGAAACATGGACATCAGTGGTTGGAAGCAAACACCAAGGTTGGAGATTAACATTTGGAGAAAAACTCAGAAACCTGTACGGTTCTTCCATAACCACTTATTGCTACTGTTTAACCCCTAGAAAGCTTGGAAGGGCAAACGTGGAAAGTGACAGAGGAACTATTTTGATGACTAATAAAAACAGGACTGATAAAACATTGGAGCACATGTGGTGTGAGGACTCTAAATATGGACCCCAAATTTGGAAGGACAGACCCCAGGCTCACTTTGACAGATGAAAATCACTCAGTCCCCATTTCTCTTCAAGTGTAGAGAGCAGAGCGATAAACTTGACTTGGCAACAAAGCTGTAGCTCTCTGAGTGGCCTGTGTTCTGGGCTGAAGATAATTTGGAGATTATTAGATCCTTAACTTTAAGAAGAAACTCTGGGGGTTGAATGGCAGTGGTGAGTAGGGGTGGGCAGAGATGGGTAGGGGCGAGTAGGTAACAGAAGATCTTAAAGGATCCAGAAGGGTCAGTGAGACACCTCTGCCCTCTCTCAGCCCTGAAGAGCCAAATCAGTTTTTATAAACTCCTTATTCATCAGACAAAAATGATACATAAAGCTCTCTAAAACAATCTGGGCAGTGTGGGACACATCTTTAATCCCAGCACTGGGGAGGCAGAAGCAGGCAAATCCTGAGTTTGAGGCCAACCTGGCCTACAAAGTAAGCTCCACAAGAGCCAGGGCAACACAGAGAAACTCTGTCTTGAAAAACAAAGCCAAATCAAACAACAACAACAAAAACAGCTCTCTAAACTGTTACTCCTACTGAATAGCATTGCAGAAGCACCTTGGATAAATTTCTAATGAGGTGTTTGCCCCCACAGTAGGCAACAATGGAGAACACATCCTGCGGTACCTGTGAAATAACTCAGAGTGCCTAGTGGAAATCTATAGAGCCCCATGGATTACATCTATCACAAGACCAAAAGAAGCATGAGAAAGACCACAAGAAACATGAACACGAAGAGCAAATGTATATTCCAGACAAGTGGCACTCCCTCCACTTGCTCTAGAGGTCATGAACTATATGCAGACTCTTTCCTTGGTACTATGTACCATTTTGTGATTTGGTATAACGTGAAGAAATTGATGCCAAAAAAAGGAATTGATAAGTCTTTTAGTTTCTTGCTTTAACTTAAATAATAGAAGATTGCTTTCTGCCTCAATGTCTTGGTTGTTTTTCATTTCTTGATCCAAAATAAAAAGGTATTTGGATGCCTCTATCTTTTGGGTGGTTTCAGCATCACTTAGCAAAAACTCCACCCTTACCACATGGTGGGGACAATGCCATCGCAGTGTTCTCTCAGCATTGCTGAGGAAAAGGAAATCCGAATGCTTTGCCAGAAAAACACGCCACTAGACAACACACACAAGCTCTGCCTGGACAGCCTGAGGTGCTACCGACGTCTAAAGACAAGAAATGAGAGCTGATGAGCAGGTTAAACTTGCCCTGAAGAGTGGGGTCTTAGCTGCGGGGGCCCTCTTCCTCAGTGATGGAGTGTCCTAGGCTGTCTATACAGCTTTCATCACCACCAGCGTGGGTTGCTGGAGAAATGAAGATGTTTTGACAATGGAATTTTGAAGACTTTGACTGAGGAATACCTAGTTCATTTGGTAAATTTGCCTCTGCTGTCTTAAGAAACAAGAGGGAGCACTTTCTGTAGGATGATAGACCACCCGGGGAAGAGCCTGAAGAGGTGGAGGGGCTCCAGGAAAGGGTTATCCCTGGTCAAAGAGAAAACAATTCACCAATCATGAAAGACCTTGCAGTTCTTCATTTTTGAGGAGGGGATTGTTTGCTTTGCAGGGCTGATGTGAGACTCAAACCAGACAATGTATGAAAAAGGGCCTGGAAACTGGAAAGGACTATAAAGTACAAAGTGATGTGGGAAAGAGGTTCTGCAGTCGGGAGTCTAAAGCGATCCCCCCACCTCATTCCATAGCTTAACTCACAACATTAGTTTTCATGTGTATGAAGAGTTTTTATGGAAATTTCATTTAAAAAGGCAAAAACAAAACAAATTCCTAAGAGAGATTGGGAGTTGGAATTTTCTCCCCCCGTGTAATGGGAGCTTTCTATACGATGTTTTCAATGATGTGAGGCTGGAGTGTAGAACAGTCAGAAGAGGGCTTGCTTAGCAGGCAGGAAGCCCTGGGTTCAGTCCCCAGAACTGCCAACATTGGGTTTAGTAGCATCTAGGAGGCAAAGAGGTAGATCAGAAGGTCAAGGGAGTTTGAGGTTAGCCTGAATACATGAAACCCTGTATCAAAAATGACAAAGAAAAGTCCTACTGAGCTAGAGATCCTTAATATAATAGAATACAAAAGTTCTCTAGAAATAAACAAGAGAAACATACCCCAAAGCTATAATTATTCTCATGGATTGGCAATATCCTTAGCAAATATGTCCCAGTTCTATCTTCTGACACAGAAATATGCTGTCCACATTATACAAGATGCACTTTCCAGCCTGAGGGACATGAGTACTTGCAAGTGCCTCAATTGTATAGTGAACCAAGGCGGAAGCTGTGATGGACCAGCAGTGTGCCAACAGCCCAGTGTTTCCAAATTCTTCACTGCTGTTTTCTTTCAAATAGCATCCTCCTAACCTAGCGGTTTTGTTTTCTATCTTCTCACCATATATGTTGATTCTGCAAGAAATCATGACTTAATCAATGTGTGGCTTTGATTCCGGGGTACAGAATGTAGGTTTCTAAATAAGTACTTTACGGCCACCATATATTCTCAAGGAAAGGCGGAGCTGTCCCCACCCTCCATGATCCAAGCAGTGTGATATTCTCCAATCATGGAGTCTGAGCTGAATGAACATGCCTTCAAATGCATTAACTCAGCAATGGTTATCACACAGGCTGGTAGATCACCACTAGGGGGGAACTCTTTTGGGTGCCCCAGAAGCGTGTGAACATAGATCATGTGTCTGGGGAAAAAAAGATTTCACACAAACAAACCTGGGAGCCAGTCTTTCACCGAGTCTGGTCAGGTTTCCCCAGCACTGGAGCAATCCTGTCCCAGATCCCCTCCCATACACGCTAACTGAAGTGCTTTGGCTCTCTTGGACACACTCAAAAGGGAAGCACAAAACAGTCATTTGAAATAGCCGACCACACCATGTAACTTCCTTCTGCACAGGTCGGGCTGAAGTGGGAACAGGACTGCAGAGAATACAGCACCACACCAGCAGGGAGAAAAACCTCCCTAGCCTCTTCAATTACTCAGATAGGAGGAAAGGAACATCATTTCCAAAGGAACAAATGCCACACGAGACATGGCCTTTAAATCCTTCCGAAGGTCCTGTGACCTGTGACAGTATCTGCGGTATCAGCAGGGGAAAGCTCTTTCCAGAACAAATGCCCATGTTTTATGTGTACTGTATTTGCTAATCATTACTTCATAAGCAAGAGCAGATATACGGTGGGGCTATAAATAATGGCGGGAATGTAAAAGTGAATTGATCTGTCTGGCTATCTAGTAATACTCCTGGCACAAGACCAGTCTTGAATGGCTGCCAACTACCACAGAGCCAGCCAGTGATTTGTCTGGGGGTCCTGCCCTGTCAGGCAGAAAACAGTCTGAAAGCTGAACCGCCAACACTATGCTCCTGCAGAGACCGTGGCCCTGGGCATTTCTTCCCAGCTCCTAAACTCACTTACGAAATCATCATCAGGAGAGAGAGTCAAGGAGACTGCAGGACCAAAGAAAGACTACTGATTAAGGAGACACCTCACTAACACCCGCCCACCAAACTGTGAGGAAAGCTGGGCGAACTGGAGTGCGGCCCCAGAGCTTAGGACAGTCAAGTACTCAACCATGCCACATGTGTGAGCCTCAGGGTTCCACATCTGAACTTGTCCAGTCATGGTCCAGGCCACGGAACTGTTGGACCCATTGTGTGGAAGAGGGCCATATATGGTCCTGGACATTGCCGCCTCAAAGCCCAGACTCAACATCAAACAGATGAGGGTCTCTGATGAAGAATGGTTATGGCTCAGCAGGATATCTAACAACTGGAGGGCATCTTTTATTTATTTTTTTTTTAATTCTGGGAATTGAACTAATACATGTGAGGCAAGTACTCTTCCACTGACCTATATCCCTTACCCTCTTGTTATGGTTGATTTTGAGACGGAGCCTCACTAAGTCTAGAGGCCTGTCTGGTCTTGAACTTATGAACTTCCTGCCTCCATCACTCTCTTCTGTAGCTAGGATTTGAGGCCTGTGTAACACCCAGCTCAGAATGTATTCTTAAAAATCTCCTCTGCAAATGGAGATTCACCATATTGCATTTCCTCCCAGGCTCCTTCACCCCTGCTCCTTCCTGGAGTAAGTGAGTCTGTTCCTAGGGCTAGTGACATCAACTCCTCTCTCTTTTATGTAGACAGCGCCGCCAGGCAGCGTGGGCAGCATGCTCACCTGGGGGTGCCTTGTAGGGATGTAACAACATGCCTGCCTGGCACTGTTTCTTGCATCCCTCAAGGCTGCCTCCCAAATTCTCTGTAAGGGCAGCCAGGACTCAGAAAAAGCAGCAAAAAGGAAAAGAAAAATGGAAAGGAGTAGAAAGATACAAAGGGAAGTGAGTGGGGGGGGGGGAGAAAAAAAGGTCCCATCAAACGGCGAGCTCAATTCCTGCCGTGCCAGGGGCACTTGATTCATGGGTCTCTGGCCCATCAGGGCTCTGCCTGAGTGTTTATTACACACATGCAATGTCCTCAGGAAGACACGGAGAAACAGAGGACGTGGGCTGGAGAGAGGGCTGCAGCCTGGGAATCAAAAGTTGCTAATTATTTAAGAGTGATGGGTGCTTACAGCTCAGAGACTGTAGAAGTGAACGGGGCATCTACTCTGTTTAGATTTTTTTTCCCCCAAAAAATTTTTTTATTGAATTTCATAAATATCAACCAAATTCAAACAAAGCTGATTTAGATTTCACCTCATCACTGAAAATCTATTTTGTCGAGTACAGTCTGTGCAGTAATCCTCTGCTATCCTTTAATTTGGTTTTAATTTTATAGGCCCTGTTTTAACTGCATATTTCTAGACCTTTATTTCTCTCAGAGCTCTTAGCAAAAATGGTAGCTCATAAACACAAGCTCTGCTGTATAGACTTTGCATTTCATCCCAAAGTATTTCCTTTTTTTATAGCCGTGGTCTTTCCATCCTAGTGCTGGGAGCCTGGGTCACAAATCTCTCTGCTATTCCAGTGTGTGACATCTTCCCTCGTTTGCCGCTGCTCATTAACAAACAATACCGCTGTGAAATTGGTTTAATGACAAAGTAATAAAATTGCTATTCTGCTCACAGATTGCCGGAGGCACTCTGAGCTCCTACAAGGCTTACTGTGGGTGCCAAGATACATTAAGCTGCTTATTCGTAAAAACGGCGTCATGCGTTTTTTCACAGGTTTTTTTCCCTTTTCCTCTGCAGCTCTGCTTCTTTTTATCTTCAAATAAAAAGATATATTTGCTTATGTTCTTCCAGGCTGTCAAATTTTTACTTGCATGCATATTTCTGGAAAATGAAAGGATATTTCATTTCATTTTTTTTTTTTTTTGTCTCGAAAGGTCACTCTGTCCCTCCTACAAGGTTGTCCCTGGACCGAACACTCAGCACACACAGCATTAAAGAAGACTGATTTGCGCACGTTAAGGGAAGTGGGAGCCAGGGCCGTTTGGAGCCTATTTGGGGAGAACAAGGCGGTGAAACTATTTACGGACTGATTCCTTTGCCTCCTGTCAAAAAAAAAAAAAAAAAAAAAAGCAAGCCGGAGAGAGTCCTCGCAATCCCCCTCCTTGCATCAGAACTGAGATTTCTACGTGGAGACAATTCACACAACTCTGGTAGCGACCTACTCGCATTCATATTTTATGAATAATAAAATATGTCTGCATTAAAGCAAAAAATCTTCGGCAGGCACCTGTTTTCCATAATGAATTACATGCTCTGGGAAAGTCGCCTTTTTCCATTTGTCTAATGCCCATCCTGACCTGAAGATTTACTGCCGCTAGACAATGGGAGAAATAACCCAATTGCGGGTTGACAGGTGGGCAGATCCCGATAATTACGGCCAGACATCTTAACGCCGTGCGACTGATGTAAATAAACATCTTAAAGCACAGATCAATATTGCTTTCCTACTTTTGCATTTTGAACAACACATGCTAGCAATTTACATCCTTTCTCTCTTTCTGGCTGATTGGAAAGGCTGCATTAATTTAAACACATTGCATGCGTGCACACACGCCACATATTTCATTTAAAAGTATTCAATACACCCCAACAGCCAGGACTGTACTTTATAATCACATTACAGTCACCTGCTGGTATATTTCTATTAATTATGTAAACTGATATCTTGAGAGCTGAAACACACACACACACACACACACACACACACACACACACACACAATAAGCATTGGAATTGGCCATTTGAACACTCGCAATACCTGGATGATAAATGAAAGGAAATGCAAACCAGATTGGCAAAGATATGAGCTGTCAGGCTTTTGGGCATCTTTTCTCCCCATCTATGCGCTTGGCATTCTTTACAGTTTCATGAACTGTAGGTGCTTTCTCTTCTACATGCCTCTGACCTCATAAATCTCAGGAACTAGAGATTTTATTACAGCAGCCCAAAGATTTGCAAGGCCTGCCAATCCTGTGAACTCTTCTCTGTGCTGCCCCCGCACCCCCAACAACATGAAGGGCTTGATGAGGTATGAGGGAATCTGCTGCAAAGAGACATGGTAACTAGAGGCACAGAAATACATGGAACGAGGGGACTGGGGGACTGTTTCAAAAGGCAAGCCCAAAGGGAGCTAGGAAGGAAACCAGGGAAGGAGGCAAGAGGGAAAAAGAAGAAAGGGGAGCCAACTGGGAAATAAAAAGGAACTATGTACAAGGTTAGATTAACAAAAAATGGTAGATACAGGTCGTGTATTCTATTTTCTAGACCATATCCATTTTTCTGAGTAGTGCTTGGATGAATCTAAGACCTAGGACGTGGAAGCCAAGTGCTGCACCCCCGGAGCTGTACCCTCAGCCCGTGTTAATCTGTGACTGGAGCTATGTTCCATTCCAGAAACCCAGAATGAGGCCATCAGATGGGCTTCTTCTCCTATAGCCTCTTGGTGCTCTCAGCCTGTGTTAATCTGTGACTGGAGGGGATATGTACCATTTCAGGAACCCAGAATGAGGCTACCAGATGGGCTACTTCTCCCACAGCATCTTGGTGACCACAGCGCCTTTGGTCTTTTCAAAAACATAATAGAGAAATGTGTCAAGGAGAAGGATGAAGGGTCCTGTGAAGCATTTTAAGATAAGAAACAATGGGGGACTGGAGAGATGGTTCAGTGGTTAAGAGCATTCATTGCCTGCTCTTCCAAAGGTCCTGAGTTCAATTCCCAGCAACCACATGGCGGCTCACAACCACCTGTAATGAGGTCTGGTTCCATCTTCTGGCCTGCAGACATACACACAGACAGAATATTGTATACATAACAAATAAATAAAAAGATAAGAAACAATGGATTATATTGGGACTGCCCAAGTTAGGGGTGTCACGGTAACTCAATTCTTTATTCATTCCTTTATGTATAGATGTCAGAATGCCTGCAAAAACAAAAGCCTACAGCATATCCTGTTGCCTCATTGGCACATGTTATAAAAGTCAGACGTGTAATTTTAATTGTTTGATATGTAACATACCCAAACAAAGGTTTAGAGGAAGGGACAAAAAAAGAACTACTGGAAAATACATTTAGAACCAGGATTTATTATATCTATCTGTCTATCTATCTATCTATCTATCTATCTATCATCTATCTATCCATTCATTTAATTTTTCTCTCTCTTCCTTTTCTTTAGCCTCAGACTCACTGTGTAGGCCAGGCTGGCCTCGGGCTCACAGAGATCTGCCTGCCTCTGCCTTGCCTATGAGGACCTATGCACTGTGTGTTTCTTTTTTAAATGAGTGCTTTGCCACAATGCTCACTGTTTTCATCAGAAAACTATTGTTCACAGTTCCTGCCATTGGTTCGCAAGCCTGATCAACACCTCTGTGATGATGATGCACCGTGGGGAACACTGTGGAGCCCGTGAAGAGTGGAGACCAAACAATCGCGGGAGAAACTACCTTGAAAGGGACGGGAAATTCCCGGAAGTCACCCAGTACTACCCGCTACATAATGATAGCTACTCATCTTTCGCTATATATAGAAGGATCCAGAAGGGTTTTCTAGGAATAGAAAGGGAAGAGAAACAACCATTTAAAACAATAGTAACAAGAGTTGTTTTTCTGCATTCCCTGCCAAGGACTGTCATTCTCCCTGAATCATGTCTGAATCCAGGCGTCGACTCATGACAGATGTGGAAACCAACGCTCCCAGGTGCAGGTCTATGTTAACAGTTAATACCAGGTCTACACACACAGTTAATACCAGTGTAAGAGCAGATGAGAAATCTCTGACCTCAGCACTTCACCTACACATGTCTTTCCTACCACTGGATTTCACTGGATTGACCACGATGGGATGGGGGAGGATAGGCAAAGACCAAACGGGTGCAGGTAGAGCCCTTTGGAAAGAGCTTGAATTAACAGCTTGTACTGAGGGGGTCTCCCCTATGGGGTAAGGAATGTGAACTTCTTAGTATACTCAATCATTCCCTCGACTTTCATTTCATCCTCTCTCCTAATATCATAAGACGAAAATACATTTCTAATATTTGAAATAAAAATTGGAAAGGCATTAGGTAGATTGTTGTGGTTGGGTCAGGGTTCACTAATTCTCCTGAAAAGGAGGTTATATCCAATTTCGAAACAGCAGATATAAGAGCTCTGTACCTTTGACATTTACATTTGGTTTTGAATTGGAAGCTCCAAAAGAACAGTGGGTATCGTGCTTTTGATTAGCCCACACCTAGCCTGGTTTCAAGCATCTTGTTGGGTGACTGCAATGACAGAAACTCCATAACCTCTTGTGGACAGACCAGCATGTGGTTTGGGAAGCAGTAGACAACCAAATTTCCATTTTAATTAATAGTCAGTTTGAGCTTAATAAATATAAACAAATGGATGGCAGAAGTAATAACTCGACAGAATTGTGGCTGTCCAGGGGGCCCAGATTTATCTATAGATAAGAAGTGATGGAGATAAGTTGAGCTGATTTCACAATGAATTATTTTAGAAAACATTCAGAGATATCTAGAAATAAATAGGAGCCACCAGGCACCAAAGAGTTCCTAGTGCAAGTGGAGGTTACTTAGGCCACAAAATCTGCCCCATTAAGTACACCAGATTGCAAACTAGCTAAGAAAGTACAAATGCGTATGCTTAAAAATTCCCTCTGCGTTGGTGGCACAAATCAGTACTGGTGAGGCCATGGTTCAATTCCTGGTGCCACACTAGCCCCAGAGGGTTCGTTCTACGTCGTTACCTTTCATCTTCCCTTCTCATATTCAGGGTATCTAGGTTTTTTTTTTTAATTCATTTTGGTCTGAGACCATATTTAGCATATTTTAAAGAAGCTCATCAAAATAATTTCCATCTTACTCTGTAGAAATTATGAGCTGGGTGGTGGTGGCATACCCCTTTAATCCCATCACTCGGGAGGCAGAGGCAGGTGGATCTCTGTGAGTTCAAGGCCAGCCTGGTCAACAAGAGCTAGTGCCAGAACAGCCAGGGCTGTTACACAGAGAAACTTTGTCTCAAAATACATACATACATACAAACATACATACAAAAATCATGAAAAATTTGCCAAAGTATTAAGGATGTTAAGGATGAAGGTAATTATAGGTGTAATCAGGTCACTGAATTAAAAAGTAAAATATTTATGCAATGTGTGGGTATGTTCATCATGTTTATGTATGTCTTTCTATAACATAGCTATGTTATCTTTGCATTTTGTAACATATAAAGGGTGTAAGTGGGATTAGATCCTTTTAAAATTGTTATTTTATTATCTTATGTGTATGGGTTCCATGAACGTCTATCTACCATACACGTGCCTGGTACTCAGGGGCTCCAGAAGGGGCATTGAATCCCCAGCAAGTGGAGAAGTGGAGTTAGCGATGGTTGTTAGCTGCTGCATGGGTGCTGGGAATTGAATACAGGACCTCTGGAAGAGCAAGCAGCCAGTGCTCTTAACCTCTGAGCCATCTCTCCAGTCCCCAGATCCTTCTCTCACTTTGACCAGCTAGTCTCTTGCTTTGACCAGCTAGTCTCCATCACTCTGACATAAATTACATGGTTTAAAAAGTTGACTGAATTATCTTTCTGGGGATGCTGCGCATCAAGACTGCCGTGCTTAAGCGGCTTCCTTTTCAGTCTCCAGGCTTCACGGTTGTTTCTGGATTGATTCAGTCCATTCTCAATAACTATGTTTGGAAACATTGCTAGGAGTTCCTTCCACTGGTTTTGATAGATTCCCCAACCTCGTTCCAATAAAGGGAATCTAACCCATCTTAGTTAAAGTGACTGTCTGTAAGGACAGTCAAATGACTCAAATTTGTCACCAGAGCATGAAGGAAAGACTTACGAGCAGGAAACTCGATACGTCACAGGGAAGACAAACAGGGAATGCTTGAAAATAAATGTTTTATAACAGAACAGCAAAACCTAGATGGTTTCTGTGTCCTGACACTTGAACAAAATGGAGTGAAGAATTCTGGTAACAGCAACAACACAACGAAAACAAACAAAAACATTTCCTTCACGAGCTATTTCAATCGGAGCACTGTGCTTTCTGCTACAACCGGAAACAATACGAAATGGAATAAAGCAGAGATTTGTTAAAAATAGCAGCAGGCTGCCCTTTATAATATCACTTAAATTTTAAAATGCTAATCCTTGCTTTCTAGAAGTCTGAAAGCTCTCCAGCTCTGTGAAGCCCAGTGACACCCAGTCACCCATTTGCAGCAACGATGGCAGCCAGCAAAGTGTCCCAGAAACCAGAAAAATGCATTTCGGGTCGGGCCAGTGCATCACGGGACAGAATCAATCTTCCTAATTAACGGCAAATTAGCAATCCCAAAATGAGTGGGATCAACCTGTCTACTGTGGCCAAGAATCATGCTAAGTATAGAGTTTCCTCTAAGTGCCTCTAAATTACATTTACGCCCATATAAAGTAACGTTCTTTTAATCTAATACGACATTAGTGTCACTGTTCTTCAAGTTATTACACCATTTAAAATTTCCACAGATAGGTGAACTGATAAACAAATGAATGGAACGATCCACAGATAACGAGACATTTCACAAAGCTGGACTCTAAGGTGGTTACACGTTATTGAGAGGGGGTGTTCAAGAACATGATTAGCATAAAGCCTACCTAAGAAGAAGAGTTTGCGTGGGAAAGTGACATTCCTCAAGGTCTAATGGCTATTTAGGCATATACTGTATATACCCACACACACAAATATATATGTGTAATATATATATATTAATAATAAACATATATAATATATTTATTTAACACAGAGGGATAAGCATGAGGAGAGGGTAATTATTACTAAAGGAGACCTAACAGCTAATGACAGAAATAGCCTTTTACTGATGCTGCTCGGCTCTTGGTACCATCACGGTTGGTGCACGAACCCATTCAATATCCATAACAAGTCAGGCTTTGCTCAGAGCTCGGAGCTGCATGGCTCTGAAGGTGCCAAGCACAGTGTCCATGGGCAGTCCCTGAAGTCGTATAGAATATTCTGGCCTATGGGAGGCTCTGCATCAGACAGAACAAGCCAAAAGGTACAGCCCATAATTTTTATGAATTTAAAATCTAATAAAATGAGAACCATCTGTTGCCATTTTAAAAATTCAATTAATTTAAAATTCAACCACCAACAAAAGGAGGAATACTGATTATGGTCTTTTTTAAGGTTAGTTAACATATTTCCATTGGGCTTACTAGGAGTTTCTTTTGTGTTCTGGTGGCCGTGGCTGTTTGCTTTGTTCGTTTGTTTTTGGGCTTCGTCAGTAGAAGCTCTGCAGAAGGGCCCTACGCCTGGAGATAAGAGAGTGTGTGTGCTCCTGTTTACAGGCGACATGAGATCGTGCGCGTGCTCCTGTGCACAGGCGTCCATTTCTCTTGGTGCTGGGTTTTGTGGTGTCATTACCTTCTCAGAAAATCTTACGACCCCAGAGAGGGTCTGAGCTGCTGTACTAGGGTCCACTGCTAAATTAGGAACAGGTTTGGGGGGTCTGTTGAAGATGTTCAGGAAACAAAAGGTGAATGTAAAAAAACATTCATACTCTCGCCAGTGAGAGATTACTTTACATTTAGAAATGTTTTGCTTTCGAAGATCAAAACATTTTGAGGAACAAAGTAGGTAAATGAATCAGAATTCTGTAGTTTCTTACAGGGAGGGCATTAGTTTGATATACAAGTTTTCTTTCTTTCTTTCTTTCTTTCTTTTTCTTTTCTTTTCTTTTTTTTTTTTTTTTGTGACAGGGTCTCACTATGTATCCCTGGCTGACCTGCACCTCTCTTTGCAGACCAGGATAGCTTACAGAGATCCACCTGCCTCTGGTACCAGAGAGCTGGAATTAAAGGCGTGCACACCACACCACAATACTTGGTGTTGACATGAAACTTTCTTTCAGGACACTTCTTCCCCTCTGCCGGTAAGGGGCCTTGCAGGAACAGGGGTCATGCAGGAACAGACCTAAGGATGCAGGTCTGAGCCAAGACATCCTGTCCTCTTCTAGAGTGAGTCCTGAAGTTACCCTGAAAGGCATCTTTTGCAGTTTGCTTTGCTTAGTAAAGTTAGGAGGTAGCTTCAACTCATTTGTGAGCCTTTAGGAATCCTATCTCAGATCAAAGCACTCCAGTCTTCCATTGGTCTGTGGTCTAGGAAAAAAAAGCCCTGGAAAGTTAGTGTTTCTGAGGCCACTAATAACATAGAAACTCTACTCTAGAAAAAGATGGATGGATGGATGGATGGATGGATGGATGGACAGACGGAAAGACGGACGGACGGATGGCTAGATGATAGAGATAGATAGATAGATAGATAGATAGATAGATAGATGAGAGATACATGGGAGATATATAATTGCCAGATAGATGTTAGATAGACAGACAGACACCAGAGGATTTTTTATTTCCTCCAGCAGCCATCTTCCTATTCTTTTTTTTCTTTTTTTCTTTTTTTTCATCTTCCTATTCTTATAGGACACATAGAGATGCATTTTTGACGTTGGCGTTTGAGGAAGAGGCAATCCTTTGAAAACATCCCACACAGCAGTGCCTAGCATTCATCTTACCATTTCTAAGAATCTGTTCCAGGGCTCGGGTGAGGGTGGGTAGAGAGAAGAAATCCGAAGACACAAATCTTCAATTTACCCAGAAGTTAGCAAACGATAACGCTACCATTGCCACCCTCAATTCTCCCACAGGACTGTGAGTCTTACAGCTTTTGTTTGATTCTTATTCGCCAAAGCGTCACAGAGGATCCCTTCAGACATTGCCTCAGTTTACTCCTGGACACGGAAGAGCTAAGAGTAATCAATTCTGAGGGGGTTATGTAGCTAACGATCGCCGGTCAAGGGCCATCACAACTGGTGTCACGTCAGTGGCGACTGCTGTTAAGCGCTGCCATCGTCCCCTCTGTCCAAAGGCAAGCCTCTGTCTAGCGTTTCCGTTACTTTCAAACTTCCCCTTTTCCATGTTAATAAAATATTTTGCAGCGATGTGTATCACATAAATGCATTAGGGCAGAAACCTAACATTTTCTTTTTAATTTTCACAATGTGCATACTATTGGTAACGAATATTGAAAGGAATACAATGCATAAGTAGATTTTACACCACATTAGAGTTGTCCAATTTCTCATGTTTAAAATTTTCCTGCATGACTAGAGCCAGGGAGAGATACATGCCAGCATAATTATATGAACAGTTTGAAACTTAAACATGTTGCAGAGGGGAAGAGAACATGTCCACCCATTTGTGTTTTTCCCCCCTCCCTCCACAACAATTCCAAAGATAAGTCATTTCTTTTCACAGAGTCAAGCTGAAGACGCAACGCTTTAGTATTCAAGAGGGAGGGGTGGAGGTGGGATTTTTTTTTTTAAGTACTGTGTAAATCAATACACACACACACAAATCTCAAGATGATAGTTTAATTAAAATGTGCACGAGGCAATTCATCAGCCTCTCCCCTTGGTGGACCAGCCTCTAGAATTTGCCTTCTACTTTCTGATCCCTGATGGTTTTAACTCGAAGGCATTTAAAATTTCTCTCAACCGGCACCTTTCCACTTAGCTTACATCCCTTGTTTTTCTTTATAAACAAGAAATTGTACTGGCTTTGTGATGTTTGATATGCCTCATGGCTTTCCATCTTGCCTAGCATGAAATGTTGTCAGGCAGTGAAATTTACCAGAGAGAGAGAGAGAGAGAGAGAGAGAGAGAGAGAGGAGGGGGGAGCACTCCAAATGTACTTAGTTACAAGTTCATAGGCAGCTAAATCACTGGAAATTTCATGTTCCTGGTTATTTCAATTTAAACGTAAAAGTACATATAAAAATAAAATAACCACTCCCACAGTCATCAAAATGAAAAATCTGCCTGGATTAGAATATACCATAACTTGCTTTAAACTATCATGTGGGAATGTTAGTATTATTCAATTCCGATTACATGGCATTCTAGGGATACCTTGGCAGGCACATAAAGCCACTGAACTCTTGGCTCTTTAATAGTTTGACTCCCATTGTAATTGCTTTGTTCACTGGCTGCCCTGGGTCTTCGTAATTGGTTGGAGTCCAAGGTCACATATTCAATATGGCCGCGGCTCCCACTCTTGGCTAATTGTTCCGTTTTTTAGCAGTAGCTTTGTTCCCATTAGCACTCCCCTGGTCAGGCCTGAGCTCTCACTTCTATTATGTAAATCAGATGAAGTGTTCCCCGTATTTTTGGCCAGACCTCACCCTCTCAGTCCTCCGGTAAGCAATTTAATCATTTCTAAATCCAAAATGAAGGTTTCATGCTTTTTAAAAAAATGTATGAATATCCATTTCATTTAATAAAATGTATTTAAGGGGCTGAAGAGATGCTTCAGGAGTTAAGAGCACTGGCTGCTCTTCTAGAGGTACCGGGTTCAATTCCCAGCACATGGCAGCTCATGACTGCCTGTAACTCAGTTCCAGGGACACCCTCTTGGAGCCCCCACTGGTACCAGGCATGCATGTGGTACACAGACATACATGCCAGTGAAAACACCCATATGAATAAAATAAAATAAAAATTAGAAATATACTTAAAGTATGATGTATAACTTTCAACCATGTTTTACTAATTCTTTACAGCTCACGCTCGCAGTAGTAACAATCAGGTAGGTGGCTTTAATTTTTCTTAAAAACCAAGGTAACAACAGCACTATGACATTATGTAGAAACAAAAGTTAATTAATGGCAATTTTTTTTTCTTTTCCAGATTATTTGGTGATGGAAAGGAGGATTTGGAGGTGTGGGGAGGAGAAACCCTGGGAACAGTTCTTAACCTAGGGATTTCATCTGTCTCACTGTTATGCTAGGCTTTATCAGGACTCAGAAAATCATTTGGCCTGTCCATAACCCAACTTTTTTTTGCGAGGGGGGATGTCAATTTGGGGTGAGATTACCTACCTTTAAGACCTTTTCCACTTAGAATTTATTCATTTAAATTATCCAATATTTAACTTTCTTAGCAACTGCCCAGTGCTGACAGGACTGTTACTTTACATTTTTATTTTCCAATTACCTTTAGTGAAACTTTTGGACCCTGATCACTTTTTATCTAAGGGAGCGAGAGAAAACTGTAGGAGCACCCTTCCTCAGGGGTCCCACATGCCCTTCCTCAGTGTTTACAAGCATAGCTGGTGAGCCTGCTGTGGGTCACACATCAGCAGATACTGCGACAACACAGCAAAGGGACCCTGTTTGCCATCCTCAAGGAGTGGGATGTACACTCTTAAATGGAGCCAAACTTTCTCCGGGTAACTTTTGAGACAATTTAACAACTGAGATGATGCTGGGGACTACCAAAAACATCCCTCTGCCTGAGTGTGGTCTTACCGAAAGCTGAGTCTTGTGAGTCCAGCGTCCCTGGGAACCATTGGAGAGATTTAATATAAAACTCAGCTCCGTTGTAATGATGATTACACTGACTGTTTGATGTTGTATTTAATGCTCCCCTTAAATAAAGATTTGAGTCATAAAATAATATATTCTCATAAAATGACTCAGCCTGTTACACTCGTCTTTCTTGAAGAAATTGTAAAATTTTCATATATTATTCCAAATATAGCCGGGACTGGATGACAAAGATGATCTGTCCATTGCATGTGAAAGGACAGGATGCGATCCCGAAAGCTTTCCAACTCACTGAAGAGCAGAGTCATTGGGAATTCTAGAATTTATCTAGCTTAGCTATACCCAATAGCACCCTTTACCAAGAAAAACACTGGTATGTGGGAGACTTTCTCAGAGAGATGCACTTCGCTTTAGCAAACACATCAACGCAAACAATGAGCCCATGGATAAGACCCTTAAAAAAACAGATTCTTCAGTGAGAAATCGAGTGTGGGACTTAGTGTGCCATAAAGTGAAATGTAGTTGGGAGGGGCCCAGGCCTGTGGTGCCAGGGATTTGTTGCCTACAATGTGCTTGAGTCCTGTGGGAGTTGGAGGATGTCACAAAACCTCTCCTGACCCATATGCTTAAACGGTACAGTTATCTCTATTTGCAAGTTGCTACATTTATTTGAAGTTTATAAGATGTCGAGGGCAAGTCACAAATGTCTCACCGACTTAAATATTTAGGTGGCATAGTTAGCTATTCCTACCTGGAAGTTGTTAACTTTATGCCCTCTTTAGCTGTGTGGTCAGGAGTCAATAAAACAGACAATTTGATAGCAGAACGGGAATGTGCGGAGTTCAGATTTATATATCATCATCAGGGCTTAGCACTTGGGTTGTAGAAGCAGATAGCTCTCTGTGAGTTTGAGGCCAGCCTGGTCTACATAGTTCCTGGACAGCCAGGGATATATAGTGGGAGCCCCGCCCCCGGCATCTCTCTCTCTCTCACGCACACACACATACACACCCACCCACCCACCCACCAAACAACAACAGAAAGAGATACCATTAATAAATGAAGACGACTACATGAGGAAGTCATTTGGCCTGGCCATCGCAAAGACTCCAAGTTCAATGGGTTTCTAGGAATTGCTGCCTATAACTTGAACTCGGTGGACAACTCTTAGATCATTCAGAAGTCTATCTACCTCAGAAGAAGAGTTTATCCAAGCAACCAAGATCAGGTATCCACCGACAACATGCCAAGAGCACTGTCTTTTTTAAGCTTGTAAGCGATTATGAGAATGTCAGGGCAAGGGACAAGAAGGGACGGTCACCGGTGAAGGCGATTACAAAGTGCTGCTCACCCCACAGCTTCTAGAAGATTGTTTTTGTTTTATTGCTGACCTCTGAAGGAGAAGAACCTCAATGGAATTTCACAAACAGAAAACAACAGAACAAGGCCCAGGAAAAAAATGGTTATGTAATCCCACACTCTTACAAGATTTCCAACCTGCACAGCTATGGAAAAACAGGGAGTGGTCTACTTACATCAAAAGTTTTATGAAACATGAGCATGTACCCCTTTAGGAACCCATTTAAACTTGGGGAAAGAAAAATGCCTGTGAGCCACACTATTTATGTGGAGGTCAGAGGACTGGGAGAATGGAATCTCTCCCTTTCCTACATAGTTCCCCGGGACTGAATTTGCGCCATTCAGCTTGGTAGTAGGTACCCTCACTTTCTGTGCCCTCTCACTGGCCCCACCATCTTTGAGATTTACAAAAGAGATTTACAACTTTTCCTCATCCCTACATGCCCCATCCAACTGGACAGTAACTTAACAAATCGAAACCTTTCCGGTGCTTTGTTCTCCCCGAGGACACTCCCGTGGAACTATCTATGGGGTGCAGACTTTCCAGCAGGCTGTGTGATCAGCGTGGTTTCCTCCCCACATCCCTGTCACCAAGACATCCTCTCCTAGACAGGCTCCTCTGCCTGTCAGGGTGGGGAGGCCATCTGCACCCTCCCTCCGTCTTACCTTTGCCGCTCTGTGTGGTCCCACAGCGTTTCCTGTTATTCTGACCTCTTCCCCTGCAGGGCTCATCTTTATTTTTTGTGACCTATTGTGAAAACAAGCTCATCTTCCCAGAGAAGTCACCCTGCCACCCCAATCCATTGTCATCATGGAAATCAGCTCCAAGCCCTTGCTCCCTAAAGCCCAGAGCCTGGAGTTGTGGCTCTCATTCTCTTCTTACCCCATGCTGAATTAGTCACTAAATCCTGCTACGGTTTTTAACAATAGCGATAAAAATTGGTTTCTTTTTCTTCATTTTAATAGCTAAGTCCCTGATTCGGAGCTTTGTTTAAGTCCCTCGTAGTCTCCTATGGCTGTGCTCTCTATCTTTTCCTCTAATCAATTCAAGACACAATGGTTAAAATCATTTTTCATCTCGCTTGCTTTGACTAGATTTTTTTTTCAGTTCACAGGCTTAGAATAATAAAATAATAGAATTTTAAGGATAGAAAGAACCTTAAAAAAAATCACCCAGTCCCCATTCTTCAATGGATGAGGGGATAGATACTAAGAAAGGATAAATTGCCCAAGATCACACACATTGTCTGAGTTGGAATTAGATCCAAGCTATTGATGATGTCCCGGTCCACTCCCTTCACACCTGTGTGGGCCTATAGCTCTTCCCCCTGTTCTGGGGGTCTGGCCCTCTCTCCCCCTCGCAGTAGGTACTTGCGGGGTTTATTTCCCCCAGGTGGAGAAGGCTGTTTTCCTTCTGGGCTCCATCTCCCTCCTTCATGGTCTCACCCTGCTTCTATCTGCCTACGAACGACAGTTCCTTCCTCTGATTCCAAAGGAACTTCAAATCTAATTTCCTGTAAGAAACAGCAGGCTGAGTGAGAGGCCCTCTTTCCTCAACGGATGTGTCAAGTGTTGCCTTCCTGAGCCTCTCTCTAGCTGGTTTGAATTCAGCTCAGTACCAAGTTAGGAAAACTTACTAAGATCTCAATTCAAAGGCTGAACAAAAATCCAGACCTTGTTTCAGACTTTCGACTTGTTCGCTCTCACAGACCAATGCCAAGACTCTCACCCAGGACACACGCGCCAGCGCCATGCATTTTGTTGCATTGTCCAAAAGAGGGATTTTTATCTTTGGGTCCATTTTGGTCTCTTGGTAAATCCTACCGTTAGGCTGCAGAAGCTTAAGCAGCGGAGGAGTTCATTCTTTTATTTCCCCCTTTGTTAGCCGTTTTCTGGTGTTAGCTGGGAAAATCATATCGACTCCGTAAAGTACCAGTTTCTCTAAGTATTTTTATATCTGCCCTTAGATAAAGATACAGTTCATTATAATATACTGCAAAGAGCTTTCCACCATTACTTAGTAAAACTAAATCATTAAAATATTATTTAAAATTAGTGAACTACTTCCTGGGTCTGGAAATACTTTTATTGTATAACAGAATGGAAGCTGACTTAAGCATAACATATAACATATACAATTTTAAATTTATTATATCATCAATCTGATGGTAAATTGGCAGACATTATTTATTTGGGGTATGAACAGTCAAGATTTCCTCCTGAGACCAAATCGTTGGCCATTCCTTAATTAACTTAGCAGAATATGAATTAAAACAGTAGGATATTAGATCCTGCTGATAATCGAAAAGCATGATATTTTTATACCATAACTAAAGCTCTAATCTCAGGGGAGACAGCATCCTGAAACCGGTGCCCTAGGTGAGCGCTAAGATGTATGTCCTTGTCATTGCGATGGGACCAAGGTAAGGGTTTGACTTATCTGTAGAACTGTGAAGTCGGGCATTTTCTTCAGTCTGTGGGTTATGGCCCCATTTCCAGAAAAATCTATCCAAGCCTAATGTAACCCGGCAAATCTTTCAAATGAAATAGTCTTGAGGGAGGCAAGTTGTCATTTTCTGACGTATTATTTAGGGCTCAGCTCAAGTTTCATTCTTTCTCCCTTCCTTACTTAAACCCCCTGCTCATTCCCTGTAAGCGCCATTTTCTAATTAAGGAAAATGAAATTTGTAGCATGGAAAAGGGAGACATGACCTCCCCCGTGAGCTAGGCTGGCTCCTCCCCTCACGCCGCTAAAACACAGAATCCAGGGGTGTTTTTTTTTTTTTAATTGGTATCACTTTGTCTTTAGTGCAAAACACATGGCAATAATTTAGTGAACTCCAGTGTTTCTCTTGTGGCAAATTGATAGCATAATTTTATTATGAGCCGAACAATGACTTCTGGACGCAGGAGCGAGTCTCCCAGAACTACACATAACGCGGTTGACTAAATGTAATACTCGGCGAAGGTAATGAAAACAGAGGCCTGGCTCAGCAAGGCCTAGGAGATTCTGACTTCTCGTTCCTGTCAAAGGGCTACTCAATCAATCATATCTGCAGCTTATTTAATGTCAGAAGCACTAAGCCGCCAAAGTGCACTGGGGCGAGCCCCTCAGAAATGACACCCGAGTCACGTGCTCTCTGGTCTCTGAACCTGACGGGGTCAATAATCCGTGTATGGATTTTAATAAGTCACCTATTATGTTCCCTTCGGTGCTAATTATTTTACACATCACCTGTTTCCTGACGTTGCTTTTGTAATAGCATTATGAAAAAAAAAATAGGAGGAAAGTAAAGCCCTAACTTGGCCTATTCCTTGACAGTGAGGATTTCTCCTTTCCCCCTTCCTATTCTATGCCATCAAACACGAACTCAGACACAGAACGTGCGACAAGAGCTCAGGCTCACAGGAGACCTGCGTGTGCAGCCTCGAGTCACGCTGAATCACACAGGTCTAGGACTAGCCTCATGGCGGAAAGAGGTATTTGGAATTTGCCCTGTCTCACCTGGCCTCAGGTAACACAGGAAATACACCAGCTGGGGCCAAATTCCACTGAGCTTCTTCCTACAGAGTTTTAAGAAGAGGAGATTTGCTCACAAATCCCCACGCTGCCTTTCAACTGTGCTAGCACATACAACACTGAGAGTCGAGACCACAATTTAGGAAAAGAGGGACAAGCGGGCCACATTGCTGGCTTCTATATATTGCGGCACACACTTGGAGTCCATGCCACCCAGAGACTAGTCTACATTTTAGAAATAGTGTGTCCTTATTGAAAACTGGCACATGTTTCAGAGTTCGGTGAAACCGGAAATGCAATGCCAAAATATATGACCATTTCATGTTGATAGTGTCAACCGTATCATACGGCATGAAGTATGCAACCTGTGGCCCAAAAGACATCATCCTATCCATTTTTGTAGAAGAGAACACCCTTGGTTAAGGAAGACCCAGTTGTTTTCCTCAAGAGCTGAGTTGAAGCCATTAAGTCAAGACCCCTGGGGAATTTTTCACTGTGTGGACTTTGAGGTAGCCTTGAATTCAGATCTAGAGAACTCATTCCCTGTTCCAAGCACCCTGAATTGGGTCTGCTGAAGTTTCTGTTGCTCATCTAAAGGCTTGAGGGAAGTTTGGAGCTCCGGAAGTCCATATTAAGCAACCTGAAACCTCAGCCTGCTGGGATTTATCTAAAAGATACAGTGTATCTGGAAATGCCCTATCTCCAGTGTTTACCTTGTCGGGGAAAGAGAGAAAGAACCTTGCCTGTTTCAACCTTAGTACAGAATGTGTGTGAATTTGTGGGAGAGCTGGGAGTTGTCTAATCTCAAGGGAATGACCAGTCAGCAGTGATGGTTCTGATTCACCCACAAAAACAAAACCAGACCGGAAACAACGCTGGGTATTCTGATTAGAAGAAAAACAATGACCAGGAAAGGGACTCGAGGAAAGCAATATTGAAAAGAAAACAAAGGTTCCCTTTATTTCTTTCCCCAAGTCTCTAAGGATTTTTTTTTTCAAATATAAACTGAGTTTTCTTGTTAACACGATAGGAATAAATAGTTCTGAGTGTCCTAAAGGAGTGGGGTAGTGGACGTCGGGTGGGCACACAGAAGTGCTACCTACCCCTGCTCACTCTCATACTTGAGAAATCTAACACAATGAAAACAGCCGTAGTAACAACAAAACGAGTTCTCAAGATCGTGAGGCTAATAGGACCTACATTTACTCATTAACGGTGCAGAATCTCAATTAAGTAATTTTTACAAGGCTGCTCTCCAGTGGGGGAACGCATGAATGAACGAGTGGAGTGCACTGGGCGCAAGCAGCCTAAAGACCGCTTAGAAATGGCTTCTGGGAAAATGAATTTTTGGAAGGAATTTTTTCAAGTCCTCAGGACTGTAGGAAATCTTACTGGAAAAAGCCCCACAGTAGGGGGGAAAACCCAACAGCACTGAAAAGGAGAACCCAGTTGCCACAGCCATCAGACTCATAAGAGCATAAAAGAAACGAGAGAAGTAGGGACAACATAGTATTGATGCATTCTGATCTACTTTGTGTCTTCATAACAGCTTCTAATCTTGGGGTCTCTAGAAGCAATGCGCAGGCGAGCTTTCTACTTTCTACATTCCAGAAATAACCTAAGAGTAACTTGAAATCCCGATTTCTTGATTTTTTTTTTTAAAAAAAAAAATTTTTGTTTTCAAGACAACTTTTACTTTAATCTTCGTAACTGGAGCTAGAAATACTCCATCAGTCGCTATAGGATCGAGATACTTGTAATATTGCAATGATGTTGCTTCATTTTACCCCCTCCGTAAAAATGAAGTACATGCTCACGTCAATAGCATCCTAGCCTCAAATCCTACAGCAGGCTGAGGTCTAGGCTTTTCTTTCAGCATTCCTAGAGAAACCATGTGGATGATGCCAGTGGCGATGGATAAAGGACCTATTTGAGCAAGCCTTGTCTCTCTTCCAAATCCTGGCGTAATGAAGTGCAGAGGTAGGTAGAGCCCTGTGCAAATGCGGGGGCTGTCTGGAGCTCATTGTTTTTGTCAGTGAAAGAGAGGAGGCTAATTCTAAAAACCGAAAAAAAAATTATAAAAGAGAAAGAAAAAAAATAAAAGAAAAACAAAGAAATAAAAAAAAAACCCAAACACATTTTAGGCCAATTTTCCTTCTATAATGCACAGACTTGATCAACGATAACTTTCAATACGAGGGCTTTTCCCTCTCAAAGTTTTCTTATTTAAACATTTCTTTAAGGAACTTTTTTTTTCCTTTTTGGAATTGTTTCAAAAATTTGTTGTATTCTCTTTTTGTTGTGTGGTATTTTCTATCCAGCACTGTACATTCCTTTAAACGAGCAACTTTTTTTTTCCCTCCTCTTTATTGGCATCCTAACGCAGCAAAGAAATATGTATCCTGAGATAATGCCGCCAGCTTGCTATGAAAACCATATTTCATTCTTTCTTTATACAGAATAAAAAAGGGAAAAGCACAAAGCAGTGGGTGTAATCGAATGCGAGGGACTGCCTCAAACCTCCCCTTCGCATCCCCTTGCTGGCACCCTCTTCCTTTATTTCCCCTCTGCTCCTTTTGTTTACCAGTTCTAAAAGGCCCTTGCTGGGTCTGAGCTGCTGGTCTACATTTGGACTGAATCGAAATTTCTGGAAATGGTACCTCCATCCATACAGGATAGGAGCTGTCTAGAATCACTGATCTGATAGCGTAATAGATGGGAGGCCTGGTTGCCCCCATCCATGAAGGAGCCTCAGGGTTCACATTTTTGTGAGAATTTCACACCATGAAATGGGAAATGGGATCTGGCCACCTTGCCGTCTCGGTCAGAATTGGTAAGCCATGTATAGACTCCTAGCTTAACCCCCGTTAGATGTCCTGCAGATCAGACAGGGCAGACGGAAACCCACCTCACTGTCAGGGCAGTCCCTCTGGTTACGTGTTCATCGTGCTGGTTTCTTTTCCTGTCTTCTAACTCCTTCCTTCTTAGAAATAATCGTGGGTCTCCGAGAAATAATAATAGGACCCTTGGATGGAATGTTTAGCGTCCTGTGCAGGTGGACAGAGATGGGAATTCCTATTGCTACTACAGCCTAGGGAGTATCTGCTAGGAGGAACCTCCTTTGGGTGAGCAGAAGACCACATGGGGCAAACTGGAAACATCGGGTTCCCTTGGCCTCTCCACCTCCCTGGAAGGGACTGGCTGTTTCTGACACAGAGAACCCAGAGAGACAAAACTCTTACCTCCAGCTCTCCACACTGGAGTACGAAAGCACGCTTTTTTTTTTTTTTAATTCATTCCTCAGCATTGGCAGTCTCAGCACATTAAATGCTGACAATGAATCTAGCACCTGGCAAATCGGTCTTGAGATTCAAATGGATTTTTATTCTGAAACATAGATGTTACCCGGAAATAATCACCGCAGACGGCAGCTTTGCGTTTAACAAACGGCCGTGGGGGGAAACTGCTGAGCGGGGAGAGGCTGTTTAGTCCGGCAGGCTTTGCTCCTTCTAGGGTTTTCTCAACTCCACCTCCCCAGTTTACCACTCAATCCTTCAAACCTTTCTCTCTTGAGATAAAAGTGTCCAGCTGTCTCTGTTCCTCATTTGCATTTCCTGCACCACTGGCCAAATTATTCCATATGTTTACTGCAAAATTATCTCCCTCAATTCCCAGCTTACTCTCAATGTCCTAATATTACAACATATTTCCCCGTGTCCGCTCTCTCTCTCGGCGGCAGGACGACAACACACACACCCTGGAAAATGACTTTTCCTTGCTGTGAAGAGGGACGACCTTTTCATCCCTTACTCTTCCTCCTACTAATTAGGAGGCAGAAATTGGACTCGGAAATTCACTGACATAGGCCTGCAAGCGACTGTCCCTCCTCAAGTCCACCTAGACCATGATGGCGGTTCTTCAAGAGGAAGCATCCGGGTGAATTTGGCACAATGGCCTCTACTCTTGAGTTTGTCTGGGATGCTGGGTTCCTAGGGAATATTATTGCTTTCATCAGGCAACCACCTTGCTGCTGTCAATCAGGACCTTAGAGTCCCAACCGTGTTACCTTTGATTCTCAGAGTGCTCACAAGCTTCGTCACTCTTTCCCATAGTGTCCTTTATACCAGCCTTGCCCCATTTCACATGTAAGAGAGCTAAGTCCCGTGTGCTGGTGTCTGCGAAGGCTCTGTGCCTTCTTAAAGCAGAAAGGAAGGAGGGCTACTTAGAAGGTACACTGATGCCCAAGAGACTCTCAAAAGTCCCTCAGTTCTGATGAAACAAACTTCTGTCTCATCTAGGAAATTCGCCGGGAGCCAAACTGAAGCAGGAGAAGTCAAACTTCTGTCCTCTGCCAGGGTGTCAAACATTGAGAAATGTTACAGCTAATATGACTGTGGGCCCCCATGATAGGAAGACAGGCAAGCTGGACATGGGGAATTAGTAGTTAATCTTAGTTTGAGAGGTTGTGCAAGGCATCTATCTGTAATACAAGGGAATTCTCTGGACCACCTTCATCTGAAAAGTTCCTTCGTTTAAGTTTTATGCATTGTTATTTGGGGGCCTGGGGCCACCAGGAAGAAGTAAATCCTAGTTTGCCTGCATTCAGTCAACAGCTCAGCCCTGTGGACTTTGTATGTCGTTTTTGTCGTTGGTTATAATTACTGCAATCACATGCATTTTTAAGAGTACAGTATATTTCTTCTTTTAAAAATTAATCTGGAGCCAGGCACAGTGACTCATGCCTTTAATTTCAGAACTCTAGAGTCAGAGGCGGGCCTATCTTTGTGAGTTCAAGGCCAGCCTGGTCGATAAAGCAAGTTCCAGATAAGCCAAGGTTACACAGTGAGACCCTGTCTCAAAGAACAATAATAAACCTGAGAGCAAATGTAGTTGTATGTGCCTATAATCCCAAAACTCAGGTGGATGGGTGAAGATTGTGTGTTCAAGACCAACCTGGACAACGTAGAGAATTCTGGGCAAGCAAGAACCTGTCTCAAAATAAAAAAACAGCAATAACAAAACTCATCTGTTGTGGGGTTTCTAGGTAGAGACAATTACAGTGTAATTCTGGTACTTACTATGTTGCCTGTGAACAGGTGTGGTATTGTGATTTAGCTGCCAGAGCTTTATATTTTCTTTCTCTGTGTGTATGGGATGTGTGTGTATGCATGTGTGTATTGTGTGTGTGTGTGATGCGCACATGAACATTTTGTGTATGTTAGTGCAATGTGCATGTACCACGGCAGACATGTGGACTCGGAGGACAACCTTGGAAGTTGGTCCTCATTTTCCACCTTGGCTGAGACAAGGGTTTTCGTTGTCTGTTGTGTGAGCTAAGCTGGCCCCGAGCCTCTGGATTCTCTTGTCTGTTTCTCTCATCTCACTCGAAACTGGGATCTCAGATGGTTATACTGCTGCCAGCCTTGTGTGGGCTCTGGGGCTGGAACTTGGGTCCTTTCGCTTGTTCTACTGAGCTACCATCTCCCTATCCCTAGCTGGGGTTTTGTCCAAGTGACGTTGTCATATTTCAGTGGACAGCATTGTCAAAGACACACAAATGCAACTCAAAAACTTCTTGTAGTGACAACTTTCTCCTTAGAAAAATATTTTTTTCAAAATTTTTTTTATCAGTGTGAGCATGCCTCCTGAAAAACGCCAGTGTCAATAACCTAAAATTTCCCCTCTCCCCGCTAAGCTTTGACAGTCATTTGTAAACTCTTACCTCCTAAAGCTCGCTCATCTTTCCTTCCTGGCAAAGCAAAACGTAGAACAACAACAAAAACCCAACAAAAATGATCATACAATAAATCACAAAAGTCTACCTTTGTTTAAACAGAGAAGCTATGCCATAGGAAGCTGTCTGCATTTAAAAATGTTTCCCTTAAACAGGTATGTTTCCTTTTGGAAGAAATCTCCATTCTAGCTTGCGAGCTATTTGACAAAAATTTTATTTATGCCATTTTGCAGAATAATTTTTTCTCTGTTTTGTAATTATTCTTAGTCATTAAAGGCGTGCTCTACCAAGTCTGGCTTTGCTTTTGGCTTTTTAAGTCAAGGCTTAAAACCCTGTAGTCCATATTGACCTGGAATTCACTGCATAGCCGAGGCTAGTATTGCACTCACTGTATTCCTCCTGCCTCAGCCTCTCAAGTCCTAGGTTAGAGGTGTGCGGCACCATGACTCACTGCCTCATCTATAATGTCAATCTATAATGTAACTGAATGGTTTATTATTCATGGACTTCTGAGAGATAAGTGTAAGACAATGACATCCGTGTCATAAACGCTGGTCCTTCTGGACGTCATGCTTTGGGTTGGTTGTGTTATCCTGTTTGACACACCCCTACTATAAACACGTGAGAAAAGTCATCTGGGGTCATGTCAAACACAGGCTGCAGAGATCTAACACATCTTCATTTCTTTCAATTGTCTCCTAAACTTCCATTTTGTTTGTTTGTTCTTCGTTCCCAATTACTGATGGCTCTTAACTGGCCCGTCTTTACTGCTCGTAGCTCTCATGAGGTGCACGTGGCCACGTCTATTGCTTGTTATGGTGGCTGTTATTTTACAGTGCTCCTTAAGCCCCTTGGCCTTTCTGCTCTAAAGACGAGGAGCAGAACTGAGCAGCAGAAGGTTTCCCAGGCCACTCTAACTCACTGCCAAGAGTGGTATGCAAGACTAGCCACCTGGCCGCAACTGGCTGATGGGGGGGGGGGGTGTTTAAACTTTATAAGCTATTTGTTTATCAATCTATTTAAAATTTATCTTTTATCTACATGTATGTGTGTATTTACATGTGTGTCCTTGTGTGTGTGTGTTAAGCATATGATCACAGAGCCTGGAAGAGGGCGTCAGATCTCCTGGAGCTAGAGATGTAGGCGGTTGTGAGCCATCTAACTTGGGTGCTGAGAATCAAACGTGGGTCTTCTGGAAGAGCGGCAGCAAGTGATCTGAATCACTGAGCCATCTCTCCAACCCCAGGAACTACTTTTGACCCTCTTTTCCTGAGAGTGACAGCTCTCTGGGCCTAGAAATCTCATCTCTAGTCTACTCTTCTTATCACTGTCCCGCACCCGAAGCCCGACTCTGAAGCCTCCTGAAAGAGGAGAGACAGAGCTGTTTCCAAGGTGACTTTGTCAAGGCGTGGGACAAGTTCAAAATGTAGCAAGGTGGGGACCGTTCCTTTTCAGATCTCTCTGAAATCCCCAGGTGGGGGCCACTGCCTTACACTCCTGGCAGTGCTTCGGGGTGCTTGTGAAGCTATCCTTGGGAGTCGCGCCTTATTATCAAAGTTATGGTAGCTATTAGCTAAGAATTCGACCCGAGGGCAGGATTACAGAGTTTTTCAGAAGGAAGTGTGAAAATGAGAAAGGCGGAATTATTTTGTAGAGACGGAGGCGTCAACGTTTATCCCGTATTAAGGCAAGTGTGCCGCGTGACAGACTGCCGTTCCTCACCCTCGGCAAATGTGGCCCAAATGACAGAGAAACAAGAAACCCAAAATATCACACCAGCTGAACTCCTGCACATGCCTTGGGGCTCCGTGGAATTCAGAAAGGAAGGGTTCTTTCTTCCAGGCTCCAGCCAGGTGTCTGTGAGGGAGAGCTGGTCTTTAGACTGAGGGCTGAGATGCCTTTTCTCTTCAAGGGCAATGACTACATCAAAAAATGCCAGGGACGGATGATATGAGACAGTGTTTTCAAAGAAAGGTCAAATGGCAATGCCAAATATCAACATAGAAGCATCCCATTTCTTTCAAATATCCCCATCACTACTTCCCTGAATGTGCCCAAATTTCCAAAGAACCCAGTTTTCTAAAGGGATGTTAATTGTACCAGAAACCACTGAATCTGCAGAAGCTTACCCTGGAGGTCGGTGCATACAAAACAATAAACGGGACCAAGTCTCCTAAACTTAACCCAGAATGTAGTCAGTCTATTGTTTCAGACCACTGATTGCTTGTGCTGGAAACATGAATGAGAATCTGTATGTTTACACATATTAGCTATTTACATCAGGAGGCTCCTATCACCGCTGGTCCAGACACATCTTGCTCTGGAGATTATAGCCTTCATTCCACGATTTCGCTCGAAAGGGTATCTTTAAATGTACATAGCTCCAATCTTTAGGAGAAAATTAAAGAGAATTCCAGTCTGTATTGTCTATCCCTTTCTTTCTGCCTCTCTTTTCAGGTTAGCAGTTTATTTCTGCATTAATCACCCTGACAGAAGCAAGGCAACTCAATTTTCTGCTTCTGTAGGTAGGCACATCACTTTCCGTACAACACTAGGCATGAAAAGGGCTGCAGCTAAGCTTTGGTTACTGGTGTAATTGAAATGCTATCCACACTATAGGGTGCATTAAAGTCAGATAACGACAGTTCCTGTGGCCAATTTAAGTAGCTTGACTTCCCTGGGAAAAAAAAAATTGCCTGACAGATAAGGCAGACAAACTGGCTAATTCTCCAAGCATGTCTCTCATTGTGATCCTAGAAAAATGAGAAAAAAATGAATCACAGAACCACAAAATCAATTGACCCTCGGGTAGCTCATCAGGCGGCGAGCCTGATAAACCTAAAAGCTTTGTTAATGTCTGCCTGCCTGTATCCCACAGATAGAGCACTTTGTAAATGAACCTGCTTTGATAAATATATTAAGGAAAGCTGTGAATAAAGCCAGAGACTTCTCATTTGTAAATACAACCTCTGCTACATGGAATTAGAATGATAAAGTGGAGTTCCATGTAATTAAGTTTGTATAAGGCCTGAAATCCGTGCAAATACTTCCCCTGAATTTTGAAAGAGAACTGTCAGTTCAATTAATCTGAACATCACCCCAAGAATGTACAGAACAAAATTAAGCCGCTGATAAAACCTGGACCAGTATTTTGATAAGTAATTCCTATATCATTTCTTGGCCACTGTGATCATTTTATTTAATCCCCTACCCCTCCTCTTTCTGCAGTTACTCTCTAAGCCATGTACAAAGGGTAGATGGCCCATATACCACCATGCAAGTAATCTAAATCACAAGCTAAAAATGGAAGGAGAAAAAAAAACTTTCTTCCATTAAAGAAAAATTAGGGTAAACAAATACCGAAGAGCAGATACAAAACAAAACAAAACAAGCCCCCAAATCCCACACCCCTGGGTCTACATTGTTCCTCAGAGTCCAGACAAAAGGAATCTTCCCAGAGGAAGTGGCTGTATGTGAGCATTGTGCAGAAGACACACAGACAACAATATCGAACAGGACCGAGCCAGGCCGACTTTGTGAGTCAGCTGGAGAATTTGAAAACGTCAGGGGCGAGTGTAGGGGAGAAGAAAAAGAAAAGAAAGAGTGGGAAAGAAGAAATCCTACGAACCCTACTTGTCTAGGCTCCCTGTCCTTCACCCTGGGCCCGGATTTCCCACCTCGGGGAAGAAATGCAGACATTACCTTTGATTTCCTTTGTTCCAGGAACAACAAAACAAAACAAAAACAAAAAAAAAGCCAACAATTATCTAGAAACCCCGCTTTAGTCAAGGGAGGAAGATCTTGGGGTCACTCACCAGTTGTTAACTTGGAGAATTGTCAGTCCTGTGTCTTGCGCTAACTGTTTCTTCTGCTCTTCGGAAGGGTACGGGTGCTGATGAAGAGACAAATGTTTTAAGAGATGCATCAGAAGTTGGGAAAGAGGCACATACTTCCCAGCGTGAAACCACACTGGTGCATTCTTTATTCTACAGCTTGGTTCTCCTCGCCACATGGAAAAATATATCAAACTTGCTGACAAGTGTGAACTGGAGGCAGTGGGGACAACCCCAACTTCCTGTCACACTCCATAGGACCAGCCATGAAAGTCCAGGTAACTCAGTCACATAGAGCGACTTTGATCCTTTGAGGTGGAAGGTGTGTTGGAATGGCATCCAAATTCTGGGTGTTTCTATGCCTGTCTGTTGTGTGTAGGGTATTCATTTCCTTCGCTCGCTAGTGGGTTACATGGAATTCAAATTCTGTTATCTTGAGAGACTGGTCTACATAACTGTTATTTCTTAGTTGATATGAGGCTACCTACATTTGGATCATGGGCCAATATGTAATCACAACTATTCTGAAAAGCTAAGGCAAATGATTAGATGCAGAGTCTTTTGTGGGGATGGGTTGGGATTCTTTAATTTTTACTGGTTAGTTCTCTGGGCATCCAGGTCACATACATGACTTGCCCAGGCTACATGTTCCTCACCCTAGGCACAAATTTCACAACTCAGGGAAGAAGGAGTCGGTTATATGCCATGCTTCCTATGAAATTTTTCCATGTTAACATCAAGTACAGCAACAAGAGAACAAAGCCGTAGGTTGCAGCTTTGAATTCTTTCATTCCACCACAGTCCACTCATGCTGATAATGACCAGTCCTCCCATTATCCTCCTCTCCATTTTCCTCTCTCATCTTGAAACCCAGAATTGTTATTTTATAGTCATGCAGTTCCTTCAAGAAGTTCTGCGCTGGAGGACACGTGATTACGAAACACATCTGTTACATAAGGACCTGTTCAAAATCCACTGGTTTTCTTATACACGAAGGTAAACTTTCGTCCCCACGTTACAGTTCTTCATAGACCAGAAAGCCTTGAGTTGTGATCTCACCCACACCACTGAGGTGTCATCAAGGGGCTGGGGAGGTGGTTCAGCGCTAATGTGCCTCCTACTTCTTTTGCAGAGGACCTGAGTTCAGTTCCCAGAACCCAAGTTGGGCATTTCACAGCTGCCTATATTCCAACTCCCAGGTATCTGGGGCCTCTACACTCACGTGCACACTGCGCCCCCCCCCCAGACACACAACTGAGTAATCTAAACAGGGCTTTCTAGTGTTCTAATCATCCCAGCATTGGTGGGGCGTGATGCCTTTCAATCAGCTAAGAATTCAGTTCCCAGGTATTCCACCTTCTACAATAGCATGCATTCTCCAAGACGTGCATGGTTGTTTATCCAAGAACCCACAAGCCACCAGGTTCAACAAAATCCCCTGCATAGCCAAAGGGTTAACTAGATCTGTATTAATATAGAAGCCAGGCTTTTAATATTCTGCAAATGTTAACAAAGAAAGATGATAATGTTGAGTTAATATGGGTTAAGCATAAAATGAAAATAAATTTTTCTGATTGCGAGGTGTTGACACTTTTTTGGCTAGGGCCTGCAGCCTGTTCCTTGAAGCTGTGTAATTACAGAAAGCTTTGCCCCTCCTTCCCCCTCCTGCTCGAGCCTCCCCACATTAGTAATGACCCCTTCACTGCTTCAAAAACCACTAATGGTCTTCAGCACAGGCAAGAAAAATGAACAGGGTAAATTGGAATCCACAGTCAGTAATTTGCATCCTATGAGGCTGCTTCGGCCACTCACACTCATTCCTGGCCATCAATCGCTGCCTGTCAGGTACTGCACTCTGCCTCCGTGACAAATACTCCTCCTAACACTCTGATTCGTCCAAACAATGCAATTGTCCTCTATTCTCCGTTTGGTAATGGAGAAAATGAATGGCTCACAAACAAGAATTGTTCATCAGAGGCGCCGAGGTGCCTTCAAACTGGAGGAGACCTAGAGTACACGTTTTAATTGACTGAAAAGACTGGTTGGGAAGCAAATGACAATTTTTGAAAAATCCTCCTTGTCAAGGTATTTCCTGGCCAAATTCAAGGCAGTGGTCCCCTTTTGATTTTCTGAAATTTGAAAGTCTAGATTTATAGGCTGTCAGCCCAGGGGGAGAAATCGTGCAAACAGCCAGAATCAAAATGAAAATAAAGATGCATTCCCCCAAATGTATAGAAGGGGGACTGGAAATATAATGTGCCTCAGGGTGCTGCTTCTTTATCCAACCTCTCTCTCTCTTCTCCCACCATGTGCCATGTGTGTGTTGTTGTCTTCATTTGTCCAAAAAGTCCTGAGAAGTGTGAAGTAGGGGTGTGTGTGTCTGTGTGTGTGAGAGAGACGGGGGGGGGGGGGGGAGATAGAAAGAGAGAGAGAGAGAGAGAGAGAGAGAGAGAGAGAGAGAGAGAGAAAGAGAGAGTGTGTTTAGATGAAAAAGGTGGTTTAGGAGAAGAGTAGAAAGTGGAGGTTACTAGATTACCGCAGAGCCAATTCCTTCAAGTTTGATTGTAAATTCTGATTGAATCACAAGAATGCTTTTTAGTGTTTTCTTAGAAATGTAGTCAGATGATTGCAGAATTTTACAAACAGTGCCTTTTATCTTGGGAATCCCTTGCTATACTTTCTCTATTTCATAAGCAGTTTCAAATTCCATCCAGAATCATCAAAAACATTGGTACCTTACCAAAATTCACCTTGCACAGATGGCTTTTTTTTTTTAATTAATAGGGAAGAGTAGAAGTTTTAAGTTCTTTGAATGCCACCCTGTGGGTTTTGAGCATGGCAGATCCGTGCCCCTTTTATACATGGGGTGGACTGCTGATCTGTGAGTGCCCTGGCATCCAGCCACTGGATTTCTAGAATTAAAAGAGCGATTGAGAACAATCGGCTTTCAGAGGGACTGGAACATGACAATGTGTTTCGGATTAATTTACAAGTATATGTTCAGATTTAAGGGCAAACCACGGAACTGAAGGACTTCTCTCCTCCGTGATCTATCGTGTGCATGCTTTATTGGGACAGACATCATGCTGAAATAATAAACAGGGGAAGCCTTGGCTCCTTCTTTGATGTATATTACTAAATGTCTGACCGGCTCAAATTTAAAATAAACTTCGGTATGTTTGCACTTGGAAACTGGAAGTGGACCACAAGCAATAATTTGTAGTCAATCTCCATGTTCTTGGCCTAAGGCTATAGTTTTGACTGTTCACTGTTGGGGGCCAACTCTCTGGGGTCCTGTGGCCCAGAGTCACCTCAGCTTCCTCCTAAGAGCACAGAGTGTCACACAATAGCGATGGTGATGAGTCCCTTCATCAATAAAGCACTAAAGGTTAAGGATTTCCACATCTCAAAATGATCCCAAGGCCACCGGTGAATAAAAACACATCCTTAAAGTTCCTCTTACTTGGAATATCAGCTAGCAAAGGTTGGGAAAGTGAAAAGGGCATGCATAGCTCATGATTCAACGAAAGAGAAAATGTTCTTTAATTTAGTCTTGTGTTTAAAATCCACTTGAAAGAAAGATGTCTTTATTCAAGCCACAGCAGGCCTCCTCTCCTTCTTCTTAGAGTAGACCAAGTACATGGTACTTTGTAGATCAAGTGCACGGACCTGGAGCTACATCCTTACATTACAGCCCCGGGGCATTTGGGTAAAAAGGCATTTAATAATGATTATTTGTGACTAGACCCTCACCAACAATGTCCAAACTAGTGCTGGTTGATCATGGATTCCATTCTGTACTACAAACATTTATGCTGATATTGTAAATTTTTAAGTGATGTTTCAAATTGCCCCACAAACTAGAAGCACACAGTAAGGAAAAGGGAGCTGTTTTTTTGCAAGATTAAAACACTGTAAGTCACCTACACACCTATCAACTGGAAAAAAGTGGAATGAAATGTGATTGTTTTTTCTAAGCCAGCAGTGGGAGAGAGTAGGGTGGTTGGGATGGGGTGGGAGTATGGTGGTTCATTTCTTTAAAGAAGGTACATAGAGGTGAATCTCTGTGAGCTCGCGGCCAGCCTGGGCTACATATGGAGTTCCAGGCCAGCCAAGGCTCCATAATTTGTCAAATTACTTGTGTAATACAGTAGAAAAACGGTTAAGTTGCTTACTGTGAAGGATGTTAGATGGGATAAATTCCGGTTACTATGGTGATGATGACTTCCCCCTTCTTTCTAACATACTCACTTTGCAGACTTAACCCAGGTTACTTTGTTATTCTTTTGAAAATAATTTTTCTTATGTATGTCTGTTCCTTAAGATTTTATTTTAAATTGTGTATGTGTGTGTGTGTGTGTGTGTGTGTGTGTGTGTGTAGGACTGTCTGCACATGTGAGTTCAGCTGCTCTTGCTCTTGGAGGCCAGAGGCATTGGATTCTCTTTGGATCTGGAGTTACAGGGAGTTGTGAGTTGCTGAATGTGGATGCTGGAGACCAAACTCAGGTCCTCTGAAAGAGTTGTCTGTGCTGTCAGCCTCTGAGCCGTCTTTCCTCCAATGTGATCTTGATTTTTTTTTCAAGTTAGTTACATATGAAACCCTGAACATATTTTCCCAATATGAACAAAGAAACTGCTTTGGGAGGACATCCTTGAGCGATCTTGGACCACACTCCCTGGGTACAAAGGACTTAGCCCTTGCGTAAATAAATTCATCTATGAATGGAAGGTCAAGTTGAGTCAATTGTCATTCATTTCATCAACTTTTTCTTATGTGGACAACAACTCCTATATCATGAATAAAACACACTTTTTCATCAGCTTTAAAAAAGGAACGGGAAACAATAACACAAACCACACTTTAAAGCGCCCCTCCCCTGTCTTTGTTTCTCAAGGTAATATCTTCCCCCACTAAATTTCCAAAAAAATTTACTAGATACTTAGAATTTCATGTCTTTTTTGCCCTGCCTATTTACATCTCTTCTTGGTATAACTCCCTAACAAGGAAGATTTATGTGGGTTTTCTTTTTCTCTTTTGTATTTCTCTTCTACTCTCTCGTTGCTTTGTATTTTTAGAAGCAGGGCCTCACTATGTAGCTTTGACTAACTTGGAACTTTTGCTTTGCAGACCAGGCTGGCCTCAAGAAACCTGCCTGCCTCTGCCCCCCTAGTGCTGGCATTAGAAACATGCACTCCCTGACCTGGCAGCTCTCTCACTGCCTCTGTGTATTTGCAGCAAGAATGGCAAGCCCGGCCATTGGTTCCTTTTAAGTTAGCTCTTATTACATGTCACTGAGCCTGAGATATAAGTCTGGGTGGAAAGAGAAAGGGGTACGAAGACCTGGACCTGAGATAGCAAGCACCCGGGTAAGCATAATAATACCATTTTTGACAGTTAATTCTCATGCTCTTCCCTTCTTCTTCCCAGAATCAATTCTGATATTAGACAAACTGACGGAGCAAAATCACAGCATTTGTTCTTACTTAAAAAAAAAAATCACTACTTTTGGAGATCACAGGCTGAGGAACCATTCTTAGCATCTCACTAGCTTGCTGCTGATGACACCTCTCACGAACAGCTATGATAACAGTTGCATAACCTATTTCGTGGAAATTTGGAGACCATTTTTGCCAAATAACGATTCTTCATTGAAGTGCGCAGATACCCAATAGGCGACTAAGTGGGCTACAAGGCTTGGCATCTCTGTCAGTATGTCCTGTCTGTCATCTTCGCTGCTTCAGCCTGTGGATCAGACTCCACTGAGCTCTGGCTGTAGAGACACTGATCATTCGAGACCTGTTCAATGCAGGGCTAACTTCACCTATTGCTCATTGGAACTGGCATGCATTTCTTCCACCCTGCCTGGGGCTTTCTTGGCAAACGAGCACTTGAAGTTCAGGGCCTTGTCATAAGACCTGGACTAAACCACAAGGCTAGGACATTTACCCAAGATGACGACACCAGAAGAACTCAGCAGTTCCTAAGCGAGGCTGACTGCCCTTTAGTCCATAAGTACAAGGCCAGCATGTTTATACACGGGAAGAACATCTTTGAAACTGTGCCCATGACTAATTGGCAATTATAGAAGTTCAGCCCACCCCAGAAAATCAATAAAGCCTATTGCTCCTTTCACTATGCAGCAGCTGGAGCAGCTCTACTTCCTTCCATCCTTCCTTCCTTCCTTCCTTCCTTCCTTCTTCCTTCCTTTCTTCTTCCTTCCCTCCCTCTCTTTCTCCTTCTCTTCCTCCCTTTTCCCTTCCTCCCTTCCTTCTTCCTTTCCTTTTCCCTCTCTCATTCCCCCCTTTCTCCTTTCCTTCCTCCATTTTGATTTTTTTTGAGATCGTCTTACTCTGTCGCTTAACTCAGGTTGCTAGGCTAAACAGAAATCACTTTTGTAGTTCATGCTGGCCTCGAACCCGTGGCAATTCCCTTGCCTCCTGCACTCTGCCCAGTTCCAGTCACCTGTTTGATTATTGTTGGCTTCCTTTCTGCTTACAAGCTGGAGTTCCAGTAAAAGAGCCCAGCCTTTCTTCTTCATAATATATGGCTTAGTATTGTTTCTATTGTTTCCACACCATTAGATGCTGCCTTCTGGTATCATTCTGACATTTAATGGAAGACTTATCCATTCTGGTGTCCACATTTTCCACTGAAGTGTACGTCCCCATTTCCTTTGGGAATAGTCTTTTGATTTTTACCTTGGGAATATGCTAAGCTATGATAAAGTGACCTAGGTTTAGTCAATCAGCATGGTTAACTATGCTGTCTGCATGGAAGACATCCAAGTTAGATTAAGGAATTTTATCATGGGACTGGCAAATGGCCCTTCATTCACTGCAGCTCCTACATTGTAGGATGCATGCCTGGCGTAGGAATGAATTTTGCTACCTTCAAATGGGAAGAAGGAACCTGACTGTTAAGAATGCTCCTGTAGACAAAAGATTTCTGGTAGCATTTCTATACCTGGATGTAAATTTACCTAAAACTGACTTGTCCTCACTTTCAGACTCTTGGACCAAGTTGGTCATAACACTCATAACCCAATTCAGGCGATTTCTTAGTTTGTTCCCTTCCCCCCAGTGGCTAAAAGCGAACATTTGTTTTATTTTGTATTTGTTTGGGGGAACAGGATGAAGAGGCAGAAGAAGGGAGAGGAAGAAGGGAAAGGAAGAAGGGAAAGGACCAGGAGAGGAATGAGGTCCATCATTCTGCTTTGTCAAGCACGGCGGAAAACAGACAGGCAGCTCAGGATTTTAAACCATTTGTCTGGTTGTGATTCCAGCTGATGAAAACAAAATCAGAAAGACAGAACTCTGGATGTGCAGTGAATCTGGAATTGTGAAGATGTCTTATCTAAACTGGAGGAGCCAAATGTCAGGTAGAATAGTGATGCTGCTTCCATACAGTGACCACGGCAAGGCAAGCATCAGCCGCGTCATGGGGGGCAAGACTATGATTTTGCTAGCCCAAATCTGAGAAATACCTAATTGCAGAGCACATAGGAGCTAGGGAATGTGATAGCACAAAATGACAGAGCCCACTGCAATCATCAGTGTAATTCAGGGTGATTTGTCTTGAATTCCAGAGGGAAAGTGAATTTCACATTTATGTGATTCTCACATCTCCACCATTTCCATGGTTCTGGCACCCCCAACCTTCCAAACAACCAGTGGGGGAACCCTCAGAGTTGGAAGTGATCATTTTCCTCCCAACTCCCTCCTCATCCCTCTTCTCCTGAGTGTCCTCTACTCATCTTTATATAAATATGTGTACTTGGGGAACGTCCCTCGCTAACCTGAAAAACCATCTGAGAGCTGCGTTCACGTCTTATCTAACCTTGAATTTTGTAGTACTTAGCACAGGACTTTCTGTACAGTAAGTCTTCGATACATACTTGTGAGCCAACGCATTTCTCCTGAACTTGGGAGTTTTTCTTGATAGAAAGAACTGTCTTTGCTGTATTTACTCATATACAGTGAATAAATCCCCAGATAAATATGGAAAGGTTCAGATAGTCATTTGACTGTTTTAGCAACACAGAATTTGGGTATTTGAAAACATCTGAGTTTTCCCATCTTCATCCAGATGTTCGGTGTCATGGAAACACAAGCTTCAAATTCAAATGAGTAGTTCCTAAAATTTTTTTTATGCCAGATATATATTTGAGAGAAAGAAAATGTGGCTATTTATGGAAGACTCATTTTCATTTAAGTTTCTATGGAAGTAAATAGATTAAATTATAACAACTATACCCTCTCAAACTGAGGAAAGGTTTAAGAGATTTTAACAATGGTTAGGTTCTAAAATATTAATAATTGGTTGACTTGGAGTCACCATGGAAAGGTCAAAGAGCTAAATTTGGTGGCCCATGCTAATAATTTCTGCAGGATAGAAGGCGTCAGAAGGTTACAAGTTTAAGACTGGCCTAAGTTACAAAGAAACAACCTGTCTCAATAACAACACACACACACACACACACACACACACACACACACACACACACACACAGAGAGAGAGAGAGAGAGAGAGAGAGAGAGAGAGAGAGAGAGAACAAAACACAAAAGAACAAAGAAGGGGATGAACCCTCCACGGTGGAGCATTGGTCTAACAAGCATGAGGCATCCAAAAGGAAAAGAAGAGAAAGAAAAAAGAGGGAAAGAGGAGCTTGGGCTGTGGCCTATAATTCTAGGTACTTGGGAGGCTGAGGCAGGCAGATTGCAGGTTTAAGGCTAACCCCGGGCAAACCAGAGCCAGAGATATATCTCCATGGGAAGAGTCCATGCTGAGCGTAAAAGTATAAAATGAAAAGGTGTCGTATAAGCCAAGACAGAAGACAAAAGGCACTTGGGATCACCTCTGTAATTTTGAGGACACCTCTGGATGCTGTAGGACCATCCTCTAACAGTTCAGACAGACAGACAGACAGACAGGCTTTCTAGTAGGAGGGAAGCGAGATCATGCAATGGTCAGACACCACAGATAACAACCTCGCAACTCCAAAACAGAATCCAAGTGTGTTAGGAAAACGTCGCAAGAAGCCGTTTCCAAAGAAGATTTCAATTTTAAACACAGCAAAAATAATTATTTCCCCATGGATGGAGAATTAAAAGCTCAGTAGAGTTTTATTTTGAACATAATGGAAATATATTCATAGGGCCAAAGAAAGATAATTTTTATTTAACATTTGTTAGGATGCTCCCATGAGCTGCTTGGCCATGCATGTTATACTGCCTCCATGCCTAATGGCAATCTTACTAAATGAACCCAAAGTCCCAAATAAGGCCTTGACTCATTTAGCAATCATTTCACATCTCCACCCTGTGATCAAATTAATATTTTATGGGGCCACACTGTGGTACAGCCAGACCACTTTTCCAAAAAATTGAATTTTGTGCTTATTTATTTTATGGATCATTTGTTGAAATAGATTTCAAAACAGGTTTAGGCTATTTAGATTTTTTCCAGTGAACTGCAAGCGAAAACTCACACACTCAACTGGAAAGGACATCAGGGGCCATCTAATCCGAGCTTCTCATTTTATGCCTAATGAAACCCAGGCTGGAGATGCAGAATCGCTTGCCCAGTGGCTTGCCCAATTGGCATCTCTTTTAAGACACTCCTGACACTCCCAGAAAAAAAGACATTCCGCTTTACAGAAGCCCAAAGAACATTTTTATAGATCTTATTTCTACTTAGGAATTACAAGTGCCAATGTTCGGATTTTATTGTTAGCTACTTAGTAACACAGATGCCCTCCCTGAACTTTCCCTATCTCCACACTATCCTGCCAGTCGTTCTAAGGTTAGACTCATGCCGGCGTTTGATTATTCTTTGAAAGCTGGAATTGGCTAACTACATTTTGCTTCCAGAATCTAGGCCGCTCCCTGGCCCATTGGTGTAGCCGATACAGGAGGGTCAAACTAATCAAGTTTGAAAATGCAGACACATGAATTCTTTTTTCTTTTTAATTTATTTAAAATTTATTTTATGTGCATTGGTGTGAGGGTGTCGGATCCTCAGGAACTGGAGTTACAGACAGTTGTGAGCTGCCATGTGGGTGCTAGGAATTGAACTCAGGTCCTCTGGAAGAACAGTCAGTGCTTGTAGGTGCTGAGCCATCTCTCCTGCCTCCACATGAATTCTTTGTAGCTTAAAAATGCTACCTTTCAGCCAGGCGGTGGTGGCACATGCCTTAAATCCCAGCACTTGGGAGGCAGAGGCAGGAGGATCTCTGTGAGTTCAGGGCCAGCCTGGTCTACAAAGCGAGTTCCAGGACAGACTCCAAAGCTACAGAGAAACCCTGTCTCAAAAAACCAAAAAAGAGAAAGAAAAGAAAGAGCTACCTTTCGAAGCTAGAGAAATGGAAATGAGTAAAATTGAAAAGCCAGAGAGCAAATGAGAAGGGAGAGAGAAGAGAGGGGCTACTCAAAGAGGAAGGAAATATTAGCTCCAAACCTGGTACACAGCACCAGGCTGTCAAACTCTCAGCTCTTACTTTCAGAGAAAGCCTTTGTATGTACAGAAAGAAGCCTGAAGGATACCGGTGAGCTCAGGTCACAACAATGAAAAGCAAGGAAGAGAAATACACACATGGAGGTTTTCATTAATGTTTGACTTCTTTTTGGCAAATGGGTTCAGTTGTTCAACACAACAGCAAACCTAAGTATAAGGCACATAGTTACGTGATGAGATACGTACATCCTCTTCCTAAACAATCCTCCTAAACAGACCCACACACATTGCCACAAGAGCCCGAATGAAAAGGAAATGAGGATTATCCATTAGCCCAGGACAATATTCCTTTAGTAACTCAAAGTCTGGATAAAAACAAACATGGGAAAAACAACATGGAATTCTTAAGAAACATTAAAAGCTGTAAAGCAATTCCAGTTTGCTTATTGCAGCTTTATCTGGGTGAACTCTATAATGAATAATCTCATTTGACATTCCATAAAAATGCACCAAAGATCTAGTTTGACAGGAGAAAGCTTACAGGATTTGAAGAGAAAGGGGTTATTTAAACAGTGTTATCATTTTTTTTAAAAAAGTTACTATCTGTAGAGTAAGCATTGGGGCTGTTGGGATATAATCTTCTTTGTTCATCTCAGAGGATAAGAGGACCGAGAAGTTGAATAGTCATTTTTTTAAAAAACAGAAACAACCAAGAAGTCTGTGGATATAAACTCTGCTTCCTCGAATGGACAACCACAGTAAAAAGGGAACCCAATGGCAAATGGCCATTTGTGACATCTTACTATGAAACAGGTTCCCACTGGGGAGCATTAAAGAAAAACATTTTTTAAATATATATATATATATATATATATATATATATATATATATTTAAAATATTCTATGTGCATTAGTGTTTTTACCTGCATGTACATCTGTGTGAGGGTGTCAGATGCCCTGGAATTAGAGTTACAGACAGTTGTGAACTGCCTGCCATATAACCTGGACCCTCTGGAAGAGCAGTCAGTGCTCTTAACTGCTGAGACACCTTTCCAGTTAGAAACACGCTTTCTTAAGGGTAAGAAATGCTTACATTCAAAAGTTCAACAAACAACCCCCCACCTGCAAAGTGTAAGACACCATCCTTTCGAAACCCAGTTAAAAGATGTAGGACTACTTTTCTAACAAGCTTCTTTTTACAGAAAAAGCAATGCCTGACTATAACTATTAGAAAAACACTCTTTCGGAAAAAAAAAAGTAAGTTTGAAAAACTAACTTTCTTCCTGATTAATTTTAAGCCTACGTTTTGATATAGTTTAGCATTTAAGGTTTCTTAAACATTTAAGAATTATTGCTATCAGTCAGTTTCCCAAACACAACAAAGCAAGACAAAGACGCGGGCCTGGTGTTTGCCCTGGTTATGCATTCACTAGTAAATAAAGGTAGAGACTGATAACCACAGCCAGAAAATGCTTAACCAGGCCATCCAAAAGCTCAGTTGGCAGTATTTGGTTTGGAATTCCCCAGAGCTTTATCTTATCAATTTCGTTTTCCTTCCTCTTTTTAGAGCAGCCCGTGAAGTGAAAGTTAACTAATTCAAGACAGGGACAAAGTAAGGTGCTCCGAAGCAGTTACGCATTCCAGATATATGGGCCCAGTTACTTCTTTGCCTGGGCCACAACATGCACAGATTGTTTAAATCAAGTGTTTCTGAAGGATACACAAAAGAAAAGTTGCTTTGTGAGTTTCTGCGTTGTATACAGACCCCATTAACTAGTTACTAAATAGAATAGCTTTGAAATGTCTTTTCACCGTACCTTTGCATATATTTCTTCTAATTATTAAATATAAAATCATACGTTATCCAATCTATATCATAAGCAAAATACGTGTGTGTATGCGTGCACACGTGAGCTATCTATTAACTAAACTTTGACTCATTCAAGATTAAAGTGGGAGAACTTGGTAGCATTTACGTTTTGGCAGCGTGACTGAATGCTGCCCGAGTAAATTAAAAATTAGACATTTATGAACTTATAGAAAACATAGGAGCCAGTGGGATGGCTTGGCAGGTGAAGGCCTTTATTGCCAAGCTTGCCAAACTGAGTTTGATCCACGGCATCCACCGGGTGGAAGAGAACCAATTTCCATAGCTTACACTCTAACCACTGATTGGGTATCAGGGCATCTAATAAGTGAATGAATAAAAAATGCAATTAAAACAGAAAAAACAGACATCAAATTTCAAAGGGTTTTTGGCCGAACAATAAGGTAAGTTAATAGTGTGTTTATAGTTTATTGAAATATTAGTATACAGTTATTTTTTTCTCTAATTGAACAACAACAAAAAGTACTACTCAAGGACTTCTTGTAGGTTGGGTAGCCAAGGTAACTTCAAGAGAAAGCAGTCTTCTAATTCTTTCTCTGTGTTTGTATTTGCTCATCAACTTGAATTTCCTATAGCTTAATTCTTGGTCCGTGTTTCAAGACGGGTCGGGTGGGTAGCCGACATCGGCTTTCGGACGAGCCCCTGACTCGCGCACGTGTTAGACTCCTTTATAGCTTAATTCTTTATTGATTCTTTGGAAATTTCACATCATGAATCCCAATTCTGCTCACCCCAGCCCCTCCATTTCCTCCCCTTGCCACTGAAGCATTCAACTTGAATTGTTAAGGAGAGGAATGACAAAGAACATTTCCATATACGGTCTACGACAATTTGTTGCATTTTCCCCAGTTTAAATGGTAAGACCGGATAGCAAGAAATAACTACCTCTTCTTCCTCCGGATTTCAATATCAGAACTGAGTGGCATATCTTTACACTTTTAGAAACAAATCTTTCTATTCTTGTAGGAAAATATTCCTGATAATGATTTCAGAAGTTCTCAAAATGGTGCCTCCACAAAACTCTGGTTTGAAAGGAGCAATCTTCATTAGAGTTGAGTTGAACTGGCACTAGCTGGTATAGGCAGCGTGTATTCTGGTTATTGAGTATGCAGTCTGAGTGGTGGTCCCTGGGAAATAGTTGGTTCGCCATTCATGGTGTTTGTGCAAATCGACAAAGACCTCTAGTATTTGATACCTGCTGTGTACAGCAGGCCAAGTCTCTCTTGACTTATATCTAATACATTGAAAGACCATTAAACTTTCAAGAGAAAGGTCGTCTGACAATAGAAAATAATTTTTCATTAAAAAGTGACACACAAGCCGGGCGGTGGTGGCGCATGCCTTTAATCCCAGCACTCGGGAGGCAGAGGCAGGCGGATCTCTGTGAGTTCGAGGCCAGCCTGGTCTACAAGAGCTAGTTCCAGGACAGGAACCAAAAAGCTATGGAGAAACCCTGTCTCGAAAAATCACAAAAAAAAAGTGACAAACATGTGCTTTTTAAAATCATATACATTAGTTAAATATCTGGATTATTTAAGTCCTTCTCTTTGAGGAAGAAAACCCCTGTGTAGCATAAGTTTAGTAGATTGAGTTCTCTGAGTTAGTCAAACACTTAAAGATTACCACATGGCAGGAAATAAGCCCCAGAAAAATCATTAAACAAATTCAAAATACTGTTCATATGTATATATGAAGGAAGCATTATGCTTTTTCTAAATGTGGACATTTCATCAGAGGGCGTGTCGTCTTACATGCCCAGATGATATGACGGAACCTAGAACCTGACATCCAGAACCCAGAACCTGACACCCAGAACCCAGAACCCGACATCCAGAACCTAGAACGGAACATCCGGAACCCAGAACCCGTCATTACAGCACCTCCTGTGTTAGAACTCAGAAGTGCACTACCTGGAGGCTTGACTTTCTTTAATTCCCTGGGAACTTTTGAACACCTAGGAGAACATAAAATATCTCAAAGAGGTTGAAAGTGTAGGAAGGTCAACATCTCGACCACGTCTGATTCCCATATATCATCATGACTAAGTTCTAGCTGATGTCAAAGAGACTCTATTGGCGAATTTTCCTCATTTGGACAATTCCACCGGAGAGTCATATCTACTCAGTATCAGGTCTGACCAGGCGGACACTATAGAAAGGAGGTTTTCAGTGTGGGAATTTGGAAAGGTAGAGTTTCCATACAGTGCATAGCACAATGAGAACACTGGGGCAGAGCTGTGTAAACCACTAATTCATAAGGCCTTCGCCATTTCTCTCACCTATCTAGCCAATCAGGAAATAGCTGGAGAATACATGATAACAGTGGTAACCCCTGAACAGCCCCCATTGTGATAACATTTGCATAATTACATGCTCAAGGACAGCTGTGCACCCTGGCCCAGCTGTTTAACAAGTTAGGGGTCTGGAGTCACATAGAGACAGCCTGACAGTGGGGTTTTGGCGGTTGACCGATTATGCTCTCTTTGTCTTAAGTTGGGAACACAGTCTCCTGTGGGGACTTAGGCGACTAGAATACTGGCAGTATTAGGGAACCTTAGAACGGTGCTGTCTTCTGGAGATGCCACATTCTCTAACTCCTTGAGTTCCAAGGATCAAATAAGTTGCCAGACTCGCATGGTATAAAGGCCTGAGCCCATTGGACCAACTCACCGGCCCTTTTAAGCTGCCATGCCTAGAAATCCCTATATCCCATCTCCCCAGGGGACCAACACTCTTCCGACTTTTCTTTTCTTTTAAGGAAGAAATCCAAAGTTTATAGGAAATGTCAAATGAGACACCCTCACAGAGAATTTACAACCAAGTGTTTGGCCTTTCATACCGGCCCTACTGTGTGGCCATGCTAAGGGAGATCTTGGAACGTAAAAAGAGCTAGATAAATCTTTGGGAAGTGAATGACTATTTTTCAGGACTTTCCCTGAGGCTGAGGCGGGCACAGCTTCATACAGGGTACCCAGGGTACCTGGGCAAAGGTGTTTATGCACATTTACACATTAGTAGCTACAGCCACCTAGTTGGCAAGAGACCAGCTGCAAGAGGTGAGAGGGAATTTCTGTGTGTTACTGATTTAGAAGCATTATTAACATAACTGAAAAATCCAAAATAGATTTTCCAGGAGGAACCATGTATTTCTAGGCCCGGATTGACGAACACAAGGTGGTGAAAGCTGGTAAAACTCCCCGCATAATTCATCGCAAGACAGGCAGAAGCTGATGACCGTCACCCAAGGCAGCAAGACTTTCCATTATTTAACACCCTAGCAAATAAACATTGCATATAAAGTGTAGATGCTGTTTGGAAACGCTCAAGCAACTCAGGAAACACATGGGCTCTGTGTCATCAGGTCACACTCAGGTGGCATTCTGGGAAAGTTTTAGGAAAACACTGGTAGAAATAGATTGGAAGGAGCGAGACGGACACATAAATCCATTAACAGCTGCAATTATAGCTCTCTCTCCACTATCACTTCCCAGGCACGTTTCTAATATTAGCTGCGGAGGCCATGCGAGCACACGGCTCATCGCCATTGTCTCTTCTCCCCCGACAGAGGAAGAGACCTGACGGCACGAAACCTTCCCAGCTTACTACTTCTTTGTGATCCAAAATTAAACGAAACCATTTAAGTTTCTAGTTCTCTATGCTGCAAAACTCCATGTCAACTGTTTTCTAGAAATGATTTCTTGTGCCTTTTAGCAAAAATCTTAACTATTTTACTTTTAGCAGAAGTCTTACTTCTAATGGAAATGTAGGTTAGAGCGAACGTTCAGGATACAGAATTTGTTGATATTATTCATTATAGCAAAATGCAAGGCCGCTGAAGTTTCGTGCCAGCTCAAGGCAAGCAAGGCCAATTGTCAGAACAAAATAATGGTAATCTTGGCAAGGTCTGGTGAGTTAGTTATGAGGTCTACAGTTGCCTTTAAAAAATACAATGGATTTCAGCTCTCTCTCTCTCTCTCTCTACCTATAAGTTCACAAGTGCAACACTGGGATTACAGATGTGTGTGCTACTTAACACTCCACCCAACTTTACATGGTTTTCCAGGATCTGAACTCAGATCCCTATGCTTGTGAGGCAGGAGTTCTATCCACTGAGCCACCTCTCCAGCCTAAGCCAGTGCTTTTCTGTTTTAGTTTTAGCGAAGCAAAGTGATTTCGTAGTTTGATTGGTCCTGGACTAATAAAGAACACTGAGAACATTGTGACACACCTACTCGTGGCTACAACAACGCGACCACAGCTAAGAGTAAAGCTACTGAAGAATTTAACAGCTGTAATTGTAGGGAACCCTAAACAGCAGTCAGTTAGCTTAAATTTGAGAAACTAAAGGCACAACAATTAGCACATAAGCCTGCAGAAACTTGGACATCGACAAACATTCCACCGTGCACACCTTGCTTCGAATCCAGGCAACACTTATACGTGAGAGCTGGAGATCTGGAAGCTTCTGTGGCTAATGTCTGCAGCATGCTGTGCTAATGACCAGGCAACTAACTAGTCATTCAAGTGGGAAAAGAGGTTGGCAAGCCATGGGAAAAAAAGAGTTCACCGTTGTTCGTGTGAGAAAATTCAAAAACAAAACTGAGAACTTTTAAAGAAATTCAGGTCATAGCCCATGAGGGGATGAACATTCAAAAAAAATTAAGAGACAAAATGAACTTATATGCATTAGAATAATATATGCACAAGTCTCTAGAGAAACTCTATTATATCACGATTAATGCCGAGACGGCAATCAAGCCAGGCTCATTTCAATAGAGTCCAAGTTTTGAACAGTTTCTAGGCTATCCAAGTGGGAATTTGGCCAGGATACTGGGGTTAATAATTCATTTTGAGGAGGGCTAATTCTTTGGGACGCAGCCCACTCCACAGGAGAAACATTGGCCCATGTGAGCAAATCCACTTTTCAAGATCACCCTCAATTAGTTCCACAAGGGGAGGGGGAGGGGCAGTGTAGTCACTTCCTTAGACAAAAATATTTATCGTATTCTTAAGGAAAAACATTGGTGTTAAGGAATGGCTCAAAGCTTTCACATCTGATTTCTGGACTTTGTTTTTTAAGAAATCTTTTTCTTTGTTTCTTTTTGAGATAGGATCTCACTCTTTGCCTAGGCTGGACAAAAGTTCACTGTATAGTCCGGTTAGCTGTGAACTCATGGCGGTCCTGGTGGTCCCTCCTTGTCCTCCCACACACTGGGGTTAGAGGTGTGAGCCACCATTTCGGCCATGCTAACTGTTTTCTGAAGGAATGATCTTCCCATCCACTTGCAGTTGCCTAGATCTTGGTGGAAGGTGCCAGAAGAGCATGGCACCCACAGGTAGGAGCTCCATTCCAGTTAGACCTGCTGAAAAGCATCTGTGAACTGAAGAAGCCCATGGGTCACCCTACACCCGAGCTTTCCATCGGTCTGATGCAGTATTACACCAGCCTTTGATTAGCTGAATGAACAGTTCCTGAGTGCCAGGCACTATTTCAGGAGACATGCATCCTTGACCCATGGGATCTTAAGATTCCAGCAAGGGACACAAGCAGCCAGCTAAAAATAGAAACTAGATTCTATATGGCGTCAGTAACTCTCATGAAGAAAAACAGGCGTTCTACTGAGAAAGTGGCTGGGGATGCTGTTGTTTTGTAGAGGGTGGCCAAGGAGAGTGTTTTGAGAAGGTGACATTTGAGCAGATTCAAGTGGAGTCAGAGCCAGCTGCAAGGCAGCAATGGCAAAGAGCCCGGAGTCCTGCTTGAGTGTGACAAGGGCTAAGAAGGATGGGGCTACGGAGGAGCTGGCACCAGATCGCCCTGTGCCTTGTGGGTCATGCTGAAAGGCTTAGACACTGACATGGCGCCCGACACACAGTAATTAATCGCATAACAAATAGTGACTACTTATTTATTCATAGTGGGCAAATGTAGTCATAAACCAGGATCATCCATCACTCCCATGGCGCTGCCGCCTAGCTGGAGTTCTCTGTATCAGTCCTATGATCCTAACATAGCTTAGCGCATTGGAAACACTCACAGATACCACCAGCAAATGTTTTCTGTAGTACGTGATTATTCAGCCTGTTATTTTTCTAACAGTGGTGAGTTCTCTACAGAGATTTGAGTTGAAAAAAAAAAAAGTACGAGCACTGAAAGGTTCTTCAGCTGGGACGTGTGAAGGGGGAGAAATAAATTAGTCACGTCCTTTGCATTTTCTCAAGGACACCTGAATGTGGTTTTTAAGGCCCAGCTAGCTAATTTGGAGGAAGATCTTTGTACTTCTACACCTGGCAGAAGTGGGCTACAGTCATCACAATTAGCGACTCCTCCAGACACAGGTGAGTCTTCCATACTCTTCCCCAAACCTGCATGTCTCCATGCCGCCAATAAAAGAGTCCTCGCCTTCATCCTAAGGCTTTTCAGAAGAGATATTTCCAAATGCAACACACCATGACTCAACAGCACAGATGCAACATCATATTGACCAAAAGCACATTCTTCCTTTGTCAATGTATGACCACTGCGGTCACCATCAACACACTGCCGACTTGGAGGTCTTTCCGCCACTTCCCATTATGTTTGGCTCTCCTCCTTTGTGGATAGATGGAGGACAATGATCCCAGCCCTCCTATGGCTGTCCTTCCCACCAACTGGGCAGTTCCTTGAGGACTAACTATGATTGAGGGGTATGTGGGATTTGCTGCTGATTGGAAGCTGCTGACTCGCTCTCCTCAGCTGCTATTCTGGGGATCTGTTTAGGTACGGTGCCGTACCTGTCGGCTTATGTGTGGTGGACAGCTGACTCCTCCAAGAACAGTGTGAGCTCGCTGTTTATTGACTTTAGGTGCGGAAGGAAGGAATCTCTTACTGAGTTACGCCACTGGATTTCTGTGACGACTTTTCTGAGCATCAGAACAAATCCCAATTCTGATCAACATACTAGTCTTCAAATCAAGATTCCCTGACCAAAATTTTGAAGTTATATTTCATTTATATCTACACTGGAGAGACAGGATCTCACATAGTCATGCTGGCCTCAAACTGACTGTGTAGCCAAATCTGAATTTGAACCCTTACTCCTCTGTAACTGGAAGTTTCTTTTCCGCCTTCCAGTTCCCAAATAAACACTCAGAGGCTTATATTAATTATAAAAGTTTGGCTGATAGCACAGGCTTATTACTAACTAGCTCTTACTTTTAAATCAACCCATTTTATTATTTTATATTTTACCACAAGACTCATGGCTTGTTACCTCATATTTTGCTCTTCCAGTGGCTGCTTGCATCTCCCTGACTCTACCTTTTTTCTCCCTGTATTCAGTTTGGCTTTCTCACCTAGCTATATTCTGCCCTGTCATAGACCAAAGCAGCTTTTTTTATTAACCAATGGTAATAAAACATATTCACAGCATACAGAGGGGCACCCTACATCACTCTTCCTGTCTCTGGCCCCCATGTACTGGGATTACAGACATGCACCATCATGCCTAGCTTTTATCTCTATTTCTAAAGAAATATGATAGACTATGGAAATAGTTCAATCTGTACTCACTGACCCAATATGAGAACCCATGAAAGCCAGGCATAACTTGAATGCTTATAATCCTGATGCCAGAGAATCAGATAGGCATAGCCCTAGGGCTAGCTCACTTAGAACACTGGGCGAGTTTCAGGCCAAGTCAGATGCCTTATCTCAAAAAGCAAGGTGGATGGCTCATAGGAATAACATCTGAGGTTGACCTCTGACCTCTTTCTCTCTTTTAAGATATTTCTATTGTTTGAGATACTGATAAAAAACAAAACAAAACCCTTTTTGTTGTTAGAATCAGGTGTACTGCGAAGGATCTCTGATAAGCTTGGGGTTAGAAAATAGAGATTGAAATAAATCTTTCAGGCCTATCCTGGCAATGGCCACCTGTTTATTGCTAATATGGGAAGTTCATCAGCCTAAAAGGCTGACAGGCTGTGTGAAGAGGTGTGTAGCAGGAGAGGGGAGAACATTCCGGTTAAGATGGGGCTTAAGGATACAGATGGGCATGACTGAAGTCCTTTAAAGGCCTGCGCAGTCGGACATGACACCTCCCTGTAGCACTGAAAATCTTCTAGGAGATTCATCTTCCTTGAGATGACTGAATCTCTCAAGGAAAGGAATGGGTGCAGTTGGTGACGGTGTGGGTCAAGTTTGTTCTGGTTTAAAACAGAGTCACCGGTATGGCAAAAACCAAACTAAACCAAAACAAATGTCTCACATCCAGGCGATGGTTCACTTACTTCATCCATGGAGGACAGGGTCTGTACTACCTTGCACCGCAGATGGGGTGGGGTGGAGTAGTGAGGGCTTCAGCGAAAGGAATTAAATCAAGCCTCTCTTTATTCTACCTTGTGCCTTGGTCCTAACTTTGGAGTGGAGGGAGGGTCCCATGGAGTGGAGGACTGCCGATAATCAAAAGTAGTCCTCCTGACAGGAAGCTGGAAGGGGACGTTTTGGGTGTTTGAGGAGGGCTGGGAGTGAATCTAAACGGAATTCATTGTGTGCACCTGTGAACTTCGCAAAGACTAATAGAAATGCCTTTTTTTTTTTTTTTTTGCTTCTTTCTGCAGAGTGAGTAGCAGACTAGCCACCAAAGGGATATGTCACATCAGGCAGCACAGGCACCCGAAAATGTCCTGATTTTGCTTTAACTTTTCATGCTAAAGGCGTTTAAGGATTCTTCCACGATGCCTTCATGATTTTGATTTATAAAGGCTGGCAAATGTTTTAAGAACTCATCGGCTACAGTCCCGCTCATCACACAGTATCTTCTTCTCCTAGCCTGGGCTCAACTGTGTTTAATTAGCTGAATGTTCTCAATCTGAGGAAAACAGCTCCTGGAAAGGGTGAGAACTGGGGAGGCGAGGAGGATAAAAATGAGTTTCACTATCTCTCCCCCGGTATGTCTGCTCTGTCATCCACAGTCCTGTTTGAAAACCACAAGACATTATAGAATCTTTTCCTCTCTTTCACAAACCTCAACACCATCTGGAGTACCTTCCTCCCCGCCTCTCCCCACATCCCTGGTCACCCACCCTGTTTTTACTAACTCAGGAGTAAATTTCCCTTATTTGACTTACTCTTCCCTGTTTCTGGGCCCTTTAATTCCTAGGTTATTTGCACATTATCCTCTACAAAAAAAAATAAGCAAGCAAGCAAACAAACAAGCAAAAAACCAGATGACTTAGTGGTTAAGAGTACTGACTTCTCTTCCATAGGACCTGGGTTCAATTCCCAGCACCCACAAGGCAACTCTAGTTCCAAGGGATATGACACCTTCATACAGACATTCATGCAAGCAAAAACATCATTGCACATAAAATAAGAATAAATTAATCATTTAAGAAATGGTTTTTAAAATGTACAGGTATCAAGGACCCCTGGAGTCAAGATGTGTCTTCTGTGCTATATGTTAAATACTAAGAACCAACTCTTTGGACTTCCAACTTTCAATGTCATTGAGAAGTGAAAAGGACAAAGGCAATGGAGCCACCCAGCTGCCCAGAAAGCAGAACAGCACACGGACTCAGTGCGTCTCAAGCAGCCTGTTTGTGCTCTGGGTCAGGCCGACTTAGGTCTGCCCCTTGAACATACTGACTCATAGCTACCCTCTCTGAAGATCTTTCAATGACAAATAATTTTAAAAAGATGTGAGCTTCATCTTATGATTAGCATCGGAGAATAATCTTTGTCTTACGTGGCTTACGTTTTGCAAAAATAAAATACCGATACGGAATGATAAAAAGCGATTGTTCTCAAACTGCTTAAGGACTGGCCTTTATTGAAAAATTCTGGGTCATTGTCACAGTCTTGGTAGTTACTAGATACATGTCTATCCAGGTCCGCGAAAATGAGCCCCTGGTTAAAACTTCAACTACAATACAGATTCCTCTCAAATTGTAAAACACTTTATCTCCATCTTTGCTTGCCTGTCTCTGTCTTACACACACACACACACACACACACACACACACACACACACACACCATCCTGCAGGAAAAACTGTCTACAGCTTGAAAACTCTGAATGCCAGCGTTGTCCTTTGCTCTACAAATTAGTGGAAGCCTCAGCCTCACCGTCCCTGACATAGCTCAGGGAAAGTGATGTCCTCATAGACAAGGGGCTTCTGACACTTGTCTTTATTACCCTGCCATAAATTCATAAAGGGATGTCTGCTGGAGCCAGTTGGCAAATTCACTGCAGAAGCACCAACACCGATTTAATGACTTGTGTACACATCGTAAACTGGAGAATCTTTATACAAAGAAATCAGATAAATCAAACATGAGCTGAGGCTTGGGGAGAAGCAATTAAAGCTTTAAGTTAAGGTGGCTGTGGGAGGGCACAGTATCACATTAGAGCAGATAATAGAAAATGTGTTAATGCAACTACAGCATGTGTGATTAAATTAATTAGTAATATTAAATGTGTTTAAAGCAACATTTTCATCAACAGATAAATAGATAAGAAACATTTAGAAGTTTTGTTTCCTCATCCTATGTGTTCAAGCAACAAGAAATAAAACAAGCAACAGAAAACTAAAAGCCTAAACCAAAATCAAACTAGAGATTTCCCAGGAGGTGGGCTAAAATCCAAAGGCCAGGGCCATGAGGTGCGGGGATGTAAAGTTAACTAACTGGCTTCTGGCTAGTATCAGAGAAAAAAAAGCAGTCAGAACATAAAAACCCGTTTGCTAGCTTTCCTTTCCTGTAACATATTGAGATGTTTGGTGCCGTCCCGTTTCTTCCCAGGCCTGGAAGGCTGGTGCGAAGGACCTTTCGGGTGCATTGTTTGCTGAGCAAGAATTTGCAGCCAATCTTGAAGACATGCTTAGGCAACATCTGCTAATAGAAGTTCTAGAATTATCTTAACATCTAAGAAGCCTCACTGAACAAAAATTAGCTTTCCTATATGCCAACGCGCCTCATCAACTGAAAGCTGGAAGCTAAATTTGGCTGTAAGAAACTGGCTTCGAACTCCATAAGTTTTGGGGCCAAATTCAGCCTCCTTTAACTTGTATTCCTGTTTCCTAGGGGGGAAAAAGTTAGGTCTGTTCCAGTGACAGAGAGACTTCCATTTGTTCATCTCAAAGCAATAAGATACCAGACTGGAGCCTTCATGACACAAAGTGCTTTTAAGTTCTCCCTGAGGGGAACACAATATACACAATTTATGTAAAAAAGACGAAAAATGAAAGCTGAGCATTCCGGGGAAGGGTCAGAAATCAATATTTCTTTAACAACCTAAGCAACATGCATTATTCTTAATTCAAACACTTCAGAGACTTCCCGTTCTTTGTGAAGTGGGATTTTCACTTAATTGGGGTTGAAAGTGACAGAACGTGTCCTCCTACCCTGCCTTCCCTTGCTGCAAAATGAAAAATGAAAACGCCATTTCCCAGGTTCCGCCATCCCGCGTTAAACTTACCTAAATGTCCTACTGTAGAGCAAAGGGGCAGCTGAATCTTAGCACATCTCAATGACCTCAATGGGATACGCTAAAGACAGTGTGGCGTCCCTATGAACACTGAAGAAATGGGGCTGGTGGGGGGGGGGGGTGTCTAAATGTGAAACAAATGATTGTGTGTGATGAAAACGAGGCTTTTCCCCACGTTGTTCCACTACACTGTCAATGAAAGTTGGAAAAACCAGAAAACATTTCAGTAGTATAGAAAAGTTGACCTTATAATGATCAGACATGCTGAGCTCTGAAGGATGGACCTATGAGGGAACATATGCAAAGGACTGGGGTCCTACAAGCGTCTTCTGGCCCCGCCCCTCGGCCTATTCTGCAGGCGGAAGTGAAAAGGATGACGGTAGAGGATGCTGTGGTCGGTCTAGCCTCTCTACAGCCCACCCTTCGGTGGCCCCCTATTGTTTCCAGCTGCAGAAGGAAGTGACTATCACCACCGTGGGATACCAGATGGCTGGGTTAAGCTCCAGAGGCCTCCTGGTCCATCGTGAAGATCATCACCTTTCCTGGCTCCCTTTGCTCTTGCATTTCTAGAACAATGCCATCATCCTGCTCTCTTGCATGCTGTCGCTACCTTCCTGCATGCCATCTGACATCTCCCCATCTATCTGGGCAAACTGTGGGTTTTAAATATTGTCTGGGTATGGAATTATCATGTCTTTAGATTGTATTGTATTAGACTATTTGTTTCTTTAAAAAGAAACAAAACAGCAACAACAACAAAATCAAGATCTCTCTATGCAGCTCTTGCTGCCCTGGAACTCACTATGTAGTCTAGGCTGGCTTCCAACTGACAGAGACCGCCTTCCCCTGCCTCCTGTGTACTGCAATTAAAGGCATGCGCCATCACCACAGGCCTTTAGAACTAGAATCAGTTCTAAAGTTTACTATTTGTGTTGCTAACCTGAGTTTTATTAAAAAAAAAAACAAAAAAACAAAAAAAACCAAAAAGCCAATAAATGAGTTTTGGCTTGGGGTAGGACAGACTTCTCCACAGCTTCTGAAATGGTCCTGTGCGCAGCTCCGCCGTTTTGTACTTCATATTTATGCAGAGTGGTATTCTCGTGATTGATGATTGTGAAATCAAAATATCAATCAACTCTGAAAAACATTGAAGATGCCCTCCATCCTGCAGCATCAAATTTTCAGCCGAGACTGACTTCGTCACAGAAAAATGGTCACATCTATCTCATTAGTACACAAATTTGCTTCCCACCTTTAATAAATGGGAAGATTATACATATGCCCAAATTTGTTTTAAAATAAATTTCTTTATGATTTATTATCAGTAAATGTTTGATTTGTATGTCTGTTTTGCATAGTTATATATCCAGTTCACATAAGAATTTCCCAACTAAATGAGGTTGTGAAGGGAAAGCACCTAAAAAGTCAATTCTTGATGGCTTTAACCAGGCTGGGTTAACAGGGAAGCCTCTCTTAATATGGGCAGAGCATTTACATGTAGAACATGGGATAACGATGCCACAGAGTTTGGGGATGTGGTCACGGGGCTTTCCACAGCAGCCAAGCCTGGGGTTCAAGGACTTCATTTCCCTGGTGCAAGGCTGGCAAGCACCTCGTACAACTCATCTTCCAATAGTTCAAAGACACACTTCCGTTAGGAATGAAGATTCATATTTCATCCCTGCTACCTCATAAAAAATATGTCTGGGGGGGGGGTTTCTGTTTTCTTAAACGCAGGAGGGGAGTAAACATAAAATTTCACTTAACTGCAAGATTTCTTAGGGGTCCAAAAAGATGTATTTAAAAATGCCATGAATATCAACATGCAAAGCTCCCATATATTCAACATTATCAGTCAACACGTTAGCTATAATCTATAGCTATCAATGAGGGGTTCGATTTGGGGCTTTGTACCTGGTAAGCGGTCAGAAACAAAGAGAAGAACGGGGGTGATGATTGGGTAAATGAATGAATGCATAACCAACTGCACCAGGAACCCACAAAGGAGCAAATTGAAATGACTGCCCACGTTCCACCACTGTTCAAAAAATGCAAATTTTTCATTTGAAAAGACTGTAAACTTCTGGAACAAAGCAAGCCAAAGCTGACCTTGCGATGTTTAAAGAAGACTGGTGTCTTGTCTTTGGATGGATGTCAGAATTGAATGTGTGTGTGTCTATATGTTGGTATGTGTGAATTGGTATGTATGTGTTGATAAGTGCATGTTCACGTGTGTGTTGATATGTGCGTGTTCATGTGTGTGTGTGTTGAGATGTGTGCATGTTCATGTGTGTGCATGTTCATGTAGAGGCCAGAGATCAACCTTAGATGTGGTTGCTAAGGAACTGTCATCTAGGTGTTTATTTGCTTTTCAGGTTTATTTACTTTTATTCTATTTATATGAGTATGTGCCTGCATATATGTGTGCACCATGTATATGCCTGGTGCTTGAGGAGGTCAGAAGACGGTTTGAATCCTGTAGGAACTGGAGTTGTAGAGAGTAGGTGATCTGGATATTTAGAACTGAGTCCAGGTTCTCTGCAAGAACAGCAGATGCTCTTGACCACTGAGTTTTCTGTCCCTCCAGCTCTCTGTCCACCTTGTTTTGGAGCAGTGATGTCTGCCTTGAAGGCAAGGCTGCTAGTAACTGAGCTCCAGAAATCTGCCTGGTGTGATCCTCTAGGCTGTCTGCCTCCCTGTCACTGGGATTACAGGTGTCCATCATTGGGTCCAGTTTGTGTGTGTGCCTGAGTGCCTGTGTGAGTGCTGTGGTGTGTGTGTGTATGTGTGTGTGTGCGTGTGTGTGTATGTGTGTGTGTTTGTGTGTGTGTGTGAGGGTGCAGATTGTGTGTCACCATGCTCAGCCAGCCAGTGTGTTACTGACTGAGCTTTCCCAAGGGCAAGTTTTACTAGAATTTATAATGATTAGATGCCTAATTTAACAGAATTGCACTTCAGCTTTCTCTTCTGTGTTTCCCAAACCTCACAGTGTGAGAGAGTTTCTACATTTGTTATCAACTTTATAACTTTTAATTATTACCAAAATTTCAGATAAAATGGACTCCGGTCAGATTGCTAGGCACTGTGCAATACTTGCTCTTTTGTAAATTCAGAGAATACCATGTCAGCTGAAGCGAGATCTAGACACCAAAAAAATCACCCAGAAATCTTAAAAACTTGGTTTCCGAATTTTTACTGTTCTCACTTCCTGCACGTTTCAACCAGCCACAGAAACTGACCTCAACGAAGTCAGCTATCTCATTTGTTCCCTTTTTTGGGGGAAGGGTCATATTCTGAAAATCAAATTGTTTATATTCTGAAACCGAATACGTTTGTGTATATATAATACCAATATCCCAAGGAGTCCACCCTCAATTCTTAAATTATCCCTGAGCTCTGACATGCTATGTAAACATTTAAATGAGAAAACCAGACACTAAAGAAGTGGTTTCCCAAATGGAAGGCATTTAGCCTCATTGAAATTGGAGGGGAAGCTAACACTCCCCTCGCCTGACGCTTCCTGGGTTTTGAAGTTTGTGGCTTGGGTTCTGTGGGGCCCTCACCAGATCAAGAACAGACAGGCATGTGAGAAGCCGGGTCCTCCTGATAAACTCGTGGACATGCCTCATTTGGTTAAGAACAGAACCATCTTCCTTACTCTGGCTTTCTGGGGGAGTGGGGATTGGAGTGAGGAAACTGGGCAGCCAGAAGAGCAGAGGGACGGCAGCCACGCCCATCAGAATGGCTCTCCCAACCTTCGCGGTGCCAATCATAGCAAAACGCTTTTCAGATGTTCTGTTGACATGTGCTCAGGGGAGAAGAGGCGCGCTCATATTTTCCAAAGGACCAAAATATCAAGAGATGGGAAATCCCTGAGCGGAGCAACCTTATTATCAAGGCTAAGGCAGGCACCTGGGGAATTAATAGCTGACATGCCTCATTTTAAACACCCGCCATATGTTCCTGGAAAATGCAGCCATGCCACTTATCACTTTCTGGTTTTCCTTCCCCGGTTTATGTTTTGCCTTGACTAAAAACAGCATGAAAACACCAGCTCACGTTACAGGTACGCACCTCCTCTGTGGAGGAGCTCAGCAGCCTTTTTTTTTTTTTTCCAGTGTTTTATTTATGCAACCAAAAGTGCTCTGTAAATCAGGACATGCTGGCCGGTGCGAAGAATGCTGTGAGCTTCAGGGAGAAGGCGCACACTCCCAACAGCAGTCAGGTGTGCATGCTCCTCCCGAAGGCTAGCAGCTGGCTTCCCCCTTGCTGGCTTTGAAAATCTCACGTCCATCTCTCAGTACTCTTTCGATTTATTTAAAGTACAATCCTGGAGCTGCATAAGGGAAGGCGGCAGTTTGCAAATACAGAGTGTTTCCCATGGGCAACTGGCTCTAAAGACACAGGCGGGCACACACAGAGACATGCACACACCCACAGAGAGGCATGCACACCCTTCCACACAGACATTCACACCCACACACAGACATTCACCACCCCTCCCAGGCATGTCCACCCACACAGACATGTATACACACAGAAGCATGCATGTGCACACACATACACATAGGCACACACACATTTACAAGCAGCATACACGCATACACCCACACAGGGACACACACACACACTCATAGGTATGTACCAGCATAGGTACATGCACAAGCACAGGTACACATACTCATGCTTGCACACTCGTGCACACACACACCCCTCATGCATTCATTTTCCCTTGCTGGATGACAGCCCGCCTGCACTAAGGAAAGACTCCAGTCACCTTTTCTCCTGAAGGTGGATGCCGAATGACTCAGCTCATGACCCAGAGCTGAGAGTTGACAGGTTTTGGTTTTGTCTGGTTTTGTTCTTTTCCCCTTCCTGCTCTTTGTTGCTTTGGGTAGCACATAACAGGCAATGTTCTGGGGCACAGCCAGGCCCAGGGTGAGGCTATGGTCACATGATTTCGACAGCAAATGAGCAGAGAGCAAGAGTAAGTTCAAGAGACCAGCTGTACAACCCAGCGACTGCGTTAATGGCCATGTACTGTATCCATGGAGGATGCCAAGAGGGTAGAAATCAAGGGTTCTCACGACGAACAGTAACCCACAGGTGTATGGACTTCAGAACACCATGCTGCAAGCTATAAGTATATGTAGCTTCGCCAATTAAAAGATAAAGAAATTTCCAGTCAGATACTGTATGAAATTGAAAGAGAGATAGCAAATGCAGGAGAAACTGTGGCAATATGACTTTATTTATTTATTTCCATGAGACAGGCTCTCATGTAACCTTGAACTCTGTAGCTGATGATGACCTTGACTGTCTGGTCATCCCATCTCCAGCTCCCAAGCACTGTGATTCCAGATACGAGTCACCACCATTCCTGGCTTATGCTGGGGATGGAAATCAGGGCCGTGTGCAACCGTTCTACTGACTGAGCCACATCCCCAGCCCCTGCAGAGTGCTTTAAAAGAAGGCACATGGAACTGTGAATGACTTCCTGTCACTCCTCTGCTTGTGGGCACAGCTGTGTCCTGTGTGCATGCTGATGCATGCATGTAATGGTGCACCTGTCTCCATCCCCCGTGCGCCATTACAGCTCTGTGCCTAGAAACCTACACAGGGCCAAGAGGTAAGGGTTAAGGCTGAACTGCTTACAGATTTGCTATTGGAAAATCCACGGATTGGAAAGGGGTCCTTTTCATTTGTGCGTTCTCAAGGACACACAGTGCGGACGGGCAATTCCCGTCAACTTTTGTTGGTGACCTGCTATGGGCACAGGGTGTGCCCTAGAAACAACCCTGCCTTCACACACTGCAAACAGGAAATTCAGGAAGGCTATGAAGCCCACTCGATTATGCAGTTTAAGAAAGCAGATGTAGGGCTTGGAGGTTAAGAGCACTGACTGCTCTTTCAGAGGACCAAGGTTCAATGCCCAGCACTCACATGGCAGCTCACAACTGTCTGTAACTCCAGTTCAAGGGGAAACAACACTCGTGGCAAAACACCAATAAAAAATAAAAAAGAAAAATCTTTTAAAAAAATAAGAAAGAAATCAGACTCTACTGAGGACAGTGCTCTTCTGCAAAATATTGCCTACAGTTCACTAAAGTCATGTTTCTCATGTCATATGTATTGTTTAGAGAATTTAAATAAAGCCATAAAATAGGTAGCAATGAGTGACACACAGAAAACGCACACACACACGCATACACACACACGCATACACACACACACACACACACACACACACACACACACACATATACACAAACATGTCTTCCTGGTTGGAAGGGATAGATAGAAAACAGAAAAGCCAGACAGCACAGGTTTTGAGTTTGCATGGGATCAGGTTCAAATTTAAACTCCTTTTCTTAAAGTCAAAAGCCTAATTGGAAGGTCCAGGGAGTGAGGACGCTAACTCCTCCTTTCACTCCTCTTCTGCGCAACTGCAACCTAGCACATCTCCTGATTAGCCAGCGCTGCAAGTTGAAGGACCTGTGTCCCTTGGCCCCAGCAGGGCATGAGGGCTACTCATTCATAATTGTGGTACACTGTGCTCTGTGGGATCAAATCTATGCTGTGCAAGATGATACACTCTACACAAAACATTCTTAAGAATCCACATTTCTTCTAAGCAAGCCAAATCTGTCTCTCATCTCTGGGCCAATTTCCATGGCTTTGACAACAGCAGCGACAATGGGATTAACCCTTTGCTGAGTGCAAGCGTGTGCTGGAGACAGAGCTAGAAGAATTACATGCTGGCTAATCCTCAAAGCAATTTACAGATGCAGCATCAGAGCTGCTAAATGACCTGCCTGAGGTCACCCGCCTCCGCCTCCGCTGTGAGTAGCAGAGTCTGGAGGATCCCAGCCATCTGGCTCCAGGGCCCTTGACCTACGGCTCTGCCACATTGGCGTTGTGTTGCAGGCACAGGGATGTGTCTTCTGCACTCTTGCTTCTTATGGAAATCATTTCATTTTGAGTCTTTAGGGAAATTTACTAGTTGCTCACATGGAGCAGGTTCAGCTAGAAAACTTAGGAAAGCTAAGAGAAACATTTCAAGTGATTTCCTACTCAAAAAGCACATAGCTAGCATTTTGTATTATCCCTCAAAATGTTTTTTTTTTCCATAACATTTTAGTTTGAATTGTATCTGAACACATTTGGTGTCTGCAGCATTGACTACTATCTCAACTACTTTATAAAGACAGCCCAAATATTTTCCTATATCAACAAATGTATCTACTCACTACATTTTTGATGGTTGCATAATATTCCATAATAAGGATACACTACATGGAAGGATTGTGCACAATATTATAATTGAGATAAACAGCATTGTAACCGATATTTACTTCTTTATTCAGTCTAAGAAGACACTTGCTAGGCAGTGGTGGTGGACACCTTTAATCCCAGCACTCAGGGAGGCAGAGACAAGTGGATGGATCTCTGTTAGTTCAAGGCTAGCCTGGACTAGAGAGTGAGTTCCAGGAGAGTCAAAGCTACACACACACACACACAAACAAAATGAAACAAAAAACAAACGCTGTCTCAAAAAAAAAAAAGACACTTGATATTGAGTTGTGGCCTCCGTGTGTATGCACATGCATGTGTGTGCTCATATATATCTTGAATTCTCTGGCTAAGCTACTGGCGTGGCATTTTCCACAGAACCCTGGTCCTTGTCAGCACCATTGCTATGGTAACCTTTGACGTGTGTTAATGGTTAGGTGGAGTGGACATCCCCTTGCCCCACACCCTCACCAGTGTTTACTCTCTGTTTATTTTTTAGTAGAGGATGTTCTAATATGCTTGCAGTGACAGCTCACCGAAGTTTGCTTTTGCCTGATGATTAGGGACATTGTGAATTATTTTCATGCAACTTGGCTACTTGTGTCTTCTTTGCAAAACAAACAAACAAACAAACAAACAAACAGGCCTATTTCAGTCCTCTTCCCAATGATTAAATTTGAATACACATCTCACTGAGAGTAAGTCATTGGAGTTCCCGACATATTCAACACTCATTTTCAGTGACATATGTATGGGTTCATCCATTTCTTCTAGATGGCCTGATTTTCTTGTCATATAATTTCATTCACAGTAACTGTTGAGCCTAGCAATCTGTAGTGTCTATTGTGATGTCTCTTTTTCCATTTACAATTTTATGAGTCTTTTCTCAGTCAGTCTATCAAATGACTATTAATTTTGTCTTTTAGCCCCTTCTTAATTCCATTGATTTGGGCTTTACTTCAACCCAAAAAAACTATGACATTCTCCCCCACACACCTTAGTTATTGATTTTATTTATATTTATTTTTCTTGAAAATAATTAATTACTCAATAGGTGGTAATGGTTCAGGCATTTAATCTCAGTACTCAGGAGGCAGAGGCAGGCAGATCTATGAATTTGAGGCCAGCCTGGTTTACACAGCAAGTTCTAAAATAACCAAGGTTACACAAAGAAACCCTGTCTTGAAAACCAAAACAAAGCATAACAAAAGAATAATTAATTGTAATCACCAATTTTTTATCAATTAATTACTAATAATTAGCCTTCTGTATTTTTTTTCTCTTACTCTTTGCTCTTTGGGGGCCTACTACCCACCTCCCAAATAAATCACGTGGAGTCTTATTCTTTCTTATGAATGCCTGGTCTTAGCTTGGCTTGTTTCTAACAAACTTTTCTTATCTTAAATTGTCTCATCTATCTTTTGCCTCCAGGCTCTTATCCTTTTCTATTCTATATGCCTTTTTTTCCTTCTTAATCTGTGTAGCTGGGTGACTGGCCCCTGATGTCCTCTCTCCTTTTCTCATCCCCCTAACTTTTCTTCCCTGATTTCTCCTCCATGTATTCTCTCTGCCTGCCAGCCCCATCCATTCTTTCTCCTGCCTAGCTATTGGTCATTCAGCTCTTTATTAGACGAATCAGGTGTTTTAGGCAGACAAAGCAACACAGCTTCACAGAGTTCAACAAATGCAGCATAAAAGAATGCAACACATCTTTGCATCATTAAACAAATGTTCCACAGCATAAACAAAGGTAACACATCCTCAACTAATATTCCACAACAGCCTTCCATTCTCTAGGCTCATGGCATTGCTTTCTAAATTTTCTATTTCTTCCTTCCTTCCTTCCTTCCTTCCTTCCTTCCTTCCTTCCTTTTGTACTTCTTTGCACTGAGGGAGCGTCATGCACACTTTCTCTCCTCTGGCACACTGTGTTTTTCTACAGGTGTCATTCTGTTCTTTACTGTTCTTCATACACACATTTTAACCTTTTATGTGTTTCTTGCTTCCTCTCAATATTTTTGCCCCCTCTTTTCTCTCTATCTCATCCTCTTTCCTTTTATTCCACACTTCTGCCACTTTACAGTGATCTTGCATTCTCATGGCATGGGGCCTTGCTTAAATCATCTTCCACCTCTGAATCTACAGTTCACCATCTTCTTAGTGGCTGTGGTGGTCCTAATGCTGAAACCCAAGCCTGGACAGTCAGTATTTGTCCATTCATGTTCTGCTGTTGACAGCATCTTCTCCTGCTTCCTTGCAACATCCTTCCACAATTGTTGGCTGCCCAAGAACTTCAATATCTGATTGTCATGTAAAGGTGTAGGGGAAATGGTACTATATCAGAGCAGCTCTCAGGGCTAGACAGGGGTTTGCACGCAGGTTTCTGGTTGGCACAGTTCCTGGTTCACTGGATTTACAGAGGATGGTGGAGAGCAGAAAGTGCCTTCTAACCTCCCACCGTACTGGTTCTTTATCATACACTATGAGCTCGATATACTAGGCAAATAGGGTTATTCTCAGATGCTATGAATACTCATTTCTAATGCTACTATGATCTTTATCAATTGTCTTTTCTGGAGTCTGAGAAAGATGGAGAGTAACCATACTAAACACTTATTAAATCCATGTTGAGGGTCTCTGTTTTCCAAAGTTTTTACATCATTTTATTTGGGAGATAGTCAAGTCTTGTTAATCATTAGCAAAAGCCAGAGATTGTTTTATTTCATTCCTGGGAGTCAAACCTCTCCTAGTTAATACAAGTCAGCCTTCAGTAACCAGTTATAGTTGCCACGGTAGATCTTATTAATTTAAAGTCTTCTGGGCTTCCAACTCTTTTCAGTATTGTCCTCTAAGATTCTGAAACTGGGGCATTCACCACAAACTGCATTTCTCCTTTACCACTAGTTTGCACTTAGACACTACCACCAGGGACCTCTCCAGCAGTTGAAGACATCAAACATGAATGGCGAAGAATGTCAGTTAAATGATTCCTAATGATATTCTGTTATACTCATAGATTGGCGTTGGTGCCTAGTCCAACTGTCATCAGAGAGGCTTTCCCCCAACAACTGATGGAAGCAGATGCAAAGACTCACAGCCAAACATAAGGCGGACCTGGGGGAATCCTGTGCAAGAGGCGGGAGGAAGGATTAGAAAACCCAGTGTCAAGGGGACCACAAGAAAACCCATAGAACTAACTAACATGGGCCCATGTGGGCTCATAGAGACTGAACTAACAGCCAGGGAGTCTGTATGGGTCTGACTTAGGCCCTCTGCATATATGTTATAGTTGTGTAACTTGGTCTTCCTGTGAGACTTTTAACAATGAGAGCAGGAGTTGTCTCTGAGTTTGCTAACTTCTTTTGGGACCCATTCCTTCCACCAGATTGCCTCATACAGTGTTAATAGATGAGAAAGTGCCTAGTTTCCCTGCAACTTGAGATATGGCTGACTGATATCCATGGGATGCCAGCCTACATCTGGAAAGAAACAGTGGAGGAGGAGTAGATAGGACAAGATGGGGAGGGACTGGGAAGAAGGGGAAACTTTGGTTGCCATGTAAAAACAAACAGAAAAAAATGAATAAATAAGTTCAAGACAAGAGAAGCATAAAGAACTTCCTTCTTCCTAGGCTTCTAACGTTCCACCTGAATTGCTCCAGGGGCAGCACCTCACTCGGGGAATTTCAGCTGACTCCAGTTGAACCTAGCTTGCAGCTTCCCCCAGCGTTCCCAGAATCCACTTCACCTTGCTCACTGAGTGCTAAGGGATAAGTCCTCAGGGACCTGAGACCCGGATCCTGGGGTAACAGTGCCAACACTAGCTGAGTGTCACCTTCAAAGACCCAACTCTACCAGGCTCTACCTCTGACCCCTAAAATCCACTGAGTTCAGCCTCTCTCTCTCTTGCTCCCTAAGGATGTAGCGTTCTGCAGATCTTTGCTTCTCTGTGCTGTGCTATGCTGTGTGTAGATTTTGCATGCTCTGGATCAACCATTATCTTGAATTCTCTGATAAAATGACTGGTTTGTGTTCTGACTTCCTAGGCAGGGTGTTCTTCTTAGGCGTTTGTAAATACAGACAATACAAGAAAAGAGGGCTTGGTGTCTTACTTTACGAGACAGGATCTCCACTATGAAGTTCCTGATTGAGCAAGGCTAGCTGGCCAGTGAGCTTCCAGGATCCACCTCAGCTTTCTCTACCCTCCCAATGCTGAGACCCCAGCTGTGCTGGGCATTGCTCATTCCATGAGTGCTAGGGAATCCAAACTCACATCTGCATGTTTGTGTAGTCAACACTTGAGCCGCCAAGCCACCTACCCAGCCAATGGAATTTCTTTTGATAAAGAGGATATTGTATCTGGGAAATCCTCTGTTGTCTTAGTGAAAAACAATGCTCAACTCTTAAGAAATGATACAGTTGCAGTTATATGAAATGAATAAGTCTGGAGGTATACTGTAGAACATAAGGATCACAGTTAGTACTGAATGTTGGAAATTCCCTAAGAATGAACGCATACAAATTGATTAATTAATGGAGCTAAGAGGGAAGGAATGAAATCTTATGTGATGGATAAACTTGCTTGATGGCAGTGATCATATCAACAACTACATATGTATACTTGGGTACTGAGGCACCTTGAATTATACAGTAAAAATAGCTTTTAAAAATGTCACATATTTATTATCCTCCAAATAGGTCATAACATATTCTTTCTAGGGAGGGAATCTGGAGCCTAAAGCAACATAAATCTTGCTAGTTAATCAATTTCTTCATCGTTTTGCAAATATGCGCTCCATGACAATAGCTATCAGCTGACAGTCTTGTCATTTGGTTTGGAAAGCCTTTCAGACACAGCAGAAATATTGTGATTCTTACAAGCATCATCCCCAGACAAGTGCTATGACTTTTCATGTAGTAAATAACAGTTGCAAGAAAAATAATTTGTCTTGGCCCGGAACTGCCTACCCCAAGGCACACTGCATAAGTCATTACATAGTGGGTTTATAGAGAAAAGAAAAAGGGACTGGCTGTAGGATACATGTCTTTAATCCCAGCATGTGGGAGGCAGAGGCAGGTTCATAGTTGCAAGTTCCAGGCCAACCAGGGCCACATAGTGAGATCCTGGCTAAGAAAGGAAGGAAGGAAAGAAAAGAGAAAGAGAGAATGAGAGTGAAAGGAAGGAAGAAAGGAAGGAAGGGACAGAAGGAAGGAGGGAGGGAGAGAGACAGGAGGGAGGGAAGAATGTTTTGCAGGACTAGAAATCCTCACTAAACAACTGTTTGCTTCGGAAATATCTTAATGGCCAAGAACCACACCCCTCCACAGGACGGTAACTCTTTTCTGTCCCTTCAAATGAGATGTTCAAGCTTTGGCAGGTCCCCAGAACAATCTGTATCTATTAAGGATTTCCAAAGCATCTTAAAGAGGCCAATTTCTTATAAACCAAAATACAATGAATTTTTAATGACTGGGCCACTCTATCCTTCTTCAGGGAGCAAGACACGAGTGAAACCTTTAAGAAAGTAAAAAAAAAAAAAAAAAAAGAAAGCATAGCATAGCATGACTCAGCAACAACAACAACAACAACACCTACGTTTCATTATAGACTTTAGAATTATTGGTTACTATAAAGACAGTTCCTGTTAAGAGATCTTTGATTAATCCTTTTACCTTCAAGCTTCAAGCCACCACCAAAATTTTTGTTACCTTGCACACCTGATACTTCTTCCACTTAATTGCTCCTTAAAGATCAGCAAACACTTTTAGAATTACGTGAACTGAGAGTTAAGAAACCAGCATGGAGGAAAACGAATCCTAGAGATGCGCCATGGCCAGTTAGAGACCTCTGGGGCAGAAGCAAGCTAGACTCTTCCACTGCAGAGTGTCGCTAGGAACATCGCCAAGGTCATCCTCTTTGAGTTGCCGTCTACACACTCATTTGTGTTGGCCCCTTAGAAAGTACAGTTGAAGGAGACTGGCTTCCTGAGTTTACATTCTGGACCTTGGGTCTAGTTTCAGTTTCCTCCCAGCTCCCGTGGCCTTCCAGTCACACGGGGTCAACCTTCATTGTACCACACTGATGGCCCAAGCATGTTTTCTGCCCGAGGTTTCTTTGCTTGCTCCACACCACTGACACTCCCCCTTAATTCTTCCAAGTTAAAATAAGATCACCATGGACCTAACTGTATTGATGGAGCCTCCCACCCTGGCTCTTTCTTGGCCCCCTAGGGCTGTTTTTGCTATCATCTTTTTGAAGGACTGTGTTCATAGTGCTGTTTGGTTGATGGTTTAGTGTAATTGTTCAGTGGCTAGCAGGTCTCAATGGCAAATCTGATGGGGTAGATGCTACAGAATACATGAAAATAGGAAGTCTCATTTTTGTACACATCCCCACTGCAGGACCATTTGAATTAAAAGTTAAACCTGCCAGGCAACTTAATAAAAAGTCTACTCTTCGCCAGGCGGTGGTGGTGCACACCTTTAATCCCAGCACTTGGGAGGCAGAGGCAGGTGGATCTCTGTGAGTTAGAGACCAGCCTGGTCTACAAGAGCTAGTTCCAGGACAGGCTCCAAAACCACAGAGAAACCCCGTCTCGAAAAACCAAAAAAAAAAAAAAAAAAAAAAAAAAAAAAAAGTCTACACTTCGTTAAATCTCTGGGGCAAAATTCACTTTTGTCAAACAGAAAACCAGCCAATGGAAGCAGTATAGAAATAGATGAAGTCCTAGTAAGTAAATGCTCCTCAGTGCCTGAGCTGTGAGTACTAGCTGTTATTTGCCTAAATCGTTTCAATGTATCTCTTTTTGGTACGTTTGTTTTTATTTGAGATCGTTATTTTGGATAACGGTTTCCTATCTGAAGAACTGATAAGAAAAGGAAAAGGAAAGATATCAGAAGTCGTATGTCAACATGCAGCTACATGACCAGTTTGTAGGTTTGGCAAATATAATATATACTTATTATAATTAAGCACCAAACAAGGCACTCATTTAAAGAACACGATTTCCGCGATTTACATATATTATAGAATTTTTAAAAAGAAACAAAACTTTAGTAATCTTAGTACAATAAGATGAGATGTGAGCAGCGGAGGGAGAAGCACTTTGCAGAAACCAGCACAGGCCCATGTGGAGAACTGAGGGGTGAGCTCTGTTCTTCCGGAGAGATGCAAGCCCTGACAACCCAGGAAATGTAAATGCAACATGTGCTAAACACAAGAGGGCCTGGATGCTTGCAGGGATGAAAACAGGAATGTTTCGAGGCCTCTTTCTTTTCTGTGAAGGGGGGGGGGGGGGGGCATGTATCACCATTCTTCAGGAAAGCGTGGAGCTTTCCCTTCATGTTAAAATATATACTTAACATTTGAGTATGTCAACACCACATTAGGCACTTTGAGAAAACAAAATTAGCCGTGTTTCCTGCTTGGGGGGATTTGTTTACTAAGTATCAGACTTAACAGAATGCTGTGGACCCTCCCTTCCCCCCCCCCCCCATGCTGAATGCTCTATACAGCAATAGCTTCTCTTAATTCCGCAGTTAAATCACCAAGAATTTTTTTTTTTAATACAAACTCAAAGAAATACTCTTTAATTTAACATTAAACTTTAGAAGTTTGGTTTGGAAACATTCCACATCCTGTTCTGTTATCCTGGGATAGAGCCAGCGACTACATTTAAATTAAACATATTCAATGTGGGTCTTGTCATAAGGCAAAGAGGGACGCCATTTTTGTGAGCTCTGACGTCACTCATAGTCTTCTAAGTGGGGCGTTTAGCAGAGAGCTTATGTCTTGCATGACAGGGCTTAGTTTGCACCATTTAAACAGGGCAGCGAGAGAAAGATTCTGAAGAAAGCGAACACAAACCGTTCCAGACAAAGCTTGTTTTTGCCATGTAAAAATGTTTACAGGCTGTAGGCTAAGACACTTTGTGGGCGTTGGAGATGTAAGGCAGACACGAATGAAAATGCTTAGACTAGTCAAGCTTGAGTCCTCATGCAATGCTGAAACCGCACACTAAAGTGTCCGTCTCAAACCCCAGTTTGCTTCTGCCCCGAAACCCCCATGCACTGTGCTTTCAGCTTTAGCAAAGTTTCTTCCCACTTTTGGGTCTGCTTGACTAGCTCTCCTTGGATAAATAGACTGTAATCAACTGGATTAATTAGTCTAATTAGCTCAGCATTTCTTCCTCTATACTTAGAACATGAAAAGTTCATAATGTTCAAATTAATAATTCAACACTGATTCCTAAAGTCTTCTTAAGAAAAAAAAAACGAAATTTAATAGTGGCAGGAGTTACAAGTTCCGAAATATTATAATTAAGCAAGCAGATGTACAGTTTGAAACAGTGCCTCGATGGATATTAACATGTCCTCAATAAATTCCTGCTGCAGTTTGATTCGGGGGTATAAATTTATGAACAAAAATAACCAATTAAGATAATCGTCAGCATACACTGTTTGCTAAAGGAGTTATAAACTATCTTTTTCTGTATTTTCTTGAAACACAATATTCTATACATTGACCTGTGGTTTGGAAAAAAGTCATCGACTAATTTAACTGGTGGGTCTTAGTCATGAACCTTAAATCCAGTTCAAAGTGTTAGTTTCCTGGATATTTTACGCATATATACTGGAGTGTTTGGCCCAGAAAGTTCTTGTTCCCAATGAAGCCAGGTTAGTATTTCATGGATAAAATAGATCTTGCTTGAAGATACCAGGTCTTGAAACGGTTTCTGGATACTTTTAAATCAGAGAGTGTAATACTTTCTCAGAACAAATACTCGTGAAATTAGATAATTTCATTTTGCAAACAATCTGGAAAAGATTTGAAAGAGGAGGAAGAGGGGGAGAGGAGGGGTGGTGGGAGGAATTTGCTTGGGCTTTCTAGCACAGATTCTGAGTTTTGCCTTGAGATGTTTACAATTGGAATAATCAAAAGGTAATCATATTACCTAACTTTGGATAGAAAATGTAAACTAATTCCAAATTTCTAGTCTTTCTATCCTTCTTGCTAAATCTACAAGTTGTCGTAATGGAGAGAGCGCGTGATCCAAGTTTGCAAACTGACTCTCCTACTAAGCCTTACGAAGTGTCTATGGTGGAGGATTGCCATAGAATCATCTCGTCAGCAGAAATGCTCAATTGAAGGTCACCAACAAAAACAAAGACTACCGACACACAACAACATCACTCAAAACCACAGTTGGACATTGCTAAGGTCGTCTTAATAGTAAGGAGAGAAAGCTTTGGAAGAGTTCAGTTCCGGAATCTTCCTTTACTTTGCAATTATTTAAGTGAGACAAAATTTGTTGTCTAGGATCCAAACCTTTAAGTAACACATACACTTCTACTTAAAGACAATGGACTAGGACAGCAAGATGGGTGAGTGAGTAAAGGTGATGGTCACCAAGTCTGAATGCCCAGGTTAGGTCTCTGCTTCTTACATGGCAGCGAGAGAATGGCTCCCTCGAGTTGCCCTAGGATTTCCATACACATTCCTGCTCACTTTCACTTACATGTTTGGCTTAGCTTCTTTGTTTGTTTTGGTTAGGTTAGGCTTGGGTTTGGTTTGGTTTGGTTTTGGTTAGGTTAGGTTTGGTTTTGGTTAAGGTTAGGCTTGGGTTTGGTTTGGTTTTGGTTAGGTTAGGCTTGGGTTTGCTTTGGTTTTGGTTTGGTTTGGTTTTGGTTAGGTTAGGCTTGGGTTTGGTTTGGTTTTGAGACAGGGTTTCTCTGTGTAGTCCTGGCTGTCCTGGAACTCACTCCACAGACTAGGCTGGCCTTGAACTCATAGAGATCCACCTTCCTCTGCTTCGCCATGCTGAGATTAAAGGTACATATCCCCCACTGCCTGACTTGTTTTTTCTTTTTTAAAGTATGCTTTTGTCAAAAGTCTCTTGGGATATCAACATGTAAGAGTAAGGAATGGGATTCTTGATCCCTCCATTTTGCTCTTCTCTGCAGAGAGAGATTTCCCAGTGTATTTCCTCAAGGAAATGAATGAAAGCATGTTCTCCAGCTAGGGGGCTGGAGAGATGGCTCAGTGGTTAAGAGCACTGGTTGCTCTTCCAGAGGTCTTGAGTTCGATTCCCAGCAACCACATGGTGGCTGACAACCATCCGTAATGAGATCTGGCACCTTCCTCTGGCGTGCAGGCATACATACATACATACATACATACAAGGAGCGCCACCTCCTATGCACTTGCCAAACAAATGTTTATGTCTTAGAAGCATTATTAGAGAATGGCTGTGTCTATGTGCTGCTCCAAAAGGCAGACCTCTAGGGTTAAGCATTTCAGCCCGCTTAAAAGTCAAATTTGCACCATCAACCACAAACCTCATCTTCAAATACCTTTCGGTGAGTCCAAAAGAATCTTCTGCTAAGATTCAAGTAGGACCCACTAGAAAGCTTGAAAATACCAATAAAGACAATGTCATTATACAACTGAATATGTAAATACGAACCTTCTGGAAGAGCTATTTAAAATGTGAGTCTAGTCACCAGGGACAAACGCAAGCGCTTACCAGTTTCTTACCCAAGGTGTGTGGGGGGTAGAGATGATCTTTCAGGGTCCCAACAAAGTAATTTTAGATTGAACACTTTGTTTTACAAAAGGAGGAGGAGGAGGAGGAGGAGGAGGAGGAGGAGGAGGAGGAGAAGAAGAAGAAGAAGAAGAAGAAGAAGAAGAAGAAGAAGAAGAAGAGGAAGAAGAGGAAGAAAAGAAAGAAAACCCCATGCACATCTCTATACCCGATGTGTATGTGGGTGGTATAGTTTGGGGAACCTAACAAGAGTGGTGCTTGGTTATAACCTAGGCAGCGAGGGAAAGCATTTAAAAATACTGTCAAAGATTCTGGCAGGAAAAACTGTATAAATATACTGCAGACTCAACCACAAGAGAGCTGGTTATAAAAAGAAAAGAAACTGCAAATGAAAATCTCAAAACTTCTGCCATCACGATGAAAGAGATTGCATAAAGGGGACTCATCACGGCTCTTCGGAACCCCCTTGCCCTCAGTTCCGAAAGCCGATGATGCCACCTTCCACCCAGGTGATTGGCGGGCCCATCTTCACATAGTTGGTGACATCATTTATAAGGCTACCAAATGTCTTGGGAACTTTCCCCTCTAATCACTCCCGAATCCACCCAAATTGCTTTTAAATTATTCCATGTGCCATGGTAAATTTTTATGGCCGACATTTTTTTAACTTCGATTTTTAACAGAGATATGTCAGTTTGAAGTAGAAATAATTAGATCCTACGTGGTTTTATAAGGTAGTACATTATTTTATCAGAACTCTTTCTTGTCGTGGCAAAGATGTGAAGGTTTATGTCAATTTCAAGTTAATTTATTTCATTACGCAGCTCATTCTGGGCATGGAGGTGCGTGGATTTTAAACACAAACATGCATATATGCAAGAACATCATTAACACGCTGCGATGTTCCTTCTAAAGTGTGTATCTTCTTTTTAACATCTTTCTATGAATAATATCCAGCATCATGGACCTTGAACACTGATGATTCTGGCTAGCGCTTTTATCCTTTGCTTGAAATTACAGGATCAGTCTAGCCAGAATTTATGAGAACCAGACCTCAGACCTCACATAGCTCACATGTTAGCCCATTAGGCATCTAACTACCTCTGAACAATTTCAATGCATTATCTCGTCTTTTCCCTGGGGCACAAACTTCACTCGTCCATACTTTTAATATATTTTGTCTGCATGAAGCAGATCGAGTTATTACATGCCAGTGGATCACAACTTAGAGACATTTCATTGCCCTACACCGATGCAGTGACCACTTCTGTTCTCCACTGCGAAAAGCAGCCCAAAGGGAAATCATCGATACCGCAAATGTCTATAAATTACCTCTGCTTTAGGGAAAATCCATGGATAATTTTGCCTAAACAAGTAGCCATTTTCATGGAGTCCTCCACACGGACCTTATTTTTAATTGTCCATCATTTCAGACTGCCTATCAAAAGAATCTTAGATAGACGACAATCATCTGATTTTTACTTTCTCCAAGGTGACTTTCTCCCCTTAACCATCTTTTGTCTTTAATAATGGTTTTTTAACTTGCAGATTTCTGAGACTTCCAAGCTAAAAATTCATTGGCTCTTCACAGAAAATATCAGTGATCAAGATCGAGATGAATTGATCTTTGAACTCTGTTAAGGCTTTCACTCATTTTGCAAAGCCATTATGCTATTTTCTTTCATGATTTTCTTCTCCTGTACCAGCTGAACAGGAAATAAGGATGACCCTAGCCTGTCCCTAGAGATTGTTCATCAGATAGTTCAATTTACCGCTCTTAAAAAAAAAAAAAATCACAACAACAAAAATGGAGGCATGTGCATTTAGGAATGTCATACTTTGTCAGATATATTAATATAATTATTATTGTGACATATGTACAAAAAGACACATTTTTTTCTCATTTTAATGATTCTTTTTGTTAATTTTTTTGTTAACTAGGCTGGTGTCGGATCTCCGGGGGTGGTTAATCCTGACCTCTCTATGTGCATGCATACATGTGTGATTCTATGTCTATCTATGTGTGTTTGTGTGTGTGTGTGTGTGTCCATGTGTATGTATGCAAGTAGTTCTGTCTGTGTGTGTGCATGTGTGTGTTTAACGTACTGATTAGTAATCGCGCTACTTTTCTTTTCCCAACAAATGCTAGGGAAAGGAAGACCTAGTCACTGTTATCTAAAACAATTTTCTCATTTAGTTCCAAACTAAAACAAAAGGCCGTGAAAGGTCATTAGCCTCATAGACTAAAATGGTTTTGATGGAGTCCAGCTTTCCATTCTGTTGACAAGCATCTCAATTCTTTTCAACAGCTCTGGGTGTCCACAGCGAAGAATGCAGACCAGTCATCAGCCAGGAGGCCAGTGTCCCTTGGTGACAATCTACAGAGCTACCAAAGACCCAATTCCCTCCACCCTTCTTTTATCTGCCCTTTTGATAACTAATAATGTAAATGAGCTTTTGCTGCAGACTGGATTCTCTTATCCTGCTTCCTGCTTGGCAATACGAAGTCTTCAGCCTAATTATGAGCTTCTCCAGAACAAACTCAGGGAGCTGAAGAGAACATGTAAAATTTTAACAAGATTTTCTCCAAAAGGCAAACATCGTATTTCCGTCTTACTAGTTGATCAAATCTCACGCCTTTAATTTTTACCAGTAAATAAGATATATTGATGGGAGAATGCGTGGAACCCTAGCAGGTGATCTGACTTTCCTGTGCTCCCATTGTTGCTTGGCCATCTCAGGTAGACTGATCGTAGGCCAAGATCTAATCTGCCTGCTTTTTTCTCCATCATCTCCTCAGCTAAGATTAATGTACACCGAATCATCGTGAGATTGCACCTTTGCATTTTGGCCTCCTGTGGCTATTCACACTCTGAGATTTCCCTTGCATCCCCTAACCTTTCCAAAACCAGACAGCCAAAGAGAGCTGCCAGTCTAAATGGGAAGGCCTGAGGGCAGGGAAAGTGAATCCCCACCACGGCTGGGAAGTTCAGAGCGAGAGGCTCTCACAGAGATAGCTCAGGGATTCAAAAGTTGAAATATAGGTTCTATTTTGAGCCCTGCCTTGAGCATGTTGCTCTTTTTACAAAAACTGCCAGATGTGAGAGGAAAGATTGCTTACTTTGTGGTGTGTTTGAAGAATTCTTAATCAGAGAATCTGATTAAGGCTAAGAATGAAAGTCAGCTAACAGCTCCTTTACAAGAGAATAAAGCAAATAAACACACTGTGCTGAGAGGCTCAGGGGCATTCTGGGTTAAATTTTATTGTCTGCCTTCAAGCGGAAGAGCATCTCTGCCTTTTGCCAGGGAGTAAAGGCATTTTGCTAACTCCTTGCTAGGAAGGATGGGAGATCCCAAGGCAGGGCAACAGGAGGGTTCATGTGTGACAGGGTCCAGAATCTCTGTTGATTCTTAAGCCATGTCTCTAAACACACTCGCCAAAGTGCTGTGGCCCCCAGGTACTGGGCTTCAGACCACTAGGACTGGAAAACTCATCACCTCAGCAGACAGCTCATTCCACACTCAGATAACTAACTTGCGCTGCAAAGGTGCTGACTGGGGTCAAGCTGAAACCCGCAGCCCTGACCTCCACTGAGCCTCGTCCCTTCTCTGACACATAGCAGAGCAAGCCCACTTCCCTTTATATGCGGGGTGACCTGTCAAGCACTTACTGATGGCTCCAATTTGAGCATCTCTGTTCCTTCATACCCTTCCTCACACCATAGGCCTTGGGGAACATCACCTGACTGGCCATTTTCCTCACTGTCACTTCAGGTTGTCATTGTCTCCTTTTGAGGCTGGAGCTTGGCTGGTCCCAGATCAGTCTGATTCTCTGCTGACATTTGGAGCCATTCCCTGTAGATATTACCGCACTTCCTGTCAGCTAAAACCCCTCCTCCTGTCACGCAGTTCTTGCTACGTGCTTGTATTATTGACTTCTCATATTGAAATATTTTTTATATTTTATCTACAGTTTGATCTTGTGAGAGGTGGTCCATCATTTCAAACCTAGAGCAAACCATTTAACAGAAGGGCTAAGTAGTTTCCAGCCTGAGGAAAGTGCATTGCTATCAGGGTTTCTTCCTTATCCCAACTCATCATATTTCACCCACGTGAGAGCCCTGTGAGGGAGGTGTGTGCTTCTTCAGCGCACCTAGGACACCAGGGCTGGGAGACTGAGAGAGTGGCTTCTCTTCCTACTTCTGGGATGTGGTGAAATGATGTAGATTTCAGAAGTCTAATTACAGCTTTGCTATCGGTTCTCAAGATGTCTTTGGATTCTGCTCTTGGCATTGAACATATTGACTTTCTCCTTCTTAAGCAGAAACCAGACAGGGTCATAAATGTCCTCAACCATTCATTTTTCTAAAAGTGATTGTATAGAACTAAGCTAAAAATAACCCTCTGAGCTTGGGTGGCAATTCTGTGTGCGTGCATGCGTGTGCGTGTGTTTTCCCTGTACACAGCCATCTTATTCTATAATCCCTCTTCACCTTGCTCACAGATAGCTCACTGGTTCACTTATTTCACATATAGAGTGCCTACTGTATGCCAGGCACTGGGCATCTAGAGAGGAACCAGACATGATCACTTTGGCAACACGGTCAGAAGCCAATATAGGCCTGGCTTAATTGCTCATGACAAACCAATGCTAACTATTAGCAATCAGTGGTTCCCTCTTTTAAAAGAGGGAATTGAGCCAGAAAAATGTGGAAAGAAAGGACAGGCCAGTGATTTGTCCCTAAGTGTAGACACCTCAGTCTACAGTGTACCAATGCTACTAACTGGTAAGTTCTCACTTTCAAAAACACACGGTCAAGCTTTGTATTTCCTCAGGCACATATTAAGGATCTGCCCTTCTTTATAGTCACGGGCTTACTTGACCAAGCCAAACATATGCAGAATTCATTCAAAAGATGAATCAAACCCCATCAAGGTGAAATTTGAGAGTTATCTGAGGAATATAATTCCTGTCAATTGAGCAACTCCTGTGCACCTGGCCCCGTGTTGAGCATTTGGGTTTAATTCAGTTCTAGCCGTCATTCCATGAGAAGGCAACTTTTCAGCTGCGTTTGGGGGGGGGGGGAATGTACAACTTTTTTGGGGGGTACCTGTAAAAAAATTAAAAGACTTGAGAAAATGATGTCCCTCAACCGGCAAGTCAAGTGTCCTCAGACCCAAACCGTCTGACACCCAAAGAAACGTTCTTTCTACCCCCCACACGGAAACAAGTTGTACCTTTGTTCCTTTTTGTTGTCAAATGCTCATTACTCAGCAAGGACATATTTTAAATGTCAGGAGAAAACAAAGGAGCAAATTTGCTATGGTACCTAAGGTAGTCAGTCACCTCATTCTCATAGCCAACAATTTGTTCAGGCTTCAGCTGTTCCTTCGATTCGGTTAGTAGAAGACACCTAGAGCAAACCCTTAGAAGTGATAGGATTAGCAGGAGGAGAAAGGTGTGGGCAAGAGAGAGCAGTGGGGATGGGGGAGATATGAAAAAAAAACAAACAAACAAAAAAAAACAAACCCAAGCCAAATTCTAACGATAAGCACAGATCAAAATTTCATAATGAGACCTATTATCTAATACACAAACTAAAAATAGAATTTTCAAAACAATTTAGTGTGTTGGCCACATTTCTGTGGTTCGGGCACATGGGTTGTGGAGGTGGCAGACTCAGGTGAGGATCATCTTTGGGCTGGGCTCATCAACTAACCCTCAACAGTGAGTTTCGGGTCAGCCTTAGCTGCAGATGAAACTCTAAGTAAGCTAGTAGAAAATATGTTCTCCCTTTGGCTCTGGAACAGGAATGGAGCTCTCCTTACAACCAGGCATGCACAGCGGCCAGTCTAAATTCAGCACGAAGCCGACCCTCTCCAGAGTCCACGACCAAGGGCTTCTGCTGCGCCTGCATGGATCCCCTCCTTGGCAGTCTTCACGCCATCTCTAGTAACTTACTCCACTGAAAACTTCCAACCTCCTGACTTTTCTTGAAGAGCCCTCCCCAGTCTGGCTTGCATCACTGAAACCACTCTCCCTCTTCTCTCTTCCCACTCACCCTCCATTTGCAAGCTCCAGCTTCAGGTGTGTAACCTCTGACATCGTGGGTCCTTCCTCTCTCGGCTCCTCCTCGCCCTAATTTGACTTCCCCCACTGACTCCGCGAGTCATCGGGCTCCACATCTTTCCTCTATGCTCACTAGCCTGCACGAGAGAGACCTCTTCAAAAGAATGTTTTCTCAGCGCTGTTCCATCTCCCTGCCCCGCTAGCATCCTCTCTATTTTCATAGCTCTTGAAAGAGGAGGTCACTTCCGGACCCCCTACTTGGCCCTTCCCTCCTTACAATCTGGCTTCTGCCCTTGTCACTCCAATGAGACTCCACAGACCCAAAGGTCACCAATGACTTCCTCATGGCCAAATGCATTGGTATTTTCTCCCATTTGACCCTTGACCTTTCCTGTAGACCCCAACAACTGTTGGCTATGCATTTCTTCTTCATTAACATCTGTTTAGAAATTACTTTATGCTAATAACAAGATCATGCCTGAACTGAGACTCCGAAAATATTTTTTCTCAACTTTTCTTAGTTTTCTGTTGCCTTCTTGAGTCTTTCTAGTTCTCATCATTCATGAATGTACTCTGTCCCAAGGATCTAGCTGAGCCCTCTTTTCTGTGCTCCTGGCTCACAACACAAAACCTCCAAAACCTCTAGTTATCACCTCTGGGATCAGTCCTGAATCTCCCGGTCCAGCCCTCCAACACAGCGGTCCTGCATTTCAGAAGTCACAGAAAGCCTCAACCTCCTAGGACTTGCACAACAAACTCTGATTTGCTCACAGATCATTCCTCTTAATTCTTTTAATGGCTGCCAGCATGACAACAGGAAAGTCCCTCACTACATTAGCATTTTGGGTTACTTTCCTCTTCCTCGTTTACTGCACCTGGATTACCAAGCTCTGTGTTTTTTTTCCTCAGGACCATTTCTCATGCCCATCTCTTCATTTCTACCGATTACCCTGAAGTAGATTTAGTCATGTCTCCCTGGCATTGATAGGGGATGCAGTGCAACAAGCAAGTGCTCATTTAGCAGGTATAAGTCTGGGTGTAGCCCTGTAGTAAGACATCAACAACACACTTGCACGCGCGCGTACACACATACACACACTCAAGTGCACTCACACAAACATAAAATGTTCCCCCCAAACCTCTGCAATTTGGGCAACATAAATAAATAGCATCTACTATACTGTTGATTTACTATTTAAAATCTGATATATTATATTATTTTAACCTACACCTATCCATCCCAATAGTTCATAGATCAGAGAATTGACATGGAAGATATATATATTTGATTTTTCAAGATAAGACTTCTTGTAACAGTTCCGCATGTCCTGGAACTCACTTTGTAGACCAGGCTGGCCTCGAACTCACTGAGATCCACCTGCCTCTTCCATAAGCGACATTTTCTAGCATGTTTTTAAAATTACATTATCACTAGAATCTGAACACTTCTTAAATTTACTGTGCATAATATATGTAATACACTGCCCTTTTTTTTCTCTGTGTAGCCTTGGCTGTGCTGGAACTCACTCTGTAGACCAGGCTGACCTGGAACTCACAGAGATCCGCCTGCGCCTGCCTCCCAAGTGCTAGGATTAAAGGAATGTTCCATTACCTCTCCGCTGAATAGACCTGCTAGCCCAGCACCACTTTCTGCTGCTTGGTCCACCTCATTTCTGACTTTATGGAAGGAACCATAATGTTTTCTCATCACCACTTCCCACACTTTCCTGTCCTTGCTGGCCCGTGCTCCACGCCCCCATCACCTGCCCTCAAAGTCTTCCCTCCCCTCCCCATCTGCAGCCTCCTCAACCCTCCACGAATTCCCTCAGCTGGAAGTAATCTTTCCTTCCTCCAACTTTCTCCTGTGCCCCTGCGTTCCCTCTGACACCTTTGATTTTCTACTTTTAATTTTTACTCTATCAGCATGTTTTTTCTTGCGCACGTGTTTAAATTCTTTGTGGGCAGGCTCTGGTGCCCACTTATCTTTGCATCTTCCTCTCCTTGAGTGGAGTATTTGCTCATAGTGGCGAAGCCCAGTAAATACTGGTTGACTAAATGAAAATACAAGCAAGGTAACATTTAGAGGCTTTTCAGTTAATGCAGATTTCTAGGAGACATCTTTTTCTAACACTGCTTCTGAGCTTTGATGGCGGGGAATCCCGGAGACGAATACTGATCTTACATGGCACCTCTTGACCTTCATAAGAAAGCAAAGTGTTTTCATCACCCCAGAGGAAGAGGGACTGTTGAGACTGACGAATGGATTTTACTCTTTTGGCTTTTCTGTGTTTGTTTGTTTTCAACGTATATATGTATAGGAAGTGCCAGAAGCAAATATTACCAAACACGAGATTTGACTTTTTCTGAGCTGTCCTTCCGGTGGCTAACAAAAAATATGGAAATGTCATTAAATGGTACTTTCGGAGGGCTGACACATCTCCAGGGAGACGCTTTCTTGAGTGGCTGACCGCAGCTGTGGGCGTGCTCTGGGCTCCCCTGAGGTCAGTGTGGTACCCTCAGAGGGATGTGTTCTGAGGGCAAAGGGAGTGCCCCCTGATTATTCCCTTTCCGCCGCGACTCTCATTCTTGCACCTTCTCATCTAGATGAACCAGTGACTCTGTGTGGCCCCCAACCCTGAAAATGCATCTCGGGAAGCTGAAATCTTTGTGCGTCTGAGAAAAAGACCATTAGATGAATTTTCCATCTTCTGGTTAATAATGTTAGGCTTCAATATAATTCCACTCATTAAACTTATTTCTTTGCCATTTATAAGAGAAGGAGGGCAGACATAAAAACAAACAAACAATATCAATAACAAAACAAAAGAATGCAAGGCTTATGTCACTTAGAGGTCAAAGTGTCACTTCACACTGTCCGACAGTCAGTGGCATCTGCTGTAACCAGATTCCCATAAATGCCAAGCAAGAAATTCCTGCCCTAAGAAACTTTTGGAAACCTCCCCTCTTTCCAAATTCTTTTCTGGAATAGTGTTCTCACAGCAGCCTTAACTACAGGCTGAAAGTCTTTGTCCTCCCAAATTCCAGTTCTGAAATCCCAAGCACCAAGGGGAGCGTGTGAGAAAGCCAGCCTTTGACAGGTGACTGGATGGGATTTGAATCCTTAAGACTATTGAGAACTTTTCTACCCTTCTGTCGCGGGAGACACCATCACCAGGAGGAGGACTCCTGAAATACACTGACCATCCCACTGCTAGGACATTAGACTTCTCAGTCCTCCAAACCATGATAAAAGCATCACCAGCATTTGAAAGCTTCCCACTCAATGGTGTTTGTATGGAAGAACAAACAATCCAAGACAGAACCTAAAGACAATTCAGATTTTCTTTGTAGCGACTCTTGGGAATCCTACCTTGGTCCTAGGATCTCTAGAACTACTGCACCCCTTTATTTGTTGGCCATGCCTAGTAGCTTCTCCTTACCATCCCCGGAACTTAAGCCAGAGGAAAATATCTGTATCAAAGTGTTAGGGTAATCACAAGCTCACACTGCTCAGAAAGCAACCACCCTGCTCATCCTCAGCTCCTGCGTGCTGCCATTTTGAATACTGTCAAGGATTCTAGCTGTAAATCTCAGCTATGATGTTCAGGTACAAAACAGGCCAGGAAGGCCTGGGCCTTCATTGCTCTAGGCATCACCAGCTGATTCCCTAAGGAAGATGAAAAGGATCTGTTGGACGTCGAGAAAATCACAGACTCCAAATAATAGAGCTAGAAATAGCCTGGGCAGACGATTCCCTTGGGCATGTCTGCATGTCCACGGGGCACCCCATGCTCCACGTTCAGTTGCTTGTTCTTTACATGTGTGTGTCCACACCTCGGCCTCCAGGCCTGCTGTCGCTAACACTTTGACACCATTGCCTGAGAACACTCCCAGAGAAGACAAGTCTTAGATTCTATCAGAAAAAGCCAGGCGGATCCTTGCAGAGGGTTGGTGGATTTGGAGCCACAGAGCCCAAGTGTGACTCACGGGGACAGAACCTGCCTGAAGCAGAGGAAAAGCCGGCATAGCCTCTGGTAGAATTTACTAGGTGCTCACAGAGAGCTCGGGGGACATATCCAAGAAAACCATGGCGAAAGGGTGGCTGCGGAAAACGGACTTCATTTCCCTCTTCAACATATTGTTTGCAAGTACACTCTTAAGGAATGCAAGGCCTCTTCGTGTTTTTATCTCCAGCCCCACTGGGCAAAGCGGCAAAGTCAAGAACATTTTCAGGAAAAGCGGTCAACGAGAAGAGTGGACAATGGGGGTCTCAGCGGTCTCAGGAGGTTTAGAAGGGTGTGGATCAAAAGAGTAAGATTCATAAAGAGCCTGAACCTTTGGGTAATGGATGGAAGAACTTGGCCCTAGACGTCCCTGTGGTCAGCCCCTTCCTCCTGTCACTCTGTCATCCCAGGCACTGTGCTCCCAAATCCCTCCACATCACCATATAACGGTCACCATGAACTGATAAGTAAAAAAAATCCACACCTGATTCCATAGTATTTCAAAAGGCGCAGCAATTCACTATGTATACAAATTAATGAATCTATTATATGCCTCTCAAAGAAAGAGGTTTTCCTAAAGCACTGTGGGTCCTTTGAAAAGCCACAAGACATGTTATTTTTTAATTACACATAAACTTCTTTTGTTTTGAGTGTTTTCTCCATATAAATTTTTAAATAAGTACCTGTGCATTAGATATTTTTTATTACTTTGACTATTAATTTTTATCCATTTTAGCTGGTATTTTTGAACTCCGTGTTTGTTTTTTTTGGCTTATTTTCTTATTTAGTTATTCATTTCTGTGTGTCTGAGCATTTTCTCAGCATATATGTTAGTGTACCATGTGCAGGCAGGCCACTTGAGACCCTCTGGAACTGGATTTAAAGAATCGTTAGCTACCACGTGGGTGCTGGGAACTGAACCCAGGTTTTCTGGAAGAGCAACCAGTACTCTAAACAACTGAGCCATTTCTCCAGCTGCAAACACTGAGTTCAATACTGTTTTCTTCACCCTATTACCCCACCACGTTTTTAAAATGTTGACAGAAATGAAGATACTTACAAAGGAGTTTCACATTAAGGCACAGCCTGTTGGTCCCTTCCTCTAACGACACCAAAGTTTCAGTCCTCGTAGCCATATCGCTAAATCTCACCTACTATAAATAGCTACAGGTTTTTATTATCTTGAGAAATTGGGATACCAGCTTACATAACATGTAGAGTACTTTTTATCTTAGTATCCTGGCCTGACTTCTGGCTTCTAAGTTATATAGTATCATCCTTTCTTTCATTACCACCTTGGCCTCTTTCCACATAGATATTTACTAATTATATGTCTCCCTGTATCCCTCGGGCCAGGGCTAACAAGAACTTTTCCCTCAAACAATTCTTTCTCGTAAGTGACATAATTCGGCTGTTCTCCTGAGGAAATTTTAAGTTTATTTCTTCACGGATAAGGCACGGTCATGCTAAATGTTATATTAGACATAAGCACAAACCCCTATTGACTGTGTTTCTAAAGCCACTCTGAGATGGTTCCCGAAGAGACACACACTTCTTCATGTGAGGCTTCCAGACCGGGCCACCATGTGAATGTATTTTGTTCTTTAGAAAGATGGAGTTGAATATTGTTCAATCCACATGAAAAGATTAATCTGTGAGGCTGAGAAAATCCAGGCAGGCAGATATATCCAGTCCCTTCAGGGACCGCTTGCTCAGCTCATAGGCAAAATGACAAGAAAAACAATGTCAGAAATGGAACCTTTCATGAGAGTCCTTTGGACTTCAAGGATAGATTCAAATTGTGTAAGATCACAATTACTGTGATCAATGTCTAGTCTATAAAGAAAGAAAAGAGTTTCGCAGGTCAACAATATGGCTTAGTGGATAAAGGCATCTTTTATCAACCCTGAAGACCCAAGTTCGATTCCTGGGACCCACATGGTGGAAGGAGAGAACCAACTTCTGAAAGTTGTCCTCTGACCATTCTGCACACACCCACAAAAATAAACACACGCACACAATAAATGCATAAAGATGCAATAACATTTTTTAGAACTAAAGTTTTGCTCTATATACTTGAGGCAAGAAGGCTAATATGAGTTCAAGGTCAGCCTGGCCTATAGTGTGAGATCTTGTCTCATAATATCTACACACATCCCCGTCTCATACACAAAAATAAAGACTTTAACCAGAGGCTTCTTGGGAGGCTGGGTGTTAAGAAAGATGGACAAAAGTCACTCTTTGCCAGAGCATCCGAAAACAACTTAGGTCGTCTCTAATCCTCATCTTGCAAACATGGAAATCCTGCTTGAGTGGAAGGGAGACCAGAGACACCTAGAACATCCCAGGCTGAGATCAGCCCTGAACCACTGATGTCCAGCTCTCCTGAAGTCCACCATGCCAAACTCTAACCTTCTTCCCTCTCTCCCACAGCACTTGGGGAAACGGGTTTCTGTGGTCTGCAGTAAGAACATTCTAATACAGCTACCCCGGAAGACCTTGGGAAAGTCCCTCTCTGATTTTTAAAAATTCTACTTTTTAGAAATACCACCTAAGGGAAATTCCCCAAACCCTCATCTGTGCTGAGGAAAAAATAGATGGAGCTCCTGGCAAATACGTCATCAGCTGCATCCACACCTCATGAATGCTGCCTCCCAGAGAACAGAAGATTCCCGGAAAGCCGCTCTTCACTCCCCAGCAAACCTGAAAGCCTGACACTTTTAGTTCATGGAGGAAAGACTTGTTTAGAAGAATACATTCACTATTAGTGCTCAAGCCTTTAAAGGGATTAGATAAACGCAGAGAATAAACAGAGTCCGAAAGTGTTCCTTTCTGTATCACAATCACACTCTGTACCGAACCAGCAACCTGGAACTCACTCTCAAGACCAGGCTGGCCTCAAACTCAGAGATCCATCTGCCTCTGCCTTTAATCACAGGGTGCTGTGATTAGAGTATGCCACCACTGCCCAGAAAAAAAGGGGGGGGGCATTTCAAAACTTCCCTTAGATTCACTTTAAATTTCATCACCAACTACCTAAGGACCACCTATCATCATTCAATCGATTGCTCAGTTGACTGATCGTTAAACACAGGTGAGTTACCGTTGCATCTTTTTCATTTTTTGAATGCTAACAGTAAAATTAACTATTTCAGTACACCTTTTAAAAAATGCACTTCTTTGTGCTTCTTACTATTGGAAAGTTTGCAATTGCTCTGAAGTTTCGCAGTGACCTCTGTCCCACACCCACATCACAGGTGACTAAGAACCAGAAGGCAAGCAACACACTGGGTGTGTCATTAGCATTCCTTCACAAACCTTTCTCCTCTTTCGGGAGATTTCTTTGTTTACATCTCTTGTTTCTATAATAAGCTGCCTCCTCAATTCGCCTCTAATATTTTAAGTACATGAAAAGCTGAGTGGGGCCTTTAGTTAAAGACTTCCACTCACTTTAATATACTGTCAAAGAAGATTTTTTAAAAAATATTTCAGAAAGTTTTTAACTGCTAAAAGGCAAAAGTTTGCCATTTGCCTGAAAATTATCAAAACTATTTTAGCTTATTTGGAGTAGGCATTAAAGTTATTGATTTAGGGTGAAAAAAGAGAGAGAGAGAGAGCTAAAGTATTTCGAAGTGAAGCATCACATAAGTGCAAGAATGCATTATAGGAATAAATACACGAAATGGCATCCTGCACTCTACACATCCAGATAGAGAGTGGAATTTCCAGACAAAGAATAAGGCAAAACAGAACCACTGAAGGTATCTCTTCCTTCTTATCAATTATCTTTTTTGATATAATGGCTTAAGATAATTCATAAAGTACCTCTGACCACAGACATTACCTTCAAACATCAGCTCAAGCATAAAATAAATAGATTTAGTTTAATCTTCACCTTAAGACATTAAGAATTCTACTTTGTTCTACTGGGGGTTAATGATATTTATACCATCAACAGCTCAAGAGTGTGCTCGCCTGGTGAGCTGCAGCCAGTCTACAATTTACAATCTGAGATAGCTAACCGGTGTGCAGTTGTTAAAACATTGACAAAAACTGCTGTCTATCAAGACAATGAGGGCGTTTTGCGGTGCAACCTTCGGGGGTGGCTTTCCAGGAAGGAGGTTACTGCTTCCATAGTGAAGGCTTTGGAGGTTAAGCGGTGGACATGTGCTTCCTACTGACCCTGATGCTTCCTAAAGTTATCCTTGCCAGTGCATAGCTTTCCTCACCTCTCAGTATGCTACTCAGGGTCTGTGAAAGCTCAATGGGTGTACAGGAGTGCATGGGTATTTATACTAATAACGTGTACCCACTATATATAGATATAGAATGTATGTGCTTGTGGGTAAATAATTCAATCAGTTAAACCTCATCCAATGGCTGTTCAGAACAAGAAAATGAACGAACCAATAAGGACACTGAATGACTAAGGGATTAGAACAGATAGTTCTCATTTTCCGTATCTCTTCATCCATGTTTTCTACGACTTAGAAAGTGAGGCAAAAGCACCCTGTTAGGCAGCTCCCTAAAGTCTTCAGACTCACTGTTGAAAATGAACTTTTCTAATTGGCTAGGGGGAGTAGAGCAGACCTGGCTTCCTCTCTCTCTCTCCTTTCATACTAACACTCAGGCAGCTGCACTCTCATTCCAGAAAGCAAAGTGGTTAGCAATATTGACTGTTGGAAATGACCTACGACTGGGCAGAAGTCTGTCCTGAGCTCACAGTAGGGCCATTTCCACTCTTCCCCGGCCCCCGACATGCGTCTCTTGACTTACATGTCTCTGGATTTGCCTTTGGGTTTTGTCACTATTGTGAAAATGGAATAGGGTGACAGTCAACTGCTTCGTGGAGACATCACAGGAGAACAGATTCACCGGATCAGACTGCACTGGAGGTGTTCCCTGTCTAGAGCCTGTTTTCCAGATAAAAATAAGTACATAGAGCTCCAGGTATGTAAATTATGTGTATGTGTGTGCACCAGAGGTGGAAATATTTACTTCATCACACAGCGTGCGGACATGAAGCCAGAAGACGCACTGTTTAGGGTTGCTATTGTTCATCTTCACACCATCCTGTCACACAAACAAGGGCTCATTTCACATGCAGCTGGATTATGCAGAAGCTGCTTTGGATATTAGTCTGTTATATTCAAAGTTTTCAGAATAGATGTTACCTTGGACAATTCCCCCTTGGGCATTTCCAATAGAAATTTTGCATGAGATACAAATGTAGACAGACAGATCTCAAAAGAATTTGTTTTCTTGGTTAATGAAAATATCTGATGCTGCTATTCTGGGAGAGACTGAAAAAGAGACGTGTGCACTTTCAACGACTGTAGTTGGCGTAAATTCTGTGAGCAATATGAATAAGGATTACGTTTACAGACCAGCATCTATCAGCGGTTTTATCGGCTACAGATCCCTATGTGCATAAAGATAGTTGCGGTTTGATTCATGGCCATCGGTTTATTAATGCCAGATTTTACCTTAGGCTATTGGTTACAAGCCTGTTTAGCAGTTTTTATTCCAGGCAGATTAATACTCCTGACAGAGGGCTCTACTCATGGATGCTGTTTTGTGGCATCTACACAATTAACTTGCCTTCAGTGCACATCAGTGGTGTGTTCAGTTCTTCCTAACAACCTCTACGGATGCATATAACCTCATCACAATATATGAAGCATGGCCAATAAAAGGAACATTGATGGGTACTTTGGCTCAATATAGCAGCAAGATTTTATAGAGGCTGGGCCAAAGAAGGTGAAACCTGATCATTAAAATATGTCTCCATTCTTAGTCCTTTCCCCCGGTACAGGCATGTCAGAAAGCACACACTGCTAAGAAAGCCGTGAAAGGACATATACACACGTTGCTTGCAAAAGAAGTATGCTTAAGTTTCTATCCCTAACTGAACTTCCAAATCTAATTCCATGTGGGATTTGTAGGCCAGACATGAAATATTCCACAGGTGAAGTGGGGTTCACAAAAAATGTCCCCATGCAATTCATCGAGCAAGGGCTGGCACCTTTAGCATGTCATCATTTGTTCCTTGCTACATGCCTGTGTGTGTGTGAGAGCACGCGTGTATACGTCCACATGCTGTCTGTTCCATGTGCATTCGTGTGGACAAGCTGCCCAAGCTAATACTGGTTAACTATTGTTGTTGGCACCCCAACTACAGTTGCCCTAGTGTCTACAGATCCAATTACATTACTTCTTTATTGGGATATCTTTAAGTAGGAAATACATAAACTCTATCTGTATTTGCAAACTACTGATTTATTTTTCATATATGAAAAGTTTAGACTAATATATGAATAGAATAAGAATATAGAATAAAGTTTATAATAATATTCATATATTTAAGTTTAGAATAATATTGATTATCCTAATGTCCAGTGCCGTTTCAGCAAGCACATCTGGGCCATATGATGGCAGTACACAATCTTTTGTTGTTGTTGTTGTTTGAGCCAGAGACTCACTGTGCAGTCCAGGCTGGACTGAAACTCACTACACAGTCCAGGCTAGTCTCAAACTACGCCATTCATCCTGCAACGGCTCTCAAGAGCTGACTGGAGCTCAAATCAGGGGCTGCCTTATGGTGGGCTACACTTCCCGTAAAAATCACGGGAAATGTGATACATAATTTTCATTTTATAATTCTGAGAATCAAATCCAGTGCTTTGCACATGCTCGGTAAATGCTCAACCATGGAGCTACAGTTCCAACCAAAATATAAATTTGTCCACTAAACACGCATTTTAACCTCTATGACCTTAATGCTCGAGGTTCAGGGATGGGATAAACAACTACAGTCACGGGTGAAACCAAATAGAAATGAGAACATCCAAGGTAAGGATGAAAGACCCGGAGGCTGGGTGAGTTGTGGCTCCCGCTGGCTTACTTAAGTAGAGTAAGTTGGGCCTGAGTCCCAACAGACTCACCTTTACCATATAAACCTGCAGTTGGGTGGAATCTCCTTGTAACAGTAGACATGGCATTTCTGTAACTTAACACCTGGGGACCCACATCCCTACCCACCGAAAGGCTCTAAAAGGCAAAGGTGTTCCCAAAAGGGGACTCAGAGGCCAAAGAGCAGGTGAATTCCCAGAAGGCTTTGAGTGGCGGTGGTGAAGTGTCACCACTAATTGAGCACCAGGAAGCCTGCGGGTGTCTGGGGGTCCGTTTTGTCACGTTGCTTCAAAAGCAACTGTGATCTGCTTCAAAGAACCTTTTAAAACCACATTGCTTTGATATGCATGTAGTGTAGACTCAGTTACAAGAGGCAGAAACCACAAGACCTTTATCTGTACTTCAAAGTCCTCAGGAAAGTGTAAGTATAGGTAATCTTCCAAATTGCAAGCTAATTCTCAGACCCCAAGCTCTTCAAGTCCTATGGGTAGACACAGTTGGGTATGTGCGAAAAGGGGAGGAGATAAAGGCTGCGTAGGGAAAGGCACCATGGCATCAAGATGATTTAGCTAGGAATGAAAGACGAGCTCTCTTCCAAAAGACAGAAGATATAGGACAAAGCAGCCTTGGAATTGTGCCTAAAAGACAAGAAAGATCCAAGAAGATGAAACATAAATCTGCAGAGGTTGTTCTGGTATCTGACGGTACCATCCCGACTACACTACCATCTGAACTCAATTCTGGAATTTTCATCTTCAGACTTAAGAGATTTCCAGGTCGATGACAGGCCTCACGCAGGTTTCTTAGTCTAGCCAACCAGAAGTTCTCCATCAAGTTTGGTAATATGAAACCAGCTACAAGAAACAGGTTACTTCAATTATTGCCCCCAACTCTCACTAGGTAGCAATCAACAGTTCCGTAAATGCCAAAGAGGACCGGGCCTTGGGGAGTATTTATTTCTTCCTTAGGCCACAGAGGTCTCTGGTCAGAGGTGTTTGCTGGCTTATCAGCATCCTCCATCTGAACTACAGGCTCCTCAAACAGGCTGAGAATAAAAGAAACTGCAGCTGTACCAAAATGTGCATTCTTTGGAACACCCCCACCTCCCAAATGTTTAATTCGAGACGTTTAGAGAAACGGTTTTTTTCCATCATCACAATGTTGCTTACATTATGCAAAGTTCTTCATGTGATCTTAGCTTCCGTACGTTCCCAAGGCGTAAGTACTGTCCACAGTGAGTGGAAGGTTTTGCCATGCGGAGGGCAGGGTCAGCTTCCGGAGACCAAAAGCAAATGCACGTATCACAGGATGACGGAGATGAGGTAACACACAGCCTAGGGGGCACTGCTTTCTGCTTTCTGGAAAGCAGAGCCTGTCACAGCATGCATGATTCAGTGCTCAGGGTGTACTCTCCTGTGACGAATGAGTCGCGGTTAATTTGGCAGTGATTATGCGGGTTGCTGGCCTTCTAAACCCCTTTGAACTTGTAATTGCTGCTGGTTTAAATAATGAACATTAAGGGGAGTTGGATTCATAAAACTGTGGATAACATTTTTTTTCCTTCATCCTCCTTTGTTTTGATGCAAGTGTGCATGTTAAACACATACACACACCACAGGCACGCGCGCGCGCACACACACACACAAACACACACACACACACACCACAAGACCCACACAGTTTCTGAGGCTACTGCTGACTGTTTCACCCAGTCTGTGTGGAGGACTGCTGTCTTGTCTAAGGGTTGGCCTGGGAGGGCAGATTTAAGGTTGTGGAAGCACAATGCAGGAGACAGGGGGAGCATCCGGGAGTTGAAGATCAGAAAGGGCCTGGATGCTGGAGGAGAGGAAGAGCCACGGAGCTCATGAATATTCATAGTTAGTCACATCTGTAGCAGCTTGGTTTCTACTTTTTTTTTTTTTTTTCCGGGGCAGTCCGATGTAGAAACGTAGGCAAACAAACAAAAGGAGGCAAGCCTGCTACCTCCTCTGACTCCATGGCACAGGGCCGAACTTTCTCTATACTCTAAAAATTCTACACAGGGATTAAACAGTTTTAATGTATGTAGCAGGAGACACTTTTTCCTCCCCGTGCCCATATCCATGGAGGGGAAACCATCAACACTCAGGCACTCCACACAGTGACACATGTCCATCTCCTCCTCTTTGCCTGCTGCCGCTTACATTCCTGATTCAGGAAACAGAGAGATTTCGAGAGGGCTAACATAGTATTGATTGACGCAGAGGCAGGAACCAAAGTTAGCCAAGCCAACTAGCGTTTTTCCATTCCTAAATACCAAAGAATGAATGGCAAATTTAGCATCCTTGTGTTCAGGTTTCAAAGAGCGCTGCTAAGATTTCTCGATGCTTAACTCAATGGCAAACTGGTCTGCGTACTTGAGTTCTTTTTGTTCTTTTCCTGGCTTGCAGCTTCTTTTCCTTTCTCTGGAACTCTCCATTTCTCCCCACCACCTCCACCCCCATCCCGGTGTGAGTTGAATATCAAAGGCTGGAGCTGTTGGTTAGCTTCCAGCTAACAAAAGCCACACACTGGTATATCATTAAACCTGCGTCATAACGGGGCAGACAGTGATTAATAGCAACTGTATCAAAGGTATCGGCTCAAATACCACCCACAAAAATGTTCTTCTAGAAGCTCCAAAAGGGGTCAGTGAAGTAAGAACAAGCAGGATTAGTGAGAATGCAAGGTTGAAGAGGTTCCTGGAGAATGGAGTTCACTGGGACTGTGGTTGAGAGAGTAGGAAAAGGAGGCGCCCTACCCTCTACACACAGCACGGGAACTTTTGTCTTTAAGTCATTTATACTAAAAACAGCCACACGTTAATTTAAAGTGAAGTCTGTGTACAACTTGGGAATCATTTTTATTGATGTAATGGTGTCCCCCAAAATAACTAGCAGATGGATTCCCACCCCCTCAATGAAACACTGAAACAAATTGCAAAATTGTCAAAATTTTATCATGAAGGCACACACTCTATAAAAAGGTTGATTTAAATGAATTGTAAATTTGCTGCATTGCACAATATTTTTCTAAAATTACAACCGGAAAGTATTCTCTGTTTAATTTTTTAGCATATCCTTTCACAAAACACATCTGTTGTGAAGTATTTCGAAATTGGTTCTTTTGTTTTTTGTTTTTTTGTCTTTTTGTTTTTTTTGAGACAGGGTTTCTCTGTGGCTTTGGAGCCTGTCCTGGAACTAGCTCTGTAGACCAGGCTGGTCTCGAACTCACAGAGATCAGCCTGCCTCTGCCTCCCAAGTGCTGGGATTAAAGGCGTGCGCCACCGAATTTGTACTAACTGCTTTTTAACAAACACACAGTTGCCACTATGCTATCTAATTTTTATTGGGGCAAAAACATGCGCCCTATCCCCCTCGCTTCACAATAAGAATTGTTGACCCATTTCCCATGAGGCAAATCAGTGAAAACTGCTGCCGTTGACTACCGCATGCAAGTAACACACAGCAGAGTGAAGACGGGAGAAAGGTGCAGACCGAAAGTCAAGCCACACTCAAACAGGGCATGGCAAAGGAGGGACAGTGGCCAAAACTTGGGCGAATAAGGCATACTTACAAAAATCCTGTCAGGTTATGTCCAGTTGGCCTGGGAAGATGGCTCAGCAGGTAAAGTGTTTGCTGTCTAAACAGATGACCTAACCTTAAACACCCAAGCCAACATAAGAAAGTCAGGGTGGAGGTATGCATCTTTAATCTCAACACTGAGGGTAGAAACAGGGGAATCCTGAGAATTGCGTGGGCCATCCAGAAACTCTAGTGCAATAAAGTACCATGTCTCAAAAAATAAGGTCACACACACACACACACACACACACACACACACACAGCAATAACTGATTGTTAGCAAGGTGATTTTTAGATTTTCTTTTCTTTTCTGAGACTAGGTTTCCCTGTGTCGTGCTGGTTGTTCCAAAACTTGTTCTGCAGACCAGGCAGGCCTGGAACTCAGAGATCTGCCCATCTCTGCCTCCTGAGTGCGAGAATTAAAGGCATGCACCACCATTGCCTGGTTGATTTCTAGGCTTTTAAGAAAACACTGTGACCATTCTGTGACAAGGCACAGAAAGATGACAGCATAGCTCTTCAGCTCTGAGGGTAAACATAGGAATTGCTTGGTTTCAGTTTAAGTCCTCGTGTAATTCTACAGCTAATTCTAGATCATCACCCCTTCCTCTGCTTTGTGGTTCTTCTGTCTGTCAGGAACAGTAGAATTCCAAGTGTTTGCACCAGCAATGAGTCAACGACAGCAAGAATTTTTGGATAATTCCAAAATTAGTATGGAAATTAAACAGTAGTTTCCTATTTATGAAGCCATGCCCCCTCGATTCTTAGTGCAGGTAGCATGATAAAGGCTTTGCTGGAACATTCTGCCTTGCTCCATCCCAGCACCTCTGCCTTGCTCATCCCAACACCCAGGCCTCAGGCTTTATTACCTCTACTAGACACCGGAAGAAACCAAAGCAGTTGAAACTTGCCTTCAACGGATAAGGCAATGAAGCCTTGTCAAAGCTCTCAGTTATACATGGTCACTGTATTTTCATCATATTTGGAGTAAAATGTCCATATACTCAAAATATCCTCCGTGACTCTTTTCAAAGGAATGGGAAACAATTACTGCATCTCATCTGCATCTAAATGGTCCAATAAATGGTCTTTAATGTCTTCTCAGCATAAGGCTTTGGATACTCACTGTACAAGAGGAAGAAATGTGTCTATCTTACTAACTAATAACTGGGCTGCCTCATTAATATTTCAGATCTCACATGTGATGCAGCTCTAATTTCATAAAAAAATCTAACCTAATTTTTTTCAATGATTTTGTGGTAGACATAATCAAGAACGATATTCTTATTTCCTTCACACAACCAAGATATGAGAATAAAAATTACCCCTGTGTCCACAATTTTTTAAGAAGGCAATGAACTATTCAACAATAAGTTAGACTTTTTGAGATGCCTAAAACCCAAGCAGGATTTTACTCATTCATTCATTTACCAGCCGATGATCTAGAATCTTCCTTTATAATGTGCCAGTACAACTAAGTTGGGAAAGATGGTACGGTCTGATGCTGCCATTCACAAAAGGGAGGAGGAAGAGGGTGACGTGATGCATAGCTTCAAACCAGTCTTGCTTCTCTTCTGAAAAGCAGATCAGGGATGGAGAAGGCACCCTGGGGTGCTGTACCCTTTCCTACACCCCTCCCCAAGGCTCAGAAGACTCTGGGTAAAGACTATTGCAAATGCCACCATCAGGCCAGGCCAGGTTCTGAGGCTCTCTCCCACACTACATTAACTCCTGCTTGCAGTCAACAAGACTCAGCACAGACCATCCACATTTGTAATTTATGCCATGGGGTGAAGGCCAAAGAGGAGATACAAAAGACTAAGTATTGGGTACCAAGCCTCTCTCCCACCTATTTCAAGATGAAGACTGTGCAGAATTAAAAATAAAATAAAATAAAACAAACAGTTTGCTTATTATGGTCCTCCATCCTCACTGAATTTAGCAAGACTGGGTCAATGGAATGTCACCTGTATCTTTAGGCTGCAGGTGACAATGTTGAATGAGTATTTGGGAGAACTATTTTGTTATTGAGGCAGGGGACCAGTTGCCCAACTAAACTGCATAGCATTCAAGAACATAAAATTAACAACTCTATCACCGAATATGACAAAGTTACAGCTTGAAAGAAAAGCTGGAATACCAGGTTAGTAGAGGAGGGCAAGGCTGTGGAGGGCAGGGAGGGCATAGGGAGGGCAGGACAGCTACTCATTGCTGAGAGTCAGGACCAACTACACGTCCCAGTCTTAGACGCTGCCAGGTTCCTTCCAACTGCTCCCAGTGTGGGTTTCAGACATAATCCAAACAGAAGTGACAAAATCCAAAACCACAGGGGCAAACACTGGCTTTCAAGTGCTGTGGGAACAGGGACATTTGTTTAAGTAACCACTGTTTTAAAATGCATACATAGTAACACCAAAATAAACAGCTTGCGATGCTGTTTATTTTAAGATACACAATAGCAATGTAAAGTGTGACACGCTCTAGATGGGAAGGTTGGAGCATAAACTACAGTTGCGGAGAGCCGTAGGAAGACTCACGACTCCGCGCCGAGACCGTCTACTTCCTGATTTGATAACAGCGAAGGTCACAACACGTTGCTTTTGTGTGGCACTGAGCAAACAAGCCACTACAGAGCCCTGCTCCGCCTGCTAGCAGCGAATTATGAATTGAGTCCTGTGGAGAGTAGGGTTTGCCAAGTCGCCTCTACAAAGCGTGTATTAACCGCAGATCCCAGGGAAGGGTCAAGAGTACACGACAGAGCAGGAGAGGGCCTCAGCTAACCTCTGTTCCTTAAGTCTCTCCCCTGGAGAGGGAGGGGGTATGGAGAGAGAGAAGAGATGAAGAGAGGAGGTGAGGGGGAGATTCTGAAAGTACACAAACTGTTTGAGTGCTAACACACGCCTAGCTGAACTCTAAGAAAAATCAGCTAGATCAAACAAGGCTTCCATCTAATCCAAATAAGACAGGGCCTTAGTGCCCGGGGACCGTCCCCACCCCTCTTTTCTCCTCTGTGCTCCCTCATTCCAGATGCTTTGGGGGAAAGCTCTCTCTCTCCTCTCCCCCAAATTCCCCCCACCCGAGGTTTTCTAGAGACTTCCGTCAGTTCTGCATCATGCTAGCACAAGCCTGCGCCTTTCAGCATGGCACGGCTGGCTTTCTTGGCTCCGCTTTGTTACCACATCTGAAGTTAACCTGCTCCTTTGGCCTCATCCTCACTCCCAAGGTCATGGAAAACAAAGCAAAGCAAAAACAAGAACGAGAGAACTTTGATCTCTTCCACATGTACGGCTCCCTGTCCTTGACTTGAAAGGAATGTCTGCCCTGAAATATGGCTTCTAGGAAAATTCTTAGCTTTGGAGTGAACGGTACCCAACCCGCTCACCCCAACTTCCTGCGCTGAAGCGCTGATCCCCAAGAGGGTTTTCAGAGTCGGTCCTTAATTCAGGATCCTTCCACTCGAGATGTTTTGGTTTTGTGGTGGTGTGAAAGCGGCACACGGCTCAACAAAACCGTGCCCTGAATTTTGAATTCTTCACTGGCATATGCGTAGGACGCAGCCTGGCCATGCTGCTGCGGGTGAGCCAACCTCCCAGTCCTGGGCCGTTGAGGGCACACAGCTAGTATTCTGTAGTGTGATGCTAAGCCTTGATAATTGCAGGACCCATGGATTAGTTGCATTTTTGACCTTCCATATTTTTAACTTATGATGGGTTGATAGCAATAGATAAAATGTTAAATATGAAAAAACTTAAGATAAACACGTTGGGATGCAGCCTCGTCATCTGTGCTTGGAGCGAGGGCATCTATGACGTAATTAAGATTCCATGAGGCCATCTTGGTGGAGCCCTTATTTAAGAGGACTGGCGACCTTAGAAGAGTAAGTGGGAATGGCCTCCCCCTCTTCCTCTAAATCAAGCATAGAGAAAAGGCCCTGCTGGAACACAAAAGGATAGCGATCTTCTGTGCACAGTCCAGGAGAAAGCCATCACCAGACACTGAACACAACAGCACCATGGCCTGGGGAGTTTCTTTCCTGCTGAGTTGTGAGAAAAGGTTTTTGAGGGGAGGGGTTGCTAGTTTGTTTTAACATTTAAAACATTAAGAAATAATTATGTGCATGTACGCACGTATAGTTATGTGCACATGACTGTAGGTGCTTACAGAGGCCAAAGGTGCCAGGTCCCCTGGAGCTAGAGTTAGAGAAGGTGGTGAGTCGCCCTTCATGGGGTTGGGATTCAGAGAGTGCTTCTTTGAGAATGGTACATACTCTGAACCATGACCCATCTCTGCAGCCCGGCATTTCCCACCAACTCCTCTAGTCTACGCAATTTTGTGATGTCAACCGTGTTAAGACTCTCTTCCATTGAAGCCACATCTGCTTTCTCCTTCGTGGTTTCCCTCAGATCAGAGACAAGAGGCCAAACCACTCTCTCTTTTCCTTTTCCTCTGCCATCCTTCATCACTGTCCTCAGGAAGAAGTGATGCTGCGAGCAGAAGACTTACGACTTCTGTACCTGCAGGAACATTCTGCTCTATGCCATCTCTCGTCTCACTGATGAAGCTTCCCATATTTATGACACAGACCTGTTAATACATTTCTTCTCTTAATTTTACTGTCAAACATCCCTACCAGCCCTCTGATTCATTCGAGAAGAGACGCTGCATTTCCAGGACCAAAAACCTGACAATACTTTCTTGCTTCTGGTCCATCGTTTAGGCCTCTTAGCCTGAACTGGACTGTGGACTCTGGTAATCCCAGGAAACTACCAGGCTTTACTTTGTCCATCCCCAACTCATTAAAATAAAAAATATTGTCTTACATTACAAATATGCTACACATCTTTATCTGAGATAGTGTTGGCCATGAACTCATAACCACCTGCCTTAGCCTCTCGATTGTTTGTTTTACGTTTTATGGAAATATTCTGATACAAAAAGTAAAAAAGTCACTAAGATCATACTACCCAAAAATAATTATTAATGTTTTCTGTGCCTGTTTCTATGTGTATTTTAATTTATAAGATCAGAATTTAGTTTATACAGCATTTTACCAATAGTATTTAGTGAGTTTTATTGAGATTTTCCCATAGCTCAAGAAATTCAGATAATAAAATTTTTAAGGGTTGGCTATTAGTCCACAACAGTCTTGAGCAGTCTCCTATAGTTGGCAATACAGGTAGTTTTCAATCTTTATTGTTATCAATAATATATTTAGGCACAACTTTGCATAATGTTTGTGTTAATTTTTCATTTGCTTATGGAAAAACTTAGAAAGTAAATTATTGTTTCAAATAGTAAAAGTATGTTTCACCTTAGTGGGGTTTTGTTTGTTTGGTTTTATGTTTTAGGCAGACTCTCACTGTGTAGGAGGTCAGGCTGGTCTTGAGCTCACAGAGATCCATTTGTCTCCGCCTGGGATTAAGGGTGTGCACCACCACACACTGCACGTTTTAGCTTTTTAATCATAACAATAGAAAGACACTGATTTTATTGTCCTTATTATGGTGGATATAACATTCCACCTTGGATAGCAAAGGACATTATCATTTTTCTCAGTGTTTTTGTAGCTGTGTTTGGCCTTGAACTTAGGATTCTCAGGCCTCAGCCTCCTAGCATGGGGATTGCAGGTAGGTGTCACCACACCCAGCTTCATCCTTTCTTAATTTCTGTCAAATAAAAACTGATGCTGTCTTTTAAAAAGGCTTGTGGTTACTAATGGCACTGAGCATTTTGACAATGCCTGCTGGCCATTCTTAGTGCGGGCTCTGCTCATCTTTGAGTTCTCGTCCATTTCATTTTCTCCCTGTTGGTGTGCACAATGCTTCATTAATGTGTAACACTAATTCTTTGCCTGGTAAATGATGATTGCACATGTTTTTTTTGCAAGTTTTAATATTTTCTTTTATTTTGTTTATGGTGTTTTCCTGACATTCAAAGACCCTTAATTTTAATTTAATTTAATCAATCACCATATTTCTTTATAATCCCTTTGTTTTTATCCTCTGAAAGGATTCCACTAAACAAAGGAAAGAGAAATAGCCACATCACTTCAAAGAACTCTTAAATATGGAACTTATTTTCATGGAGAATATTGATTTAAAAAATAGTTAAACCATTATGCCCAATCCATTTATTGAGTTATTCTTTTTCCACCCAACGATTTAAAAGTGGTGTCTTTAAACTAACAAACTTCTCCGTGGATTTGGGTTGGATAGTGGATTTTTATGTTTCGGCTGCTCATCCTGTCTCGGGTGTTGAGCAGTGACACGCTCTGTTCAGTTGCAACACATTTCCATGCAGGGTCTTCCTCAACATTTTTCAGACATTTCTTAGTCATTTCATTATGCAGATGAAGGACAGAAGTAGTCTTCGGTCATGATTCCAGGAAAGATTACATCACTGGAATGCTGACTTACTGGCCTCTATTTCAAGATCTCCCTACCGCCATCCTTCCCTTGCCTGCCCAAACAGTCTGGCCTTGTGCTGTGGTCTGCTTCTGCCTCTCTTCTGTGATCCTGAGTCTTGCTTCAGAAAGGGTTTCCTCAGTAAGTCCCTTCCAGTCAGGGGCCTCTGTTCAGAAGCCACGCTTTCATCCCTTCCTAATCAACTCTCCGTCACACCCTCATTGCTCTTCATCTTGTCACTAGAGATACCCGGATCTTGTCACATCTTTCCTACCATTGCAGAATGTGTCTGTCACTACTGCATCACTGCACCTGGGCTCGGACCTCTACCTCCTCCTCACAGACTGTGAATTATCCACTGTCCTTTCCGCCAGCCCTGCTCCTCTACTTCTGCCTCTCTCCAGCCCCCCTGACTCACCTGCGCTTGGAAACCTAGCCACCCCCATGCCCTGCCTTCCAGGCTTCCTTTGTTCCCTCCCACCCAACCTGCTCACTCATCAGCCCGCAGAATTCAAAGGTAGACCATGACCCCAAAGTGCCACATTGAAAGACTTATTTTTAGTCATCATTGTCCTTGATCTTTCTTCGGAATCTGCTTCCCCTACTTTGAAACGCCTTCCCTCAACACACGATTTCATTATGTCTCGTTGGGTCTGATGTCTATTTCTGCGCATTTCTCTTTCCTCCCACGGCTGCACATCATGTTCAAAAGCTTGCTGACCCTCTCCACTCTCTCCCCACCACTCTCTCGGTGACCTTTATCTAATACAAATATTACATGCAAATATTACTTCCACAAAGATCAACCCCAATTCTCCAACCATGAGTCTTCCACAGACAGTCTCCCAGGAGATATGTGGCTAGTATTTTTAAGGCCAAGGCCTCCAAAAAGCCTTTTGTTGTTATTTTGTTTTGTTTGTTTTTAAGACAGTGTTTCTCTGTGTAGCTCTGGTTGTCCTGGAACTTGCTCTGTAGACCATGCTGGCCTCAAACTCAGAGATCCACCTCCCAAATGCTGGGATTAAAGGTGTGCAGCCCCTATCACCGGATGCCTTGGGCCTCCCAAAGCTGCTCTTGCTATCTTCATTCATGTTCCGTGATTTTGTCCCTGTGAATTCTCTCTAAAAGGCTGTAACACTTGCAAACTTCTGAATGGCAAATCAAAGGAAGCCCGATTTAGCTTTCAGACTGAAATTATGTTTGAATCAATGCGGTGATTTTTACATCTGACATGAGCTTCCTTTAGCTTTCTTAGTGTGGGGACATGGGATCACTATTTCAGAGAGGCAGTTCAGGCAGGATGAAAAGTAGCAGGGTGGTAGACCAGTTAACTCTCTGGCTGAATTGTTTACAAAAGGAGGCTCAAGTCCCCTTAACTCTCTGATGCAAGTCTGTAGTGAGGCAGCTGGTCCTTGCTCATCTCTTTCTTTTAAAGATGAGCACAGGCTTCCAAATTTTACTTTACCTTATAGTACCACTGTACCTGTGTCTTAGTGCAAGATGTGTAAAGCCTTTGACCCTTTGCTGTTCATTGCGTGTTGTTTGTAGATGTGAGTCACGTTTGAGACTCAGGTTAAAAGATGATATAATACTTTTCTTTGATGGGGTAGCTAAGTTTAGTTTCCATGAAGCTGCGACAAAGAGAATTGACATAGATCATAATATCACTTTATATTTTGTTGTATTTTTGTCCTTTTTCATTTTGAACTATTTCTAATCTCAACTAACTTTTAAAACAATGAAGTAAGGGCCGGATATAGTTGTGTCCATTTTTAATTCCTTGTTTTGGGGTGCAGAGGCAGGCAGTTCTCTATGAATTCGAGGCCAGCCTGATGCTGCGCTTAATGAGTTCTACAGAAAGAGTCATTATCAAAACCAAACAAACAAAATACAGAACAACCACAACAGCAGCAAAACCTCCCACTAACAAAACAGAAACTACAAAACTGATGTGGTGAGAAAGCAGCAATCAGGCAAGTTAAATTACTCGGCTATGGTATTAAGGATAGGCAGGGGTTGAGCTAAGCGGCAGATTGGGTCTAATAGTTTCCAGTTATTAGTAACTCTGCTGCCTCTGGTGTGTGGCCTTCTATACATCAAGGGTTTACTGTGTCCTGAAATCTTGGCTTTTGTGAACACAAAAAGTTAATAGATTGTCCCCACTCCCTATCTAAAGGAAGAAAACCGCTGCTTTTTAAATAAATTATAAACATTTCCATTATTTAAATTCCAAAAGAATCCAGCCAGAGATTCACCAGGATTGAAGATGGCCCTTTCATTTAACTGATTGTGTAAGCCACCCATATAAGCATGGGGTATTGGGGATAACCATTAACCAAGGAGCCCAGAAAAACTGGAACATTACATTGTGTTCCTCTTCCAACACATACATACACACACATGTATACACACATACACAGACACACTCACAATTCTCAGACTGGCAGCAGAAAACATTAAAAATCTATACCTTTCCATATAATCATATTTGATAATCACTTAAGCAGTGTGCAAAAGAACAAAAAGCTTCAGGATTAAGCCATAAGAGGGGCTTTTATCAAGGTGTCACCCAGTCATCAGTGGGATTTTGCCACACAGGCCTTCACCTACGGCTTTGCAGAAACCTAATGCAAACACTGAGCCTATAATTGACCAATAATGACCCCATATTCCCATGCTCTCAAACCACTTTTTTTTTTTTATTTTAATTCACTGCAAGACAGGGTTTAAAACAAGTGAATCAGCTCATGGGCTGCCTGCAGGTATCCTGAAACACTGAAATGGAACCTATAACTTTTCACCATGGGGGAAAAAAATAAGATTGCTTTTATAGAGAGTTCCAGCATGCCACCAACCTGCAGGGAATAATCCAGAATTCATCTCCTCTATTGATAAGAGTGTTTTTTCTTTTGACAAGGACTCCTGTAGCACCCTCAGGATACTTGGGGTGTTTATTGTCTGCTTATGTTTTACCACACGGATTCTGGGTTGCCATTGGAGTGTGGCCAATCATGAAACTATCCTTTTGTCAATTAATACACGTTTTAATGTAAAATTGTATTTTTAAGCCAAAATGAATTCTTAGGATATTTGTGACGGCAGGGGATGGGTAAAGAAGTGAAAGCTACCCTGTGGGAACTGAGGTACTGAAGTGAAGGGCAGCAAGAGCTTCTTAAGGACTGTAAGAGTGGACCTTCGCTATCTGATGCACACAAGCCGAGGGGGATGGCTGAAGAGGGCTGGTTACTGGCCCATGTTAGTTCCTATGATGCTGAGAATCCAAGCGAACAGCATCTCTTCATGGCTTGTCCCCTCCAAGCCTCACAGCTCTCATCTCTTGAGTTATAATTGTGTGTGTGTGTGTGTGGACATTAAAGTCATTCAGCAAATGTTCATGCTGTCTGTTATAAGAGAGAAGTCAAAGCACAGTTTAAGAAAAAAAAATTATCTGCCATGGTACTGTGACTTGACAACTCATCTACTATCAGATAAAAACAACTAAAATCAGTCCTGGCGGCTTTGGGTCTTGGCATGAAGAACAAGTGTAGCAGTGTGAAAACGGAACCGCGCTTACATCTTAAGGGGATAATAGACCTCTAAAGGGTGTCAGCCATTACTTTCCATCCCAAAACAACTGCTGCTAATCAATTTAGACGGTGGGATGTGTCCCATAAATGCAACAGTCAAATTCCATTCATCCAACCTAACGCTTCCTGCCCAAGCCACCATCTCAACACAGGAACAGTGAGGCTGGGATCATCTTCACACTTCATAACCATCTCCCAAATCACAAAAACAGACCGCAGTGCAGGGGAGGCAGAATTTCCAGACAGCTCTTGAAGTCTGTGCAGTCACACTGTCTAAGGTCACTGGTGACCGTGCTACAGCTAAGTCCTGTCACCTTGATCCTCAGCTTCTGAGAACTCCACTTCTGCCCACACTACAATTGCACTGTGGTCATGTGGAAGGAAATGGAATTTTTTTTTTCGTGTGATTTGAATGAATATTCAGGGTTCTCACTAAGCAGCATGTAATGGCACTCTATTCTTGGAGTTTTGAAATAGCTGAATATTCAAATACGCACATGCCTTCTATTTTCCTTTATTCAAGGGTCCTCAATTCCCGTCTCCTTGAATTCTTCAGCGTATTTTTAAACAATGATGCTTCAAGTGATATTTTATAAAACTGGGTGCTAAACTTTGAGGTGCAATTATTTTAGTTTCTTTTTGATGGTAATTTAATAAGCATTTCATTTGCCAATTTCCTCAATTATCTATTTTTGAAAATAGGCTAATTTTTTTGTTCGTTTTAGAGTCGTAGCAGAAGCAAGGACAAGCCTCCATTACTTCCTCTAACCCTGCCTCCATACACACGCAACCTTCTCCAGAAGATGATCCCTAATCCAGGTCCTCCACCACACAGTCCTTCGGTCCCTATTTGCTGGATTTCACCCATAGCACCATCATCTGGGGCTCACAGTTTATAGTAGGTAGGTTCACCCTTTTTTTCTGCTGTGCTGAGGATCGAACCTAGGCCCATGTGCAAAGAAAACACTCACCCTCTGAGCTAACAGAGAACCTTAGCCTTGGGCCACCGGATGTTCTGAATTTCAACACATGAATACTAGCAGCATATACCCTCCGTGAAAGAACCATATCTCACAGTGTCCTAAAATCCGTTATGTCCTGCCTGTAAATGTTTTTATGTCAGTTAGTATCTCATAAATAGGGTACTATCTTTCTTAGGTGAACTTTCTTTTAAAATGGTATCATCAGCTATACTTAAATATGTCTTGTTATTGTCAGGCATGATGGCTTACACCTTCAGTTCCATCACTCTGGAGGCAGAAGCAGGCAGATCTCTGAATGCCAGGGAATCCTGGTCTACAGAGTGAGTTCCACAGCATCCAGGGCTATATACAGAAATCTTGTCTCAAAACAAACAAACAAACAAAACCAACAGCCACAGGGAAGCCATCTTGTCATTTGGCAGGGAGACGGCTCATGTTGTCATCGACCTAAGAACCATCCAGGAAGAGCACATGAACAGAGGCATGGTGGCTACATCCACAACAATACACGGGTTTCTCCATACAGAACGTCGCCGGATCACCTTATTCTAAACATCGAATCAGGACAACTAAAAGGCTGAGTTGCTACAACGCGCAATCGCCCCATCAAGAAAAGCACAGACAATTCAGCTGCAGCCGTCTTTTCTTCCAGAGGAGTTTCTAAGATTTAACACAACATTAAATTTTTGGCCTGTCTCTTTAATTTGAGAAATTGTAAAAACGACGACAGATGGCAGACAGAATTGACTTGTGTCCTCTATTCTTTTCTGAAGAAGGCAGAGCACGGAGACCTCGAGCGGGAGAAGCTATAGTGTGCGAGTCGTTAATAGAATTATCTAGAGGCTCTCGGAACAGCTAGTACCAGAGCCTTCAGGCTTTCTTTTCCAGAAATTCTTTGAAACCAACCAACAGTGTTCCAGCTTGCCATTGGTGACCATACCCCTGGCGCTCAGTACCCTCCAGTCCCGATAAGGACACGATAGATGTGTCATTAGCTCTGAACCTCGGCAACCCCTGAAACGACTCCTCTCTTTCCATCCCCGGTCTCCCGCCCCCACCCCTCAAAATCATTATAAAATAGGAAGAACATTCAAGCTTACAGTTAATTGAAAACACTGCAAGGGAAGAGGAATGCTTAGGACAGCATGTCCACGGGAAAATAAATCACCCAGCACTGTTATTTAATGCATTGTGACATCATTTCCTGAAATTAAACAGAGATGACACCAATTCAGGCGATCTCCAGTATAAGGTTCCATTCAAATAACTCACAGATGTTTTTCTCCTGGCAAGCCAAAAAAAAAAAAAAAAAAAAAAAAAAACCAATGCCGAGGCAAAGGCAAGGGGCAGCCTTCACTCGCCGGCCGGCAGGTTGGGGAGAACCTCACTGTCTACTGGTGCCCTTAGGCTGCGCTTTCTGCACACACACCTCTCTCCCCGAACATTTTGCCAGGGAGCTCCTCTTGCACTCGGTGCGCATTTGCCTCCCCGATTACGAGAGAGACGGTTTCATCTCCCTCTCCGTAAGCAAGGCCAACATTTCATATTTGGAATTAATTTGGCACACAGCTGCTCGTATTAAGTAGACCGGTCTCAGAATCGTCAAGTGGCTAATTTTCCAAGTAAAAATAACTTATGTCCATGGACTTTTGCTTCTACTGAGCACTCTAGGTTCTTAAAGAGATGGGCAGTGAGAGAGGCTGTCATGGCATCTTCACGGACACAGGTGTGCAAGAGGAACAAGGAGAGGCACTTTGGTGAAGAAGAGCAGGGCGGGTAAGTAATCCTGATGAGGCTGTGAGGTGGCAAAGGCCTCCAGCAGTTGGAGACCACAGCACGCAACCAGAAGATCAAAATGCCCGAATCCACGCAATGCGCATGAGTGTGCACGCTGACTTCATTGTCTGCGCCGCACACAATGCGAGTGGGCGCTATGGAGATCATATGCTCACTAACTTCCTACTGAAGGTGAAAAACAAAGATTGAGAGTGACTGCCCAGCTTTCCCTCGATCATGGAGCTCAAACTCAGATTGAAGCGCTTTATGTGAACCGACGCCTTTAGAAAAACCATACCCCGGTGAAGATCGGAAAGCTCAAAACAGACGAGCCAGGCAAGTTCCAATCCCACACAGTTAGGATGCAGAGTGTAAAGGAGAACCTCTCTTGAAAATCATGGAGGCTTTCTGAACTATCGCAACCAAAGTTCTCCCGTCCCTGTGCCAGATGGACCATCAAATATTCCTGCTTTTGTTTTGCTCCCCCCCCCCCCCCAGAGAAGGCTTTCCTATACAGCCCAGCGTAGCCTTGGGCCTAGGACTTTTCCAAGTGTTGGGATTGCAGGGGCATGTTACCAGGCCCAGCAGCACCATGGTACAGTGGACCCCAGCTGGCATTAGTGCTCTCCGCCTCTGATGCTATCTACCAGTAAGCATTCATGAAAGGCCATTAAATGTGGTCACAGCTTTTAAACGGTTTGGTGAGACATGTTCTCTCTTACTGGGCCCATTTGGGCTTTATGTATGAAAATCCAATCTCTTTATCTCACACAGTGCCAGGACAGGATATGATAACATCGGATGACCAGGTCCACCCACTGATCAGGACCTCTTGCATGCAACTAGATTCAAATAAGAATCATAATATACACACACCCTCACACACAGAGACAGACTTTTTGAAACAAGGCCTCTCTATTATGCTGCTTTGTAACTCTGGATATAAAGGAACTCACTCTGGAGTCCAGACTGGCCTGGAACTCACAGAGATCTGCCCGCTTCTGCTTCCTGAGTGCTGGGATTAATGGCGTGCGCCACTATGTCTGGCTGCTCCTTTATATTAAGTATCTGTTATAAGAACCAGGTACAAATTTGAGAGCTTTCACACATGTGTCTCATTTAATCCCTGTAGTATTAGGAAAATCCAGAATCATCCCCATTCGACAGCCATGGAAAATGAGACGTGGAGGTGATATTTAAGATAAAATATGTACTGTATTATGTATTTGTAGTCCTGTGCACTGAATTTAGACTTTTATTCCCTCACTTAAGAAAGCCATCTAGAGCCAGGTGCTGGTGGGGCACGCCTTTAATCCCAGCACTTGTAAGACAGAGGCAGGTGGATCTGTGTGAGTTCGAGGACAGCCTGGTCCACAAAGCAAGTTCCAGAACAGCCAGGCTGTTACACAGAGAAACCCTATCTTGAAAAACCAAAAACCAAAAAAGATGGAAAAGAAAAAACGAAATAAAGCAATCTAGACCAGCCCAAAATGAAAGAGAACCAGAAAACTAGTTAATAGACAAAATAATGAAAGTTTGTCTATTTCCTTTCTACCTTCTCTCTCTCTCTCTCTCTCTCTCTCTCTCTCTCTCCCCCCCCCCCCCCCCGCATGTGTGTGGGTGAGGGTGTAGGATAACAGGAAACTTAAGATGACTTTGTTTCCTATCAACAGATCTCTGTGAATCGACTGACGGATGTTCATGACATGCTTCTCTAATGTAACCTGTAAGTAGACATAGCTAGGCTTCATCTTCTCTGTAGGTCAATACCAAGCTAGGCTTTTATGTAGTCCCATAAAATGACTGCCAGTAGATGAGGCGTCATCAAGCCACAGACCACAGCCCCTTTTCACACACCCACAGACACGGAGCGAGTATGCAGTGCTTGCCACAGACAGTGACAGAGCGTCAAAACTTGCCATTTCAAGGAGACTGCACAATGTACTGTTGCTTACTTCTGAGGCAGTATGGATATCTCTGAAGGAAGTGCCACACCTATTAAAGGGTAGGGTTATAGCATTTCTAATGCAAAGACTCTCCTGGGTCAGAAACTGGTATGAGCAAGTCAAGACCTTGGGTGTGAGGAACTTCTCTTTCTCCCCCATGGTGGGCACAACTCAGGGAGCTCTCCCCAGGGGAGCAAAGGCGCTTGCAGACTGGCATGAGCACGAAGGGCCTGGAGGATGGTTATAAACCGCCAGCCTGGAGATTATTTCTTGACATTTCTTTTTAAAGTATCTTTGCAGTAGAATAAAAACAGTTGTAATGGCAGGCTTACTTTTAGAATTTTATAATCTCAAAGTGTTAACAAAGAGAATAACAGTTTATCGAGATAGCTCTATTGCTGTTTGCTTGTTTATTTGTTTTGGTCCTTGTCTACTTTCTGGCAAATGCAAGTGTATTTCCAACAGATTTTTTTTTCTTCCGCCTCCTCTAGATTTTGTAGGGTGAATAAACCAGACAGGGTCATGCATGAATGGAAGAGGATAATGGGCATTCAACAGTTTTGCTAACTGAATTTCTAAGAAGAAATAGATTTATTTATGTAAAAGTATTGCACATTCTAGAGGATGTTGTTTTAAAGGGACACCATGAAAACTGCTAACTAGAAAGCTAGAGAGTAATCCTTTAACATCAGATTAAACAAATTCAAAGAGCTGGGTTCTGAGCGTGGAAACAGACTCAACAAACAGCTCAGTTTTCAAAATTCTACTTTGGTTCTAGTTTAAACATTTTTTCCAAAGTAATCAATTATTAACAAATTGATTATCCTTTCCCTTAACCGTGGTTCATAGGAATCTGAGAGACTGTTTCAACTCTTACAACTGTCTTGGAATTTGTTCTTCGTAGAAAATGGAAGGTTAATGATTTTTGTCATATTGAGACTAAGACTTCCCAATTGCTACAGTTGGCCTTTGTTGAGTTGGGTTTTTTCCCTCCTCTCGGCCTTTTGAGGTATTCAGAATAGGTGACAATAGCTTGCAGTTGAGAACATATGTAGGGAGACCCCTGTGGCTTATTGGGGACAGTTGCTTCATGCTGGTTGGGTGTTTGGAAAAAAAAATACACCCAGAGTTCTTTTATGTTCTGATAGTTAATGAATGCATGAATGTCAAAATGGGCCAATGGCCCATTCAGGGGGCAAAGCCTTTGCAGCCCCCTTCTATAAGAACACATCCTGAGATGCAAAATACATTTGCTTAACAAATTAAAATAATGAGATAATTCAATTAGCTTCTTTTTTAAGAAAGAAAGAAAAAAAGGGTACATCAGGGATTATTGTACTACAAGAACAGGTCACACCACACAAAAGGGGACAGGCCAGTCTGAAATAATGTTAAAGAGACTGATAATGGAAGAATGTGCATTGAATCCCACACATGGAAAGAAATTTACATGAAATAATAATTTAGGCCACATCGATTTGCAGTGAGATCCAGCCGACATTTCACTTTGAATGTTGAAATTCATTAAAAGATAGAGAAATATACCAGGACATCCCTATTTGCAAGAACTCCCTCATGCCTGTTAGTGTATGTAAGAAAAGAGGTCTAAATTAACATGTCGCTAGTTAGGGGGCTCTATTCTTATTTTCTGAGCTCAGAATTACAGCGGAGTAAATCTTTCAGCTCATTAAGATCTGGAAGTAAAAGTTTTACAAGGACCATCCTCATCAAAGTTACCAGGCCTCTTCGCTATAGTGGGGGTAGTGTGTGGATGGAGAGAGAAAACATTTTCAAAACGAAAGGCAAAGAGAATTTCTCTGAGATCCCAGGGAGGTGTAGAAAAGGCCTGGAGGGGAACGGAAAGAGAGATGGGAGACAAAGCCAGTGGGAGGAAGCCATGAAAAAAGGGCAATTTCTGAGAGAAGGCCATGGAGAGAAGAAAAAGCAAGCACTCGGTGACAAGTGAAAAGAGGAAGGAAGTGGCAAGATGTCTGTGGGCTGGGGCTGGGGGCTTTGCTCTGCCTGAAGGCCTTGGGCGGAACTCAGATGCAGAGGTACAGACAAGGGACCTGTGGATGCTGTGACATAGCTCTCTCATTTGAGAAATAGACCAAAGAAGAATCCAGGCAACTTGATGGGCTAAACTGGCCATCAGACAGTCGAGGAAGAAAGGGAAGTTGAAATGAAGTACTCCTGATTCTAAGACTTGAGAAGTTATGCAAGGCTCTCTCTCTCTTTCTAATCATTCAGTGAAATTATTAGTGGTGTAGAGAATTCTGCACAAAGTCCTGTGTGTATTTAACTAGGCAAACATTCTCGTGCAGCAAGGGTGGTGAGTTTGTAGCATGGTTGATGGACAGGTGCCAAGGAATCATGAGCAGGTGACTGCAGTGTATGGTGAGACGATGGATCTATGACAGGTCAAGGCAAGAAATCCAAAGAGAGCTCTTGATGGCTCACCATGATGTTTGTTCAGAGCTGGAGCAGAGACCCTTCCGTATTCAGAAAGGCTGGGAGAGCTGGTGGCTTTCCAGACAGGGGAGCAAGGCAGCCCTTGGCTTCTCCCTAGCCCTATCACCGCCATTACCACCTTGACTTTGAGAGGACAGGGAACCAATGGCAAACATTCTGAGGTCTCTATTAAAGATAAGACCTGAGCAAAGTCACCTGATGGAGGAAGGTCATTGGCTAATAAAGAAACTGCCTTGGCCCATTTTATAGGTTAGAACATAGGTGGGTGGAGTAAATAGAACAGAATGCTGGGAGGAAGAGGAAGTGAGCTCAGACTCGATAGCTCTGCTCTCTGGAGCAGACGCGATGAAGCTCCGACCCAGGATGGACGTAGGCGAGAATCTTCCGGGTAAGCGCACCTTGGGGTGCTACACACATTATTAAAATGGGCTAGTCCAGGTGCAAGAGTTAGCCGAGAAGAGGCTAGATATAATGGGCCAAGCAGTGTTTAAATGAAAAACAAGTGTTGTTATTTCGGAGCGTAAGCTAGCCAGGCGACCAGGAGCTGGGGCAGCAGGAATGCAACCAGCAGCTCACTCAACAGTCACCTCCTTCACAGGTGGAAAGAACATGGAGCTGGTGACTCAGAAAGCTGGGTTTGACCATCTAGATTCTGCTTATCAGTCTGAGTTCAAAGTACCCACAGTCTCCAAGATGTGAGCATTCTGACACCTTGCTTTTCATGGCAATGGCTGAAAATGCATGCACACAGATGCTTGGTTGCAAGGCACCATTTCAACAGAGAACACTATCACCGTAAGGGAATCCAGAGGAAGCAAACCAACTAGCCGAACTGGTCAGGAGGAAGCAGTTTGCCTGTTGAGCATCTCCAGCTACTTAAACCACAAAACCTCGGGGTAAAAACAAGGAAAACCTCCCCTCACACTCACTCGACTTCCAAATTAAAACCATTTTACAGGTTAGCCAGTCTCCAGCTGAGGTGATGTAGCAATGAACAGCTGTGAAGTCATTTTGGTAATGACGAGAATAATAAGCGCATGGCAAGGTTGAGGGCTTTGCCGTTGCAGCTTCAGTGCTCCTGAATAGATAAAAGTGATTAAATACTCCTGATTATCCCTGACCAATATGTAATGGATTTACAGCCCTTTCAATTAGTCAGTATTTGCTTAGGACTCATTATTTTGTCTTTGGTTAAGTAATCAGCCCAGAGACGCATGTTCCGTCTAATTCCTCTGAGCCAAGTCAGTGTAGGGCCCTGACCTTTGAAATGGCCATAGCTGCAAGGCAAGAATAAGCACTACCAAGGCAGCCTCGTTGGTACCTCCAGCTGATCCGGACACCACAGGCCAGGTCGATTCACCTCAGCTTGGCCCTCATGTCCTTACGTCCCAATGTCGGATTTAGAAGCAGGAATCCACCACTTCTCCCTCCCCACTGCCATATCCCACCCCTTGCCCTCTGTCCCTCTGTGAGAAGGGCAGACCAACAGCCAGCATCATAAATAAGAGTGGAAACTTGTCCTGGACTCACAGCACTGTGGCTAATTCCTTCAGCATGACCACACACAAGCTGGGTCCGCGCAGAAGACCTTCAGCTTTCAATGAGCTGCTTAACTCTGTTCTTAAGCTATGGGGTACATAGAATGGCCTGGAAAACAATGTAGGACAAGACGCATCCTCGGAAAGTTTCCAAGGGTTTCCAAACAGATAGTAAAATATAAGCATGCATGGTTCCTCTATAAAAAAAAAAATATCTTGTCACTTTTTGTCATGAGAGCCTTTGAGTTAACAGTATATACTGACACATAAAACTGGCTGCGAACACGGGGATATAAATTGTCGCTTTAAGGCCATTGCCCATATTAATCTTTCCCACAAGTGAAAAGGGTTAGCTTTTAAGATAATGGACTTGAACCGCTAAAACAGAATCTTTCATTTCAACCTTACAAACGAAAACACTAGAGTACCTATAACCCTTTGCTGTATTGGTCATACACATGCACACACACACACATGCATGCACATACACACGACATACTATCAGACCACCTCCATGAGATGAGCCTGGACATGCATGTGGCAAGATACTGGCTTTGCTCATGGAGGAGACAGCATTGGTTAGCAGGAGAATCAGCAATGCTAACAGATTCATGAGCTCCTTACAGCTCTCTCCTTTGGTTGAGCTGCATCGTCTGAAGTTGCTCATATCTTGTCGTACAGTAAACATTGACATATGTTATTGAAAGTCTCAGGCCATTTTGAACAAGGTCCATTGCTGACCTCTTAAGACAAATCGCTGTTCCTTTCTAGAGGAGGCTGTTTGGATGGTGATGGTTGACAAAATTGTGACGGCTATGAGTCACCAGAATCCAAGGAACAGAAAGCAGGGAACCTTGTTTTAAAAAATGAAACAGAAGGACAGAACTCAAACTGAAACCAAAACCAATCGTGTGTGAGAGACCGTGACATGCAAAAACTCCACAAGATGACAAATAAAGTTTTCGTTATTTTAAATATCTTGTGTCTTAACTTACTGTGAGATGCTGGAACAGCCACGCTCTCATGATATTTGTCGCGACTTTGGGGAAGATGCCTCTTTTCTTCTGGCGTTTTTTGTCCTTGTCTGGATCGTCATCATCACCTGTGCCAGGTGAAGCTACACTGTTGTCTAACCCATCACCTAATAGGAAGAAATGAAGATCCATTAGAGCAAGCAGAGCGAGGGTGCCAACAACAATGCCAGGCTAATGACGAGCTCAGCTAAGCTCGCTGAAAGAAATCCATTAAGGGGGTATATTCCCTTTCATTAAAGTATAATTGGAGACACAAATATGTAAAAGACAAAATTAAGCCAGGCCTCTTCAAATGTTAATTTTGTGTGTCTCCCTCTCGCCCATATCATTAATTCAATTATAATTGTGTACTTGACACAGCGCAGTAGCTCTTTGTCAATTATGGAACCCAGTGTGGGCAAACCGCTACGAGAAAGCCCATTTGGTAGAAATACATCCCCGTGCCCATAGTGAGCACAGACTGCCGGGTAATCAAGTTAAATGTTCTGTAGTCTATATATCCTGGGCTGCCCGCATAGGTGACAGCAGCGGTGTCACTGTTGATCGCACAGAACGCACTGCCTGTTCGGCCCCTCCCAGAACTGTCACCTTCCAAACTCGCGCACCTCCCGTGACCCAGAGCGCCACGTTTGCATGACATGAAAACTTTTAAGCTCTCGGCGCTGCTGATCATTATCGTGAAGGGGGCAGACAAAAAGACACACATCAAGGTAGGGTGCTCACTGACTCAGAACTTCCTAAGCCACATCTTTCTCTTCTGTGCTTTTCTCTGGCATTAATTGTGCATTAGCAAAAATCATTTACTTTTAACAGTCAGAGTTATTTTTTCTTGCCCTCCGGCAAAAATGCCTTGAAAGCCTGCCTGGAGGGCATCTAAATTATGTATCTGAAAAACTCTTCTGGCAAGGCATTGCAGGACCCCTACTTTCTTAAAATTCATACGAGCACGTCTTCCTGTTTTTGGGAAGGCATCAATCAAGGGTAGCAATATATGCCATATCCCTACATTAATATTTGAACTAATAACTTTAAAAAAAGGAAAGAAACAAGATCCGACTTGTGGCATAATCAAATGCAAAATAAATGAAGAATATGGGGACAGCAGTGGGGCTTTAGAGATGGCTGTGTTTCCCTTGCACATCATTAGCCTGGAGCCACACGAAAGAGGAAAACAGAGAAGCGGAGAGTTTATGCTCCCTGCTGGTGTTTAAGAAGCTGGGGTCCTGGAAGGACATCTGGGAATTGCGCTGAGATGGGTTTTTTTGTAATTTAAGAATAGACATTCATTAGCAGTAAATGCCATAAATCCCACGCTAAGTAAAAACCTTGTCCAAGAAAGCCTAAAACAATAAACTGTGCTCAATGTAGCCTGAGCTGGGCACTCTGTAGCTGCCCAAGGAATGCAGCGGATCCACCAGCAAATCCCCAGCCCCGCTCCCTCCTCCCAAATGGTGTTTTCCCCAGACTTCCTGCCCACTGGGGCACTGGCCTTAGAACTTCAGAGTCTGCCTGTGGCCTTTCTGGTACCTGTTCCTTTAGCTCTCTCGTGGAAAAAAAAAAAAAAGAAATCTCAACCTTCTTTGACCAGAGAAGCAGAGAAACCACAGCAAAGAGCTGGCAGATTAATTTTATTGACATTTCCATTTTCACTGCAATGCGATCCCCTCCATCACATGGAAGGGATGACCCTCACTATTTACAGACTGACAGGCCACTTCGTTACAGCCACCCTGCCCCAAGGCAAAGCAGCTCCCTTCCATCTGCCCAAACACTAGAGCATGACCCCAAAGTTGCTGTTCTCTTTTTCTTTGCCTTCTGTTATGATAAAAGAGAGAGAGAGAGAAAGACAGACACATACACACACACACACACACCACACACACACATACATACACACACAGAAATAGAAACAGAGACAGAGAGATGGGGGTGGGGATACAATACACACACACACACACACACACACACACACACACACACGGTCCAATAGTCAAAGAAAGAATAGGTGGGCAGGGAATGAAAATCCTTTGGTTTTTGAATACTGGACATATTGAATCTAGTCTGTATCTGTTGACCTTCCCTGCACACACATGTACATCTATCCGGGAGTTGCATATATACTCGCATGTGCTCATGCATGCGCACACACACGAACACACATGCATGTATACACACACGCACTCACGCACATGCACGCATCTGTACATGCACACACACACACGCACACGCCCAAGCCTGCATGGGAACGTGTGCACACACAGTTTCCACCATGCCAAGGAACTGCTGCAAGGCAAATTCTCACCCACACTAATGGCTTCTGACTGCTCCCTGGCAACCCCAGCATTTTCACCTGGGTGGAAGTGCTCTCCGAAATACAGACACTGTGGCGATGTCATCAGCTGCTCATGTGACACAGATGGAGAGTGGCTATTAGGAGGCAGGCAGTGGGCCTTGGGGATCTGAGGTGCTGTTCTGTAGCCTGAGGCAATTTTGAAAAGCAGTACCCAGAGATGAGGGGGGAAAAATTCACATTGCAAGTCCAAGTTTGAAGTCAGTCAGTCTGTCTGTCTCCACACCGTGGATAGAGATATCTTTGTCTCTTACTGTGGGATCTCTGTAGCTCTCAGAACGCACGTTTCAGATTATGTATGGAATAAGTCTTCCTTCACTGTCTTCCAAATAGAAAAACATGCTCTGTAAACAATGCCTGTGTGTATATATTTCTTCCTAAGCACATATGGTTTCTGTGTATATGTTTAAGCTAAAATTGTCAGGATTTTGTTAAAATCTCATTTAGCTTTCTTTGATAGATTTTTGAATACACTTATTGCAAGAGGTTAATGGCTTAATTGAAGGAAGTTCAACGGAAAAAGGCATTTGCCTTTTGAACCCAATCAATGACCTTAAAAAAAGGAGAGGCAGTGACTCCAGAGAGGCAGTGACTGCATGGTGCATTTTCTCTTGTTTGAAATGAAAGGGGGCTGATAACACTCGCAGACTATATGATTCACTATGTTTAGCTCCAGAAAAAAAAATGTAGCTAGCATGAGCACCCTTTGATGACTGACTTAAACTGGATAAAGAGAAGCATTGCAAGAATTTTAATTGGAAAGCAGTCCATTTTGTAAAAATGTTATGAAATATTTGAATTTAGAATGGTATCATAAATAATTATAAACAAAAACATGTCTGACTTTATATTAATAGATAGATACTCAATAGGATTTTTAAATTAAGTTTGACAATTTCATACATGTATATGGATAACAGACTTTTAATACTAGTGCTTACATCTCTACGAAAAGAGGGATTTTTTTCTTTCCCAAATACAAAATAAATGCCATATTTTTTTTCAGTGAACTATGAACCAAGTCTAGCACCAACTTCTAACAACAACATAAAGAAAATGTCTAAAAGGCAACTGTGTTTTCTGAACGTAAACAAAACTTCCACAGGCGCTGTTGGAACTAAGCTGCTGGTGACACTGGATATTGTTTACTGGGCTGTGTGGAACAAGGTTGTTGGTGTTAGCAGGTGGAGTAATTGAGTTAACGTGCTAGGGGGGGGTGCAGACACTAGCACCATGTGTGTACTAAAGGAGGCAGCAACACCGATAGTACAGACATCAACCCCTGAAGTTATGACTCAATACTGGAGAAGCCTTGAGAAAAAGAATTGTTTCTCTCTTATTTGTGCCCTACTTAGATTCATAACCTCAAAAACATGACTGTTTGTTGGAAGGGTCAATTACCGAAGGGCTGATTCAAAGGCTTTGTCCTCTTTCTGACCATGGTCACACTGGGGAGCCGCACCCACAGCGTATCTAAAGACTCTTCTTGGTAGCTGGTAGATTGCTTGCATGTACAACTCATTTCCAACCATGCCAGCAATGGTGTTCCTCGAGAGAGAGAGACCTTAGTGCTCCCAGGGCCTATGTAGGTGACCATACTACTACCAGATTCTTATCTCTGACAATAAAGAAATGCGGAGTTTGTTTCCTTTTGAAGATTGCTAATCCTTTGACCAAGGTAGAGATCTATGTTTTGAACAAGATATTCAAATTATGTCTATGTCAGTGAAACGTGACAGGTGTAAACATAAGAAGACGGTCTCAAGGCCAGTGAGCACATAGACAGCAGGTATGCTATAGCATGGGGGAGACTGAGGACGGTGTAGGCTTCAAGGCTTCATCCCAGACTCAGTACACCAAAATATCCAGGGCCCAGGACTATGCATTTTAAACGAGTTTTGGGGATTTGCTTATGCACAAAGATTGGCATTGGTGCTTTGTGTGTGTGTGTGTGTGTGTGTGTGTGTGTGTGTGTAGAAGTCGGAGGACTACTTCTGGGAGTCAGAGCTCTCCTTCTACCCACATGGTCTTTAGGTATCAAACTCAGGTTGTTGGCCTAGCTGGTAACTTCCTTTACCGACTGAGCCATCTCAAAGGCCCAATGTGTTCTTTCTTAAAATCAATTCAATCATTTCAGTGTGTGTGTGTGTGTGTGTGTGTGTGTGTGTGTGTACAAGGGTATGCACACACGAGGGTACACGCTGAGCAGAGGAGGACTTTAGATGTCCTTTTCTATTACTCACTGCCTTATTCTGTTAAGACGAGGTGTCCCACGGAACCTGAAGCTAGTCCGATGGCTAACAAGTCCCACTAACCCTCCTGCTTCTGCCCTCCACAGTGCAGCAGCCCAGGCACTCACGGCCACGCCCAGCTTTTCTGTGGCTGCTCCAAATCCTCACTGAGGTTCACACGCATGCCCAGGAGGCGTTCCTGCTCACTGAGCCATCTTACCAGCCTTCCGCCCGCATTTCTAAGACAGGGCCATTCATGGCATCTAGAGCTCACCAAATTGGTGACTGGCTGGCCAACAAGCCCCGGGGACATAGTGTCTCTGCTTTCTACTTCCTCAGCAGTGAGATGCAGGTATGTGCTCATCTTTTTTTATGTGTGCACTAGGAATGCAAACTCAAGTCTTCATATTTGTCCAGCAGGCACTTGACTGAGAGAAATCTCCTCACCTCAGTGACACCAGTCCTTTACTTCAATAACCTGACTTGAAATTAAATGTACCCTAGGAAGAGTACTCTACTATCCCATGATTAGGGAAGCGGCCTGATGAGTGACTTCTGGAGAGATTAGAGCAGGTCCCTAGACTGCTCCGGGGTTCTGGCCATTCCCATGATTGTCTCATGTTCACATTAAATAGGACTGGAACATTGGCTCCTGAAATAAAGTTCAGCAGCTTCAGACTCAGCTAAGAAACAGGCAGAATCTCAGATCCACCGAAGACCTAGTGACTAGGCCAGGCTAAGTGTGGGGTCCATCAGTCTCAGCACTAATAAGCCATGCAGGTGGTTCTGATGCCCACTTCAGCAGCATGGCTCTGAGAATATCCCCTTAGGCTGCTATCCTTGTTGTTGTCTGGAGGCCTGCTCTAATCTCTGCATCCTTCTGCTGTTTTAAGACTCTGAAGTATTGTGAGAACTCTCTGGCTGGATTTACATTCACGCTCTAAAGGAAATCCCGCATTCTTTCCTGGGCTGAGCCGAGCAGTCTCAGGGCACAGGCACTGCTCTGATGGGTAGCTACAAAGGCACCTGTCTCGGCAAGTGATGCTGGCCGCTGAGTGGCAGGATGCGGAACCCCAAGGCGCCCGGAATATTCTGGAAAAGCAAAAGTCCCTATCCATAGATATGTATTCAACAAATCAAGCCAGACATGAGCACATTATGAGAGGACCCTCAGATGACCCTACATACAAAAATGCCATCCCTAAACCCTTGGCCATAAAAACCACTCAAGCAAAGGACACACTTCCCTCATTTGCATATTGTGCTGTCCCTTTTAGCTCAGAGTCAGTACCTACTTAGACATCCGTTGAAAAATTTGGAGTAAAGATATAATAAAAACGGCGATGATGTGTTAGAAAATCTCTAACAGCACAGGGATGGAGAATTATTCTTGCCTCCTTTCCCTGTGCCTTAAGAAACAAACTTATTTTCAGAGGACACTGAAAACATGAGGCTGTCTCATTGCCTAAGCTCTCTGCCTTCAAGGATGAACCAGAATCCAGGCGTAGCTTCTCCAAGTCCACTCAGCTACCACAGGCTCCTTCAGAAGCCCATGAACTAACCTTTACTTCCCTAAACATTATTTTGTGTGAACCCTCTTATCAATCCACATGGAAGAAGGCCCAAGGCTACAAGAAAAGGCCTAAATCCTGGAAAAGTGTTAATTTTAGGGTGCAACATCTGGAACTTTGTGAGCGCTGGTCCGGGTGGGCCACAAATAGAAATGGGCACACTTTTCTTCACAAGTCTGCCAGGGCATGAGATGGCTTCACATAAATCAGTGTAGAACTGGAATTTTTGTGATTAAAGCTTTCAGAGCCAAGTGAAGACCATGACAATGATCTGGTAGCCAGAGACACTACCCACTGATAAATGGTTGATGGATAATATAGATAGAAAAACAGATAAATAGAAAACAATACCTTCCAACCATCTCACTTCTAGCACTTAGATGTGTTCATGAACATGCAGGTGCTGGTGTATGAATCTGTGATTATAAACAAGTATATAGGCGTGTATGTGTGTGTGTGTGTGTGTGTGTGTGTGTGGCTTTATAACATACTTATAAAGCAATGCAATTTGTAGAAAACATGAACTGTTTTGGGGGTAAGCACAGACCCTTGTAGGGGTGCACGCACACGTTTACCCAGTCCTTAAACATTTCTATTCAACATGCTTTTTTTTTGTGTTGGTACTCCTGTGACACGCAGTGCCTCACCCTCTCTTCAACACTTCTCACTTTCATTATCTTCATCCCCCACCCCAAATTTATCTTTATTTGTACTTGCAATGTTGTAATCATAGTCGGTCTTCACCAAAAAGAAGAAGCGAAAGAAGAAAAAAAAGAAAGAAAGAAGGAAGGAAGGGAGGAAGAAAGAAAGAGATTAAAACATTATTATTATTTATTCCATTTTACAGTGAGGAAAACTGAGGTGCAAAGTCATTTGTCAGAATCACAAGTGACTGAGACAGGCACTTGGCCTTCAAAACCCATGCTCCATCCTCCATCTTCTCCCTTGTGCTAGGCTGGACTGGCATGAAGACGGTATGGTGGAGCCAGATTCTGAATTACCCCTCAACCCTGAAGAATTAAATCCCAAGAGACAGGCCCGGGACACTCATTTATCTTTATGCCACCAGGAGAGATTGTATGACAATGCATTTAGACATAAACACAAGAGCTGGCAAGGTAGCTCATTAGCAAAAGACACCTGGCACTAAGCCTGACGACCAATGTTTGATCCATGAAACTCACATGATGAGGAGAAAAGTGACTCCTACAAGCCTGGCCTCTACAAGAACACTATGGCTTGGCCATGCGCCTCTCTCAACAGAGGAAATACAAGTAACTCTTTAATAGAAACACAAAAAGAAATATGTGCCAAAAAAATCACTAGGAGCATTTTTACAAAACCAAGAGTATCTAGGAGGCTAGAGAGATGGCTGAGCAGTTGAGAGCACTAGCTGCCCTTCCACAGAACCCAGGTTCAAGTCTCAGCACCCACATGGCAGTTCACAACTGTCTGTGACTCCAGTTTCAGAGGACTGGACACCCTTATACAGACATACAAGCAGGCAAAACACCAATACACATAAAATAGGAATAAATTTTAAAAAAGAGTACCTATTATCTATATAAGGTCATCTCTTTCTTAAAGATCTAAGATTTGCATTAAATGAGTTTGAAACAGAAAAATTTTCAAAGACTGAGTCAAGGAGCCTTTGAAGAGTCCAAACATTTACTCCATCCTGTTGGTCTGCTGTACCCGTTCTCTCCATTTTCTTCCCACTCTCTAATACTCTTTGCTAGCAAGCTCCGATTCAGCCCTCAGGTCCTAGCGAAAATGTCGGTTTTGTGGTTTGTTCCTAGGTCCTGTCTGAGAGTTGGGGTGCTGTGTTCTTGGCTTCCTCAGTGGCTTATCTTTTGTTTTTAATTTTTTTGTCCTTATGAAGGTGCGGGTCTCAGAGGTTACCCACCCGTGAGCATAAGGCCAACAATCAAACGTTAATAAAATGAGTGTACTGGTAGGAAAAGCCACTAGACAGAGTTTAGATGGGAGAAGAGTGTTCCCTGTTTTGAAGAAAAATACCCAATGTGTGTGTGTGTGTGGGGGGGGGGTGATTCAGTGTTGCCTAGGGCTCCTCCTCCTTCCACTCTCCCTTCCCTGAGGGGTACTGGGCCTAGCTAGGCTCTGCACTGCATAGTGTGGGAATATGGTTTGGTTGTCCCCAGATAGCCTGCACCAGGACATAGATCATGGATTGTCTGTGGAGAAGATGGTACCCCCATCTCAAACCTTCCCTTTTCTCTTAGAAGGAGGGGTGCTGGCAGAGAGGGAGGCACACACTCTGAGACAGTAGAAGCATTACAGTTAAAAAGAAAGTGTACCCTCCTGAAGCCATCTGAAGGCCACACAGTATTTTGGGAACTAACGTTCTTTCCTTTCTTGGTTCCTTTTCCCTCTTAAAACAGTACTTAGAAAACAGGGTTAAAATACACCAACAGTCAAAAGATATTTTCTTGCTGGTTGTCAGGGGGTCCTTCCAGGAGTTTAATTTAGGGCCTCCCACTGAGAAAACTGTACCAAGATTGCAAGTAAGAAAGGGAGAGGAAGGGAAGCTTCAGTCTGGTTCTGTTTCAGAATATAGCCTTGCAAAAGCTACTTTCCAAGAACCATCAGGAAAGTCAATGCTTTTCCACAAGAAATTATTATTATTTTTTTTATTAATTTGTTTATTTTCACATCAGAATAGTTGGGAGCTGGTGAGTACACCAAGAAATTCAGGGGAAGGCAGGGCAGCAATGAGTTGTGCTAATCACTGGTCTCTCTTACTCTCCTGCTGGGCTTAACCGTCCGGACACATTCAAGCAAAATTTTTCTGTGATTTTTTTTTTTCCAAGAGATGGGTTCATAGCCCACAAGCAAGGAAGGAAACAGAAGGGATGAATGCTTTCGTTTACATGCAACATTTACTAGCTGTGTGGGTCTTCCGACATTAAAGAGGGGACAGTGACCCAGGCCACCTTTTTCACACTTAAAAGAGCACTGGCAAACAAGTCTTCATAGGCTTTACCTCGGCTTCCCTGGTCCTGAACACCCTCCCCCCCCAAGGGGGGGGACAAACAGAAAGGGAAAAAAGAGAGGGGATTTTATGGTCCTTTCTCTTCAACTTCTCAGGCGGTATAAGCAGCATTTAGCAAATTCAGTCCCAAATGGCTCCAGAAGCTCAGAGCTGCAGGGGCTCATTCTTTGTTGTCCTCTTTCTATTTACACGGGATTTACGAAGGCTCTCCACTGAAGAGAGCCAAAGCACTTCCATTCTCCCCGCTGGCTCGCCCTGGATTGTGACTGTGGCAGCATGGCCCAGGCCAGACATGGGGGCACAGGATGAGACCCCTGGGACTCCCGACTGCTCAGGAGACATCCGAGATACTCTAGCTGGTATGGGCAGCTTTGGAGTGGGCAGATCTCCAGAGATGGCTCCACTTTCCAGGGAAGGGGCAGGTCCCTGCACAGGCTATGCTAATGCTTGTCCTGGGACGAATAGCACACCCTTTAAAATATGCATCTATATGATAGAATGGGAAATGGTGGGTGAGGGAAAAAAAATCAGACTGCAGCTTGGATGAAAACCACTTCACCCACTGGTTGGAAAAATAAAGTGTAAAAACAGACAGATGGACACATATGTAAATGTGGCTGTGTTTTAGGCTTTAGCTGGCAACGTGAGTGTCGGAGTATAGTTTTGCATGCCTGTATTTTCCATAGCATGTTGAATCCTGTTAGCTGTTGAACAGAAACATCCTCATACTGGTCCTTGACCAAATCAGTCCCCTCAATTTACCCGCTAGGAGCCGTAAAAGGGCTTTGTTTATTGACTGGAACTTGCTAATCCTTTATAGCAGAAGTGAAGGGGGGCTGGCAAGATGTTAGGTCTATTCTCCACTTCATTTGGTTATTCTCCTTTGAAGTATATGGATTTCATTCATTTTCCTCTGAAAAATATAGATGTGTGTGTGTGTGTGTGTGTGTGTGTGTGTGTACATATAGAGTTCAGTTAGGAATTTTAGAATATTTTAAGAAAGGATATCTATGCTCCTAAGTCTCCCACAGAATGCTCTGGAGAGTAGTGCCTGAATCCAGTGGGATGCATACCCCTCTGCCATTATAACTCAGCACATTGTTTGCTCTCTGTGGTACAGGATAAAAGCCTGTACGTGGTCCTCTGTTACCTGATAAGCACATAGGCATGCAGAAGGTACCTTCTGGAGTTATTCACGGTCCATCATAATATAGCCCTTCTGGGCACTCTAATGATTCATTTTTACTGACCTCTCAAATGCCCTTTTCCACAGTTAACACTCCACTTTTATTAAGGTAGAAAGCAGGGACAAATGTCCACTCGGGTCCCAGCTCTCAAATTCCAACTGTACTTGCACGGCACTGCCTCCAGCTGAAGCTGGTTTAATGTCGACCCAGCTTCCCCTAGCGTGGCATTTCAGCTAACAGAGTTCACAATCTTTGGGCCCTGCAATGCAGAGACTGCTATCTTCCAGTCATCCTAGGAATGTGCCAGATACCATCTCCCTCCTGGGATACAAAGAACCAGAGCAAGGGACCCACAGAAGACCAAGCTGATCAGGTTACCAATAGCCCAGAATGCCCCTCTCCAAGGTTAGTCTTTGAACTGGTAAATGTTATAATTAGGAGCCTTGAAGTTGGGCTGGGCTGACCATTAAAATAAAGACCCCAAAAGAGAAAGTATGAATAAGTTTTGTCTCCTTCACCTGATGGCTTTGACATGAGGACTTTTGCATTATGGAAAATTATACAAAAATGAAGTGTTATGATCTATGAGTCTCTCTTCCCTTTATTTCCCAAAAAAGAAAAAAAGGTGTTTGGGGAGGCATGGCTTCCCAATTTCCCTTAGCTGTTTCAGTACAAATTGTGAAAATTATGCAAATAACCATTTTGGCACCTTTGCTAAAGGAAAACATTATTAAATGATGCTCTAAGTATTTTGTCTGCTTTAGTAATTACTCTCATGTAACTGTAAATATAAATAGCTGTTATTCTGTTTAAATTTTTAATCATGCAAAATATTGTCACACAAAATGTCCTTCTGTTGCAGACTAGCTGGGATTTTCTTTTTTAAAACATCCATATTTAACTGAAGTGGACTATATTTAGCATCCTGAAGTGTTTTAGTAAAGATGGCTGGCTAACATCGTGGAATCAACAGGTCTTTCATGAGAAGATACAGCCTTTATATTTACAAAAAGCATTTCCTACCTAAGAAAATCCACCAAGACAGTTTAAGCATCTTCTTCCTGGCACTAAGCTACCATCACTCTGCTCCCGGAACGTATTAACTATACCAAAAGAACACGTTACAGTACAACTACAGAATTTTGACTCTTATTGCCATTTTTAGCACATTATGATACTTAATTACACATTAATTATCAATTCATAATGAAATTTGTTAAAATAACTTAAAAGCAAAGTTTAATCATAACAGGAGTTATTACCTTTCCCTTTTAGAGTCTGCACTTTAGTGTTGTATTTGTTACAGAAGAAAAATAATAAGTGGGACAGTATTTTATAATATAAGACAGTTGATGAGTTTGAATCCTTAAGTTTCTGTTTTCTATGAGAATATAACAGCAGATATCAGTTCAGGGAGACCTATAAAAGACTTTGATAAATATTGCACCTACCTCACCAGTTAGTTACTGCAAAATGCAAATAATAGACCATTTTCTTAAAAACATAGCCTTGAAATTAAAGGACATGGTCAACAAAACAAAACGGCAGCCTACAGAATGAGAAAATATCTTCACCAACCCCACATCAGACAGAGGACTGATCTCCAAAATATACAAAGAACTCAAGAAATTGATCATCAAAAAAACAAATAATCCAATAAGAAAAAATGGAGTACAGACCTAAACAGAGAACTCTCAACAGAGGAATCTAAAATGGCAGAAAGACACATAAGGAAATGCTCAACATCCTTAGTCATCAGAGAAATGTAAATCAAAACTAAAATGAGATTCCATCTTGCACCTGTAAGAATAGCCATGACCTTGAAATCAATATAGTTAAGTCATACCCCTAAATTTCCACAACAGATCTTTGTGTCAAGAGCAAAGCCTAAGACAGTTACACTGAGATACCTGTCAGCAGCTCCATCATGACTGCACAGAGGAGAAAAATGGCATTATAAAAATATAACTAGTTTGGGTGAATACTGTTACTTATTTGTATGGTTTTCATTCTATATGTGTGTGTGTGTGTGTGTGTGTGTGAGTGTGTGTGTGTGTGTGTGTGTGTTTGGGGGTTCACAGAGGAGAGAATAAGGTGTTAAATCCTTGAAAGCTGGAGTTACAGGTAGCAGTGAGCTGCCGAACGTAGGAGCTGGGAACCAAACATGGGTCCAGAGGAACAACAACAAACCCTTTCACCCACTGACCCATCTCCCTTTAACTTAGTTATATTTATGACGGCGTCTCCCAGTGTATCCTAGGACAGCCTCAAGCTTGTGATCTGCCTCAGTTGGCTAAGTGCTGGGAGCACAGGCCTGATACACAACTCTTGATAACTGATAAGGTTTTTTTTTTTAATATAATGCCAGACCTAAAGCCTATTCATTAATTATTAGAAAATTATAGCCTGCATCTTTTTTTCCCAAGAACATTCTCACACCGAAGTTTCCCAGTAGAACTCTTGACTCTTTGTTTAAGAAATGTCTAAGTTAAATCATTAACATTTTAAAAGAAGTAATAATGCATTTAGACATCCCAGTTAGGCTTGGTGTGTTAAAGAGTCCAGGGATATGATTTGGGAACAAGCAGATATGTCTTTATAATGTAATGCAAGCAGATATATATGGTATATATGTAATAACTCTGGGGAAATAAATAATGTATCTTCTTAATAGGAATAGGATGTCACAACTTGGTTAATCTGCACGGAGCCTGTGTACTAAAGAACCTCAGACACAAGACCTCCTGAAAGTACTTTAAAAGAGAAATTGCTTCTTATTGGGGTGGAATTTGTGCTGGAGTGGTACAATATCCTAAAATTAATCATGTTGATGGCTGCGTATATCCTAGGAATACACTAAGTAATAACAGATTGTATTCCTATCATGGGTGATTCGTTACTATGAGAAGTACATCTCAAAAAAGTTAACAGATGATAAAAATGAGTGACTAATCCCTCCCAATGTCATGAAACACGCTGAAAGGCATAGACAAGCCGAATTATGACATATCCATCTTATTGCCCCAAACTGGTTCACAAAAATGTGATTTTAATGTCCCTTACTAACGACATCATAGCATCTTACATATGGACAAGCATAAGTACTTGAAGCACTTGGGATTGGGTATACTGTTGCCACTAAAGATATGCATTACTAAAAATAGATGGAGTTTATTGCTAAAATTAATCTTTCTTATGCTCAATTGTATCACATCCTAGCAGAATTCTAGAGTAAGTTATTTCCTTTTCCATTCCTTTTCCAAAACTTAGACTAAAAATAATCCCAGAAGAGTTTCTCTCTCTCTCTCTCTCTCTCTCTCTCTCTCTCTCTCTCTCACACACACACACACACACACACACACACACACACCCCCACTCCTATATTTCAAACCTTATTGCTGAATTTGCAATAAGGGCCTTCAAGTCATGGCCCATATCTTTCCTTTTCCCTCTATACTTATTAGAACTTTGCGTAATAGTTTCAGCATAGCTTTTGCCTAAGCTTTTAATGACCAATCAGATGACTGTCTCATTGGAATATGGCTGTGAACTTTTTAGGCTAATATTTAAACTTTGGTAACAGAAACTCTCTAGACTATGGGCCTCTAAAACTTCAAAATTGTCCATGGTGTTGGTATGTCATAAATTCAAAGGCATTATTTGATAGAATACTTTCTATAGGAAAAGTGACTTTCTGGAAATAAACTGTAAAGAATAAGGGGAAGCTGGGAATATGGCTCACCAGTAGAAAGCAGATTCTGCTCTTACAAAGGATCCAAGTTCAGTTCCCAGCACCCTGTCAGGCAGCTCACAACAGCCTGTAACTACAGTTCCTGACTTCCTCTTCAGGGCTCCATGGACACCTTCACTCACCTGCACATATACCCTCTACACATAGGCACACTCACATAACTTAAAAATAATAGGGTAGATGAGTCCAGCATTTGGAACAAGGGCCTGCTTATCTGATTATCCCCTTAACATGAAAAATATAAGTAAATAAAATGTGCCATATCCATATGCTGAAATACTATTTAGCAGCACACAGGAATAAACCACTGAAGCATGCTGGGTATTGCATCTCAGGGTCATTATGCTAGGTGGAAGACACCAAACACAAAGGAGCTTAAGACCCCTGTATAATACCAAATATATTAAATTATAGAAAACATGAACAAATACTTAAGACCAAAAGCATGTCAGTAGTGGCCCTAGGACACATACAAAGGGAAGACAGACTATGAAGGGGCACAAGAAAACTTTTGGGACATGATGGAACTGGTCCATCAAGTATACACAGAGGCTTATTTCGGTATGGGAATTTTACCCCCATGTAACGTTGACAAAAAAAATAATGTTAAGCAAATTATAGTCAAAAACATGTTGTTTGGGACAATATAGACTTCAGTGGGGTGTGTAGGAGTGGGACTGGGGATAGTTGCAGTTATTGAAGCAATGTTCAGAAAGTTTGAAAGATGCTTCAGAGGGCCCCAGCATGACGCCCACAAACCTACTGGTGTATTTACAAGCTGATTTAATTCATAAAGATTTAAATCTGGAAATCAGAAAATACTTTGCAGATTTTGATAAAAACTACTTTTCTCTATTAGCCAAATCACATTGTGGGACACATTATCTAAAACCAACTACTCGTATTAAAACATATTAGAGATAGTTTCCAAGGTAACAAAATGATTCTTCACGGAGTGTTTTCTTTGCAATCCTTCGGGGGACTTCGATATTATCTCACTCTTCCCAAGCACACAAAGACCTACCCCATGTCTTCAGACAACTCCTGAGGGCCACAAGTTACAGATGGAAGGAGCCAGCCTAGCATGGACCTGGTATAAATTGTGTGAGTCCATCATCCTCGGGACAGTGTGATGCTGTGCTCCGTACAAGAAACCTTTATAAAGTTACATATGCTGCTCTTAGCACAGCTAGATCAAGTCTATGCTGTCATGTGCCACAAGGCCTCTACCCCCCCTACAAAAAAAGAATCAATAAGTTGGAAAAAGTGACCTGTGGCTTTAGCCTGGGCAGTGTAGCTGTCTACTGATGCCCAATAATGTCCAAATACCTCATCGTGGCTTTTTTTTTTTTCGAGACAGGGTTTCTCTGTAGTTTTTGGTGCCTGTCCTGGAACTAGCTCTTGTAGACCAAGCTGGCCTCGAACTCCCAGAGATTCGCCTGCCTCTGCCTCCCGAGTGCTGGGATTAAAGGCGTGCGCCACCACTTCCGGGCCTCATCGTGGCTTTTGAGATGTGTGATGGTTACCTTGTGCCACCAAATAAAAATTAGACTCCTCTCTCTTTCCGTCCTTATGTCATTTGCTTTGCAGTCCCATTCACATGAGGGGGGAAAAAGGCCTTTACTTAAGGAAAAAGCAAACAAACAAAATCCGTGCCTCATTTGTATATTAAAAGGCACAAGGGAAAGAACTGAGTTTGCTGTGTTACAAGCCCATACTGTGCCACTGAGACTTAAAGAAAGACAACGCTGGTCACTATTAACGCCTGAGAGGGAAGGCTGCGCAGCCATTGCCCAGGAAGGAAAGAAGGGCTGTGCTCTCTCAGTAGGTCCTCTCATACACCTGAGGAAACCAGCCTATGAGAGGGCACACATTCCTGCCGCAAGATCAGAGAGATCCAAGAGCCACCAATCAAGCGGTGGTCCCGCCTTCCGGCGCTGAGCCAGCACATTTCCGGGTCTTGATCACACAGGCTAGGGAGTCATTCTTTTCAGTGATAAAGTCGGTGAATGTACTCTTGAGAAGATAACAAATTTAAAACCAGCTGACTCAACATCACTTGAGTGAGGAATTCACTGCTGACCCAGTACAACACAATTCCTGCCACCAGCCAGTAACCATGGAAGAGCCGCCAGCTTCACTTCATGCAGCAGAACTCTTCATGATGGAGGGTCTTCCCTGGGCTAAATGACAACCGTCCAGTATACATCCCACAATTCCGCTTACACTAGTAATGACTTCCTTGATTATTTATATTCCAAGTCTTACTATGTGTGATAACTTAAAGATTTTAAAGTAAATTTAAGATCCTCAAAAGTGCTATACAATTGAAATGACCCGAAATATAAAAAGGGCTATAAAACCTAAAATATTATTTCACTTTAGAAAAATATTTTACATCTACAAGAGTTTTACATAAAAATATTCATCTTGTGTAATAGTTTGATGTGCCACTCTGGAAGGAAGTGGAGTTGAAAATTACTGTACATCACCTATCTGATATTAGAAAATAATTAGGAGATTCTCTACTGTGAGGCTCACAATGCAACTCTTGGGTAACAATTCTCTCTCTCTCTCATATATATATATATATACTGATTATATATACTGATTGCCATAACCAAGATAAGAACCACAGATCATGACACCCATTTTGGCAGAGATGAAAATCGAGGAGAATGTTGTTTTGACATCTTGTCCTACATGAAGCACTTTTTAAATTTATGATTTATGGTCTATGAATATTATTGGGTTAATTATCTGAAACGGGTGATTATTTGATGATTTTTGGTCTATTCAAACAGTGATTTCGCAAAGCAGTATTTTTAGCTTCACTGTCAATTACAATACAGTTCTCTACTTTTGAGACACAGTGTCTCTATGCTGCCCAGCCCAGCCTCAAACTCCTGGCAACCCCCTCACCCCAGCTTTCCAAGTACTAAGCTTATAAGCATGGGTCACCAAACCCAGCTGCTTTTTCAAATTTTCAATTTGTTCATTAGGATTACTGTGCCTACCCTCGTTGAGATGACTTGAAACTATTTTCTTTTTCCATATCAAACAAATAAAGGGATCAGGTGGAACTAAATTCCAACAATGGAAGTCCTCACCTAGAAGGAAGCAATCAATGGCTGAACACAGAAGAAAGTTACCAATGAGCAGTTAGGAGGTGGGGACAAGGATGTGAAAACGAACTTGCTCATAACATTCAGTAAAAGGAAGCATCCTTGTGAATTCAAATTTCAGACATTAACAATCGTAATTAATACTGAGAAATGATAAGCATAGATTTCATCATGAGGCTCTCGAGAAATTTCTACTTAAATATTTTCTATGGTAAAAACAGTATTAACGCAAAGTGATATTATTGAACATTTACCCTTTTTCAGACACTCTGCAAGCATATCACACAAATGACCATAGTTCTTTCAACCCATTCCTGCAAGGTTGGCCTTTGTTATACACAGGAAGGACCTTAGGAGGGTAAGCAAGTTGCTGGAGTAACAAGTGGCTGAGCAAGGGACCACAAAGACCTCCTTAAAAGTGTTCCAGTGGGGCTGGGAAAATGGCTCAGTCCATTAAGGGCCTACCGTGCAAATAGACCCAGACTTCAGATCCTCAGCAAGCACAGAAAGTAGCATCTGAAACCCTAGTATTGGCAGAGAATGACAAACAGATTCCTGAAGCTTACAGGACAGCCTGTGGCTGACCAATGGAAGACAACTGGAAGTTGACACTTGACTGTGAACATGCATACACAGATATGATAAAGTCAGGATCTGGCCTTTGTATTCTTTCATACTCCTAACAGACAATGTGCTGTGCATATTGTTGACACTGAAAAAGTATGTGTTTCAAATGTGATAGTGTGTGTGTGTGTGTGTGTGTGTGTGTAAGCTACTACATGCGTGTGCACTCACTGCTGAGTATTGAATCCACGGCATGTATGCTAGGCATGCATCCTCCGAGATACACTACGGCTCTGATATAATTCTCCATTTGTGTGTGTGTGGGGGGGGATCCTAGGCCCTTACCCTCAACTGAGAGAAAGCAGAAAAGTTCTCACCCACTCCCAGGTTAAACAACATCACTCAACTTTAGCAGCCTTCTATCTCGGCCACGGTCACTCCCACTCCAGCCTTGTAGCCATAGAATTGATTCATCTCACTGACAAATATGTGATAAAAGAACTGCATCCACGGGGGGGGGGGGGGGGACCCACTCTTTCCCCTCCGACCAGTGCAGGCCTCGGATGTTCGATGGATGGCCTTTCTTCTCGCCAAGGTTCAGTAAGCCCTGAAAGCCTGGCCTAGTGAACATGGTCAGGATTGCAACACCATCCCTCCACCCCTCCCATTACCAAGGAATCACTCAACAGATCTGGCCATTCTGGCAAAAGATGAACAAACAAACAAACAAACTGGTCCCAGGGTTTCGTTCAGGTGCTGTGGAAACCTTCAAAACACTATTACCTCCTCTAGTGATTTCCTAGCTTTTCTCTATCCCAACCAGCACACTGGGACTTCCAAATCACATACCGTAATTGCCATAAAATATCTGCCCCATCAGTGAATATCTTTATTAGCATCAAAAATCACTCACAACTAGTGTTCCTCAATGTTATTAAACATAACTTGTTCTAGGTGTTGCTTTACTAATTAGTCAGGATGAGCCCGAGGAAGAAAATCTGGGTCATGTTAAATTAATTGGAATGAGCATGAAAATTAGCAGAGCAAACTGCATCAATTTTCTATAGAGAGTCTTTCTTCATGTTGAGAATAAAAATGGATATTACGAGGCATTAACCAAACTGCCTTCTGCGGCTGCCAAGAGGTGTGTTACAGTAGCCCAAAATATCACGCTCGCAGATTTTCAGAAGTTAATGAGACATTTCCAGGAATGGTAAATACATGGTGTTAAAATGGGTGTGCCTCGGATGGGAAACCGCCAAGCCATTTCATGTTTATTCAGGCATAACAAGCTCTTCAAATTGAGCATAATTTAAGAGGTGAATAGTGCAGAGAGGGCTAACAGTCAACTAATTTTCCTTCAGAAAGAAAAGATTAAATTGAACAAAAAAAAATGAATTAAGAGGTTTAGAAATCAACAAGTCAGCCACCAGGATGGCAGCCCTGGCTCAGTCAGGCTGGGCAGCCCCTGCAACGAAGTTTTTCGAAACATGTCCCCCAAGGCAGGGAACAAAGAGAGCAGAACTGATTATAGGCCCTCTCCCCGCCTTGCCGTCTCAACTCAGTTTGCCTTCCTAATGAGCTCACTAAAAACCTAATTCATCTCCCATAACCCTCCTCAGCCCTCCTTGCAATCCACCATTATGGAAATCATAGATGAAACATTTCCAGGCTGGGGTCCAGTCTGTGTGTCCCGACCCCCAGCCAGCGCACAATGGAGTTGGGGGTACAGTCCTGACCTGCTCCAGTGGCAGCTTCCAGAATAATGAGGCCCAGCTAGGTTAAGACTCTTTCTCAGGGTGACAATGATTTCCACCTTCACACTCACCCTCCCCTGAATGTGGGAACTTCCTGGGTTCCACAGTACATAAAATACAAGCTGTGGTGCAGGACAGGAGAAATGAGTTGTACTAATGACAAATCGCTGAAACGGGATAAAGTGAATTCCCAGCCTGTTCAGGAGCAAACTCCCCGGGTTCCTCATTACATAGACTGAAATCCTCGCGGCACCTAGCCTGTAACTGGAAGATTACTGAATTGATGGATCCTTAGTTTAAAATGCAGCTGTTTTATTCTGCTTTAGTAATTAATTCTTTTTCCAATACCCTATTGATTAAGCGTAGACCCTGATAAAGTTCAAACTGAGAAGAATCTCTCGTGGCGTCCTTAGTTGCTCAGGAGAGTCAATGAAAACTTCCTACCGTTCCACCTGCCTCCTCAGAGTGCTGATCCAATGAACAGAACAGTTTTTTTCTCATAAATTAGTCAGGCCATGTGGAGCTGTATTCGCTGATGGTTGCTTTTGTCTCTCCAGTTGCTGACTTGCTTTTCAGTTCTGCTGGCCTTTGTGCTGTCACACACAAAGTCGGAGTGCAGCTGCCATTCTGAACCCAAACCGAGGTAAAGAACCATCTCTACAAACTACACTCCCCCCCACCCATTTTATACAGATGCAATTCCCTGAGCTGCACAGGGCTCCATGGGGCCTCCTGGGACCCAACTAGCTGAGAAGTCAGTCCTAAAGCATGCAGACACATTGTAGAACTGGAAAAAAATAATAATAAAGTAACCTATTTTCTTCAAGGCTTTGCCAGTCTTCTTCTTCTTCTTTTTTTTCCCCCTCTACCTCCACCCCCTACCTCTCACAGAATCCAGACTGCCCTTTGTACAGCCACGATAAGCTTCCTCCTTGGTTTTCACAGGGGGTAGCAAGCATTGACACAAGACAGGGTAAAAAGAGTGTGCTCAAGAGGCCAGGCAAGGCCTGTGTCCTGAGCTGGTCAGGTGGTATCGGAGTCTGAGGACGCCTAGTAAGCACACAGGCGTGGAGTGTAACCATATATAAATGGCCATTATAAACACAATGGTATTTGGTAATAGGAGGAGTCGCCGAGGGTGCTCCCTCTCAAAGGGTCACATGTACCAGGATCAATGCTGGAGAGTAAAACAAGCAGGGAAACAGGGGGGTTCTCAGGTTTCAGCCCTGCACAATGGAGTTTTGTTTCCGCCAAGATCATCGCTACTGGGAATGCTTTTAGAGCAATGGACTCATTTTCTTGCCCTACCCCCACTTCCCCAGACCCACCTAAGGCCACCAAATCATGTGCACAGGCTTAATTCTCTGCATGAAAACAGCTCAAAGACACAGGTTCCCATCCACAAGCTAGTGGGAAGGAACAGCACGCATTTGCAAGAGAGCTCATTTGTTTCCCGTAAGTTCTGTTTCAGACAGTGAGGATAATGGGAAAGATCTGGAATATTTTTAGGAAATTCCCTTACATTTCTAGCATCTGATTCTAAATTCAAAGCTAAAGCCAAGGTTTCTGTGAGCTCTGAGCGGCTGGGCTGTTTTCCACGTTCTCTCCTGGGCCAGAGCTGAGTGCACATTCCCACCTTCACAGCATTCCTTCCTAGGTCAAAAGGTCATCTCTCACAGCGTCCCCAGCAGACAGTGGGTTGTCAAAAGGTTGCATCATGTGATCTGGGCAGCCTCTCCTAACAAAGCCCTTTAATACTGGGAAACAAACTTTTCACGTCTAAGCAATTTCGGCGTTAGAGCCCCGCTTTCCTTCCTCCATCCCCCCACCATGGTCTGCTCAGTTTCAAAACGATAGAAGCAGCAGTAGGCTTTGAATTCAAAAGCTAAGTTTCTACAGACTGTCCAAGGCAGGCTTCCTCCACTTTTACTGGGTCCTGGGATAAAGAATGACACACTGCCAGAGCTCGAGCTGGCTTCTTGAATTGCAAATCAAAAAAACAAAACAAAAAAACAAAACAAAAAAACCTAAAGGTGTTCCCCCCCCCCCCCCCCGCCAGGGGGATTCTTTCCAAAATCCCCCTTTCTAAAGTAAACCTATATATTTTGGGTAAATAAGAAATCACCAGGAGAACAGCTCAAAGATATTCTGTTCGAATCGCCATAAGGTCATAGGGCTTTTTGCTTACTGTGTTAAACTCCACAGAGGCGACTAGCAGAGAAAAGGGGCGTGGCTAGATAGGAAAGTGAAGGTGAGGTGCTCAGGACAGAGCTCATTGCTGGGGCCGGGTTACAAATGAGGGAAGGATAAAGTTCACCATTGGTGATGTGTGGGATAGAAAGAGTCCCAGTTACCACATTTCTTCCCTCCTCTCCCTCCCTGTCTGGACAGACATTTTAATGACTTTCTCATTGTCGTGGATTTTTGCTTTGAGCAGCTTGAAGCTCTCACATACAATCCAAAATGAGTCATTTATTTCTAGAAGGGAGTCAAACAAGTCTGTCAACATTGCTTCTATTTATAAACCATATATTTAAGAGCAATGTAAAATCGTCATGGCTGACAAGTTACATACGGGATACAGAATTAGAGACACTTTCAAAAAAATTAGAGATCTTTTCAAATTATCTGGCTTAATGCAAAGTCATAGAATTGAGGACACTGGCAAATTTGTAAGCGTGGAGCATCCTGTATGTTCATTCATTTAAAGAGGCACTCCTTTAATCCCTGAACTCAAGAAGTATAGGCAAGTGGATCTCTGTGAGTTCGAGATCGACCTGGTCTTCAGAGCAACTAGGGCTACATAAAGAAACCCTATCTGGCCGGGCGATGGTGGCGCACGCCTTTAATCCCAGCACTCGGGAGGCAGAGGTAGGCGGATCTCTGTGAGTTCGAGACCAGCCTGGTCTACAGAGCTAGTTCCAGGACAGGCTCCAAAGCCACAGAGAAACCCTGTCTCGAAAAACCAAAAAAAAAAAAAAAAAAAAAAGAAACCCTATCTGGAAAATAAATAAATTAAGCAAACAGACAAATAAATAAGTAGCCATGGCCAAGTAACCTTACAATGGAACCTATGCTCTCTCCATCTTTAAGACAAGGTGGTTTGCATACACACAATATTTTTCTAAATTTATTCTTTTCAGTTACACAAACTGACCAAAAACCATATTTTTCAAAATTCATTTTCACATGTCCTGAAGGAGTTGTGTCTTGGAGTAGCAGGAACTGATGAAGATGGTTATTGTTAAGAGTAAATATCATCTCACACGGTACTATCTACAACCCTTAATGTAAGACCTAGGTGTTACAAACTTAGGATAGGTATTTCAGTGAACTCAAAACAGTGTTCTAGGCTGTTAAATCAAGCACACATTCTACACTGCCATTATGGTTGCAGGAAGTAACTGTATACTAAATTGACCATTTTAGTCTCTGCTACCCTAGAGTATGAACTCTGTGTCTTTTTTGTGGGATATTTGCAAAGAAACTGGAGATAAGTAAAAGAAATAAAGTTTACATATAAAAGAAGACATTGATGGTTGAAAATTTTTAAAACGTATGAGTGGGATCTGAATAAACACGGTATAAAACTGATATGCCAGGGATCTTGTAGCAACGTAAAAGTATATCCCCATTTCTGGTGCTGTGACTCCAAGGTTTGGCATCTGGCAACAGTTACAGTGCCTGAGAATTCTACACAATCCTAAGAGTTGTAGAGAATGGTGCTAAAAATAGGAACTTGTAAGCCAGAACCATGCTTCATCTGCCAAAGGATTCGGAGAAGAAAATAGGTGCCTAATAATGAGGTTGTATGAATTTAATTATCTAGTTTTGAAGTATCACATGCTTTATAGCCCTATCCATCAAGAAAGGAGATTAACTGAGAAGTTAGGAATTCGGTACAGAAAATATATGATGTAGTCAGTAATTTTAAATAGGCAAAACTGCAGACTCCTGACTGACCTTCTGTCATTACCTCTTCTGAATACAGAACGGGCACTCTTGTCATTAAGGCCCAACTTTTCCAATGAGTGCCCAAGAATATGCATCTAAGTCAGTGGTTCCCATTCTGTGGGTCCCAACCTCTTTGGAGGTGGAGGGTGGGGCAGTAGAAGCATCCTTGCACAGAGGACTAAGACCATCAGAAAACACAGATATTCACATTACGATTCATAACAGTAGCTTTGCATAACAGTAACAAAAATAATTTTATGGTTTGGGGTTACTACAACATGAGGAACTGTATTAAAGGGTCATGGCATTGGGAAGGTTGAGAAACAGTATTTTAAGTGTAACAATAAAATAAGGAGACCAACAGTTGGGAGATGGGACCAAAGGACAAGAAACCTTCTTTCTTTTCTTTTTTTTTTTAACAAATATATTTGTTTATTACTTTTGTGTGTGGGTGTTTTGCCTGCACACATTTATGGGCACCATATGTGTATAGTGCCTGTAAAGGCCAGAAGAACTCCTTAGGACTAGAGTTACATTCCATTATAAACCAGCCTGTGGGTACTGGGAATTGAACCCGGATCCTCTGGAAGAGCTGTTAGTGCTCGCCCCTGCCCATGGGAAACCTCCTTAAAAGGCAGGTTAGAGAATCAAAATATGTCATGGGCCTAAAAATGACACACAAACTGAAGTGGAAATGTTTAAGGGCAGAAATGCTAATTTACAACTTGCCCAGCAAACAGACTCGTCTGAACCAGCCACAGAATTCCTCATAGAACAATGGCTGCATGTTCAGCTACAGAGACCTCTAAGTGTGAGTCTTTAGATTTAGCAATCAAATGGTTGCAGATTGGCGATCCCAGATTCGAAAGAATCCACATGAAAAATACACTAAGAATATTTCATGAGTACAGCTGTGCCAACCTTGTTAAGTTGGCTTGAGATGCATCAACTCTTTTAATACTTGCATTTAACACCTTGAAAAAAAACCAAATTATTTTTCTGGGATAAATTATACAAGGAGGGAGTAGTTGTTGGGCTTTTATGAAGATGGTTGCATGGTTGCAAAAACTAAGATTTGCAATCAGTCACATCACTAGGTTTTTTTTTTTTTCTGATTGCTTTTCAGAAGTATAACATTTCTTTTTCATTTTCAGTACCTCGATCTCTCAGCATAAATAAAGGGACAGACAGAAAACAGGACAAAGAATTTAAAAGGGAGCCAGGTTTGGTGACAGACATCTTCAACCCCATCATTTGCCTCTAAAGGGGGTGAGGGTGATAGATACTGCACAGGCCACACGCTAGACCCTTGTTTTGGCCTTCAGTGTTATGAACAGACACTCGCTCTCCATCTCACTGCTCAAGAAATTTACCTCTTGAAGAAAACTGCTTAAGATCAGGAAGAAAATCAACAACTAAGACTAGAGTTTGGAACTCCGGCCACTCTCATCTTGGTGATCTTCTCAGAAGCCTCCTTAACTGTCTTTACTCTGCTTCAATAGCAGCAAATGATAGGGAAAGGGACTTGAATCCTCCTTGAACCCAGGTGCTCTGCAAAGCCAATCCGATCTCCGGCTCTAAGCACTCTGACCATTATTGTGATAGGCTTTGTGAGTAGCACTACCTGAAAATTTGGTCCCTCCCTGGCTTGCTCACACTTGGGATGATTTCAAAACCTGATATGGAAATGACAGAAATCTTAGGATCTGTACAGTGTGGCAGATTTTTAAAACAATTTTTATGTATTTGTTATTAAGGGAGAGAGGGCATGCATGAGGTCCTATGATCAATCCCCAACACAACAACAAGAATACACACGATTAGCCTTTGTAACTATCTGGGGGAAATTCCATTCAGATTCCTTACAACTTCTATTTTTAACCCAGTAAGGACACCACCATTTTTTTTTTCTTGAAGCCTCCGAACAACAAATTAATCTTCCTCTTTAGTTTTAGGATATGCCAATTCAGATTTTTCTACAGACCAAAAGAGACTTTCTGTTTGAAAGTTTTAACCAGGTTGTTTATTGATGTGTATGAAATTTTGCAATCGTGTGATTTTTATGCCCTAATTCTCATCCTGTTCATCAAAGAAACAGTAAGCAATAATATCAGAGAAATGTTAAAGTGTTCTCTGGCCTTTGGTGAATTGGTAAGATGCCTTTATGGCAATTTTATATACTAGCAGTAATTTACCAAAACTACATATACAGCTGATGTTTTGATTCCAAATCAGAATTTACAGTGTAGATTCTTAGAAAATAATTTGGTCTCAAATACCGTTAAGGACCATGACATCTCACACGTGCACACACACACAAACCCAAATAATAATATTCTAGAATAAATTGTTATGAAATGTCAACCAAAATAAAATATCACTCTTGTAAGCTTAAGAAATTCAGAGAGAGAGAGAGAGAGAGAGAGAGAGAGAGAGAGAGAGAAAGAGAGAAGAAGAAGAAGAAGAAGAAGAAGAAGAAGAAGAAGAAGAAATAATAATCCAGGGAGGAAGAGAGTATTTTACCACTGTCTCTGGATTGCAAATCGGCAGAAAACTGGAAGATTGAAGATGACGTGTGTGTGTGTGTGTGTGTGTGTGTGTGTGTGTGTGTACAGATCTCACTATGTGATCTATGCTGGCCTTGAACTTACAACAATCCCCCTGTTTCTGCTTCCCGAGTCCTGGGATTATATCATGTACTATTGGTCCTGACTGATTTGTCTATATTCTGTGTAATTACATTAAGATGCATTCGGAACAAAAACATCTAATACTATAAAGATCTACAATTGCACACAAAATCTCCATCATTTACAAAGATTAAGATACAAGGTAGTAATCTTAGAAATCCTTAGAGTGCCCGGAGGTGGTGGCACACGCCTTTAATTCCAGCACTCGGGAGGCAGAGGCAAGACGATCTCTATGAATTAGAGTCCATCCTAGTCTAAAGAGACCTAGTTCCAGGACAGCCAGAGATAGACAATGAAACCCTGTCTCAAAAAACTCAAATAAATAAATAAGAAAGAAATCCTTATAGTAAATGATACAATAAAACATATTTACATATCAAATGAACTTGGAAGTTAGAACATATTTGGATTAATTTTTCAATTATTATAAAAATGTAGTCAGCTATCAACTGTGTTGATGCCATGCATACTGTAGAAAAACTTGAGCAAATTAAAATAAAGTCAGGTTCAGTACTACAAATCTATAATCCTAGCACTTCCCAGATGGAGGCAGAAAATTCAGAAGTTCAAGGTGAGCCTTGACTGTGTGGTGGATTTGAGGCCAGCCTGGGTGGCATGAGCAGTCTCAAAATAAAGGAAGAAAGAACCCTTAGGCATGGGAAGCTTTGTTAGACTGGAGTATCAAATGCCATTGTTATGAGGGAACCCTGAAACTCTCTAGGTTTAAGGAAAATTGGGTTTAATTTCTCCCTAAACCACAAACCCAATCCAATTGATAAAATGAAAACAACATCACTGCTAAATCATGAATAAATTATCTATTGTCTGGGATCCTGTCTTTGGGAACCACTTTCTGATGAAATAAATGTTTGTCCAAAGGACAACCAGATCGTTAGGAAGTCCTTTCCAGGGCTCTCGGAGCAGGGTTGAAAACTCTAGAGGCAGGCTCCCACACAACTTCAGAGTCACGCTGCCTTAATCATCTCTTGCTCCTCTCATCCCCTGTGACGTCATTTTTTTCAGCAAACTTTTGAGATCAAGTCAATGAGCTATTACAGCTCCTCACAGGATGCCAGCTCAACGTCCGCCCTTTCAAACCTGCATGATGGAAATTCTGGAAGCCCCAGGCAGGGGTCAGGTTAAGCATTTCACCTAGTGAATCACTGGTAATCAAAAGTAAAGGCTTGGAGCCTGGACATGTGGCTTCCTGCTTTTGACACCACTATAGACACGGAGTTACATCTCCTGAGACATGTCAGGAACACCGCTGAAAGTCAAGAACTAAAGACAGTGTCAAGAAACCCTTTAGGGAATAAATATTGCAAAAGAAAAGTAGAAGCCTTGACTGGTCTCTTTTTTTTTTTCTGTAGCAGGGTCAGAACATAACTTTCTCAGAATACTGAGAATGCCTTGAAGTAATTCAAGATCTCTGAAGAATCTGAACAACTCGTGTGACTGACACTGTGGTTTGAATACTGCAGAAACACCTTTCAATTAAAGAATGTGGTTTTATTTCCCTGCTTCAATATTTCAAGCAAGATAAAAGCAAGATGCTAAGCCAATTCATAGGTAAAAAGAAATCACCTCGGCTGAGTTTTTAAAGCCCATCTATCGAGCACTCCTAGCAGGCTGCAGGGGTGATTAAGTGGTGTTGGTGAGCAAATTAAAAAGAAAATCGAAAAGAACAGCTTGGAGAAAGTCCTTTTTTATCCACACAAAAGTATCTTTAAGAAACCCACAATATGAAATATTCACCAACTCGCTCATTTTTTGATCCAGCTGGATGTGTGGCTAATGGAATCGGTAGATTTTCTTTGGGTTAGTAGAATTCTTATTATTCCCTAAACCAGGGGATCTTGGAGGCAAACAGCAAATACTAAAACACAAATAAGCATCCTCAATTTTAGTAAAGTTGATAGCTATGAAATAAGAGTTTTGGAAGGGTCCCAGGAGAAAAAAGCAGTCTCATTATATCTTCTTCTCTGACACCACATGTGTGCTTCTTGCTATTTCTAAGCACAAAAGATGACCAAGCCTGCAGAACATGCCCATTTGGCACCTCGCCTCTCCCTCTCCCGCTCTGGAATCAGACCCCATGGACCTGGCCAACATCAATAGAAAAGCGAAAGAAAGGAATGGGGTTTTTCAAAGCATAAATCACCGATTTAACATCTTTAACAAGTGGCATATGATAACCCAGGCTCCAGTTTAACTTGAGGAAATAAAAATGAAAAACTGTAATAAAGAAATAATAGAAGGGTGGCCGCCTCTTGATTAGAGTGAAGACATTGGGGTTTTAATGACTTTCATAGGACAGTCAGTTGCCTTCATTAAATTTTACGCCATTTGTGAGCTGAGCACCCTCATGCAAAACACCCTTGGCAGGTAAAGGACCTGAGCACTTGAAGCGGACCTGTTTCCATTTTGCTACATCTTTTTCTCTGCTGTCACAAGGAAGTAATCGACGCACCCCACACACACCTCAAAGCCAGCCACCTCATCTGAAAACTGGGGTAAGCCTGAGACATTCTGGGGCAATCACATGAAAATTTATGTAAAAACACAAGAAGACGAGGAATGCAAAACTAAACATATCACATTACAGACGTGATTTGAATTTTAAATGATGTCATTGGAAAAAGTCAACGTAGCTAGAATGTGGAGAAGACTTAGGAATCCCCAGCCACCTTCGTCACATGGAAATGCAAAATTTCTGAGAGCTTCAACAGGTGATAATGTGAATAACATTTTTTTTTAATGTCTGTGTGTGTGTACATGCGCGTGAATGAGCCTGTGTGTGAATAGGCCCATGCACTACAGTATGCTTATGGGGGTAAGAGGACAACCTCAGTTGTCCATTATTACATTTGTCCTGCCTCCCAGCAGAGCAGAAGGATTAGAGACGCACACGTGGTCCAGCTTTGTGTGCGTGCTGGGGATCTGAACTCAGGCCCTCACACTTACGTGGCAAGCACTTTACCCACGGAGCCATTTCTCTGGTCCTAAAGTAAGCTTTAATGGAACATCATGACATTGTCTGTGTCTATTCACCTCACACCTTGCATCTGCTGCAAAAAGTCAGAACCTAGTTACAGGCAATGAGTGGTCAAACATCCCCAAACTCTCTCATGATGAAATTTGAACCCATGACCTTTGGGTTCAAACAGTGATCCTATGTTTTGCCTTCAACTTTATGTGGATTAACCATGCAATAGTCTTATAAGCCTAATGGAAGCCTCCCTTAACGGCTTCTAGGAAGAAAATGAAAATTAAGAAAAAGAAAGTAGGGTGTTGTTTGAGTTATCACTGAGGCATGGTGCACTGAAGACCAATGGTTTGACATCAGATTTTCCTCCAAGTGCTTATCCCAAGTTTTTAGCCCTTTTCCAGCTCTACAAATCTTCCCCTAGTTGTATCTGTGTTGTAGTACAGAGGTGGAGGGAAAACAGATACGAAAAGTGTCTTACATTAACACTTCTTTTTAGACATTTTATTATGCTGTATCCCTAAATTCACAGACAGTAACAAGGGCTTAAAGTTTAAGCTATGGAACCAAAACTAATAAAGTCAGTGTTTTTATGCATATTGGTACCACCGTAATCCTCATTTATGAAGCATATTTTATTGTAGATGCCTCACCCAGCACACAGATTCAGATCCACCATCTAATTTAATTCTCACATCGTCTCTGTGTTTACAACTGAAGACAAACAGGCTTATAAAGGTCAAATCTCACCCAGGGACAGTAAGGGCAGAAATGAAGATTTAGACCTTGCACTAACTGCAGTCTGCTCTTAAGGTCAAGATTAAAAACATTCGAATTTTAAATTATAATTTCTCCATAAAGCATAGAAACACTTCCTTATACTTATTGGAGTCCATAGGATTCCAAACCTAGCATGGTGTTGGCAGAATGCTTGTGACCACAGCACCCCAGAGGCAGGAACAGAAGGACCAGGCCAAACAGGGATACACAGTAAGCAAAGTAAGACTGCCTTAACTGCCCTCTCTACCCCTCAAAAGAGTTTTCATTTCAGGCCATGACCTCATATTTGCTTTGTTATACCAATGACCACTCAGCTCTACCAGATACATCACAAAATGGATGCCTAGTATTTTGACAAACACAAATCACCTGCAAGGACTTACACCTTAAGTGAGCACTAAGTAGCTACATCTTAACTATTAATCATTTGCCAAAATAAAACAACAGTTGACTCCACCATGTATTTCATCACTGACTCTGTTTCACAGGCAGGAATATGTATATGTTTGAAGAACTAAAGAAAACTTTTTATCATTAAATTTTTAAAACTTTCTTTCTAAAAATTTTCAGACAAAATCCCTGCCCTATTCCACTTAATGTTGTTTCTCTCTATTAAAACAAAATGAAAACATGGAGTATGTTTGTTTTTGTTGTCTGTGCCTGGCCTGGGATGTGGTTGATATGCCCAGTGTCATTACTCCACTGAAGAGAACTGTCTTCCCCTCTCTCAGCTATAGCCTTTCATTTAGGGTGTAGGTCACTGTGCCCTCTTCCCCTTATCCAGGTAGGGAATTTTGTCTGGTTTGGACTTGGATAGACCTCGGTGAGTACTCTGATAGTGTCTGCGAGTTTATAAAGAACTCAAGAATGCTAACATCATTGGTCAACCTGAAAAAATCAGAATTGAATGTGGCTTGATGGTTCTTTATCCAGGTGTTGAAGGGTTTTATTTTTGTTGGTTTGAGACAGTTTCACATACACCATGCTGGCCTCTGAGCCCACTGATGACATGGAAAGGAACTTCTGCTCATGTTGCTTCTACTTCCCTAGCGCTAGGATTGCAGGCCTGTACCACCATGTCCAGTGTATGGCACTGGGGGCTGAACCCAGGGCTTCACCTACTCCAGGCAATCACTCCCCCAGCTGAGCTACGGACCCAGCCCCTAGATGCTTTAATGCACGGGAGCTATGCAGGCTGGGTTTGCTATCAGAAACTTCATGAACGAAACTTTTATCTTTCTTGTTCTAAAAAAAGAGTCTGTTACTCCACCTGGCAGAAAGAAGGACAGGAAGAAGTGAGGAAAGAAAAAAACAAAGAAAAGAAGGAAAGAGGTAGGGAGAGGGAAGGAAGGAGCTGGACTTGCTAACTATAAGAAAAATGATGCCACCGTTCTTTTATCTTGTTTTGCTTTTTTAAATTAGAGGTAAAAGTTGGAAGTCTTATAGACAGACGTGTCATTTCCTGTTGGCCATTTGAGGTGGGGATATCATGGACACTTGACCTTGAATGTTGTTAGGGATCTGGAAACCTGTGACTGCTCTCAGGGGATGGTGAGCATGGACACTCTGCTTCAGACAACATCTCTACTCTAGGGACAGTAGTCTCTGAAGATGGGTCTTTTTAACTTTTTTGTCCGTATGCAGTTACCTATTTGTTTGTGGAACGTTTTTGCTTGACCTTATTGCCCTCTTCTTGAGGCACACGTTAGTTAGCAAGTGCTAGTCTCTACAGTAACTCTTGACAGCGGAGGGTAAGAAAAAGAAGAACTGAAGGCCGCTCACCCAATGTTCCCTTCCTAGATCAGCTCTGGGTATGTCTCATGCCGGCCTAGCAATGGTGTTGAAACACATGGGTGGTGGAAACTGCTATTGTATTTTTGGCAATTGGTTACTAGCAAAGGGAGCTACTCAGTGCTCTCTTAGGGTGTAGGTTCTCACCGGGGATGTGACTTTGTCAAAGCATTACTCATCGGTGTTGTTACGTATCTGATTGGCAGGTTTGAATAGCCATAAGAAAGCTAACATGGGTGTGGATGATTGCGCCTTTGTGGCCATGAAACAAGGGCATCCATTCGGTTGTGTTATAATTTTTGTTTCTTTGCTTTTTTATTGTTGGGGATTGAACCAACAATAAGAAATGGGAAAGCATTCTCAAGCTGAGCTATAGCTATAGCCTATAGGTGATGTAGTTTTCTGAGTTAAACTACTGTACAAGATTGAAAATCTTGTAGAAAAATGACTGACAAAAAGGAGTGAATTTAAATTTTCCCTCACCTCTCACCATACCTCAAAGATAACCTCACTTGTGTCCCAAGGCTCTTCTCAATCACTTGCTAAAACATCAGGGACAGGATTCTTCACCTCATGGCCTGAAGGGTGTGATGTATGCAAGTGACTAATCCTGCCCTGCTTTAAACCCAAGACAGGAATGAATGAATTTACAAGTTCCTGTCACTCAAGAGAGGTGAAAACTATGGGCGTCTTCTCATGTTCCTGAAGATGCTAACATGTCTCCCAGGATTCTCCAGCTACAAGGAGGAGTCAAGAGAAAAGACATCACCAGCAAATGCGATCAGCGGAAATGCTGCCCTGGAGAAACACGCCAGAGAGGGGTTTTGTAGAACCACATCCCAGACATTTCTCCAAGGATGGATTGTACAGATCGTCCCACTGTTTACCACTTGGTGACAAAAGCTAAAGAGTTCACTTCCAAACATGCAAGGACAGTTATTTACTCCCTTCATCCTTCTTCCATGGATTTCCAGCCATCTCCTAACTCAGATTTGGGGCTAGTGACATGACTCAGTGGGGAAAGGCAACTACCACCGGGCCTGACAATTCTTGGGACCCATATAGTAGAAAAAGAGAACAAAATCTTACAAGTATTCCTCTGAGCTCCACAAGCATGCTATGTGGATGTGTGTGCACACACATGACCAAGAGACCGAGACACGGACAGACAAGAGAGAGAGACAGAGAAGGGGAGTTATTTTTTAAAAAAAAAAAAACAACAACTATTTGCTTGTGATAAAGGCAGATGCATTATGTGTTGGGTTTCAGGCTAGCCATCACGTTAGTTCATGTCAAGAATAAATCTGCTGCACTCTTCATTTCTACATTTGTGAGAAGGTAATCAAATGTGCTTCCTTTGAATCAAACACTCAAGAACTGTTCGAGTCGCATCAGTTAATACCATGAAGTGAGGTACAAGGCTGGGTGGCTTCAGAGAGTACTCTGTGCAAGAAGAGCTGAAGTCCACAAGCCTTCGGACCATGGGGGAAATTGCTCTTTACACAATTGAAAATTGATCCTGAGCTCATGCTGACCCACCTCTTAAATACAACACTGAGAGAAGACTCCCTGGGATATTAGCTCTGTCTGAATGGGTTTCAGTGAAGGAAGCAGAATGCAAGGCAGTGAATCCCTGAGTGTGTTCTGGGAGGGGGGGGGGGGCGATTAGTCCCCAGAGGGGATGTGAAAGACCATCTTAATGGTTAAGTGGATCTGGGAGGCTCTAGGTTTCTACCGCCCGCAGACTTCAAATGCACATTAGCAAATTAGGGGAGCTGGAAATTCCGACACTGGAGGAAACCCAGCTTTAACCCAGGCTTCAGTCTGACCACAAAATTCTTTTTTTTTAAAGTAATGCATATCTAAATATCTCACGAACCATAATTTTTCAAGTATTGAAGATGATATGTTTACTTCTCTTGTTGAGCCATTTCCAGGTGTTAATAATTACAACACTACACACACACACATTTACAGAAGCATGTCTTTAGATACAAATTCCTAAAATGAGGTGATGTTCAAGGTAATTATATGGATCTCAGAATCATTTTAGGGCTTAGATTGCTTCGGAGAGAATACCAAAGCTTCCCTTGGCTTTTTCTTTTCTTTCTTTTTTTCTTTTTCTGGCTATTGGAAATGTGTTTCTTCACCGAAAAGAATATCTACTCTTTTAAACAGACAGTATTTCAGGGAAGCACGCACGTCTGCTACTTTGGCCATGGAGGACACAGTGGAGAACCGGTCATTGGCATTCAAAGGGAAGGCGATTATGTCACTGCCTGCATTCACAAACCTTCAATAGGTCCCTATTACCTACCAAACCAAGCACTAAGCCTGCTATTCATCGCCCCACACAATATAGACCCAATTCCCTTTTCAAAAAGATAAAAATAAAGAGAATTATTATTATCAAAGGCCTTCTACGTTAATCATGGCACCGAAGAGGGTTTGCAGGAAGGAAATGCCGAAGATGGAGAAACTGGCCTCAAGAATCTTCCAGTCAAGCAGGAAGGTGAGTGAGTCCTGGAGGGTAGTGGAGCATCAGACACACAAGAGAAGCGGCTGCTCAGACTGCAGAGCCTTCTCGAGAGGAGCTCAGCTCTGGGGTCTGGGGCAAGGCTGGGGGGCAAGGTGGGGAAGCAGCCATAATTTCCTTTTCTTGAGGACAAATGCAAGACTTTTTGTTTTAGGGTTCCCCATGGTGACCTCTGTTGTATAATATCACTTTTTTAACTGCCTTAAAAGCATTCTTTTTTTTCTTTTTAAAGTATGGCATTTATTTAGTATACAAGAAACACAGAGCTATATTTTCTATACATTACATTATTTAATCCCTATATCTCAAGATCTATCAGATTAATTATCTTTGATCACCCTTGCCCTCCGACTGTAGAGTAGAGGGTGGGAGACACACTGACCATGAGCAGGAGCTGTGAGGATTTCATGGCGAGCCAGCCAGCCAACGCCAGAGGCCACGTGTTTCACCATGAGGCCACATCTCCTACAAATGCTCCACGTCTCTGGAAGAGGCATTCCTCACCCAGGTCCACCACACATCTATCCTCCAGAGACTCTGCATGGGTCAATGAGGTCTGCTCTGGTTGATACAAAGTCCGTACTTCAAAATTCGCGGCATAAAAGACAGAACTGCCCTGACTTATCTGTCTGCTTTCCCCAAGGGCGAGCCGCACTGGCCATCCCGGGCAGTGTCTTCCGCATTCCTCTCACCGACAATCTATCAGTTCTCTCCTCCAGCTTTGCTGCCGCTTAGTGTGGCTTCTCGACGTCTAACCCTCATTCTGTATTTGCTTTTCTTTCCCTTATATGTAATCTCCATAGTCTACAAGAGCTGATTTTAAAAGCAAATCTCACCATAACCTCCTTTCGCTTAAACTATTGTAATGGATTCCCCATATCCCAGCCCCGGGTTTCTCCCAAGTCTGGGTTAAAAAATCCAGATTCTCGGGTCTTCCTCTAGAAATCATTCCTGTGGTCAGCATTTCTATGCCTGTATGGGCTTTACAGCACTGGGAACATTTTGTGCTTCAGAGGAGTATGCCCAAAGGTGTCAGATAAAGGTCAATTCCGCTGACCCTCCAGCCGCACTTTCTCTGTCTAGTCTCTAATACAAGCAGCAAATCCAGTCTGGTAGATGTTCTTTGCATGTGCATAGCCTCACACTTCTGAGCCTTTCTCTTCTCTGCTCTGCTGCCTCCCTGTCCCCTCTCTATTCTGTTCACCTAAAGATAACCGTCAAAGGCCATCAGTGAAATGCTGAAAGCCTCCCCAAGTCTGTGAAGCCTTGTACAAATATTTCAGAGAGTATTAAACATTCTCTTTTTAAAACACATTACAGCCCGCATGTTAAATGGAATATTAGAAGCATGTATGCCTAGTTACTTATGTTCCCAAATCACGAGAAAAAGCCCTGCTGTGGAAAGGGAACACCTCTTATTTGATCCAATTATATGGTCGATAAATGAAGGAATGAAGGCCGCGTTCTTTGCATTTTACCGTTATTTACCAAAACAGACTCTTTTAAAGTCTATGCGTATCCATTATATAACTGTCTTATGAGATAGTTATCCGTCTCCTTTTACTGGTAGAGAGATTCACAGACAGAGAAATAGTCATTTGGGAGGGGCAGGGTCAAAGGAAAGTTCAGCTGCACCTGCTTTGAGGACCATTATTCTTCGACACCAATCTCCCTCCTTAAGCATCAGTCATTCTTCCCGAACTCATCATTCCCTGACCCCTGCATGTGAATGTGTGCTGCCTATGAGTTATTTGTGCATCTGCCATAATGGCCCCCACCCCCAGTTTACGGTAGGCAGGCATCTGCTGAAGGCAGGGGCTGCAGTGATTTCCATACACTTTCATGGCCTGAGTCCCTTTGCTTGATCAAAATCTTTGTGCCCTGAATTTAAATAACACATGCCTAGATAAGGTCTTAAGGGCTTGGGAGATATATCCGCATCACCCTCCACGTGTGGCAATCAGTCAGGAGGAGACTCCACAAGGTCTCATCCCCAACCATCTATCACTTCTCTCCATCATTCACGTTTGGTACATAGAGATTTTAGAAGTTCTATTTAGTGGGCAGCATTTGTTAAAAACGTTAGTCGAAAAGGGAAGTAGGAAATTTTGCACTCGCTAATATACTTTTTGTAAGCATTTCTTCTTAAAAATGCCTAGTTTTGAAGCAGCAGAACCAGTTATCTCTGTTGGTTAGGAAGAATTAAGGAATAAGTATTTGAATTAGGCAGATATTACATTGGCTAGCTCACAGCTTCAGGAATGTGCTTCACAGCTCAACGTGGGGTCACATAAATGAATGTGTGGGTCAAAAAGAAGGTTGGCAATAGTCAAAGATTTCTGAGCCCACAATGACCAAATATTAATTCAAAATCAAACTTGTGACAAATCCAAGATGTTCCTGATGGAGCTCGCCCATGTTGCATTGCTGCTGGAGTTCTCCAATGTTGCATTACTGATGGAGCTCACCCATGTTGCGCTGCTGCTGGAGCTCACCCATGTTGCATTACTGATGGAGCTCTCCCATGCTGCATTGCTGATGGAGCTCACCCATGTTACGCTGCTGCTGGAGCTCACCCATGTTGCATTACTAATGGAGCTCTCCTATGCTGCAATACTGATGGAGCTCTCCCATGTTGCATTGCTGATGGAGCTCAACCATGCTGCATTACTGCTGGAGCTCACCCATGTTGCATTGCATAGCTTCACTATGGTCTAGATTTTGAGCATATAGCATGAGCATGCTTGCTTTGTAGCATACATGCCACCAGGGCACACAACACCAACCTATGGAAGCCTGAAACACCTCGGCTCAGACTGAAGACCATTGTAAGTTATGAATCGCAGCGTTTCCACTGCAGGGGTAAGGCTTTCTGCTCTTATGGATACATAATGGCTTGTTTGTGAAAAAATTTGAATAAAAAAAGAATTTTAATCCTTTCCTACCATCATTCCTCAGCATGCAAGCCTCAAATTGGTGTGCCTTTGGATCGCTCTGTGTTAGACAGAATGTTCGGTTTTAAAAAATTGTTTTTAAGTAGATGTCTTGACTTTAACTAAATCAAAATAGAAAAAAAACATTTAGCAGGGTTGGGACTATAACTCAGTGATAGATTGCTTGACTAGCATGCAGGGGGATGTGAGTTCAAGCACCCATGCTAGAGGAAGAATTATATACTGAGTTTTGTCTTGGAATTAGGGCAGAAATTCCAATAACTTCAGAAGTGGCCCTACACTTCTGTCATTTTTCATTTCTGGGAAGCTATCTTCTAAGCTGATTCTTACAGTAAAAATATGGATTATCTATGAAAAACCTGAGGATGCTCTATGTCTTGCAGTGTCAGGTTTAGTTTTTTGTGTAAAATTATAAATGTGTAAATTTGCTTCCACTTTAATAAATGGTAAAATATATGCATATATATATATGTGAAATGATGATATATTAGCAGTAAATACTTGATTTGTGGGCATATTTTACATACTTATTTACCAGGAGGTCACATAAAAGTTTCTCAGGTCAAAAGAGGCCACAAGTAGAAAAAACAATAAGAAGCTCTAGACTAGAGGTGATCATGGATACATCCATGTGAACCAACAGTCTTTGCTTCAGGACCCGACAAACACCGCTAACTATGAAAATCTCTGATCACTAACTAGATTTTTCTGGAACAATTGGGAATAGTTCGCAGGTAAGAGTAGATAGAGTCTGACCTTCGGCCATGCTTTTTGCGTTTTGTTCCACCTGTGACGTTTAGGAATCCCCAAGAGGCCCAGGTGGATGAAGGACAAAAGGGAAGCTGCCTGTGTGTGCAGGATGTCCCACACAAAGCTGCAACCTGGACCGTCCTACATATATATGATTGGTGTTGTGTCACCACCGCCTAGAAAATAAATTCTGATGCCTCCTTATTTTCTTGATAAGCTGAGAAGGAAAAGGCTCTCTTCTTATCCTGTTACGTATCATAAATCAAGGACTTAGAACGTTAATGCTGCACACCTGATGAAGACCTTCTAGCCAGTCTCATACAAAAAGAAAGTATAAACGGAAAATAAGAAACAAATACAGATGAAAACACAAGCTGCCAACACCAGTGGTCTACAAGACCATTGAGTCCAGTCAAGCTTCTAGGAGAGGAAAAGTCTCCAAAGACTGCGTAACACATCCAAAAGATTCTGCAACACACCCTAGGTCTATAGGTAATTAGTGTCAGTACAGGGCAGAGAAGGAAAGACCCAAGCATTGATGTTGGTGGGCAATGCTGTGCACCCCACACATGTAATCTCATTTAACGTACCCTCCAGGTCAACCCGCAGGGTAGCGAGTGCTCCCTCCCCTTTACCTAGCTCATGTTGACTAGAAGAGAGACTTGAATCCAAGTCTGCCTCCCAGACCTTCCTCCCCCCCCCCCCCATTCATTGCCATTGTGACCTTAGGGTACAGAGATCCTGACCCATGGTGCAAGATCCCTGCCATCAGCCTGGGACCATGAAAATAAGAATACCTCCTAAAAGCTATGCACAAAAAATGAAAGTGCACGTGCATGAAGTCAACAAAGACACAGTGCCCTCCTGAGGATAACTAAGGATAGTTTCCAGCTTCCTTTACATGTTTGTGAAAACCAGGGATGTCTCCAAAACTCAAACCTGTCATGAACAGGTCACCATAAAGAAATCCTTGTCACATACTGTGTAACTTCCCTGATCCAGATCTACCATTTAATCTCTCTCTCCCCCAGCTCTCTCTCTGACAGTGTAAGAAGAAGAAATCCTATCTCCAAATTCTGACCACACAGGTATAGCTAGAGACAATGCCAAAGCCCTAATGAGACAAATTTCAATTTTGAAGACCTAACCATCTTCCAAAGGGTTCTAAGTTCGAGGTATCTTTTAAGGCAGTAATGAATACACAAAATGTTAGTTTAAAATTTATTTCTTAATCTTTAAGGGATGCAATCAGATTGCAACAGATGCCTAGATACATTCTAAACAGCTCATGTATGTCTAGGCAAACATCACAGAATCCATAGACAAGAAGTGAAAACTTAGGAAATTAATTTGTTTACCTGGAGAATGAAAAGAAGACAGTGTCTATGGGTCCTGTTAATAGACCCAAGAGTCAACTCATGACTGCTAGGCAGCATAGCCGAGTGGGGAGTAGATGGTAGCCCTGCATCAGCAAAGTTGGGAAAGAAACTAGGAATCAAACACTATCCTTCCTTAGTGCGCCATGGAGAAGATGTTCCAACAGAAACAGACATATCACGGAGGTACAAAAGAGGGAACCGTGGGCTCAAGCCTAGGCAGACAGGAGAAACTTCATGGAGGCGGTGATACTAGCTCATCAGATTAAGAATTTCCTTGGTAGAGGACAGGCAAGGGCACACTCCTGCTAGGGCTCCTCTGTGGCTCTCCCTACTAGAGACCTCTGCCTTCCAGGGATACTAACAACAGGCTTCACTCCACTTTCATTTAACAGGAGCTAAATTTCAGTTTTCTTTCTTGTTTATCAGCAGAAAGGAAGCAGACTGCTCCAGACAACACAGAGATACATGTTACTAAGTTAAAGAGCCTGAAAAACATTGTCTGCTGGGACCTAAGAAATATTTTCAGAGGTAGAATTCAAGACAGAGCAGGACAGAGGAAGACAAATACAAAGTTCTCCCACTAATCCCCCCGTATAAACAAACAAAACAACAAACAAACCCAGAAATAATCTTAAGAGATTCCCGGGGGTGGGGAGTAGAAATGAGAAGGGGGGAAAGGGGTAGGGTGGGTGATGTGGTGTTTTTTATAGACTGATCTTCCAAAGCAAAGACAATGAGGGGGGAAAATAGAACACGTGTATTACAATGTATAGCGCCATAAGGCTGTGTTTGATGCTCTGGAGGGCTTCAACAAGTACTGTTCAGCCAAAAATCAATTGAAAAATCAGCATGATAAGAGAGCTTGAGTTGCCCTATAATAGCCTTAAGACCCCCAAGGCTATTCGAGTCCCTTTCATCTGCCACACTGCACAGGACTCTAGGGGAACCTCACTTCCCCTCCTTGAGTCCTCTGCCCCTCTGCCTCTCTCACCTACAGCTTTCTGTTCCCCTGGAAGGGCAGGGCGACTGACAGGGAATGATGATGTTTTCAAGTGGTTTTTGAGAATGTTTTCCTTCTCTGCTTTATGCTTTATCTTCTCTTGACATTTGCACTAAAATGCATCCTGGGCAATCAGTCATAGACTTCCACCATAGTAAATGGTCAGCCTTCGTCTGGGAAGAGCCTAGTGAGTCACGGTGTTGTGTTCTGAATGCCGGAGCTGACATACTTTCCACTGCCCTTAATGAAATCACAGTTCAGGCTCATGCAAATGAGCCACGTAAGAAATCCGCAGCATTGTTATAAATATACATATATATATTTCATTCCAAGATTTCATCTCAATATTTCTTCAATCACTCCTCACAATGTCTGGTTTGTTCAATTTATATTTCTGCTCAGCATTTGGTGCAAACCCCACAGATAAGATACATCTGTCCCTTAGTCACAAATCTTGGCATTTTTTTACCTTAACTCCATCGTGAAGTGAGTGGCTGAATTTACCTTGCTTGTTAGCAGCAGTTCCTCCTAATCAAACATTTCATTTCCAAACTTTCGAATCTGACATGAGCTGTGGCAACTCAGTAGAGACACATCCAAGCTTAAGGAAGACATATAAACATGCTGATCTGGGCGAGGGAAGGAAAAGCTAATTGGAAGTCAGCTTCCCTGTGATTATCAGCTTGTTTATGGGGAGGGAGGGCTCTTCGGAATGGTACTGTAAATTCATCCCCGATTATGGTGTTAACACAACGCTCCCTTCCACACGCTCCCCAAGAGCCCCCCACCCCTCCGTTTTGTGTAGTCATAAAGGGTTGTGCACTGTTTCCAGGGACTGATGGTTCTCTGCGCTTTGATTTTCCCCAGTTTTAGGAAAAATGAATCAGTGGCACAAGCAGTAGTCAGACTTCACTCCCCTCGTGTGCAGAAAGCACACATATTCATTGTCTGCTATAAGAATAAATTTTAGTAATTTTCCCCATGTCAATATGAATATTAGACTGACCCAATTAATATGAAACGCTTCTAGGCTGCTGGAACAGACAGTGCTACAGAAAGAACCATTTGCACAACCTGTTCATGATTACGGGCCATAAGGACACAAAGATGGCACACACATTTGTGGGCCATCTGAATTCTTATACGGGAAGGGGAGGGGGAAGGGGGAGTCGCATGACGTCAGCTTGACTGTCGTGGGTCATGTTTTTTAATCCAGAGTATTGGACATGTAACACAGCAACAAGAGCTGATCATTTTGTTTAATCACCTTTTGGATCTTTGCCAGATGGTCTCTATTGAGAACGCTGCAAACACAGAGACATGAGCTGCATCTAACACGCCACCAGAGCCTTCCCGTAAATGTCTGAGAACTGATTCCAACAAGAATTTAGTCTCCGAGCAGAAAGGGATACATTTAAAAACTATGTGCATTAACTATACTTTTCCCCATAGAATCCTCACTTGGCATGAATAATTTACCCACTCTTATGCTAATGGGATCATGAAAGTATCCCCCTGTCTTCGTGCAGCTCTTCTCAGCTTTCAGTAATTACCCCACCCAGTGAAAATAACATGGCTTCCACATTGAACAGCCCACTAGTACCTGACAATCAGCAAGATCATGGCTGACACTGGAAGGATCTAGAACTGGACAGAGACACCCTCAGAACCCGAAAAGAAACACAACCACACAGTAGTCCTGGTAGAGGGTGAAGGTACATGGTTGGGAGGGTAGGGGGGTAAAGAAGGCTCTTCATCGTCAAGCCTGCCTTTCCTCTGCCTCGCCATCTAAATCTGACTTAAAGAAAACATGTTCTTTTTCTAAGGGCGAAAGACATCGGAGATCAGATCAGTTTAGAAAGAAAATCAATACGTGCTATCTAAGAAAAAAAAGATAGTTATCTATAGAACACATCTATATAAAGTATTTATTTTATCAGAACTTAAATATATATATGAATAAAACATAGATATGTATATGATGGGAAATTCCCTAAATGATACTTTTGGAGGAGAATGGGGGAAAAAAAGGATGACTGAAAAAAAAGAGGAGAAAGGAGAGAAAAGGAGGGGAAAAAGAAAACCAAACACATTTCGACCTCTGTCCACAAAACTCCATGTTAGGTAGTTCACTGTGTAAAAATTATCAGGCTAAAACATCTGGGAAAGAAAGCCATGAAACAGCAGGGAACGTGGCTGGTTTATTGTTTATCTTTTGTTTATGAGGCAGTATTCAAGTTTAATTACAACTCTAAATTAAACTCTAACTGGCATCAGGAGACATCCTTTTACATGACTAAGTTAAAAAAAAAATCTGGAAATCCCAATTCTGGATTTTTCGAGTAAGTTGATATATATAGGAATGACATGACTCAAAATTAACGGCAATTATAGAAAACTTTTAAGCTTTTATGGGCAACCGTGGCATGTTCCTAGAGCACGCATTTATTAGAAGACTTGAATTTTATTGCTCATGGCGACTGTCTAAAATGTCCTAAGAGCTTCAGCAGAACATACCTAAATGTTTGCTGATGATTGAAGGATGGGTTTCATTTTTATTTAATTTTTTTTGGCGGGAGAGAAAGGAAGTACCATATGAATATTTTATATAGAATACCTTCTTCTCTGGCCATGTCCAACTGTCGATTATAGTTGGAGAGAAAAAAAATGCTGATAACAATCAGGAGGAAGGAGATGCTATTGTATTTATCACAAGTTAGTGACCAGTTTGGGGTGAACTTAACTCTAGGAAAAATAAAAGTTAAAAAGCAACTAGCGAAAGATGATGCCAGATGGCGTCTGTCATATTGTATTTAGGGTTATTTTAAAGAGATTGCCACCACTATGAAAACATCCCATTGACAGAGTTTTCCTAGGCTGAATGAGAAATCCCAGCAGAGAATATTCAGGACCCTCAGTAAGTGGGTTTCCCCCTTCCTCCTTTAAATACATAACTGGAACATTTAAAGCAGAGAAAATGTTCTTTCATAACTGCAACGTAGTGTAAACTCAAAAGTGTCATGGTATCTTATGGATGTTTGACTATAAAGGCTTCCACTCATTTCTAAGGGCACCTTTGTAGATTTCAACACTACGGTTGCTAAATAACTGTATAATAACTAGATAAACATCTAGCTCTGGGATTCTAGCCTCGTTGCCCAGATGATAGATGGTGACATCAATGGAGGGGTCTGGTGGTAGAGTCGAGGGGAACCCTGCTGGCTTGTACAGCCCAGGGTCTCGAGCAATTAGTGGTATAGATGCTAGCGTGCTCCTGTATTTAGGTTAATCTGGGCCTGGCAACAGTATGGTTAACGTGTGTGTGGTGTGCACTGTGAGCTCAGCAGTTACTGGGCCAACTGTCTCGGTATTTCTGGGAATCCTGCCTATTCACAGTGCAGGGATTGTTCAATTGCTGCAAAATGTACAAAATGAATTTTACAAAAATGAATTGTAAGGAAGGCCCCATTACAACGATTTTACAGCAAAGATGTCAACATCAATTTTTCTTTCATGCATAGCTAATGATTAAAACAGCATATTCCATTTGCCTAAGACAATTTATTTCATATTGGCACATCAAAATATTGAAATACAAAGTTATCTTTACTCTACCCTCTTCATTCACTGCTGTTGAACCCGTACCATTGTTCAAACCAGGAAAAATAAAACAAACTTGGCACGAAATACTTAAAACAAAGGCTCATCAATATTCTCCAATTTGTCAACATCTCAATTACAGCACTGGAAAAAAATGTAAATTTCGTGTGCTCTAAACACTGAGGGGTCTAGTCTCTTGCCAATTCACACGTGTAGCTCGCATCAGCGTTAATGGGAGCTACACAAACCCATCAATAATAATAATACTTTGTACATATACTGTGCCTTTTATCTAAGGCGCTCAGAGTGCTCTAGGAACGAGGAGGCTGCTGCTTAGGCTTCACTCTGGCAAAGCACACAGTGAAACACAAGCATCTTTAGAATCAGCAGGTACAGAACGAGGGACCCCAGGCCTTATTATCAAACCCCATTTTTACTGACGGGAAGTCAGGCACAAAGACAGGCAGTTACTGCCCCAGAGCCCCGGAGTCTGCACCCTAATTCCGTCCTTGAAAAACCAGATTTCCTTCCTCATTCGAATGTGACTAGCAAGACAAACGCCCTCCCTTTGGCTGTTTTTCGAAAACAGAAAACCTAGTGAGTGAAAAGCCAGCTTCATATTCATACAGTTGACTGGTGTGTGGTTGGAAAGACAGTCAGACTGCAAATTTTCCAAGTTCATTTCTTACGATATTAAAAATGTCATTTTTTTTCCTCCTTTCGGTTTATCATGCAAACACCTATATGAAAAGATAACCTCTTGTCTGTGTACTACCTATAGCTCTTCAGTATCGGATCGTAGGATGAGGTGCTTTTAGGTTCCAAGGTATAGATTTGTTAGGATCCTTATTGTAAAAATATTCACAAAATTATAAAGAAACATAAATGCATGTATTGTTTTATAGCATATGGCTATTAAAGTTTAATTTAAAATGTGTATGAAAACATTGTATTTAGTACAATTCATCCCTATTTCTTCTGTTTATCATAATTTGTTTTGAAATGGAATCATTTTACAGTTTTCCATATGCCTGTTGTGCTAATAAATTCTGAAGAAGTAAGGAAGTCTCTTGTGAACTGCAAACCTAGATTCCAATGAAACATTATGATATATTTAATATGAAGAACATAAATTTCCCTCCCAGCCTTTCCATTCTACATCAGCCCTAAGATCTAGCCTCTGATAAGCATATGTGATTTCAGTCAATACCTCTGCTGACTTTGCCCTGCAGCAGGTGATTAATCTTCCCCCCGAAAGCTACTCCGGAGCCTTTTGGTGGAACAAAGTAGCAAAATATCTTGAAAACATGTTTAAAAGATTATGGGAGCAAAACATACTTAAGTCCGGCCTTAAAAATTTAGGGTCTGCTGTCAGAAACAAACAAAACAAAACAAAACAAACAAACAAACAAAAAACCCAGAACACCTTGACGCACGCATTGTAATAACCACTAACACAGTGGTGAGCCAGGTAGAAAAATTCTCTTTGCACCAACAGTCTCCATTTTACAGAAACAACAACTTTCCCCACTTTCTCTCAAACTTGAACACAGTTGCGGGAGAGGTGGGGAGAGACAGCCTTCCTAGTGCTTATATGTATAAGCCACCATGTCCATTCTTTAATCCCACAGAGATATGATTAAAGGAACAAAATGCTTGGGGGATCAAATCCTTCAGCAAGGGATAAGTGGGTGCGGCTACCCACAGCAAGGGGAGCTCAGTGTCTTGTTTCTCCCCAGAGGATGTCTTACATGTCTTCTCTCTTTTGACCAAAACTCCTTAATAAAACAAAACTGACTAACTAAAATGATAAAACTTCATGCTATGGTAGCTATTCCTTGCTCCAAAACCTACATTTTTTGCCTCTCCTGCTCTCTCTCTCTCTCTCTCTCTCTCTCTTTCTCTCTCTCCCTTCCTGTTATCCCTCTCACCATAACTCAACTAACCCAACAGAACCAGTCAGTTTTAAATTTCAGCTGGGACCTTGGTGACCTGTTAATGAATCTACAGAGAAGAGAAAAACTCACAGTGCTGAGTTATGCCTGGTGTCGCTAGCTGACATGGAGTCAGAAATGCTTGAAGCGTTAACGTAATTGCAAGAATGTGAAAAATGAAGCGCTGGGCTCCTGAGCCAAGCGAAAGGTCAGAGGGAGCCTCACACAGGAGAAGTTTCTGGAAGATAGCCTCATTAGGCCATTAAAGTCTGCTTCTCCTTCTTTCCCTGCACCCCACCCCCAGTTCCTGCAATGTTGAGGGTGTTTTGTTTTTATTAATAGATATTTCACCCCTTTGTGGTGGCCTAACTTGGAGCAGTGGGGAGGACTACGTGATCGAAAGCTTTCTGCATTTGACTCAGGGTCACTTGGAACCACAGTTAAACGTCTGTATTGCAGAACCACTATTGAATCTACGTACACGATACCTTCAAAATGTGTTAGAATGAAGTTTATTTTACAAACAGTCCTTCTGATGCATTCAAACCAATATACACATAGCTCACAAGTTCTCCTATAGCCATTTGATAGTGTGTCATTTGTGGGCCACAACTGGCTTAAAAAGACAGATCTGACTAGAATTCACTTACAGGTAAAAGACATCCTAAAAAGGCCTGTTTTCTAGATTCCCTTGGAAATTCAGGGGTCCAGAATCTCTGGCCAGAAACATGGAGGAGGGTAGATACTCACAGCACACTAGCAACTCCCTTTGAAATGTCCTGTATAATTACAGCTCAACCTGTAAAGCAGTATTTGACTTGGAAGCCTGTCTAATGCTTAAATATTGTGGCCATAAACAGAAACATAATAGAGATAAAATAGACCTAAGAGATCAGACACCATCTGATGTAAAATATTAAAAAGTAAAATCTATACACATCCCTGGACCACATTCAATAATGCATCTTCCTTTAAATGATCATTTTATCCATAGGAGAGTCATTCCTACCAATATATAACCTTCCCTGTTGTAAATGGTAAAATTCATTCCAAATTGCAGAAGGCTTCCTTGACATCTGTAGTTGTTCTCCTCGCCTTCTAAAACTCGATTTTTTTTTTAAAATTGGGACAAAGATCACTATGTCAGCTATATAGAAGCAGGGACAAGTATTATTGAAGAATTTTAAAATCCATCTTCCCAAAATAATAGTCTGCATAAATCTCTTCAACCCTCCCCCATCCCAGACTGGCATTTCTGGAGTTAATAAGATCAGACTTTTGCCTCTTACAAGCCTTAGAGGCATGGTTGCTTTAATTATAAAGAAGTCGTATCGTACATATTACAGGCAAATAGCCTTCACATAGTATAATTCCAACTACTGGATTATAACAGTTATGTAGGTCTGTCTTTCTAATATTCACCAAAGGAGTGTAGATAACCACATTTGTAAGAGAATTGGCAGAACCAATCAATTATTATTGCAATGTGGACTTAAAGATTAGATAACTCATTCTGAGTCTTTAAATAAAGTAACAAGAGGAACCCTGTCTTCCTACCAACCAGTCGGTAAACTCCCTACATCCTTACCTTCCCCTCTCCTGTTTACATGGACTGATACCGAGAAATGCGGAAGTTATTTTGGTCATGCCTAGTTTTGCACAAAGAAAATTCATAACTTCTTACCTTGCTCACTGCTGTTGTCTCCACTCTGGGAAGCATGGCCCCCACTGGAGGGTCCCGGGGTGCCTGCTGAGTGAGTTGAGGTCGCATCATCGTGGTCTCGCCAGGATGAAGGGTTCTGATGTCAGGATGCCAAGGAATTTTCCCACAGTTACCATTTGAGCCATAAATGAGGAACCATGAAGACAGACAGGCACAGGGGGAGAAAAAAAATGTGTACATATTAGTATTTTCAAAAGTGGCCACAGGCATGCTATTCTATGCCATCTTCTTCGGCTACATCAGTACATACATTTGTTAAATCTGACATATCTCTTCTAAGTGTGTACATCCTATTAGATGCAAATTTACACCTCAGTAAAGTTAACTTCTGAAGTGAGGGGAAACTGCCTTAAAATGTCTTTCTTAACTTTTCCATTATATGCAGGACACATTTTCCTGGTGTTCTCAGACACAAAATCCATCTGACCATGAGCCTCTACAAAGTTCAGTACTCCCTTCAAAAGAGTATGGGGTCAACAATGGATGGAGGGACAACCCCTTACACATTCAAATGCCTTGCCTTAAAATAGTCTGTCTGAGGGCTCCACATGCTATCAACAGGTAGACTGTATAAACAACAAGAGCAATAGCAATCGCGGCATCAATGTTTCATTGACCATCAAACCTTGCTTTAATTGGCACAAATGGTAATTTTTAAAAACAAAACCAATGTGGGCTACTCGCCACTTTGCCAGCAAGCTGAGACTTTCGCTTTAAGCGACTGAGCAGGGCCTTCTGGAAGAACCTCAAAGGTCTGCAAGGCAAACCAGGAGGTACCAGCTCATGCTACTTTGCTAATATATTCGTCTCCTGCTTCCCCTCCCCTTTCCTGATATTCCTAATACCACTGCTGTAGCTTAAAGGGAAACAGGAATTCTAATGTACAGGAAGGACTTTATCAGCACCACATGAAGGCAGGCAAGAGATGGAATTTCCTCTGGCAGACAGGGAGAGCAGGAGCCCCACATGAAACACAGCAGCCTTGGGGCCAACGCTGTACACTTGTCACCTATGTACTATGACTTTGACTACACCTGTGGACCTACAGGCAAGAGCACTCTTTAGGGGTTGGAGCAGACGGTGCAGGACAACATTTTAAAGACAGCACAATCTCTTAAAGCACAACAGCACTTTTTTTACTAGAATTGGTAAACAATAATTCAGAGCAAGCATAGGTCACCTACAAACCACGTGGCTAGGTGAAAGGAATCTCACTATGATACCAGGACACAGAGTTTATTAGGAAAATAATCAGCCTGTCATCTTTTCCCCAAGACTAAGCCCATAATGTACCTACAGCAGATAGTGCTACTGAAATAAAACCAGAAACCAAAGGAAGACAAATGAAGGAACAACAGCAGTGGACATTTTCTCCTACGGATCTTCTATAAACATATTGTACTTTAATATTTGGAATTTTGGCAGATGAAGACATGATCCAGATCTCTGTGATCAACATATCAACGTCGGTGTTGCTGGCGACACTGCCAGGCAAGCCATCGACTCAAAGTCAAGACCTTGAGTAGAAATCGTGACTTTAAGTATAATTCAGATTCAAATCTGTACAATAAAGATGTAATAAAAAAAAGAGGATTAAGGAATTCGGTGGGCATGGTAGCACACATCTATAATCCCAATATTTGAGGAGCTCAAGCAGGAGGACTGCCATGAGTTTGAGTCCGACCTAGACTACTCAGTGAAATCCAGCATCAAAACAGAAGGAAGGGAAGAAAGGGAGGGAAGACAGCAGGTAGGAAGGAAAGAAGGAAGGAAGGATGGAAGACAGAAACGACTGATTTGGAAATGAAAGTGAGAAGAATATGTTAGACCGAGTTATCTGCTGCTTTGATGTCTCTTTATGACAGGTATTTACTGCGTGGGGATCCCCTGAAATGCTGGACGAATTGCAGCAGGAGATGGAAGAGAGAGAGAGAGAGGCATGGCGTGTACTTATTCTGCAACAGCGCGGACTGCGGGACACTTTCCCTAACCAAACTTTCCAGGGTACAACAGCCGGTGAGGTTCGTTTTATGCACTGCAGGCTTTTTATTAAGCTGGCTGCTATAAAAGCTCCTTATCCCTCATGAAAATTACAATAATTAACCACTAACACCTCAGCTATGTTTTAAGGCAAATGTCATCCGACACTATTATATAATCGTTCGGATGGAGCTGGGACAGGTCTTTCAGTTTAAGCACTGACATGATGGGAGGGTTTTTGCACAAACGATTCCTGTAGCTGAAAAACACGGCTGAGTTCTTATCAGCCAGGCCTGGGCTGGACTTTAAAGTCAAGCCTCATTAATTCATAATTTAGCATCTCTCTCTCTCCGTGGCTTTCGCGAGCATGTGTCTTCTAAAGTCATACTTGTCAACATTACTAGAACAATGGGCTCCGCCAACCAAGTCAGGTCTTGGACTTTCAGTGTGGCCACCAAATTTTCTCAAGTTCTCTTATCTCCCACCCCCTATCTCTTCCCTCTTTTCCTCCTCACCTCTCAAAAACATACTCTGTTGGAAAAAAAAAATGGTGTCTCTTGTGCTACCTTCAGTGGAGAGACTGAAGCACACTGAGGAGAACCTTTTGTTAGCCATCTAATGTGAAGAAGGATGGACAGATCCCTCTGGGAGTTCTGGGGTAGAGACTCACCCCAAGATGTCTATATAAAGCTACAGATAGTGGTATGATCATATATAAAGACACACATGGGTAATCTGAGCAACATAAACAAAAACTCATCCTTCACCATTAAAAAAAAAAACAACTTAAAAAAAACCCCACAGCCTACATAAACAACATAAAGCATTACCCATAATACTGGGTTTTTCTTAGATCGAAATATTGTGAATAGCACAGCTTCCTTTTTTCCCCCCTCCTAGATAGTTTCCAAGTTTGCGTCCTTCAAGAATAACCACCTGGCCCTCTGCCAAATTAAAAGCAGAAGTTGAGTGAATCCTGAACCAACGTGATATACAAAAGCATGTAAAAACATATGACATATGTAGAAAAATATATAAAAGAGAATTGATTCCTACGTGCATCAGTGCAGATGAGAACTCGTGTATACACATTCCATAATACATGTCCTGTTCTCCAGCCAAAAATACCATGAAGACACCCCAGGGCAAGGAGGGAACATGTTTCTATTCCCAACGGATTTAATAATTGGGAGTCAAAGATGGCACTCCCCTTGTTCTTTATATAATTGCGTTAAAGAGCAGGGTTACCAGGAGAAAAGCAGTGAATACCGAGTAGCGCACAATAGGAGATGGGAAATAGATACAAGAAGCTCCGTCTCCAGGGGCAGTTTTTTTCTATTTGCTGGGCTACAGACTCACAGCTGATAATGCAAGTTGTAATTAATATAAAAGCAAGAGACAATATGGGCAGAGCTTGTAGTAGCGGGGCCATGGGAGAGCGCTCCGCTGCTTTCCCTGGCTTCTCATTTGCACAGGGCTTTCCCTAGAAAACACAATCCTGCCAGTGTTTTCTCCCTTGAAAGTTAAAAAAAAAAATTGATTTAGCACCGTCATTGAATTTTGCTAAATCTAGAAAAGAGAACAGAGAGGACAGGAGTCTCTGGGCACAAGAGGCGAATCCTCCGTGTGCGGCTTTTGTTGAGGTTGCAGATAGGCTGCAATTATACTTCAAACCAGAATGGCACTTCTGTGAGGGCTCTGCCTATAGGATAATACTTAATAAGTCCTAGCCAATTGGTCGTGTTTCCTGTATCAAAATATTCCCCACAGCGCATAGTTCATTCACGGGGTCACTGGGGTAAAATGCGCAAGCGTTTCCAAATAAAACCATAAAAGTAAAATGTCTTGGGCTTGAAGGAAACAGGAGCCACTATTGCATTTAAGAGTTGACAAAAATAAACTGAGCTCTTGTTTTTAGACTCCATATGAAAAGTTATTCTCTGCATGTGGGACCGGGGAAAAGACAGAAAGATAGAATCAACTCTTGGGACCACCTCTAACAGGTCATGTGACCGGGAGCGATCGCTCCTTTGACGTCCTTTTGGACATGTCATTTATCTCTTTGGAATTATGAAGTCATACAAGATAATTCCCAAGGTCATGTCCACTTATGTCCATTTTGAAAAGTACTTTAAACATAGCCAACATTTTTTTTTCTAAAACCCATATAACTATATAACATAAAACCGAGAAGTATACAGGAAGCATGAAAACACAGATATGCATTCATAGGTACACAGTAGCAGAAAACACAGCCAAAGACATGCTCATTCGCTGAAGAGGTACACAGATTCATCTGACTTGACACATTTAAACCACGAAAGGAAGGTATATTTGCGTCAATACTTCCCATTAATATGAAGTCACTTATGTCGTATGGCTTTACAGTCCTAGTTAACAGTGTGGACAGAACTCTTTTTAAAAAGATGTAAGCACTCTTCTCCTTGGGCATGCAAGTGCACAAGTTAAAAATGTTCATGGAAGAACTGGGATAAATGCTGGGACTTCAACTTGTTGACTGTGATGTTGACCAAGAACCCGGGACACCAGTGTGGGCTTTTAGAAGCCGGAGTCTCTAAAAATGTAACTCAAGCTGGAGATTTTGCCTCAGCGTTTGCAACATTGCACAGGGCTTTGGGAATTAACGCATAAGCACATCTCCCACAAGGGCAGCCTCCTTTGCAAATGATTGCTCCATTGAGTGGTGGACTCTCGAAGACAAAAACACATTTGCTCCTCCAGAGAGGGTTTGAAAATGCTTTCTATGATTCTGAAGTGTGCCGGCATATCCCCTAGACCAGTCGGTACATAAACAGCCAAGACAATGATGTCAGATAACACCAAGTCTTCTCATGGCATTGTGAATGTCTACGTGACTGTCAAATGTATCTAGGATCCATGTCACCACGTTTACACTGAAGACATGCTCCAACTGCACAACCTAAATAACTTAAATGACGTAAATACTCTTGATGAGAAATAAACAGGAACGCTACCAACAAGCAGACATTTCGGCAAATAACAAATAACAAATAACAAAAAGCCATGTCTTCTATCAGGGTCCTTAAGAAGGGACCCTGAGTTCCAAAGTAAAACTTCCCAAAATTCGGTCCCAGGGAGGGGCTTTGAATAAAACACAGCCTAACACCTAATATCACACCTCCGTGTAAGAAACCAAGAGACAAAAGCAATCATTCATGTTATTAATGTGAATATCCAATCTCATTATTCTCCCTTCATCGTCAATAGACCAAGCACTCAAACTCAAACCTCTCCTCGCTGCGGCCATCACTTCGAGTTTTTCAAGTAATAATAGATTTTCTCTACCAGCACTTGACCATTTTCTGTCAAGAGCAAGATTTTGGTAATTCTCTCTGCTTACCTAACCCATTCAAAAAAAAAAAAAAAACTGTAACAACATAAATATCCTTGACATATTCACAAACGCAAAACAATAGTAGCATATGTTCATTGAAACTACAGCCCACAGAAATGAAAATAAAATGCTATTTTCTTATGATGTTTTCAGAGCCAGCCAATTTTAAGGTACCTGCCAATTCATATTAATTCACATAACTATATTTTCTTTACTTATTTCTTTCAAAGCAAATGAAATGGAGGTGCTTGGCACCATGAAGAGGAGGTGGCGTAACTATAGGACCATCTGCATCGCAAACAAGTGTAGCTAGGAGAATATATTTCAAACACGTATATCTCGAACATATAAACTTGATATAAAGACATAGAATATCTTCATTCATAAATATTATGATGATACATACTTATCTGTACTATATCTAAAAAAGTTGATCTCAAATTATATAAAATAGAAAATTTGGATATTACTTTTTTTTTTTTTAGTTTACTTCAACAGTCTAGGAAAAACAAAATTGCTTTACGACAGTTTCCAAGTTGAAACTTTTTTTAAAAAAGTTTTCTTGACATGTTTGTTTTAAACATGATAAATTTGAATGTCTGGGTAACTTAACATTAGCTGCAGCTGGAAAACACAGTTGAGTTTCTTTTGATTATTATCTATTTTTCCCTCAACAGTATTCTGAAAAATAGTAGAATAGCCATTTGCTAGTTGCAACAATTATCCTTATGCTATAGTAAGATGATGAGATAAAACACATCCTATGGTTAAAAAAAATAAGCATTCCTCATGAATTGACTTAACACAGTACAGCAACCAAAGCTGCACGCTTCATTTTATCCTTGGTTCCAAACTTCCCCTCATCATTACACACATCACATTTGCTAATAATAAATGAACAAACCCAGCATCCTCACTGAATGTAAAGAATGGAATGCAAGACCCTTATGGGTCTTCTTTTAATGCATCTATGTTGTATCAGAAAACTTATGTGACTTTATAGAAGATGAAATTAGCACAATACCTGGTCATAATATGTAAAAGTCACACCTAAAAGTCTGTTGAAAATACTAGCTTTGAAGGTATTTATTCAGTCAACTGCCTTCATTCATTTATATTTTTAAGTATTTTAATAAGGGAATGGAAAACTATATTGTGCTTAACATCCTGCCCTTGATAGGTCTTTCATTGTTTTTCAATGCATAGAACTACAAAGTTAGTATTTCATTTTTTCTTTCACTCTTTCTCTTCGCTCCCTCTTCACACACATAGATACACACACACACACACACACACTCACACACACACTCACACACACGCGCATGAACGCACAGTGTAGCTTGATACCACTTAATAAGGATAGAGGTGTATGTGTTTTTGGGGTGTCAAACAGCTGTCACAAACTGTCACCTCCACAAGAGAAACCTTGGCACACAATAAATGAAACCACACTCCTTTTTTTAGCTGTCATTATTCATAGCCAATAAGTTGAACCGCTCACGGCATTTCATGCGCAAATAAAACCACGACGTAGCTCAGTAGATCAGAATAGTGGGCCAACAGAGGAAACAGGGAAAACAACACGCTGTCTGGGCCCTACTGAAGTGGCTGATCATCACCCTGTACCACTGTGCAGCAAATGAGATCCAGCCTAAGGCAAGGCATTAAATATGCATATCAAAGCAAATGAAAAAAATAAACCTGATGACTCAAATTGAACACATTTATATGCTGAAAATGTCCCCCTTACATCACTTTCAGGTAGGGGTTCTGTGGTCTTCTCCCTCTCTTGTGACTGAGGGGGCTGAGGGAGGACAAGTTTGTAGGAAAGGGTGAAAAGCCTTAGAAGGGATGCCCTTTGTCGGGCAGGAGGGGGTGGCCTAGGAACAAACGCAGTCAATATGCCCACGGTACCTAGAAGGCTGCAGAGCTTTCAAGGTTTTCTCGCTCGTCCCGCATGAAACACAAGCATGTGGCAGACCTTTCCATTTCCCACTCAGTATGCTGGTGGAACAAATTATTGCTTCATTTCAAAACAAATAGCAGGGGGCTAAAGCAAAAATGCTGTAGTTCAGATCCCTAGGAAATAAAAGGCTTTAAATTATGACGCCCAATGAGGTGGCAAGCCCTCGTGGATTCAAAATAAATCAGTTGTCATATTTACTTGATTGGGGGCTTGAAAGGGTAGCAACAAATGCTCCAGTTGACTCTTTTATCCGAAGATGATGATTGTTAAATTACTCAAGCACTATTCTCTTAGGTACCACCTCCTTCTTGAGTCTGTATTTAAATATTACGATGGCTTCACAAATTAGCTTTGTATATCAGCCAGTGCCCTAAACTGCCTAGTTTATCTTATTTCTTCTACATAAACATCAGCACCCCCAACTCCATACATCCAGCAGAAAAGCCATTGTCAAGAAACTGTTGTAGAAAACCAAGTAGTCACAACCCCACAACATAACAAGAAGAAAAAAAAAAAGCTTTTGATGCAGAAGCAACTAGGGACCTCTCATGCTCCAAACCAGCAGATACAGCCCTCTCTGTCCCCCACCCCCATAATACAAATGCATACAAAGCCATAAACAGAAAGGTGATGAAAATAAGTAAAGAGCAAAAATAAGTAAATATTTATGACGTGAACACTCCTCTTGAGCCACAAGAACACACACTGCAGAGACACAGAGAAGCCAAGGAACTTCCAACAGCTGCTAGACCTATATGATTTTACTTAACACTTACTTGCAAGGTACAAAACCGCGGACGACTTCCCCCAGCACCATGGAAACAGCTAAAGGTAAGGACAAGTGCAGGGGCTTTTAGCAGCACAGCATTGATTCTGTATCAGAACTGGACATCCTACGCCATGGTTTTCTTTCATTATTGGAAACTTGTAGACTGCTGTCTCACGTAGTGCAAAGGTTAACCTTTCAAATCAATGGCTACTTCTTTGCAAAAACTTTTGGTAGAGGGAGAGGAGAACTCACAGAAAAGCTATTCACCCCCCTTTATACTCAGGAATTTGGGGGTGGGAGTGCAAACTGCCTTCAAACCTCAATGCCTGTTTAACCCCTATGAGGTGTTAATATTTCAGCTATGAAGTTATCCAGACTACGGCCTGTATTGTTTAGGTTGTGAGTTCAAATGAATGTATAGACACTCTGCCCTCCACCTCCATGCTCGAGTTCCCAAAATTATACTGCTATTCACACTTACTCTTTAACCTCAGCACTCCTGCCTTCCCTACCAGCCCTGCCAGCTGCAATCCTTCTCCTTGCTTCTTCTTCTTTAGATTGTGAGCATCACTACATATGCTTTTTCTTCCCTCCATCAGATTCACTCGACGAGTTCCAAAATAGGATTAGAAACAGAGAGAATAGAAATCTCCTTTCCTGGCTTGACATCCACGGGCATCTTCTAAGTCACCAACTGTTGAAGTGTTAAAGTGCAATCACTAACCTATGGTTACTCAATCTTAATTCCCTTCAGCGTTCTGTAATACAGTGTTAAAAATTGGTTCATCAAGGTTGCTGTCCTTTATTATAGAGATGCTTCAGGCACTTGGCAATAAGTCCATATTCTGACAATAAGTTTCTACGAGCTAAAAGTCCTCAGAATTATAATGTGTTCATTCACTCTTTTTATTGTTAATACACTGCAAAATTGCCAGGAATTCTCAGGATTGTCTTCTCTGGGAGAGAAATAGCCCCCCATCTCCCAGACGTCTTCTTGCTCTCATTCCCCCACCCCATGTGCCTGCTCCATTCCTTCCTCTCCTACTAACTGCCTTGTCTCTAGCTATCTCTGATGCCTTGATTACACACAGAAAGAAACCAGGAAAGACAAAAAACCATCCTTTCAAAAAGAGCACTTGCTAACACCCAAGCCCCAGGTCCAGGAAACTTCGTACATTTAAAGCACAAATCAACTCTACCACCTCCTTGGTTCTCTGACTCTCAACATAAATAAGGGCAGGTCCAAGAAAGAGGAAACGAAAATAAAGGCCACAACACTGGTCGTGAGACAGGGAAGGCAAACTCCAAAGGCGACCACACCATTAGAAACCAAAACAAGTGAGCTCAATACCACAAGGTTTTAGAGACATGCTTTGCCCAGTGGCTTTCAGAGAAGGCCACCGGCTCTGCACACTTACGTGGTCGGCGAGATTTGTGGAGGAGCCTGAAAGTTCTTCATGATCTGACTTGGAGCTTCCATCTCTCTCGTCAATCACGAGGTCAATGGGCATTTTCCCCTTCAAGCAACTGATGTACCGGTGGCAGAAGTTGTCACACAGTTCGTGGACCTAGGAGGAGGGTCATGGCCGCGGTTCAGCTCAGATTGCCTTTATAGGGTTCATTTTGAAAGAGGAAGACTATTGGGTTGCAGGGTTACATTTGTGAGGAGCAACAATGTGATGCCTTCCAAACTAACTCTAATTAAGGGGTGTAGGAGCTGAAGGCAAGGAGACAATAGAGCAACTGTGGCAAGATAGTATTCGCCAGAGACTCCCCTGAGCAACAAGTTACAAGAAAGAAAGAAGCTGGACTGAAAACAACTGGGTTCAGATGAGGAGAGCAGAGATGAAAATATGACATGATAATAACTCGGAAACATGTACACCCTAGAACTGGGGGCACTTGAGATTTCATCAGCAAGGTGTTGTGTATGTTTCCTGGGGAAATGATTGATCGCCATATCAGTACACAGACACCCCCAAAGAGGGCTATTCCTTCTGCTTGCACCCAGTTCGGGAACTCTGGGCCTAGGGTAAGCTGAGCTAATAGAGACACAAGTAGACATTGTGAGCAGCAACACAAACGGTTCCTGCTGTACTTCAAATAATCCTGAATGCCTGGGGGTGGGGGGCTTTAAAAGGCATGGCTGCCCTGATTCCCCCATCCTCTGAGGCCCCTGGGTTGAGAAGTCTATAAAGGAAGAAAATAGGACCGTGATCAACATCTCCAGATGAGTAATCTTTCATCCGGGAGGCATGTAACATTCCAGTCATCTGGCTGAAAGAATGCGGGGGTCATCAAAATGGGGACTGTTGTTTTCTGCTTACCTTTTCCAACTCCAGAAGATGAAACCTTAGTACTTGTATTGCTTGTATCATCTGAAAGGGAAATTTAAGAGAATGGAGTTAGGGTTCTGGGATGTGCAAATGTGTGTGTGTGTGTGGGGGGGTATGTTGAGGGAATTGGGCAGAGGAAAAAGAAACCAGCAGGTGGCCGGGCAAAACCCACACATCAAGAAATAAAAAAACCAAATGATTACTGATCATCTCTGCCTCATTGACCACAGAGGTGGGAACTATGATAAGGGGTGGCCTTAGTATTCATTTCTTCCCCTTAGGCTCACAGTGTGCTGTTGGTAAGGGGTGCTTTTCTCCCACCAGGTCTTCTTATTCCATGCTAGTCTTCCTTTACTGTCTCCTCCTACCATCTACCTCAGGTCAAATTGGAAAAGGAGGAGGAGGGAGAGATAATCGAATAAAACAAGGTAATAAGAGTTCTGAAGAGAAGAGAAGAGAAGGGGGGGGGGGAAGCCATTTCTTTGGATAGAAAGGCCTTTTAGAACAGCAAACCCGGAGCAAGCCTCCTCTCAGAAGAAGGAAATACTCCAGATGAATGGGGAGGCAGGGCCTTTGAAAGAGGATTTAAGTACTTTTAATATTGAAATCCTGCAAATTAGCAAAAGAATCGCACCTAAAAGTGGCCTGCGCGGGACAGCCCCTCACCCCACAACCCATTCCCAGCCCGCCCTCGCCCTCGGCTGCCCAGCGGTTATTTCCTTCGGGACTGCAGCCTGGGGCTCGGCCGCCTTCGCCGGCCCCGCAGAGGAAATAGCTCCCTTCTTGCGGCTTACTCCCGAGGCCGAGACCTGGGAAGCATCCCCACTCGCCGGCTTGGCGCCACGGCGCCCGCTGCTACCTCGGTGGGTTTCTCATCCCCTGAGGTCCGTCCGGTCCCTGGCTCGCCCCTAGCCCCTCAGGAGCTCTAAATGGGTCCCTTCCCGTGTGCTTCCCTTGGAGGGCTCTGAAGCAACTCCCTGGAGCTCCAGGGGCAAATGAGAGTAACTCTGAGCTTGGGATGGGGCCGAGGCTGGGGACAAGCAAGAAACAGAGAACCTTACCAAATTATCCAGCTCTGGGTTTGAGGAAAAAAGAGGCTTTTCAGCACGAACCTATAGGAAGTAGGGAGAGTCAGCATGAATCTTCAGCCCATGTAAAAAGAGAAAACCTTGTCGGCACTGTTCTGGACTGAGGCAGCGGGTGCTCTGGAAGGGCTGGGGCAGAAGAGAGGGCAGGGGCTTTGGTAAAATACGAGAAGCAGTTTGGTGTCTTAAGTGAGTGGGGTCAGTGGAGAAACAGCAGGGCCCGACTCGGTGGGGAGAGCCGTGCCCTATTCCAGTTGTAGCGGGGAAGGCTAGGCGGCTCGCGGATTCTCAGAACCCGCTTCTGCAGCCGAGCCAAGGGCTGGGTCTCCCCACCTCCCGCACCTCCACGCCTGTGTAGACCTCTCACCAGGCTCCTTGCTTCCTTTGCTCCCGGGCACTCCCAGGACCCTCCCAGCCCCTCTCCCCAATTCTTGTTCAAGTAGCTGCAGGCGGGGAAAAGGCCAAGCCCCAGATTAGGAGCAGGTCAACTTTAATTCGAGGGTCGAGCCCCAGTATTCCTGACTGGGGGGAAAAACAAACACCCATATTTATCTCCGTTTCCAATTCGCCTCCAGGCTAAGGGATGGGGAGGAGGCGCGGAGTGCGGACTGGGCCAGAGGAGCAGATCGGGTGTCCTGCCTTTTCCTCCACTTTCAAGTCAAGCTCGGAGGAAAGGGGAGGGAGGGTGAAGGCCTGCTGGGGGGTGGGGGTGAGTGGGTCAAGAAGCTTGGACCTGCTTGGCGAAGACCGCGATGTCCTCGTTGAAGGAGTCGGAGGAACAGACGTCTCCGCCGGCCACTCCGGGTTCCCGGGGAGTGCAGGTCGCCAGCTCGCACTTCTCAAAGACCAGTGCTAACAGAGGAAACAACGGGTGCCTAACGGGCAGCGCCACGCAGAGACACACGCACGGAGACGGGGTGCAGAGGGGAAGGAGCAAGAACTGTAATCAACAAGTTTGGAGGGTTTGCATTCTTTCTTTAATACAACAGGCACGCAACACACTACACCCTCAATCAGCCGAGCCTGGGCCACAAACAGAAAGGAAACAGCCTGGCCTTTTCCCTTGAATCATAGGTCTTTTCAGATCAGCCCCGAGAAGCCCTCGGCCACTTTAGCCCACCAAGTAAACATACAATCATTTAGGGTGTAATGAAATGATCAAAAGCCCATGCAATACAGAGCTCGGGGTTGGTTCAGATCCCACTACTCCCTCCAGAGGTGCCTGCCACCCTACCCTGACCTCCAGAACACCGAACACTATTTGAATTTTTTCCCCCACAATCTGAATTCATCTAACGGGCATTTAGACGAGGCCGAGGGCTTCACCTATGTACACAACAGAGTGACATTTCCCCATTTTAAGAAAGTGCTCTAATCTTTCCACCGTTTGCTTCATAAACTTGTTCACTTTGCTGGTAGTGAAGCTCCGGTGGTAGGGCCAAAATAATAAGAATGTTCAACTCAAAACAGCTACCTTCCTAAGACCACATTTCTCCCAGCGTTGCAGCGCACAAGAATAAATAAACCTCGTTTCAAACTTGGAAGTGTGCAAGCCGGGTGCGTACGCCCTTTGTGTTCCTCCGGGAGGCTTAGCTACACCTCGGGATGCTTGAGGCCTCAGGCTTTAGGCTCAGTTGCTGTTTACCCACTGTCCCCTCCCCTCGGCGTCCCGCCGCCTTCCCCACCTACCCTCAGCCGGAAGAACCCGGGTAGTACACGCTTGGACCCTGCTCGCCCACCCCTCTCCGAGCTTTCCGAATATAAAATAATTTCCAGCCATTTCCCTGATTCCCCCTAAGAACGGCTGTGTGCAAGCGGCAGTCTCTTCCACCCGGCTGCACTTCAAGGTCTGCCCCCTTTATTTACAGAGAATTAAGAAGTGGGTGATTAGGACTTCCTGGCCGACAGAAGCTGCCCTGATTCCAGCTCAAGCAGCGTTTAGTGACTCCCAGGCCCTCAGTAGGAAACAGAAAGGGGAGGAGAGGGGAGAAAAAAGAAAGAAAGAGAGAGAGAGAGAGAAAGGAGAAAAGAAAAAGGAAACTGGAAGTTTCTTCTCTGACTGCAGCAAACTTTCCTCTTAGTTAAGGCCTCTGTAAGGCAGCCTGGGACATCCAACAGTGCGTCTTTTGGCCAGGAATCTTGTCCTTAGGGAGAAGGCCCGGCCAGCAAGATTTGAGGACTTAGTACTCAACCGGGACTCTGGGGTCTGGAGAGGCCGAACCAAGGGAGTAGAGGAGGTTCTATTTTTCTCGTCTGTGACTCAAGGGACCGGAAAGCAGGCTCCGTCCTCGGTCTTTCTCTACTGCAAGCAGTTCTCCCATGCAGCATTAAGACCCACTTAGCCGCCCTGTTCACCCCACATCCACCACCCCCGGAGATAAACACACGCACTCACGCACACTCACACACAGTAAGCTGGGTCCGGGGGTCGGTTTACCCGTAGATCGCGTCCTTGTCTCTTTTCAAGGCATCGTTGACAGCAGATCCCATGCTGGCTGGCATGACATTGGGGTGCGGGGCGTGCGCGCCGTAATGCTGCGTGGCGTGGAGCGGCGGCCCGTGGTTTAGGTGGTGAACCGGGGGGATCGGGCGCGGCGCGTGAGGGTCTCCGTACATAGAAGCGGGAACCCCTACTCCGTCCATCCCGCCGTAATGGGGCAGCTCATCGTACTGTCAAAGCCCGACAAGGGGGGTGGGGTGGCAGAGAGAGAGAGAGAAAACCCAGGAGGGCAGAGGCAGGAAAGCAAAGAAACCCGGAGCAGAGAAGAGAGAGAGAGAGAGAGAGAGAGAGAGAGAGAGAGAGAGAGAGAGAGAGAGAGCGCAGAGGAGTGGGAATCGGATAGAGAGGAGGGGGGGAGAGGGAGTAGGACGGAGGGAGGAAGAAAGAGAGAGAGAGGGAGAGAGAGAGAGAGAGAGAGAGAGAGGAGAGAAACAAAAATAAAAACAAAGTCAGAGAGAAGAAAAGTACCAGACACAAGTTGAACACACTACAAACCAAACCAGCAGAAACAACAGAGTTGAAAGTTGGGAGAAGACGTCTGTAAATTTTAAACTGAAAAAGTCTCAGCCGAGATCAGCATTCAGAGAAGGGAGATCAGGCCGGGGAAGCCGGGGGCGCAGGGAGGCCCCGCTCCCGCCGGAGGCTGCAGAATCCCAGCGAGCCAACCAAGGGAAAAGTGGAGTTAGCTAGAGAAGGAAGCCCGGGATCCCACCCCTAACCCCCCTTCGCCTCCTCTAGGAGATCCAATAAATCAAAGGGCGAAATGAAACAAAATAAAGAGAAGAAAAACGCTAATAATCAAGCCGAGAACGCCAAGGACCAGAAAAGACTAGGGCCGGTGCCTCCCCGGGGGCTGGGGGCAGAGGGTGGGGAGGAATAACACGAAAGTTACCAGAAACATTATTTAGCAGCGGATTCCCTGCGTCCTTGTCAAATTCAGAGACAAAACAAGCAGCCCAGGCTAGTCTAGGCAGCGCGGCCCCAGCGGCGGCCCCGGCGGCGGCGCCGGCTCCTACGCAGCCCGCGCCCGCCCGGAGCCGCGCGAGCAGCGGCGAAAGAGGCGCAGCAGCGGCGGCAGGAGAACCCGGGGAATCGCGCTGCCGGGGTAAAAGCTGGAGCGAGGCGAAAGCGTGTAACAATTGCACACACGTACACACACACATACGCGCGCGCGCGCGCACACACACACACACACACACACACCACTCACACGCATTCGCCGCCCGCCCGCTCGCACAGCGCTGGGACACGCGCGCCCAGACACGCACACACGCACGCACACACACTCTCACACACGCAGAAGCACGGGGAGGGGGGGGGAAGAAGCCGATGAATAATTTTGCTACTATTTTTTAAAATACTGGCCGCCATCACCAAGCAGGAGCAGCAGCCAGCTTGAAGGGAGAGGAGGCATGGGGCAGGGCCCTGTAGGAGAGGATTTATATCTAGGTAAGTGTTGGAGATTTAAACCTACCCTTTGCGCCATCAGTCTGCGCTCCAATAAACTCCTGGATGTGTCGTATATTTAAAATCCCAGTCCGGATAAGAAAGTGAGCTAGGCTGAAGAGTCTTTTTTTTTTTTCCAAACCAAGGAGACTTCTCCCAATTTTCCAATGTTATTTTTTGGGGGGTGGGGAAAAGCCCAGTCAAGAAAACGAAGATTTTTTTTTCAATGATATTTCTTCTTTTTCTCTTTTTTTCTTTTCTTCCTCCTCCTGATCTTCCTCCTCCTCCTCCTCCTCCACCTCCTCCTCCCCCTCCCCTCCTCCTCCTCTTCGGTCCTCCTTTATCCCGTTTTCTCTTCTCTTCCTCTCAGTTGGAAAAAAAAAAGAAAAAGAAAAAGAAGAAGAAAAAAAAATTGTCAAACCCCCGAACTGAAGGTTATGAGCGGCCAGTCAGCAGCCCACATGTAACCGAACTGTCGAGTTTCATGGCTTTTTGCCACTCCAGCTGTCAATCAAAGCCCGGAATGTCAAGGTAGTGAATGAATGATGGTTGATGATGATGAAGAGGAGCAATCTTTCAGACTCGTTTTTTTTTTCTTCCAGTAAAACTCCGCGAGGGGTTTCTTTTTCTTGAATTTTTCCTCCCTCCTCCCCCCTCTTTTAGCTTTGCCCCTAAAATAGCTCTAATATGATCCTCTCTCTTAAAAGTATTGTTCAAAGAAAGCAAGGAGAAAAATCAAGAAAAAAATGAATAGTTTGCAAAAATTGGACTTCCTCCCCCCCTCTCTGGTAAGTATTTTGTCTCTCCCCCTCTCTTTCTCGCTCGCTCTCACTCGCGCTCGCTCTCTCGCGCTCTCTCTCGCGCGCGCTCTCTTTCTCTCTCTCTCTTTCTCTCTGGGAGATGAGTGAGTGTCAGTAGGTGTTGGCAGGTTGGCTGCAGCCCGGCTTATAGTAGAGCCTCAGTTTGGCGGCGCGGGTCGGCGGCGGGAGAACGAAATGACGGAACCCGGAAGTCGTGGTGGCCATAGCCCGTCGTGCAGCGGAGACACATCCCGGGAGTGGGGAGCTGGAGCGAGGAGGAGCGCGCAGCGCGGAGCCTCTGATATGCAGCGAGTGCGGTCGGACGGCTGGAGGGGGGGGGGGGGGGCTGAGGGGGAGGGGAGGCTGGAGCCGGGAGGACCGCAGCAAATCAGCAAGCCTGCTTCTCCAGGGGGACGACTCGGCTCGGGAGGGGGGGTAGAGGGGAGGGAGGGGGATAAGGGAGGGGGAAAGGGAGGGAGGGTGGGAGGGGAGAGAGAGAGGGAGAGAGGGAGGGAGGAAGAGAGAAAGAGAGAGAGAGAGAGAGAGAGAGAGAGAGCACGCGTGATTGGAGAGGAGGGAGGAAGAGAGATGTGGAAGAGGACAGGGAGAGCACAGACAGGAAAACTGCTGAAAGCCACAGGGAAAGTACGGTACAGCCTCAGATATTTTTATTTGAAACTTACTTCTAGTTTATTTCCCCACCACTCCTCTTGGCTCCTGCCTAACTGGGTCGTGTTGGGGATGTTTGGCATGGCGCTCACGCTTTTGTTCGTTTTAATTCCGCGGCCCCCTTCTGCCCGCAGATTCCTAGGTCCAGAAGTCTCCAGCTAACAGCCTAAAGCAGCAAGCTCAGCCGACTGTACCACCGCGGGGCTAAATTTGTTGTTGTTGTTAAGTAGCACTTTTTTTCCTAGAGCAGATGCAGAGCCCTTGTTGTCAATATTCATTTCGTTTTTCTAGTACAAGATGGGAGCAGCTTAACTCGGAGCGTGGTCCCGCGGCGAGCTGCAGACAGTGGACCACCTCGGAGAGTCTAGGGGTCCTGGGCGCAATCTGGAAGGAGGAAGTGGGATGAGAGTTAGCGGGGTAGGAGTTAGCAGGGATCGAGTTGTTTGTTGTTTACCGAGGTAGCCAAGCGGCGTGTGAGTGTGAGTACGTGTGTGTACACGCGCGCGAAAGCGCGCGACCGGTGTGAGCCTACAAAGTGAATCTTGGCTCTGGGAAGCACCGGAGGAGAGCGATTAAAGAGCAACTGGAATAGAAGATACTCGCGAGGAGTGACTGGCGCTCGCTGCCCAGCTTTGTTGTGGTTGCCCTGGGCGCAGCGGCAGCTCGGTAGTAACGAGGGCTAAAGGCCGAGTTAATTACACCGGGTGGATTTCGCTGGGCGGGGACGATGGGACTGGCTCCTATCGAACTTTTCCCAAAAGGAAAAGGAGGCAAGTGGGGTTAGAAAGGTAAATACCCGACAAGGTTTTTTGGTAGAAACTTGTTCTGGCCGGGGTCCCGCTCAATCCCTGGCCGGAGTTCCAGCTGGCTTTACCTCTGCGCCGCTGCTTCCCGGAGGCTGCGTGTCAATCAGGCAGAGCCGAGAGCTGGGGGCGGAGCTTTGGTCACCCGGCGCGCCGAGCCGGACTCACCCTGCCGCCACCCGGCAGCTGGCTGAGCGACCCTGCCAGGCACGGGGAGCGCGCCCTCTCCCCAACTTCTCACCCTCGTCTGGGGTTCCGGGCCCGAGGCCCAGGGACTGCTGCTGTTAACCGCGGCCTCCCTTCCCAACTCTGAAACCATTCTGTTCCGTAGAAAGCAGCGCCTCCTAATCGGCTGGCTTTGACTGGACTTTCTCGTGGGGGCGGGGGTGGATGGGAGTGGTTAGGAAGAGTAAAGTGGTGCGTGTGTGTGTGTGTGTGTGTGTGTGTGTGTGTGTGTGTGTGAGAGAGAGAGAGAGAGAGAGAGAGAGAGAGAGAGAGAGATCGGAGACACACACACACACACACACAGAGAGAGAGAGAGAGAGAGAGAGAGAGAGAGAGAGAGAGAGAGAGATCGGAGACACACACACACACAGAGAGAGAGAGAGAGAGAGAGAGAGAGAGAGACCTTCTTTTTGACCCACTTTGCATCTTGGTTTCTTCTTGAGCTTCTGAGCATCCCAAACTAGCTAAGACCACCGCTTGCCTAGACTCATTGCAGAGTCTGAGGAAATTTGGCCTCGTTTTCCTAGGACTAGGGAATGAGCTCCGGAGGTCAATAAAGCCCTCCAAAAATGATGAATGATTGAGCACCTGTGATGATGATAGTGATTACCAGAGCAATTAAACAGTTTGATTAAATGAGCCATCATAACAATGATGTCTGCGGGAAATCAGCCCTCTCATATAAAGACAGTGTGGAGGGGCTGGCAGAGGCGCAGAGAGCGCGCCAGGAGAGGGGCCGCGGCCCGCGCGGGGTTGACTCCCGTGGCCAAAGCAGGGACGGCGGGCTCTGGGAGCAGACTCAAGCCTAGGCTTTCCGACTCGGTTCTTCCCTGGCTTCAATCCTAAGACACCCGACCCTTCTGAAACCTGAAGGACCACAGGGTCCTTTCCCTTCCCCCTCCCCCTGTTTTTTTCTCCCTAGAAGAACTCCAAGATTACAAACATCCACTTCATTTGACGCTCTTACTCGTCGACACATAAGAAAAGGTGAGTAAAAGAAAAGGAAAAGTTGTCTTCACATTTTTATTTCAAGGGGTGGGGGGGCAATTAAACATTCTCAGTTTAGCCGCCTAGGAGTAAAGAGAGACAGAGAGACAGAGACAGAATTTGGGAGAATTTCTGGCCTGACTAACCACTATTTTCTGCCTCGCGGAGTTGTGGATGGTAATGGGTCCAAGTTGTCGGTCCAAGGCGGCTGGAAGAGTTCACACTCCGTTTTAACTCTTCTAATTGTTCTTCATTTCAACATTGACTATTTATTAATGCCAGGATGATTGTTGCTATTTTAAAGTCCGGGTTAGGTAAAAAGTTTCTTTTTCAAAAGGACTCCAGTTTCCGAGAGATAAACGCTTTCGCCTAGAACAAGTTCATGAGAAACCTCTGTCTTTTAGCTAAGCATGCTTAACCCTTTTTTTTCTTTTTCTTTCTTTCTTTTTTTTTACACCACTACTCACCCCTTACCCTATTGATATAATAAAGCGATTTAGCATCCCGGTGACCTTTATTTAGCAAAACTTCACTAGCATTAAGGTTTCTACCTGAGTAAAAATTCAGACAAATTAACTATTTCTGTGTTTTAAAGGAATCGTGGAAGAAATAATGGCTTGATTAGCTGGTGGTGATTTGGGGTTTTATTAAAGAAAAGCGTAAACCGCTTCCTACGATGGGCAGTGCAGAGAGGGTCTTTAACCCGAACCCCTCTCTTCCTCTTTCACCAGGGAATTTCTTATGTATTTTGTCTGATACATTAAAGGAAACAGCAGGACTATCTGTTGAATATAGGGGGCAGAAAGAAAGGGTATTTTAAGATATTTTCAGAAAAAGAAATAATTTTTAACGAGATTTTTAGTAAGAAGTGTGGGATGGTTGGAAATCCCACACTACTGAAGAACAGCTGTATGCCTCTGAAATACACTTTATCTAAAAGGAGGTGCTGTTTCCTAGCAACTAAAAGGGGATTTGTTGCTCAGATGCATGCTATTGGTGAAACTATTAGTTTAAATATTAGTTTTTAGAATCCACCGCTACACTACACCACATGGGAGATGAAACTGGAGTTGGTTCAGTGTATCTCTCCTGGTTACTGGGATGACTTCAAAGAACTACGATTATCAAGGAATTGTGGGTATTTTATTAATAATACAGCTGCAAAGGGGTCTTCTAGTTATGGATTGATTGCCTGTTTTCCATCCCTGATTGCCCTGTCTGGTAGAAGCCATCCCACAGAAGCGTGGTGTCCACACTTTCTCTTCTCTGTCTGTGTGGACGCCTTGTTTTCAGAGCTCGGCACTCCACACCCTGGTCGTGGATGGATTTCCTCTCCTTCATTTGAGGTGAAGGGAAATAAGTGGGGCAGCCCCAGAGACAAACAAGAGATGGGGGGGTCACAGGCGCATTGCACACCTCAGTCAACAGTCAGCTCCTCCTGCCAGGCTGGAAATGGTTTTAACAGGCGGTAAAATTTCATCTTGCGGTGTCAAATTGGGGTCATTTTGGGGTTAGAGTTCTCAGTGTCCGTGAGGAGCTGTCCAGCTGTGTGGGGACTCATTAACTGCAAAAGATCTGTTTCAGTAAAAACAATTCAAAGACAATCAGAAGGCTAAAGACTCTCCACAAATCGCATTTTACAAGTGCGCCAGAACAAATATGGTTGGTAAAACCTATTTCTTCACAATCCCAAATCAGCTACTTAGCTCTGGAGTGGGGGGTGGGAACATTGAATTAAAAAGGAGGTGAAGGGGGGGGGGTGCCGAAGGGGGGTGAATGAGACGGAGAATTGGGCCTCTCAAATTTAAGAGTCTGTTTTTAATCACCCCTTTCTTATTGAAGCATCCCCTAGACTTCTGAAAAGCACTCCTTTCTATTTCTCCTTTTCTTCTTTTGATCCCTTGTGGAATGTTACTATAGGTAACATTAAGGATTTAAAAGAATAATGTAAGCCCCCTAGTTCTGTAGTCCAATGGCATTGGCTTTCGGGAGGGGAGTTCATTTGAAGTAGCACTTCTAAACTGGAACTTTATTTTAGCTGAACTTGCTCAGGCTTCTTGAGGTGGTATTTGTGGCTGTTCTTTCTATATATCCCCCCCCCCCCACAACACACACACAATTTCCAGATCCTCTGCATAGATAACTTTAAATTCCTCAGAACTGTGAAGTCCTGAAGTGTTAATCTGTGTATTAAAATCACCAGATTTAAATCCCTTTTGTCTTCTTTACAACAGTTAGAACAATTGATGCTTTACTACACGAGCAAGTAAATCCAGCCTTAATCTTGTTTGTAACTTCAGTTAATGTTTTGATTTGGAATATTTTGTATTAAGGAGACTTTTATGTAAGAAAAAAAAACCGTGAGGTTGTGTTTGATTTGGGGGAACCTCAATTTGAAGAAAGATGACCTATTCCTTGGACTTAAGAGGATTTCATTGGGTCAAAGAAGAGTTCAGGGTTAAAATAGGAGGTTAAACATGGGAAACGCCAGGATTTTTTGACAAAACGAAGTAGATCTATAAAAGAAAAGTATCATTAGGAAGGATATTTATTTCCTTGGATTACTGAACCAAGCAAGCAAGCAAAAAAAAAAAAATCCTCAAAAGGCACCATCCACAACTCTCTTTCTCTGTCTGTATCCCACCTCTGTTCCCCTTGTCCCCTTTCCCTCCACACTGCTTTCCTTTGGGTTCTAAAGGAGGGTAAGTTTTTGAAGTCCCTCTCCTTTCTCCGGGCTTCCCGGGGTGTTTGTAAATTGTTCTCCAAGGATTCTGTGGCCCCGCAGAAACCGCCCTGAACCTAGTCTTATTGGGACAAAGGCACGGGGCTGTCTTGGTCCTGCTTCTGGATGACAGTTGGAATTTTTTATACATAGTTCATTTCGTGTTTCTAATAACGTGTTTGTCCCACTTTGCCCCTTGGAGCCACTTGTAAAATGTCTCTTCTCCTTAAACCGCCCCTCATCCTTGTGAACTGTTTTTGACCTCCCAAGCGCTGTAACAGAAAAGTTAGAAAGAATTCTACTCACTTCCTTACCTGTTACCTTGCTTTGTGTTCTTTCTAGATGGCGTCTACAGGGGGAAGGGGTTCCTTGGGGTCCCCTTTCCTCATCACCACCACCACCACCACTTATTGTTTTTTGCTTTTGTTTGTATTTATTTTTATTTATTTATTTTTTGCTTTTTTTAACCCCTTGGAGTCCTATTATAGATTTCCCTCCCTGGAAATAATACTATTAAAGCAATCTACAGCTTAAAAAAAGGATGTAGTAGAATTGCTTCATTTTGCTTTTTCCCTGTCTTATTTCTTCCAGTTTTAGTTGTTTCCCTGTGTCGCGGAAAGAACGAGTTTCAATAAGTAGCCCTCTAGCGCTATCTGGCGGGGCTCCAAAAGCGCCGAGCACGACGCCGCTGTCAGTTTCTCCTTTCCGCGCCCTTCCCCTCGCGTCTTCCACTATCTCTGGTCTCTTTTGCTCTCTGTACCCTATTTCCAGTTCCTTCTTTGCCCCTTCTGTCCCCTTTCTATTCTTTATTACAGTTTCCAGGGCAGACAGCGAACCCTGTACCGGCCAGCACCTTAGCCCTTGCAACTAGATGGCAGTCCGGCCACCCAGATCTTGCAGGCTTTCCAGTCCTGAGCCAGCGTGGCTCACGTCCATCTTCTCCCTTTGATGAGCACTTCAGCGGTGTTAAACGTGATGACAAGTCCCACGGTCTCCGCGGGCGGTGTTTTGAAGGGGCTTAAAACTACAATTGGGAAGTTTCATGGAAAGAAACAAGACACTGGACTTCCCCCGCTAGCACAGTCCGGGCTAAGTTTGAGGTCTGAAGGCTGGGCACCCGGTGTGAGTGGAAAGGGGCATCTCAGGGACTGGACAGCAGGCAGGGGACCAAGTCTTTGCCAAAGGAATGAGGTTTCGGTGGAACACGTGCTCTCAGCACCCCAAGATCTAGCTTTCCAAGGGACCGTCTCAGTCTGCAGTCTGCATGCATGGCGCCTGCCCATTTTCTCTTCCTCAGTTAACCAGATTTATCCACAACATCCCCACCAAACACATGCACAATCTGGAGAGAAGTGTCAAAAGCAGGAGTAGGAAAGCCCCCTTAGAAAACCCACAGCCAACACACACCGCGCGAGAAAGCCAGTGGTTCTAAACCCGAGTCACAGGCATCTTTCGGTAACCTATAAACACTCCGCGGTGTTAACCGAGGTTTGAAGAGGCAGAGACCAAGATAGGCTTCTCATCACAGGGCTGCTATGTGTATTCATATTCTCTATTTCTCTCCCCTTTCCCTTCTCCCTTCCCTTCCCTCCCTCCTTTCTGTTTCCCTCACTCTCCCTCTCATCCTTTTCTTCCTCCCTTTCCCTCACGCTCAGCCGGAGAGAAACCTTCAATTTTTGCTTTAAGCAACCTTCCACTTACTCCTCTAAACGCCGGACACACGAGTCTGAAGGCCAGTTATGAATGTGTTTCCTAAGAGCCAGTTATTGCTCTGAAGTAGAAATGAGGCCACATGCCCTAACATACCTAGAAGGTGGCTACTACAGGTGTTAGAAACTTTGCCCTTTTAAGTTTTCTGAACCAGAGTCTCAACTCTGGACCGGCCTCTATAAAAACCGGCAAAATAGAATGACAAAGAGCAGGGAGGGTGAAGAATTCCTCCCACTCCCCAGTATGAGGGAAGGTGCAGTTTGCTTGTAATTAATTGAAGATTGTTATAAGGTCATCATTAGTCAACGTGCAAATAATTGCTGCCCATTTTTACTTGAAATTGACCAGCTCGAGTGTGAGAGATCGATTCAGAGGATAAAAATGATGTATCAAAACATCAATGTCGATTATTTGAAATATTGTCGTCGAATTTTTTTTATTGCTTCATCGGTTAAGTGTCTGAAAGTGCGGTGTTCAAACATATATTTATGTTGTCAATACTGTCAGAACTGTCAGTTTTACACTACCGGATTGGTACTACTTTTCAAATTTGTTCATTTGCATAAAATGCCCACCCTAGGATTCCCCTCACTCCCACCCACCCCATCTCGGGAAAATCCCTGTCAGTTTCTTCAAAGAATTCTGCGATCATTGCCTAAACTAAAGTGGGCACTGCTTCTTTTACTCAAATTCCCAGGACGAATTACACGTCTTTTTGCACCATTTTCTAACTTTGGAAGAGGCACTTCCTCCTTTTTGCCCAACTATGCCTAGCATAACCTTTTCTCCAAGACAGTGTTGGAGCAATGCAAACATCATATTCTAGCTACAAAATACCGCACTTGGGTAGGAGAACTGGTTCAAACAGATTCCACCTTACCTTCTCGACCACCTTCAGGTAAACCCAGACTCCACCAAGCCTGGGCATCAGGGCCTACCATCAAAATACCTGAAAGATTGAAGTCTTCCAGGAAAATGAATGTAGGAGTAAAAATACCTTTTCTTTCTTTTTTTTTTTTTTTTACTTAAAAGCTGCGATGGTAGGAGAGGAAATCACACACATAAGTGATCTGCACGTTTTACCTTTAAAAGCTTTTGAACTCCATCGAAAGACACAGGTTGCAAGCAGAACTGACAGTTTTAATTCTACCCATTTTCACGTAGCACGTCAGATCAGAGGCACTCATTTATTTTATGGGGTGGGGCATTAGAAGAGCAGATAGGGTGAATTCGATTATCTCTACCCTAAAAATCCCAGAGAAACTGAACTCTCTTATTGAAACGCAAGCATTCCATCGCGCTTGTACAATTAGTCTAGACTAATTGAAATTTATAAATTCACATTCTGCTTAATCTTAGGCTTTTCATCCTCTCAACACCCCCCCCACCCCGCCCCGCCCCGCCCCCACCAGGATTCCAGCAAAGTCTGGTAGGTAAGGATGTGACGTTGTTTTAGTAAGCCTAAAGCATTTTCATTACCCTCTTAATGCATTTAAATAGGTCTGTTTGGACATTCAAAGAAGCTACACATACAAAGATGGTTTGGCCCCGTGCCGTCAATCCCAGCATTAAAAAAGGTTAAAAAAAAAAAAAAAGAAAAGAAAAAGAAAAAAAAATCTGAGCGTCCCTATACTCATCCTTGCCTCGAATAAATAATTAAGTAAGTAAATAAATAAAGTGCGAGGCGAAAGAAAGTTTACTGCTTGCATCTGTTGGTCGTTGTGCGCGCGTGTATAAACATCTTGGAGTCAGTGTTTGTACGTTAATCTCCCCCCCTCGTAATCCCCCCCACACAAGGACGTGGAGAGATCGCCCCTAGAGAGCCCTGTTTACTCGGTTGTTTTTTTTTTTTTTTTTTAATCTCTCGGCTATGTCTGACAAGTGTTACTTGAAGAAATTCATCGGCCTTCTCGAGATACTTCCAGGTTTGCTGTAATGATCTGCAGAAAAGAACCGCCACCACTTTCTCACATCCCAAGGTGTTGGCGGAACTGGAGCGAGGGGAGAGTGACTGCCAGGCTTAATTGCTGAGGGGAGGGCGGGGTGCCTCCCGGGATCCGAACCGGGGCGGGGGTTGGGGAGGTAAGATGAAACCCAGGTAGGGTCTTTCTGGACTTCTGGACGCTAAAGTCACCAGTTGGAGAATATTTGGACAAGGTATGATTGTCTTATCCCCCACCCCCCGCCATCCCAATGCCTTTGGGGAGAAGTGATACCCTTGTGTAACAATTAGCTCAGACAATAAAAATAATTGGAAAATCAGTTGGAATTTCTGAGTTTTTAATTACGTTTAATTTTGCACTAAGCCGTAAAATTACGAATGCCCCTCAATTAAACACTTTCCTCTTGCAAAGCGTTTAGTAACAATTATTCCTTAATCAGTCTGAATGTGAGTCACAAATGGTGCTTTTCAACATCAAAAGGACGTCCTTCCACGTTACCTTTTAGTCATAAGAGGATTAATTCCTGTAATTAGAGGGATAAATATGTGCATAAATATCTCTCTCACTCTCTTCTTTAAAACAACAACAACAACAACAACAACAAAACACTTTCACTGTGTGCGAGACACAGAGGGCGCAGAAAGGGGAAGTGTTCATGCCGCTGAGGGGTGGGTTTTGGCCGGACACCCCTTTGCGTGCTCTGGCCACGGGAATCCCGGGCTGCGGGCGTCGCGGAACTGGAAGGACACACAAACACTCACACTCAGGGATGCGCTCGGCTCGGGCCCCAAGTCCAAAGCTGGGGTTGCAAGGCCCCGAGTCCAGCCAAATTCTTCCAGATTGCATTCCACACCCCACTTTCGCCTCTGGCCGGCGCAGCAGGACTTCATTCTGGTCGGTGCCCGGGTCCCCTGGAATGGAAGTCCCTGCCCTAAGCCGGAGCTCCAGTTTGACTTTTCAGACTGCAAATAAAAATTGAGCATGACCTTTTAAAACTCCAGTGTGAATATCTCATTTACCTAATGACTTTATGTCACCTACGGAGAAGGTCAATTTCCTCTTAACCTTTCCCCCACTGCTGCAGTAAGCATTCTTCCCTAATCAATGGTGGCTCGAATGATCAATTCCCATTTTATGATCGCTGACAAAGTCTGGCTAGGGGTGGGGAGTGAGGACCCAAGTTGTTGGCTAGGCCAGGACGGGGGCGTCGGGTACGCCCAGCTCCGCCTGGAGCCTCGGAAGGCTGCTCTCTCTCCACCGAGTTCAGAGACCTTGGCAAACTTCCCTCCCCCACCCGCCGGCGAGACTTCTGAGTTGTCACTAATCCGAACCTGAAATTCACCAGAGCCCCTTTGGTTACCGACAACGCTCCTCGCTGTTGCTGGGCCTCCCGCTTGCCCATCCTCCAAATGCTTTCATTTCTAAGTCTTGGAGTAGGTTTGCCCAACCCTAAGGAGAGAGAGTGTGCATGTGTTACTTTTATTTTTCGAAATTAAAATTATCTCTTGCATCTTCACCGTGGATCTCTCAGCTCCTCCGTGTTAACTTCATGTAAACAAAGCAACAACAAAAGCCCAAGGGCCAGGGATTCTCTGATTCTCTGATTCATTCTCTCTCTTTCTCTGTCTCTCTGTCTCTGTGTGTCTCTGTTTCTGTCTCTCTCTCTCTCTCTCTCTCTTCTATTTAAGAAATCCAAGCCTTTCTCAAGTCTGGGAAACAAGAGGCAAATTACTAAATGAAAGCTGATTTGGTGTAAGTTTACATCTCTTCATCTTTGTGTGTTCAAGGTGATCACCTCCCTCTTCCAGACTCTCCTACAGCAGTTGACTTTCGCAGACATTTCTTGACACCAGTTCTCCACAGAAACCTGGAAATTCACCTTATTCCACCCCAAACCGGTTTTCAAGGACTTTCAAGACTTGCTGAAGTCGCTGACTTGTTATCAACCGACTGGCAGAGCCTTGCCTAGCTAAGATTCCATCACAGGAAATCCAACGCTCTAGGAAAAAGATGTCCTGTGGGCGGGGTTTGGAGAGATTTCCTTTGAGGGACAATTTCTCAGTTCTGTGCTGACTAGCTAGTTAAAACAGAAACTTTAACTCTTGAGATTTCTGTTTGGCCTGCTCTGCCTATGGAGACACTCTTTGTAAAGGAATATAAATTACCCTGTTAGCTCAAAGTATCTCATTACTTGTGGGCAGGTATTTTGCAAAAATTTGAGTCTTTGAGGTAATCAAATGAAAATGTAACTCTTCCACTGTTTATCCCCCACTCTGACCTAAGAACAAACAGAAGATAGAATGAGCGGTCAAGGTGACTCATTAGCGTTGTTCCTCAGCAGTATGGCCACTCTTGGCTCAGGCCCATGATGCTGGGTTGAGATACTCAGAGACAGCAAGGACAAGTCACACTCAGGAACTGACCGGGACAGAGTGCTTAACCCCCCAGTCTTACAGCGTGTTGTGATCCCTACCAGGAACTACGCTTGCCGGTCTTAATGAGCTGGATTCTAAATTCAACCAGGCACAAGGGCTGGTAAAGCCCAACTGTACTTTGCAACACTTTGGCTTTTAGAAGATTTGTCTCCTGTTTCACCGAACTACAACCTGTCTGTGGGTCAGGAAGTTCTTATACTGGAAGCTTCCCATGACTAAGAGAACACAGTGGGACTTGTATCTCTGTTTGTCAGAGGAACAGACAGATAGGGGATGGGCCCCTTGACCTCAGATGATTACCAAATCTTTCCTCTTCAGCAAATTTAAATCTCACATGAAGAGTAATTACCAACCTCTGAGAATTTCCTTTTCTTATCTTAACAGCTTTCATGGGGATATTGAAGAATATGCTTGGTAGTCATTTCAGGTTCCATTGCATTCTTCCCATTTCTTCCCCAGTCTCCATGAACACAGTTAGCGCAGCCTTGGGCTACCTCCTAAACCAGTATGCCAACTCCACATCCATCTCCAACCCAACAGAGAGCAAAGCTATGCATTCCTCCCTTAGCCATAGGACTCATTCCAAGATGCCTGGTGGATGTCTGAAACCATGGAAAGTACTGAACTCCGGTATGCTTTTTCCTGTATACACTTACCTATGATAAAGATTAATCTGTAAATTAAACACCACAAGAGAGTAACAGGCATAGCCAAAGAGAGCCAATTTTAAAAAAAATATGCTGTAGCAAAAAATTATTAAAACTTGTGAATTGCTTAGTTTCTGACTTTCCCATTTAATGTCTTGGGTCTAGGGTTGACCATGAGTACTCGAAATGGCAAAAAAGCAAACCCTCAAATAAGGGGTAATGATATAAACTAGACTGTGGAGACTCCTTCTCCACACTAAGAGTGCTTAATCTGGAGAGCACTTTTGAAGAAAGTTTGTCTTATTTTGTTTTGTTCTGTTAACAGTAATGTTCCCCTCTTTTGTCCCTAGAAGCATCTCATTTGGGGCTATAAGTGAATGTATGTGTCAAAAGACAAGACACAGTCCTGGAATGGGAAGAATGTCCACACACACCACGAGCTGCTCAAGGCTATATGAAGAAAACCTTGCACCTCTTTGGGGGAAGATATCTCCTTCAGACATCTCCAATGGTGAAAGGGTCTCAACAAAAAGGAGCTTCAGGGACTGAGGGGACTCAGAATGTGACCTGGAGGCAGGTCCTGGCCCTGGGTCTGTCCCCAGCTAACTGTATACTCTTAAAGCACCCAAGGCATTTTCTTTAAATTGAAGCGTAAGACTTGTACACCTTTACAGGATCCATTACCACGATTTAATATATACTTACAGTGTGTGATGATCAAACAGGACAAAAGCACTTCCATGTCATCAAATATTAATAAATTTTGCATGCTAAAACTTCCATATACTTCTAACTGTTTTGAAATGTAATAATATGGATTATTACAACCCATAGTTATCCTGCTGTGCTATAAACAACCCGAATGAATTCCATCTAACTGTGTTTTAGTTTCCTTTAATTTCTTTCCGTCACCTCTTCCTCTGTTCTTTCCACTCTCTAGAGATTACTGTTCTGCCACATCCTTTGATGAGATCCACTTTTTGTTTCTGCGTTGTGTGTTATTTATTGGTCCGGATCTGGCTTATTTCACTTAATATAATGACCTCCAATTCTATACACGTTGTCACAAATGACAAAGCCACATTTTTTCTTGTGATATAATGTGCACACACACACAGCACTTCGTTGTGTCTCATACTTCCTTTACCCGCCATCCTTCAGTGTTCACCTCGGTTGGCTTAATAGACCATTGGTGTCTCGCTCTTCATGTGGCAGGCACGGCATCTTTCGGTACTAAGAAAGCCAGCTGAAGGAAAGCAATGCTTTAATCAGTTTAAGACTGATTTTGTTGGGGCTAGAGAGATGGCTCAGAGGTTAAGAGCATTGCCTGTCCTTCCAAAGGTCCTGAGTTCAATTCCCAGCAACCACCTGGTGGCTCACAACCATCTCTAATGGGGTCTGGTGCCCTCTTCTGGCCTGCAGGCATACACACAACAGGATATTGTAAACATAATTTTAAAAAAAGATAGATTTTGTTGTGCCCTGCAACCAAAATATGAGGGAACTTCAGCAGTGCAGTCTAGTTCTGATGGGTAGTACTCTATTTTGTTTGCTTTGGAGACTTCTAAGTTCTCCCTGACCAATAATAACTCACGGGGAAGTATCCCATGTCTGACACTGAAATTTTTATTTGACAACTCATCCTTTCTGGGAGCAGCTTTGTCCATAATGAATATTTGTTGTTTTGTCCTTTTTAACTACAGCCAGTCTAACTTAAATGTTATTTCTCATTGTAGTTTTAATGTGCATTTCTTTGAAGATTATTGATTATTTGGCATTTTTCAAATATTTTTGGCCAGGTCACTTTTCTAATGTATTGAACATCAATAACCTTCAGCAAGAAATTGTGATAGTATCTGACATAGATGTACACCCTCTGCTGGCTCCTCAACACCCACTCTACTTTTTCCTTCTTGTTTTTTGAGCCTCGAGGTTGGCATGAGTAGGTTCAGAACTCTACCGAACACATGCTTTCCTGTTTAGTATGTCCAGAATGGGTCAAGTTCCTTTTGGGTGTTGATTCCTAGGGTCCCAGTGGGCTGGTTGCATATCAACCCCTACTCACAATTCTCTTTCTGGGTTCAGGTAACCATGTTGTTCCCTGTCTTTGGGGCACCATACTTTCCCCTTGTGGCTTACTTAATACCCTGCTCACACTTTTTAACTCTAGCTCCTTTCTTTATTAAGTTCTCAAATTACCCCGTTTGATGTGCACCATCTGTTTACTGCTGGCCTCTGACTGGTAAGCATGATGTGTTCGGAGGACCAAAATTAAAGGAGCGAGCGCAGGTAAGGCTTGTTTCACAATCCTTTGCATTCAGCAAAAGTTAAATAAAGAAAACACATTATTTTTACAATCATTACTTGGTACAACTTTCTTATTTTAAATGTGAGGAAATTAAGCCCCAGAGCAGAGAATTAACGTATCCTAGACCCAATTAGCTCAAAGCAGTAACAACCCAAGGACCAAATCCCTAGACTGTGGACCCAAGCTCACTGCTCCTTTGGAAAGATCTTGTTGAGTTGGGAGGGGGTGGTGGTCCTTTTGCCATAGCTGCATGGAAAGGAGGAGACGAGCTAGGGTCAGGGGCACATTAGTTAACATGTGCCTGCCAACTACCACCACCTTTGTCTCTACTAAATTATTGTTGAAATAAAGTCTGTCTTGGCAATTTAGAACCCAGTGATTTCACAATGGATGGAACAGGTATGTAACAGGGTGTGAGATGCATGCTTGACAGGTTAAAAACAAATTTATGAGCACAAATTGGAAGTTTTACCAGAGGGCATAATAATGCTTTCCAGACATGGAAGATATGGCAGCATTAATTTTCAAATAAAGGCTGATCTGGGGATTAGCAGCCTGGATTACATAGGAACTTCATAATTCTTTAGAACACACTGATGTGCTATGAACTCCTCTAGGAACAGTCCCAAGTCCTCGTCCACAGACATTGGGCGATTTAACTGCACTAATAAGGCGAGGGAAATTGTTTACTCATTCCTTCCTATTTTAACTCAGTCATTCAAAGAAATACTGAGTTTCAATGTTCATCTAGAACACTTATAGGTGTTGACACGTGAGGAATGCTTTAGATACGTTTCTGGATTCAGTAGGCTTGTAAAGGGAGCTAGAGGGAGGTGTACAAACAGACTTTGGGAAGAAACAAGGAAGAAATATTCTGTTGCTGCTGTGCAGACACTGAAGAATCCATGGAGGGCAGGGAAATTGAGAGCGGAGGAGACGCCCCTGGGGAAGTCTAAGCGAAGAGCGGTACTCTCCACCCAACTGCAATTTAGTCGTCTAAATCCTTCCAAGCTACCAATGATGTCAACTTATTAATATTTAGCATTTTAGTAACCTAAGTATTAGTAATAATGTAAAGCATGTAATAGTGGATTTTTACTCTGTTATAGCAGGTTGACTGGGGTATATATGGAACTGAGAAAAATTTAAATAATGCTTCCCTTGGTGACTAGAGTGTATAATAGGAAAATTAAGGGCTAAATTTAAAAGGTGGATATTATACACGGGCTCTGTGGAAAATGTCACCTGACAAAAAGATTGCATTAGTGTGCCACACCAATTAGGTCTTGTTTATAGAATAAGTTGGGCTAGGCTCCACAGAGATGTAAAGATCCAGCTTATAAAACGTGTTGGGATCTATGTATGCCTGGAGAAGAATTATGAAATAACGTTGTTTCTTTATGAACCCAGGATTTATGCATCTGCAATCAGACATGCTAATAAACACAACACAACCCAAGTTAGCTATTTCTACATACTCATCACAACATTGGTCATTTCTGTTTCAGTTGTGATTGATGCCTAAGGATGCTTTACTTTCCCTTGATGATGCTTCTACATTCTGTTGTCTTTCCACCCCAGATCCCTAACCTTGGTTGGTGCTCATTTCTGCTGTGTATGTCCACTGGCCTTATTTGTCTGAGCTTACTTCTCTATTTTTCTCCAGCCCCATGTCTCAAAAGCCACCTCTAGTCACATCAATTAAGTATGCATGCATGTCTGTACGTATTATGCATGTGTGTTCTTCTGGTTTAGTTACCCACAGTTCTGTCTACAACCCGGAACTTAAAGTATCTTTTAATGTCTCAAATGTGTAGAGTTGGGATTTTTTTCTTTCCCCCAATCTATCATGCATGTCATCACTTTCTATCACAACTTACTATTCTTTCATCATTGTGACATTTATTGTGTGTCTTTTTTGTTTTTGATTAGTTTCTGACAATTCATGAGACATATGTTGCTTTGTTTATCTCCTTCCCAATAAAGCATAAAGAAGCATTATCTTTTGATGCATACATTTATATTTTTTATTGTCTTAAAAATTAAAATTGGTGTGTGTGTGTGTGTGTGTGTGTGTGTGTTGGGTGGGGGAGGACATGCCGCAGCACTTATGTGGATATCAGAGTACAGCTTGTTAAAGGCAGTTTTCACCTTACATTAGGTGGATCCTGGGGATTAAGCTCAATTTCTCAAACTTGGCGACAAGTGCCTCTACCCCGCGGAGCCATCTCACCCTTCCCACCTCACCACCATCTCCACCGTCTTATCCTCTTTGTGGTGACATTGCTATTTTTTTTTTGAGTTACTTACTTTTTATAAAGATTTATTTATTTTATGTGTGTAAATGCTTTGTTTACCTGCATGTCTATGTACCACATGTATGCCTTGGAAGTCAGACAAGGGCATTAGAGCCTCTGGAACTGCAGTTAGAGGAGGTTAGGAGCTGCCAAGCATGTGATGGGAACTGAACCTCTTCTCCAAGAACAGCAAGTGCTCTTAGCTGCAGAGCCATTTTCCCTGCCACTGTGACATTACCGTTTTCAATGCCAGTCAACGATGTCTAGACTTTGGTTTTCAGTGTAGTATTTGTCATCTAGAGAAGTGTCTATAAACTTGGGCTGAAACCCGAGTGTCCTTCAAGACTCCACGTGCTGATCTTAGGAATGATCTTATTAGGAGGTAGTGACACCTTTAAGAGTTGAGCCTGATGGGAGGCTGGGTGTTACTGGGTAGCTCTCCAGAGAACTAATGTGGGCCAAACCTTTTCAACACTCTCTATTCTCTACCTCACAGAATGGTTTTCTCCTGCCATGAACTTACTCGTGTCTTGATGTACTACTGCTTTGTCATAGGTTCAGAGCAATAGGGCTGTCCAGTTCGGGAATAAGACTGTCAAGACTGTAAATTAAAAGTGTGCTAACCCTCTTATAAATGAAGTGTCTCAGGTAATTTCTTACAGTAACGGGAACCTAAGTCAGGCAACAAACATGTAAGTAGGTTTATATAGATATATATTTACATACATTTATTTTGTCTAAACTCTTGTAATGACCGTCTTTGGGAATAAAGCCTTTGTCTTTTCTTCAAAATCAGAATAGATTTCCTTGAATTAAAAGAAAGATGGGTTGAGGGCTTCTTGAAAATTTAAGTCAGCATCCCCAAGGTTTTCTCATATTTGGACTGTTTTGAGAAAACCCCCGGGAGAGTCTTTACCTCTTTGACTGAAGGGTTCAGAGTTTGTAGGAAGTATTTCTGAGCCTGCACACTCCCCATTTGTGGGCAGTCATCCTCCGTAAGTTGTCCAAATTCGACAGGGACTTTAGAAGGCATTCTCCCCTCTTCTCTCCTTTGTCTCTTTCTCTTTCCATCTTTTCTCATTCCTCTCTTTCCTTGTTCCTTTCTCTACCAGCTACTCAGAACCTTCCAACTGTTCTCATCTCTCTAGTTCTCCCTGTTCTACTTCCTGCCTCACCTAGACCAAGGTTTTCTGCTGTGAGTTTTCTCAATATTCTCTGCTCCATAGTCTTTGGGACTCCCTGCCCCTAAATCACAGTGTTACTGTTTTTCATGCCCACTAACTATTTTTCTACTTCTGTTTTTCATGATGTACTTGCCACAGAGAGAAGAGTGCAGACATTAAAGGAGTATTTGTCAACCAGCTACCCAATATTTTTCATCTTCCGCTTCCCCTCTTGGAATAAGTACTGTCTGTCCTAGTCAGTAGTTGGTCAGTGTGCATAATATTGAACTGTATGTTAAATCTCAGATGAATGATCTATATTATATATAGTAGATATCATATGTTATTAATATATTTACCTGTGTACACACAGAGTCACACTTATGTCTATTATGGCTTATGTTCTGTCTTATGTAAAAGATTTTTCTTGTTTTCTGAGGTTATAAAGATAGTTTTTCTGTGAAATTATTTAATTCCTAATTGCTTTTTCTTTTCATATGACTTAATCTATTACCAACAGGGGATTTCTTTTTATGCATAAGAGCGTGGGAAGAGTCTTCTTTTGTATTTTCTATATAATCAACCTGCTAACTCCATTGCTTCTTTGGTGACTCTGATGTCAGTCTGTAAATTCTCCTTGGGTCTTCAATTCATGCTGATAAAAGTACTATTGCCTGCAGAAAATAATAGTTTCTCCCTCCCTCCCTCCCTCCCTCTCCCTCCCTCCCTCTCCCTCCCTCCCTCCCTCCCTCCGTGTGTGTGTGTGTGTGTGTGTGTGTGTGTGTGTCTTTCTTTCTACTTTTAATTCTCCATCCCTTAGCCCAGCCCCCACTTCTCTTACCGCCTTATCTCAGATCAGATCTCCAGGACAGGGCTGGAAAAGGGGCATTCCTACACTGAACATGTCATTATCTCCTCCCTCTGATCTCTCCCTTACTGTTTACTGTGGCGAACTGACAAGCATCTTGATCGGACTGAGGGACTTCACCCCCACTTTGTGCCGAATTTACTGAGACCTTACTGTTTTAAATGAATGGTAAGTATGGCAGTGAGTTATTTGCTTCCTCTTCTCACCATGTGGTATTTCGCTTACAGTACTAGAAGGCACCTGTGTATCTCGACTGCATCCATGACTACGGTAAGGTACTGTATTGTGTAGCTAGATTTGGCTAATGTCATTTGGCTTCTGAGCTTTGGGTTTCTGCTGCTATAAGAGAAGAGCTACTCATCTCTCCTTTCTTTTTTCTTTAGCATTTTTAGAAAACATCATCTTTGCCTAATTTTGGTAAGAGGATTTTGTTACCCTCACACAAAGAATCACACATAAGGAAGATTTCTTTCCAGTTTGTTTTCAGACAAGAGAGTATCTGATGAAAATGAGTGATTTCTTAAAAATGTGGTAGTGTTCATTTTCAAAATAATACTTTTAAAGAAAAATTCCTTTTCTGCTTTTTCGAGACATGGTTTTTCTGTATAAAAGCTCCGGCTATTCTGAAACTTTGTAGGCCAAGCCTTGACAAAGAAATCTGCCTGCCTCTGTCTGCCTCCCAAGAGTTGAGCTTAAAGGCATGTGCCACCATTGCCTGGCCAAAAATGGTTCTTTATCACTTTTTCAGTTTTTTTTTGCTTTTTCGAGACAGGGTTTCTCTGTGGCTTTGGAGCCTACCCTGGAACTAGCTCTGTAGACCAGGCTGGTCTCGAACTTTTTCAGTTTTTTTTAAGAATTATTAACTCACATCTGTTTTTCTTTTTAGTCATGTTCTAGCACATAAGTTATTTTTATATGAATTTCTTTATATCTTATTTGTTTTTAACTCCTTTCATATTGAAGCATATTAGTTCACTAATAAAATATTTTAAATGTCTATTTTTCTACATGTATACTCCCCTTTTCACCCTAATTTTTATGACCAGTAAAATTTTGTTTACAAGAATGGCCAGTGTTTTTTCTTTCTATAGCTTAAAAGAGAAAATAACAACAATAAAATACAAAAAAAAAAAACAAAACAAAGAAACAAGTCGAAGTATAAAACTGAGCTGCATGGCATGGGTAATTTCTCACCGAGATAAACTAAGCATCAACAACTAACCTCAACCATTAAATTTTATAATGTATTCATTCATGCAAATTCCAAGAGCTACTATACCTGAGAAGTGGGTGTTGAAAAGAAAATGGTGGTTGCCTGGGGGTCAGATGACTTACTTCTTGTGGTATGACCCTAGGCAGGGCTCTGGAATTAACTGTGGCTGGCCCCTTAGATAATATCAAAGAATGTCTCCAGACCTATGGGTCTTATGTATTTCAGACAATAGAGAACTACCTGGTCTCCCCTTTTACTGATTGTTCAAAGGCATCCTGTCTCTATAATTCTGGGAGCCTCTGGATAAGATTAAATCATGAATAAATAGCTCAGGGATCACAGGGTAGAGAAAACACAAACTGATTCTGCTCTATGAAGAACTTCATTGTCGACTCCTGTTAAGTGTTTCTTATTTTGAGCATCCATCCCGTTATCTAGGTTTCTAAAATCTAAAGCAATCTTGGTTTGCTCTTATCATACAGATAAGAGATTAAATGTGAGGACCTTAACATATTTTAAAATTAAATATAGTTGATCACATTCAGCAGCTGGAAAGAGGAGCAGGAAAATCTGAGTGAATGAGAACTAGAAAATCACTTCATTGGTGATGGAGTGGTGTCATTCTACTTTGCATTTGTGATTTCAAGAAGACCAAGAAAATTTATAGGACATGATAAATGCTAAGGACCAGCAGCCTGTGGTCTGAGACCAGCTGACAGAGCATTGAACAGGTGGCTATGAATTCACCCTTTGCTTTAAATTCTGCTGAGACAGGTAGGACACTTGAGTTCTGTGAGCTGTGAGGAGGCAGCAGGAAGCTTGAATAGCTTTCTCTGAATATCATATTCTACTTTCAGAAAGACATCTGCGTTGTGGAGATGTGACTGGGCGATGCTGAGAAAAGAAGCTGAAGGACGTGCTGCGTGTTTACACTTGAGCAGAAACTCGGGCTCTGGACACTCGGGAGTTTACCTCCCTCAACCACTTAAAATGTTTCTTGGCTTCAGGAAATAGAAAATCCTGATTTTCTTAAGTCATAACACACACACACACACACACACACACACACACACTTCTTTATTCTCAAGACTGAGGCTGGTCCTGTCCCTTCTCTTGAGCTCTTCCATCCTAAGCTTTATCCTTAGACTGGAAACCAGATTTTACAGCAGTTCCACTTTCCTGTAACCGCACTGTGAGGAAGAGTGTTTGTCTTCCTCTGGATGCTGTAGGGGATGCTATGGTGATAGACAGAGACCAGAGATGGGGATGGGGGGTGGGGGAGTGCAAAGAGAGACAAGGACAGACAGACAGACACAAACAAACATACAGAGAAACAGAGATAGATAGATGATAGAGAGATGACAGATATAGAGTTAGGGAGGAACAGAGATGGAGAGAGAGATAAAGATAAGTAGATAAATAGATGATAAGAGAGAGAGAGAGAGAGAGAGAGAGAGAGAATGAAAAGAGAGGGACAAGAGGGGGCAGAGAGATAAAGGGAATGAGAGACAGAGAGATACAGGAACAGCGACAGAGACACAGAGATAGAGAGTGCTCCAGCTCATTGCCTTGACCCTGTGGAAGGCTTCAGCAGAATTCCAACCAGAGCATGGGTTGGAGAGAGGTCCTAGCCTGAGAGTGGGGTGGACGCTTGACGCGTATTGTAGATGCACAGAGGAGGCAAGGGATAGATTTTGAGAGGACAAATGTTGCTCATTCTAAGATACAATTAACTAGAGACTGGGCAGAGTTTTGGTAAAAATTAAACCATAGGGAGAGCTGTTCTGTGGTGAACACGGACCAGGTGCCAGCCAGTATGCTAAATCTCCATTTGAATAATCCCAGTGGATTTTCATAACAATGTCAGTAAGGTGGGTTCCCTGTTCCCCAGGCCCTAAGATTCAGTCTCTCTGAGTGAGAGCCTCGCTCCAATTTGCATAGCAATTTAGTAAGAAGTATCCTAGAATGAGGGAGCCTAAAGCTAGAACCCCTGTTTTTAGAAGATTTCTACCTCCCAGGAAAGAAAGTTCACTTTTGTAGGTCAGAAATCAGGCTGCATGCAATGAACCATTTAGCCACAGGTCCAATTACAGTAGACTTTTAGGTGCCTTAAGGTAACAGGATGGATCTATGAAATTTGGTTTCCAAAGTAGGGGGAGTAATATTGATAGCAACAGTCATACAGACAGTGATAAAGTTAAGAAAATAACTTGAGTACTTTGAGACAAAGGGCAACAACAGCAAAATGCTTCCTTGCAATAAAAAAGAAATGAGGGACTGGAGATGTGTTCAGCAATTCAGAGCACATGTTACTCTTGCCAAGGACTTGAGTTCAGTTCCCAGCACCCACATCAGATTCACAACTACCTAAAACTCCTGCCCCAAGGATCTCTGCCCTCTTCTGGCCTCTGTTGGCACCTGTATGCGCACACACACACCCGCATACACACACAATTAAAAATAAAGTAAATTTTAAAATGATTACCGAAAAAATTAGCATCTTTTGAATTGATATACTTTTACCTAGGAAATATTTATTACTGAGGACCAATGAGAAGTTTGTAAAATGTAAATGTGTCCTTGGCTACTCCAGATGAGCTGAGGTGTGTGACTATTCAGATTGGAACTGGGCAGTGAAAGTCAAAAGTGTCCCATCGCTTCTCTACAGGTGGAGCATGAGAGCTGAGCGATGACTCAGTGGGGGAAGTATTTGCTTCAAAAAACATCAAGACTTGAGGTCAGACCTCCAGAGCCCAGATAAAGCCTGACACGATATTACATCTGTAGTCCCAGTGTTCCTACAGCAAGAAGAGAGGTGTGAACGGGGCAGTTCCAAGCAACTCATTGGCCAGCTAGCCTCACATGGCAGTGGTGAAAACAGCCAGAGACACTCTCTCAAACAAACTGCAAGATGAGGATTGACACCTGAGATTGTCCTCTGACAGTGTGCACACGCACGCGCGCGTGCACCCCCCACCCCCCCCCCCCCCCTCGCGCACTCACACATACACAGCAACTACATTGTAAACCCATTAGCTTCCTATTTTAGTACAGGCATAAAAGAGATTTGTCTATCTGGATATATATAGGCTGTGTGGCATATTTAGTTGTTTGGATTTTCTTAGAAATCGAGATAGGATCCAGAAATCAGTTATGAAAGAGATGTTCTCGACTCCACTTTTTAAAAAAATATACTTTCAGTTTGTCCTCAAACAGGTTTTGCAAGAAGAAGCTGCTTGTTCCTTAGTCAGGTGGCTCGCTGTGCTGCAGTTGGGGAGCTTCAATCATCTTGACAAGCTTGTAGTCCACAGAGTCCTGGGTGTCTCCTCCAGCTCTCACTGTCTGAAACTTTGCAGAGGTTTTTGTAGTCCTCTCAGGTCTCTTCTCATGCATTCCACAGTGCAAGTGAAGAAATTCATCCACACTCAGATGAAGAACTCTATTCTGCTGGAACTTACTGTTTTTTTTTTTTTCACCAGAAATAATCCTTTCTTTTGTATAATTCTCAGGCTCATCCACAAATTCTTAGACTCCTTCTTAAAGTCATAGTCCAGCAAAATCAGAGCTCCGCCTCCCGAAATTGACACCAACCAACAAGTGGATGCTACTTTTAATACCAAAGACAGGTTGTTGGAAAGAATAAGCTTTCTAAGTGGCAAGGTAGAGACAGTAGGCTGGGACCTCAAAGAGTCACTCATCAGCTGCTCCTGCTGTTTTTAAGCCGACTTATTACTCTTTAAAAATTATATTACTTCAATAAAACAATCCGCAAATAAACACACAACAAAAGGGCACGTGTAGGGACATATTGAGAGGAAGCATGCATACCAAAAAGGTAAGTGCAAATTGGATTTGAATATTCATGAGTCACAAATCATTGACAGTTTGAAATAATGCAAAACAGCTTTATAAATGAGGTTAAGGCAAGGGACATCAAAGAAATGCATCATTAAATCAATAGAAGTTTGATTGTGCATGTACTTGTAAATTGTGGTTACAGTGTTTGTGACAAGACAGAAAAAAATACTGTGTACCTGATGAAGAGGGACGACACATAAATATTCCCTTGGTACGTTATAGTTTTGCAATTCATCATGTGCTTGGAGCCAAGCCAGGTAGAAAGTGGTTGGACATTGTACTTCCTGCTCAAGAGTTTCCTTGTGCAGAAAGTGAGCTTCAGACCTCTGCCTGGACAGTCTTTATTTTCCCTGCTAAAAAGAGTTAAACATACAACCATTCACACAGTTGATCCCAAAAGCAGAGGTTAGCATGCAGCATATATAATTTGGAGAAAGACACCTTTATATCCGTTCACGAGAAATAGCGCCCACCTGAGAGCACTGGGTCTTAGAGAATGCTGTACTACTGCTTAGAAGGGCACAGAGGGGGGGAAAAGCATGGGGAAGAGTTTGTAAGACCCTACTGAAATCAAAGCAAGAGAATTTGCTACACTATGTTGATACAATTGGAGTTGCAAAATGCGGACAATCCAACAGCTCGAGTGGAAAGGTTTTCGTTTTGTTCAGCAGTGACCACTCACTTGTAGGAACCTGATAGAGTCTGTAGGAAATACTTAGCCTGTGATTGGAGCCATATTGAGACAGTAGGACTTAGAAACCAAAGCCATGTTTGAGGCTTGTGTTAACACAGGGGCACTTCTAAGTTAGGCAAGTCCTCTTAGAAGTTTACTTTGGATGATCTGTAAGTTCTGAAGCGTTTCTAGAAGACGCTACTCAGCAAATCTCTTTCTTGTATATTCTGTCTTGGGTTCCTGGATGATGACTCAACACAAAAGTCATGGTGCCTATGGCACTAATTTGAAAGAAGCTAAAGAATGTCGTCAGTTTAGAAGAGTCTTCTCTACCTTTTCGCTGGGCCATCCATCCTTTAAGGCAAACATTTAGATTCAAGAACTACAATCCAGCTGAAACATGGCTTGTGAGAAAGAAATGTCTGCATTTCTCCAGTTCACTGCCACGTAGAGAAAGAAGGTAACACAACTTGTGTGGCAAGGACAGTAATAAGTTCAGAAAACAACAAGAACAATAATGTGGTAGTTTTTAATAATTTTTTTGAGACAGGACGAGATCTCATGTATCCATAGATTGAACTCAAACTCCTGTTGAGGCTGGGGAGGGGGATGACTCAATTAGTAATAGTGCTTGTAACCAGGGGGACCTGAGTTCAAATCCCTAGCACCATGTGGAAAGCTAGACATGGCTGTGTGTGCCTGTAACCTCAGCATTGGGAGACAGAGATAGATGGGTCTCACATCCCAGGAAGTTCTCTGGCCAGCTAGCCAAGCCTAAATGGTGACTGTGTGGTTCATTGAGAGAGACCATTAAAGACATAAGACAGATAACAATAGAGGAAGAAAGACACCTCATATCCTTCTTTGTCTACCTCTGGCTGCCATATGCTTGCCTACACACCCACATGCATGTGCCACATATATACAACATGCACACACATATGCATGCAAAATAGAGATTAAGTAAAAAGTAAAAAACCCTAATTAATTAGCTTTTAAAAGTGCACTATATAGCCGAGGATGACCTTAAACAATTGCTCTTCGTGTCTCTACCTCTCAAGTGCGAGGATTGTAGGCCAACCCTACCAAAGCTGGCTCACGAAGTGCGGGGGATTGAATTGTGGGCATCCCACATACTAAGCAAGCACTGTACCATCCAGCCACATACACCTGAGCCCTTTAGTATTTGACAGAGTTTCTCTGTGTAACCGCCCTGGCTGTCCAAACTTTATATTCGTTAAGTATTAGGCCCAAATTTCCTTGACAAAGATGATTAGCAATACCTGCAAAGTTGGTCCTTTTCGGTAGTGTGTATGTGTATTTTAAACCACACTTTACATCTAAACTAAAACACAGTATTTTGTGCTCATCAGGAGGGAATCCAAATATTGCCTTCCTCACAGGGTATTAGGCGAGACGAAATTCATTTTCATTTTTTCTGTCTTTCCATTATTTTAGTGTTTCTTTTTGGCTGTCTTGTGGATTGAACACAGGGCATTGTGCATGCTAGGCAAGTGTTCCATTATGAAGATACACCTTTAGCTTATCTTTGTTTTTATTGTGAGAGTGTTTCTGGCCGTGTAGCCTAGGCTGGCCGAAAACTCCTCCTGCCTCCTCTCCCAAGAGTTTTACTTATAGGCAAGCCAGCATTTAAGTGCTTCATTTTAAAATAGGAGAGACTCTAGTGGACTTCTGGACTTCCGTCCCTACAGCGGGTGTGTCTGACAAGCTAATGCTAGCACTGAGGAAGTCTTTGGCATGTTCCCCCTCTTGTCAGAAGCAAAAATTTAGAGGATCTAAGAACTGTCATGTCTCGTAACTCAGTATCAAAATGGATGAAAGTTAGAATAGAATAAAAACTTAGCTTTGATTCTGAATTATTTAACAATAAATTACTGAATTCTAATAAAGTCTTTTCTTATCATAAAAAAGAAACAGTCTCTATCCTAAATGTCACCTTGGTAGACCCTTGGACCTCATGCTCATTTTGCTATCCAAATAGAATTAATTTTATCTTGAAGGAGCAGAGAAATGACAGCTAAGTCACTTTCATTTACTCTTCTGCCACTAACTCCTGTGATGAACTTTGCACAAGGTCCTTCAAATTCTTTGGATCTTTATTTTCCCCATTATGAAAGAAAAGGTTGGTTTAGACTATGAATTGTGAACTGTGGCTAGCTCCTTGGGGCTGCAAGGAACCAGCAGTCCAGCGTGTGGAGAAGTTCCTGGCAGTTTGTTAATTCCAGTCCACCTATTTCCCTTGTTCTGTGAATATACATTGAATGTTGACGTGATGGCCATGTACTTGGCTCCTCCTTGTAGGTTAAGATTTTGTGAAAAGAATTAATGAAACCTTATCAAAAGAGGGTCTAGAAGAGAGAATCTGGAAATCAAATAAGAAGAAGTAAGCTTATAAACCATGTCCACACAACTGTTTGACATGATGGACACACCTCTGGATCACACTTGCTCTTTTCCTTGGCCTTGCTCAGCACAATTCGTGGGACCATTTTGCAGTAGTTTAACTGAGGGACGAGCTTGAACTATATTAAACAACATATCACATACATGGCTGTATCGGTGTTTCCTTCTTCATTACTTGGCCAATAGCTACTTCTCTCATAAGGCATACTTCAGAGATGCCAGAGAGGTCCACATTCCATCCCAGCATCATTTTTCAAAGAGAAATGACTCTCTGTGGTTTCAGCACATTCTGTTTGAACCTTTCTGACACCCCCTGACACTGAATTATTACTAAGTGGTATTTGAGCAACTGTCTACCTCTTGGAAGGCTCTTAATTGTTAGAGTTGTTGATCCAGGATCATTGCTAGAAGTTGTAAACACGGAGGGTAAATGTTCTTAGAGTAAAAAAAAAAAAAGGAATAAATTTATAATAAATTACCTAAACAAACAATACTTGAGTAATTTTCCTTGATTAGCATGAGTAAGGCTCTCAGGTTGGTCTTAGATTATTTACAAAATAAGAGGTAACTTTCCATCAGTATCTTGCTAGAAGATGGTAGGGTTTATCCCTTTTACTACATATTCTCAAACTTTCAGTGTGGCAACTGCTAGGCTGATTCTATATGCGGAGGGTACCTTTCATGATTATGAAGCAATGAATGATCAATACTATTCTATAAGCACGACCAAAGTGCATTGGGTGCTCTTGGCTTAGCATGGATTCAAGATTTGTCCAGGTAGTTAGGACTTTAGTTTGGGAGACCAATAGGATTTCAGCTTATAAACATAGAGATTAGGGGAGGGGCAAGACAGAGTACTATAATTGAAGGGGTTTGAGAGAAAATGGTCACATGTTAGATTTAGAAATAGTATCCACTTCCCAGTAGTTGCAGAGAAGCTGGAAACATCACAGAAGACTTGTTTAAGTGCCTTAAATTCTTTTCTTTTCTTCCCTCCCTCTCCCCACCTCTGCTATTTTTTTTTTTTTTTTTTTTGAGACAGGGCATGGGGGAGCAGGAGCTCAAAGTCCAGAAGAGGCCTGTAAGGGACACATTCCTGGAGTTGAGTATGGGACATGGTGGATGCTCACCTTATTTATTTTGTCATTCCTGTTACCCCATGTATGCCACAAATCAGATGCCACTGTAGCCATCTGATCTGTAACGAAGCAGTTCAATGGAAAGCATCACAGTACCTGCAGCAACCATCAAAATAAAATCATGAAGTGAAAATCCGTGAGTCTGTGGAATAAAGCAACCGATCATTTCTCACAGTGTACTGGGATTTCTATTCTAACCTGTCAAAAAGGATAGTGTTAGAGTTAAATGAGTAAGAAAGCAGAAAGAAGGAAGGAAGGGAAAGAGGGAAAGGAGGGAGGAAAGGAGTGAGCGAGGGAGGGAGGGAGAAATGAAGACAAAGAAAGGCCAAAGTAGAAGGGCAGCTCTAGGGAGCAGCAGCTCTCCTTGTTCCTGCCCTGAGCAGTCGCTAACAGTTCGCCTGGCGCCTGCTTTGCATAGGAGCTACTGCCCGAGGCCAGGAGCACATTTCAGGGCTCTGCCTAGGGTTCAGACTACAGGATTCCAGCCTCATGACACTAAGGAGTTGACTTCAATTTCAAGACATTTCTTGTGACATTCTTTTCTTTCATAAAAATGACAGATCAAGATTTACTTGAAGATAAAGTCCAGTACAAGATCGGGGTGGGGGGGGGTACGGTAGGGGTACAGCCTGTTCTCTAGAAGTTGGGCAACCTCAGCCCGGGTTCTGCCCTGTCAACCTTGGCTTTTCTTTTGGTAATTCCCCCTTTTCAAGAATGGCTGAAAACAACACTCTAGGCTTTATCATGGCTTGGGTTTCTAACTCTGAATTAAAAGCAAATCACTTGTCCTGATCTCTGTGTGCTGCCTGTGAGTCTCTTTATTACCCCAACCCCTATAATCTCTTTCTTTTAACCCAGTCTACACAAGAATGGTAGCAGAACTGCCCAGTTAACATGTCAAGAAACCTCTACCTCAGATAAGAATCTCTTCGCGTCTACTCTGAGCAAAAATATTTAAAACCCAAGGCAACCATTTAGATGTTGTTTATTTTGATGGCCCCGACAGATTTCTTTGTTTTGTAAAGTGCCGCTGTGCCCAGTTTTTGCCTTCTTGGGGGGACTTTTTGTTCCAGTATCCTATCATTATGTTGCTCCCGAACTCCATATCTTTTGTTTGAACCATCTAAAAATAAAAGTCGTTGTTTAACCACTTTTCTCATGAGCTTAATTTGGCAATTATCAAATCACATTTGTCAATACAACGACTGAATCAAGAGTGACCCAGAAGGCAACACTTTTAAAAGCTTCTGTAGCCTTTTCTATTATTTCAATGTATAGTAGCTACAAGCAAAAGCCTTGATTGGATCAATAAGAAACAAAACTGCACTCTCCTCTGTCATTTCAAAGTCATCCATTACAACAACTCAAATATAACATTCGGCTGCATTGGAATAGAACTGCATAATGAGGCTTATGTTTGGAAACGGAAAAAAAAGCAGTTTTGAGAGTATTTTAGGAAGTATTAATATAATTCTAGATGTTAATTTTTTGATTTTCATTCTTGAACGTGTGGATGCTATAAAAATAATATTAAAGTTTAAGATGCTTTCTTACCCCACCCCCTCCTCTGTCCCTTCCTCCTTCCCTTCTTCTCTCTCATTGTGGTGCAGCCATCCCGTGCTGTGGAGTAAAACACTTCAGGGAACTGATTTTCCCCTTCTCCCACCTCAGACATAGGAAGTTTATGTGAATATTGAAATGATATAGGTAACTCAGGAAGAGAAACTTGGAAAGAGTCATATGCTAATCCATCTCATTTTAAACTAGATTAGTGCATTATCAATAATTGTATATTCTCTTGAAAACAGTATTTTTTTAAACTAATTCATTTTATGCTGAATACTTATTTTTTAAAAATAACCAGTGACAGGTACTAGCAGTGCCCTGTTCCATGCTCTGCCTACTGACCTTAGCTACTTAGAGACGTGGGGGACAGTTAAATAACTGAACCTAATTCTTAAACTTCATAGTTTAAAGAATTAAATTATTCTTTAAGTTTCCAAACACAAGGAAATACCATTGGAAGCTTAACAATAACTGCATGTGTCTGGAACCCAACGCTAATTTTTGCCATCGTCATAAGGAACTCCGCATCTTCTAGATCTTGGTATCATATCCCGTGTACAGAAAGTGACATCTACTGGAGAAAGGAGAACTGAATATTTACTTTCCAAACTTTTTTTTTTCTGCCAAACTTCCAGACAAGTTGCAGTACACTGGGGGTTATTCAAAACTTGTAAAACAAAGAATTTTGTTCGGTTCAATGCGGTAACGTCTGGAATGCCTGTGTTATTATCTTCTCAAGGATGTGCATTGGGAAACAGTAGTTAGGGGCTCCCACAGTTATATCCTAAGAAGTCCTGCTGAAGTCTGGGAAAAACAGCTAAGGAACAGTCCCTTTGGGGACATTAAGGATTTATGTAAAGCATTGAGTAGATTTGAACAAGTGCCCTTCCTAATAATTAGTCCCAGAACATCTTTAGAAAAGGCGTAACTTCTGTAAGTGGTTTAGAAATGGGAGCTGTAAAATCACATATGGGATTTGAATATACAGTTTTTCTGGGATGGGTCCCTTCCCAAATGATTTTGTCATTTTCATCCATTTATGCTAATTAGATGGGTACCTAACTCCAGGTCCAGTTTGACATCTTGTCCCAGTGAATTGGGGGAATCCTCCCCGGGCATTTTTCCTTTGTTATTAGGTCTACACGGAGGCAACCTAGACAATGGAAGACATAAATGACATATATCACTTTTGCTGTTGAGACATTCTCCATCCGAGTAAGCACCTTATGCTGTGGTTTGAGTTCTCCTGATCATAGCAGAAGTTATTGGTATCGTTATCCTTCAGGCTTGGAGAAGTCAGGAGAATCCTGCTAGTCAACAAGCCTGTAGACTTTAGCATCCACGGGAAGTGTCCTTCCTGATGGTACGCCACAGGCATTTCGAAGGCTGCCTCCGAGCTGAGGTTATGGCACGGCAGCTCAGCGCCAGCTTTCCAACTCCTGCTTGGCAATGACTTTTCAAAATTTGATTTCTTTTTATTGTTTTTTTCTCTTCTTTATTTTTGTGACAGTGCTCTTGCACTCCCTCTGCTGGTCTTGCTAACTAACAGAATCGGCCTCTAAGACAAAGTCTTGTGAAAGAGCAATGCTGGAGGACTATCAAGGAGGCCAATGGAAGGAAACTCTGAGGAGGACTACCAAGGAGGATTCCCGAGGGATGGCTAGCGCTGTGTCAGAAATTTATGTTGTTTGGAAAGACGACCAAAGAAAATTTGCTCGTGAGTGGTAAAAACAAATATATAGCATGATTGTTTTTATGTCTTGAAGAAAGAATGTCATTAAATGGGCCATTTCACACTTCTCGAAAAATGCCATTCTTTCCCCGCCCCCGCACAGTAGAGCTGGTTATTCATGTTCTATTCAAATGTATGTGAAATTAATAAGATGCAGAAAAATATGGTGCACCAATTTCATATCTGAATCGTTACACCCTAAGAGGTTAAAAGGAACGTTGCTTGGCTTTGATGGCGGAATTCTCGGGTTAGAGACCCAGCTGCCCAGTGGCTCCACTCCCACGCCTTAGGCTTCCCTTGGAGAGTTGCACGGAGAGTGACAGCTCCTGGCAAAGCCCAGGCCTAATCACAGCTCAGAGAAATGACTTTTGGAAGGTACATTACCAAGCAATTAGGAGCCATTTAATAAATTACCCCTTACGAAACACTTTGAACCCTAGTGGTCTGAAGAGGTTAATGCACCTCTCACAACTGAGTGTTACTACTCGCTTTCCAGGGGGTAACACCAAGGCCACAGCTCAACCAAGCCCCTTCTCCTCCATGGCCTCTTACTCTTGAACCACTTCCCTAGTTGGTATCTAAAGCCAACGCATTTGCCCTCCCCCCTCTGCGGGTCACATGTGACATTTTCTTATTGCGCATCCATTGGGCGCGTGGCTCATGGTGCCAGAAGACTTTGCGCTGAGGTTAACGTAGCCCTGAGCGTTTCCTGCTGTTTATTTGCGAGGCTGTTTTTCTTATTTATAGAGAGCTTGACTACTGAGTTTTCTTTAAATGTTACATATGATGCAGTTTCCTTTCTTCTGAAATTGTTGAGTAGCAACCACATCTTAAATGGATCCAGTACTCTGAGTTAATTTTTAGAACCTTAAATTTGGAAAACATCCATGGTAGATAGATATTTATAAGCTAAAATTTTTACTATGGCCAAACACTTAAAAAAAAAAAAACAAAGAAAAAGTTCAAAAAGGCGGGAGTGGGGGTGAAGGATGCGCTATTGGATAGTAGATTACATAATTAGATTTTTTTAAAAAACGCTTTTGATTTTATTTAAGTTCAGCTTGAAATTTTTGAAACAAAAATGTTTATGATCCACCAATCTTTTTTATTTTAAAAGATAGTCAAAGAATGGAATTAAAAGAGAGGGAATTTCCGGAATACTCCTGTGTCTCCATGAAGACACCACACTAGCCTTTGGATGGTCTGCTGAAGGATGGTCCCATAACCATGATCACCATGGTCACCAGTTGTTGAGTGCTGATCCTCACCAAGGCTCTGCTAAGAGCCACAGGAGATGAGCAAGACATGGGGTAGGACTCTGAGACGCTCACAGTTATATGGTTGAGCAAGCGTTTATGAGTGTGAGAAAATAGCAACAACGAGTGGAAATTCCTGAGGAGAGAAAAACCTGCTCAGGAAGATGTGGTGGAGACACGGCATCTCCTCAAACCGTTGCTTAGGACCTGAGAAGAACCGAAGTAGAATATTCCAACACAGAAGAAGTCATAGTTATGTTTCTTTTTGTAGAAAGACATTTTGAAACAGCGTTTCATTCTATATCCCTGTCTGGCCTCGAACTCTTGAGCCTTCTGCCTCAGTCTCCGAACACTCCAGAGCACTAGGATTACAGGTGTGGATCACTGTGTCCCAGGACCACGGTTTATTGGTTGTTGTTGTTAGGGAAGGGGGACTCATGCTCTATAAAGGCTCTGCCTCTGAGCTGTTTGCCAGTGCTATATTTTTTTCCCTTTGATAGCTTCACATTTTGTACAATGTGTTTTGATCAAGTTCACCCTCTTCAGTTCTTCCTAGATAACCCCCTCATTCCCCACCCACATAATCTTTGTGTGCCCTCCACTCCACAGACCAGTTTGTGCTGCCCAAATATTCCTGGATGTGTGTTCTACCACTGGAGTGTGGTCACCTTACTCCTTCCCCAGTGCCCCCTGCAGCTAACAACCGCTACTCACTCCGCTCCCCCCTCCATGCTGGGTTTCTGTCTGGCTTGTGCTTGCAGGGGCTTTGGTCAAGCTGTTGCCACCCCTGTGAGTTCATTTGTGCACTGCCCCGCCGTATCCAGATGCTCCTTCCTAGTTGTCACTTTCTCTGCCCTTGTGGTCTTTCTGCTTAGTCTCGTGGAATGATCCCTGAGGGTTTGAAGGTGGAGTGGAGTTATAATATATGGTCTCTTTAGGGCTGAACATTCTTTTCTCTCTTTTTAAATTGAAAATAGATTCTTCTTTCATACAATACACCCCAACCACAATTTCACCTCCCTCCATTACTCCTAGTCCTGTTTCCCCATCTCACCTCTCCCCCATCCACACACCCTCCGTCTCTGCTGCACACTGAGGACAAGGCAACCCAACAGGAGGAAAAGAGTCTTAAGAGCAGGCAAAAGAGTAAAAAACACACAGGCGACACCTTTAATCCCAGCACTCGGGAGATAGAGGCAGGAGGATCTCTGTGAATTTGAGGCCAGCCTGGTTTACAAGAGCTAGTTTCAGGAGAGGCACAACAAGGGCTGGAGAGATGGCTCAGATGTTAAGAGCACTGACTGCTCTTCCAGAGGTCCTTAGTTTAATTCCCAGCACCCACATGGTGCCTGGCAGCATCTATAATGAGATCTGGCACCCTCTTCTGGCCTGCAGAATAAGTAAACATTAAAAAAAAGACAAAACAAAACAAGAGTCAAAGACTCATTCCCTCCCACAGTTAGGAGTCCCACAAAACTTCTAAGCTGACTGGCACAACATATACACAGAGGACTCGGTACATATCCACGCAGGCCCCGTGCTGGCCTCTTTAGTCTCTGTCACCCTCTATGCGCCCTGCTCAGTTGATTCAGTGGGTCATGTTCTCCTGGTGTCCTCCATCCGCTTTGACTCCTAGAATCCTTCTGCCCCTCTTCCGACAGATTCCCCAATCTCTGAGGGGAGAGATCCAGTGGAAACCTCCAAGGGAGACTCTGCCTAAGGCGGTTGTGGGTCTCTGCATCTGCTCATATCTGCTGCCAGAGGAAGCCTCTCTGAGGATGACGGACAAGGCACTGATGAAGAAGATAGTAGAAGAATATCATTAAGGGTCATTCATTGATTTTTTTTTTTTATTTGATGAGTCCTGATTGTTTCTCTCCTAGGTCTCTGGATTATGCAGTTGTTGGTCCCTGGCCATCCGAGCATTGTCAGGCATGGGTTCCCTCTCATGGAGTGGGCCTCAAGTAAAACTAGATATTCGTTGGCCTTTCCCACAAGTGCTGAGAGACCAATGCAGCCCCAGCTCATCTTACAGGCAGGACAGTTTGTAGGTCAAAGGTTTTGCGGGTGGGTTGGCGCCCGTGGTTATCTTTTGGTAGCCTGTAAAGCATCTCTTCTCGCCAAAGAGCCTGGAACATAGAGGTAAAGGCTGCCCATTTTCTGAGGGCACCCCTCTGTCCTGGTAAGTTAGCCTGCGTTGTTTGGCGATCTCCACAGGACATTCTCTCATTCTCTTCACTTTAGCCGGTTGTGGGTCTCTATGTTAATCACCAGCCATACGCAAAGAGAAGGTTAAATGATGATCTGGAGGAGGTCAATATTTTCTTTAGTCATGGCTGTGAACATCCCGCGAGCTCTGTCTGGGAGGCAGGTTTTCTTTATTTCATTAGTTATGTGTGCTTCCCTGCGCAGGTGTACATGCGACTGCAGATGCCAACAGAACCAGAAGAGGGCATCAGACCCGATGGAGCTGGAGTTGCAGGGGCCTGTCAGCTGTTCGGTGTGGGCGCTGGAAACTGAACTCCAGTTGTCTGCAAAAAGACTCAACCCCTGAGACCTCTCTCCAGCTCCAGGAAGTGGATTTTCAGTACTCAACAAACATCACGGAATGTTCTTGAGCTTTCCTTTGATACACACAGGGAAGGATAAAAAGGCCAACGACATTTTTAGTCCAATGTAATGAATGTGCAAAGCATTCCTGCTGTCAAGTTCATAATCAGGATACGTTGTCAAGTTGTTTTTTCTTAATAAGCGTAGCCATAAAATGCCAAGATACCCTTTTCCCCAAAAAGAAGAGAGCGCTTCACCAGCTGAGTCACAGCTTCCCATTTCAGCTTCTTCCACTGTGCCTTGGAGATTTTCCATAGCACAAGCCGCAGTTTCTAGATGCCATGAGCAACGAAACCCTTGTTTGGAGACCTAGATGGTAGCAAAATCTTCGGTCCACTTACAATGTGGGTTGTGAAGTTTGAGTCCTTCGCATCTGTATTGCGCGACTTGGTGATTCTTATCTAAAAAATTTTTAAAACACTCAGGCTACAAATTTGACATTTTTCTCTTACCAAGTTGCGTTTTTAAAGATTTATGGAAAGACCTGAACATGTTATACTATCCTGGGTATAGTATGTGGCACCCCTTGTTGTGACTTAAAAGAAACCTCTACTTTCACAACAGAGTACAAATCTAGTTTCCTGTGTTAAGCATGGTGGTTCTTGTTTTTAATCCTAACACTGGAGAGGTAGAGGCAGGAAGATCTCTGTGAGTTCAAGGACAACCTGGTCTATATAGCGAGTTCAAGGCCAGCTAAGACTACACAGAGAGAACCTGTCTCAGGAAAAAAAATCCAGATAATTTAGTCTAGCTTTGAGCTGGAGAAATGGCTTATAGTGGCTAAGGGCATATGTTAGTCTTGTTGAAGATCCACATTCAATTCCCAGCACATGTAACTGGAAACTCACAGCTGCCTGTAACCTCTGTTCAAGGGGGATCTGAAGTCTCTGGCCTTTGTGGTACTTGTAGCGATATACACACACCCATGCATACACATAAACACCAGTAAAAATAAAATAAATACAGCTTTATATATTTTTGGTTGTGGATCTAGCCTTTAACAGTTAAGCTACACTATCCAGCATACGACATCTCTCTCTCTCTTTTTTAAAGTGTCTCATTATTTTCTTTTTGAGTACCGCTAAGTAAATATTTTAAAAACTGCACCTGTCCTCGGAGATGTGGGGTTGAGTTACATTGCTTCGCTTCTTACTCCGAAGTGCTCCAGTCCTTTCTCCTCTCGCTCTTCCCCTGCCCATCTCTTACGTGGTTGACACTCACATTGCTCACAAGGATGCCAGAGTAGAGCTACGGATACTAGCTGCACTTGGCATTGCTCCATACACTCTGAGCGTTTACATTCTGGAATAAACAACATTCTCTGAGAGATGAGTGTAGCACAAGCAGAAGGCACATGGTTGGGAGTGTTCTCCCATCTAGGATTACTAAATATACCCACGTCATCCACCAGGAAACATTGACTGAGGCAGGGTGCAGCGTCCCAGAGATGCGGACTCTTAAGAGAAAGTCCCTTCAAAGAACCTAGAGATAGCTATGGAAGGTCTGTCATTCAGGAAAATTTTCATGCTAAATAGCATGACATAAATTATTCATACAATAGAAGACAGTGCAGGAGAATATGGGGACCATCCTGTGTGTGGCTACTGAGCATGTGGAATGCAGAACTCAATGTCTTGCCAAGTGTAAAATATACACGGGTGTCTGAAGACAGAGTGACCAAAGGAATGCAAAATATGACATCAGTAATGAAAAACATTGGTCCAGGTGTGTAGCTTAGTGATCATGCCTGTACTTAGTATGCACAAGATTCCTAGATCAACCTCAGAATACTTAAGTCCCTCCCCAAATATAAAAATATCGATTACATGATGAAACTATATTTTTGATAAAATGGGCTAAATAAAAATATTAGTAGAATATAGTTTACATGGTTTAAGATTTTAGCTTCTACCTGGCTTTATTCAATTTATTTATTTTATTTTATTTTGGTTTTTCGAGACGGGTTTCTCTGTGGCATTGGAGCCTGTCCTAGAACTAGCTCTGTAGACCAGGCTGGTCTCGAACTCAGAGATCGGCCTGCCTCTGCCTCCCGAGTGCTGGGATTAAAGGCGTGCGCCAATTTAAAATGACAAGTGTGTCACACATTGTAAATGTTTTGGCCAGTGCTGCTACAGACCTTCACAGAATTAACTCAGCGACTTTCCTAGCAGGAAGAGAAAAAAGTGGACATCAGGTGCAGCTGAGTCTGGAAGAACACACCGCCCTCAAATAAGAAAAGTCTGCGACATTGCCTGTGTGCTTGAATAGGAAATTACGGTAAAGTTGAATGTAGCGGAAACCTGAAGATTTTATTTTAGATAACAATGCAGGCATTCAGGTAATTTTTATAACATTCTGAACATTTAATCCAAATTTAATGTGGTAAACACAGTTACCAGTTATTGAGTGATAACTGTCTAAACCTTTGTGCATAAAATTTCCTTTCAAGCCAATACAATCACGCATGGCAAGTTCTGTCATGTTTGTTTTATAGGTGTGGGTTGCCTGAGAGCTAGAAAGGGAGTGGAGTCTGCATGTTCCTGACCACGCAGCTGGTGCTCATAGCTGCACCATGGAGTCAGTGCTCCTCCCTTCCCTGGTTCTGTGCCTGACTGTGCCTTTTGCATGGGCGGTCCTGACACAGCCTGTTCCCAGTTTGGCCTGTGAATGTATTTCAACTTCCCTCCCCCGCTAGGCAAGGTTGGAGACGCAGGTTTTGAGATTTTGATAGAGGGGGCATCCATGTGGCTAGAAACTTGGTCGGGACTTACGAGTGATTTCCTGTTTGTTTACTGAGAGCATTAATTAGCATGACCGACTCCAACAGCTCACATGGGGGCTTGGCAAAATCTTATACAATTACAGAATAAAATATATTGTTTTTAGCTGGTCAGTGAGAGTGCACACCTTTAATCCCAGAATTTGGGCTACAGAGGCAGGCAGATCTTTGAGTTCAAGGCCAGCATGGTCTACAAAGCAAGTTCCAGGACGGCCAGGGCCGCACAGAGAAACCCTGCTTTCCCTGCTCTGCTCAAAAAGGTTGTTTTTATTTCTGATGTGATTCATAGAAACTAAGAATTTCCAAATACAAACCAGTAACAGGACCAGAGGCAGTTGGTATAGCCATGGAAAGTTGTCTCTTCCTTTCTTTATTTTTGGTTTTGAGAGTGTGTGGTATTGTTGCATACACATATGATTTGTACACATGTGGTATGTTTCTCTGTGTGTGTTTGGTCCACATACAGAGGCCCAAGATCTGTATCAGGTGTTTGTCTTGATCTCTTTTCATCTTTATTTTGAGATACTGGATTTGAAGCTCATTGTTTTGGCTAGGTTGCCTGGCCAGTACGCTTCAGGGATTTGCTTGTTTTAGCTCCTGCTAATCTGAGGTTCTAAGGAAGTAGGATGTCTGTTTTTTTATGGGTGTTCTGGGGATCTGAATTTAGGTCTTTGTGCTTTGTGGAAGGCAGTTTACCCACTGATCCATCTCTTCAGCCCCTGAAGTCACCTTTGCATGGATCCTTAATGTAAGGCATTCTGTTTTAACCTCCTACACATTGTCCTGATAGAATTGGCACCTTATCAGAATCACTTTTTAGCAAGAAAAATGAGAGGAGACCTTTTCAAGATATAAAAATTAACAGTAAAACTTTGAGCTGAAAATATGACTGTTTCTCTGATGCAAATCAGAAATACATGAGAATCCAAGTCAGCATATAATTAAGACAACAGCATGTCCACATATATTTATATACATCGTGGCAGTATTCCCAATAGGTGTGATGTGCTGTAAGTCTAGGTGCCCATCAACTGATGAAAAAGTAAAGAAAATATGGTATAGCTACAAAATGAAATTTTATTGACTTAGAAAGAAAACCAAGCTCTGTCATTTGTAGGGAAATAGAGTAACTGGAAACCATCATGGTAAGTAAAATAAGCAAGATCTAGACAAGTGTTTGATGTTTTCCTTCCTATGGGGGATAGAGTTGAGAAAGAGACAAAATATAGAAGTCCCCACTACTTGCAAAGAGAAAAGGGAACAGTGAGATTGAGGTGTGGGAAGGGAGACCAGAGGATTAATACTGGATAAATACGATATATACATGTATGATATTATGACTCTCATTATTTTATACAACGAATATATGCCAGTTTCCAAAATAAAAATAACTTTCACTAGTTTTGGTATACAAAAGAATATATTACCTTTATCTATCCTGATAGAATTATTTTTGTATAAGGGAGTATGCAGTAAAACTTGTTTTAGAGCGGGTACCAGAGAACAAATTGAGATGTTATTTTTCTGCATTATGTGATGTTTGTGGGACTTACAATCTTCTAGCCTAGTAATTTGTTGTAAGTTATTTCTTATCCTATAGAAATATTGTGGGTTTAATTTTCAAAAAGTATTTATTTTTATTTTTATTTTATTTGTATTCATGTTTTGCCTGCATGTAAGCATGTGTTTCTCATGAGTGCCTAACGCATATGGAGCCAGAAGAGGGCATCAGATCCCTTAGAATTAAGGACAATTGTGAGCTGCCATGTGTATGCTGGGAACCAGACCCTGGTTTTATGGTAGCTATTGGGCCCTGGGGAAACCAAATGAGTGATTTCTGAAGGCCACTCACCCTTCCAGAATGTTATATTATGGAGTCTTGCAATGACTCTTGGCAAACAGCAGATCAAATGTTTTCCAAGTACAGAAAATAGAATGTACACAGACCCTGTGTTATAGATCAAGCTTCTATGCAGAGGTGGTCATGCCTGCATGGACGTCAATAAGATCACCATGAGTGGGAGCAGACGTCTGGGAGTAGGTGAAGGAAACACATCAGCCTTCACAGATGGGACTTCCTCTTCGCCAGGCCCTCCGCTGCTCATTCTCACACGTCATTAACTAAGGTTAACGAATCTTCAAAAGTCCTGAATGAAGGAAAAAATGATATAAATATGGTGCACTGTCATTTTTTCTTTTTTGACTTTTCAAGACAGGATTTCTCTGTGTAGCCCCGGTGTCCTGGAACTCTCTCTGTAGACCAGGCTGTCCTCAAACTCAGAGATCTGTCTGCCTCTGCCTCCCGAGTGCTGGGGTTAAAGGAGTGCACCGCCTCCTTGGACCTGTCTGTGATGCTTATAACCCAGTTGGGAAAGAGGACTCTATTGTCACAGTCAGAACGTTCAGAGATATATAACCATAAAACAAAGAAATAAAACCCAAAACTTATCAGTCATATCAAATGACATCCTAGGGACGTTTTCCTTGAGACCACAACTACCAGTCCAGCTACCTAGCCGTGGTGCCGTCTGATAATGGATCTAGGTTTAAAGGAACTAAGCCTTTCTTACTCACTACAGAAATATCCATCTGATTCACCATAACAGTGAGAAGTAGCTGCCAACTCATGTTTCTTGCTTGTTTTCTCAGATGCTTTTTCTTTTTATTAAATTTTTATTTTTAAGTGTGTGTGTGTGTGTATGAGTACAGGTGTCAGTGCAAACCAGAGGTAGTGGGTTCCTCTGGAACTGGAGTTACAGGAGGTAGGAAGAAGATGGATGCTGGGACTCAAACTTGGGTCTCCTGCATGGGCAGCATATGCTCTCAACCACTGAACTGTTTCTCCGGCAGCATCGAAATGGTTTTGAACTTAACACTGAATACTAGAAAGCACAAACGACATTTTACACTACTGATCGTATGTCTTAGGATTCTGAAGTCCATCCCTTCTATGGAGGAGCCATACATATAATTATAAGTGGCCTCAGTAGCTGTAACCCTTTCCATCAGCAAACTGTTGAGCTAGGCTGTTCTCCTTGTCTGCTGAGGCCGCCATGCCGAGTGTGAAGAAGCCCGCAGCACACTCTGAGGAGACAGTCTTGGATGTGGCTTTCTTTGGGAGAGATCTGGAAACTGCCATTTCCACGTTATAGGCAAGTTGTTTTCCAATATAATCTGATGACTTCACTGTAGCGTTCTTCTTTTCGGAAAGTAGTTTCAAGTATCCTTGAATTCTGTGCCCTATTTTTCTTTGGAAAAAACTAACTTCTACATCTTCATGGAAATGTCAGGCAGTGCCTTAGTGTTTTATTGCTTTGAAAAGACACCATGAAGAAAAGCATTTAGTTGGGCCTAGCTTAGAGTTCAGAGGTTTAATCCATTATCCTCTTGGTGGGAAGCATGGTGGCTTGCAGGCAGACACAGTGCAGGAGAGGAAGCTTAGAGTTCTGGATCTGCATCTGCATGAAGAGGCTGAGATACACTTCCTCTAACAAGGCCACACCTCCTCCAGCAAGGCCACACCTCCTCCAGCAAGGCCACACCTCCTCCAGCAAGGCCACACCTCCTAATGGTGCCACTTCCTGTGAGGCTTTTCTTTCCGACTACCACAGGTAGAATCACGAGTGCGCACTAAAGTACACAGAACTCTAAATGACTGGATCTACAAGCAGGTGAGAACTGATTGAATGTGAGGAATCTGTGATGCTTTGAAGTCAGGTAACGTGTGGTCCTTTGAACACTACTTTTCTTCTGTTGAGTTTACACAGAGTGAAACGTGGTGCAGGAAGGACAGAGATGAACTTCCTTCAGTTTGGGGCACCTTCCTGAAAGCATCCTCTCCGACAGCGCCTGACACAAAAGTTAGGGTGTGCCAGCTCCCCACAAATCAGTTCTGGAAGAGAATAGCCACATTTAGCTACTTTCTCTGAAGTCCGTGTTCCGTGTGCCTGCAGCACAGCGTATTTCTAAGATTACAATAGGATGCAAAACAGAAAGCCATTGACTATTTGCTTAGTATATGTATATGTGTGCAAGCACACAAGTGTGCCTGTGCCCTCCGAGACCAGAAAACGACACTATGAGCTGCCTGGTGTTGGTGACGGGAACTGAACGCCACCCCCATTTTTTAAGGAGAAAGTAATTTTGTTGCTGTGTTTCGAGAGTCTCTCTATAGCCCTGTCCTGGAACTCCCTACACAGACTGGTCTTGCCCATAAAGAGATTCATCAGCTCCTGACTTCCACGTGAAGATGTGACCCGCTAATCTGGCAGAAAAAGAAGTCACCTTTTAAAGACCTATTTTGCAAGTTTAATTTTTTTTTTATTGAAAAAAAAATTTCCGCCTTCTCCCAGCCTCCCATTTCCCTCCCCCTCCTTCTGCCCCTCTCCCCCCTCCCTCTCCAGTCCGAAGAGCAGTCAGGGTTCCCTGCCCTGTGGAAAGTCCAAGGTCCTCCCCCCTCCATTCAGGTCTAGGAAGGTGAACATCCAAACTGGCTAGGCTCCCACAAAGCCAGAACATGAAGTAGGATCAAAACCCCGTGCCATTGTCCTTGGCTTCTCATCAGCCCTCATTGTCCGCCATGTTCAGAGAGTCTGGTTTTATCCCATGCTTTTTCAGTCACGGTCCATACTGATGAATATCTTGTATATCACCATAGAACCTCCATCTCGCGATGGATGGAGATAGAGACAGAGACCCACACTGGAGCACTGGACTGAGCTCCCAAGGTCCTAATGAGGAGCAGAAGGATGGAGAACATAAGCAAGGAAGTCAGGACCACGAGGGGTGCACCCACCCACTGAGACAGTGGGGGCTGATCTATTGGGAGCAAGTTTAATTTTTTAAAGACAACGTTTGTACGAATTCAGGGCTAACTACACATAATGCCAATGGATATAATCAATGACTAACTCTCTGGGTAGAAAAGTTTAAAGATTTGAATAGTTGAGTATGTAAGAGCATTGCCTGGGAAACTTTATCAATGAAACTTCAAGTACGTACAACTTGGGCTGAACTGACCAGCTGAAGCTTTCTGAAAGCCGCTTCAGTTCCACGGGTGCAAGTCACTCAGAATAATGCAATCTCTGTACCATGTTCACCCTCATGAAATTAAAGTCTGTTATTGCTCAGGAAGAACTTGAGAAATTAGATGATACATTTTTTTTGACTACCATACAAGGGGAGCTAAATTTGGGGACTGCATTTGCAAAACTAATTTGTAAAATTATTATCTATAATTTTTCATAAAAATTTTCAAATGACATGTTTCAACTCAATTTTCTTTGAATCTTTAAATATTGGAAAATAATCATTTATCATTAACTAAGTATAAGTAAATTATGTAGGATATATATTATATGTGCAAAAATAAAGCATAAGTATTCTGTATTTTCCTTTTTTTGTGTGTATGCACTTGGTATATCTGTGGTGTATGTACATGTTCATGTGATATTTATTCACATGTGTGCCAGTGCACATGTGTGCACGTGCATGTGGAGGGCAGAGGTCAACATTCGGTGTCTTCCTCCACTCTTCTTTACCTTCCTGTTTGAGATAGGGTCTCTCACTGAACCTGGAGCTTCAGTGAGCCTAGAGCTCACCAGTTCAGACTGACTCTAGAGTCCACCTCTCACTTCCTCTTCAGCTTTGGGTTTATATATAGAGGCTGCTGTGCCTGCCTCTAGGTCTCAAGAATATAAACCCAGGTCCTTATGCTTGCCTGGAAACTACGTTAGTGGTTGAGCCATCTTTTCAGACTTTGGATTTTTCTGTCTGTCAGCTTTGTGCCAACTTTACGCAAATGCAGCTAGAAGAATTCTACTGTTTCACAGCAGTTTCTAAATGAGTTGAGGCTTCCTTACCAGTGCTACCTGCTCCCTCTCCTACACGTCTGCTGCAGTCCTTACTCAATGACGTGACCTTTTCCTGTCCTAGTTAGCCATAAAGTCACAGTATGTGCTATGTGTTGATGCAATTCATAGAACAGAGAGAAAAATCTAAAGAAATTCAGTGAGAAGAAGCCTCATAAGACTCCTAAACTAACTGAGTAACAAAATAACCGAAATTAGGCAAATGCATTATTCTTATCTATATATTAACAATGTATATATTAACAAGTTCATTGCTGTTTTTAGGTCCTGACAAATTTGTAGAATATTCTCTTTAATGTATGGCTCATTAGTGGATTTTAGGTACTGTTCCATTTTAAAGTTTGTTTTCACTCTGGGGTAAAAATTAAGCTGTGCTCACATGGTGAAAAGTAATAGCTGTCTGTCTGTCTTCTGTCTATCTATCTATCTATCTATCTATCATCTATCTATCTATCTATCTATCTATCTACTGTCCTGTAATATGTTCATTACTTGTATACACACATTTCTACACACACACACACACACACAGATACACACAGATACACACACACACACATATAAATATTTGTTGGCACATATCTTCATGGATGTTACTCAACTTTTGCATTTATCAAAATTGCTAAGTAATCAGATAGATATTGTTCTTAACTGTGATCTCAATGCCAAGCTGTTAATGACTATCATTTGTGATCTGTATATACTGGATTTTTCCCAAAATAAAAACTAAGTAATATCATCTACTTCCTCATTTACAGTTTTTCCTCTGCTGTTTATTTGAGACGACATGCCAGAGCTAGAGACATGTTCTTGTTTACTTGTAACTGGATGTTTCTCTCCTGCCTGGCAGTTCCCAAATAATCGACTCTGAGGCTTAATACAAATTACAAACTGTTTGGCCAATGGCTCAGGCTTCTTATTGGCTAACTCTACAGATAAATTAACCAATTTGTAATAATCTGTAATAAATTAAAACAATTTAAAAAATGAAGTGGCAGGGAGGATGCTTGTTTGACTTTTCAGAGAGCTTATTTCATACCTAAAGCCCTGGACTCAGCTAAAGGTGGAGCTACTTATCAGGTAATAGGAAATCATAGATGGAGACACCAGACAGACATTCATTCAGCAAAGGGGTGAATATGAAATGTAGTGATGAGGTGAGCAGGCCTGCTTTTCATCCCTCCCGACTCCCACATGGCTAGCTTTACACCCGAAATAACAACACACAAATTGTATTCATTTGAACACTGCCTGGCCCACTATCTCCAATCTCTTACTGGCTAACTCTCACATTTTGATTAACTCATTTCTATTAATGTGTGTAGCACCACGAGGTGGTGGCTTACCAGGAAGATTCTAGCCTACGTCCATCTTGGGTCGGAACTTCATTGCATCTGCCTCACTTCCCTTCTTTCCAGCATTCTGTTCTGTCTACTCTGCCCACCTAATTTTCTGTCCTATCAAAGGGCCAAGGCAGTTTCTTTATTAACCAATGGAAGTAAGACATAGACAGATGACCCTCCTCCATCAATGAAACAATAGAAAAGGCTAAACTAAAAAAACATTTCCCCCCTGTGATTCGTTCATTAGAGCTCAGCAAGCATCCGTCTCTGAACTCAATCCTTTTCTGACTTCCCTGCAGAATTTTGCTTGTTATTACTTGATAGGAGTTGCTTTCTCATGAGCAAATAATTATAGATTTATCTAAATTAAATCTTGTTCCATTTAAATTTTCCACCTAAGATCTTCCATGTATAGAGTTCTTTCTCTTTTGGAAGGCTCACAGCTATTTACTTTCTCCATCAGGGCACGAGTATGGGTGTTTCATTTAGCTCCATTCCTAGTTCTTAAGCTATAGAACCTTACTGTCAATTTAGTGATACATTATTAATAGATGCTTATTATTTCTATTTTTACTTATTTGCAACAATCTTAGAAATCCAGGGAGCTGCTTACACCAATCTTTATTAAGTAGCTTTCATGATATATTTGTAAAAACAGAAAGATGGCACATTTGTGTTATTGTAATTCATTAAGTGTAAAGTTACAATGCTCAGAGTGTAATCCTTAATATAAAGCAAAAGATAGGTCAAAGAATAAAGAAAGGGGACTGGAGAGAAGGCTCGGTGCTTAAGATTGCTTGATACTCTTGTAGAGGGCCCTGAATAGCCTCTAGTTTACTATATAGACCAGGTTGGCCTTGACCTCACAGAGAGCCACCTGTCTTGAGCACTTCTATTACATGGGTGCGCCACTATGCCAAGCCCAAATTAAAAATTTTGTCTAGCTGGTTCGGAGACACAGTTACTCATTCTTACCAGCTTTTATCTTCTTCTTAGTGTTTACCATTCCTACAAATCCCCTGTGGCTTATGGACAGAGTGCAGGGAGGTAGGTGCCACAGAGTCGAGATTTGAAGTGCTCTCTATAATGGTGGGCTCTTTCCTTAAAATTGGACTGGCAGTACTAAAGGATGCAGCCTTCAAGCTCCTAGCAGGAGCAAAGATGATATTTCTATAAGACAGGTGGGTACAGCTGCTAAGCTAAAAAAAAAAAAAAAGAACCCTGGATACCACAAAATCTCTGGAAACTTGGGCCCACACAGTTTGAAGATTCATAAATCCATTCCCAAACAGAAACATTATTACATTATTATTTATGCTATTGGCTGGAGCAACAACCAATGAACTATTTTTCTCCTGAAATCTAAGACCCAGGCCAGGAATGGGAGGTTCATGACCTTGAAAGATATGTAGAAGAGATGACAATGACACCCAGGCTCACTGAATTCACCTGCTGCCTTAAGACAATAGAAGTCCTTCCCTGTCCCTGGGTCTGAATGAGAACAACACCAAGGGAGAGCATTAAATAACTGAATATCGCGAAAACTCTTCATTACATGATATAAGTAGTTTCCTTTGGATTTGTCAGAAAATGAGAAAGAGGGGAAGGCACGGAAGCCATTATAAAATTTAAAGAATGGAATAAAATTCTAAGGGTAAAGAATATGCATGTAAAAGGAATTTCAGAAGAGGGTACCGTGGATGTTTAAAGACAGGAGCTTTTCACATGCTATGGAAGGCGACCAGATAACAGCACAGAAAGGAACGAACTTCTGGGAATCTTGAGCTTTTTGAAGGCTACAGCGGAATCTGCCAACTAATGAGAGACGAGGAGGTCACACTGTGAAATTAATAGCCAGTAAATTTAGAACAAATAAAACAGAAATGCTTTTGCACAGCACTTAAGCAGCCTGTGGCACTGACAGCTGCAGGGGGTCAGGGAGTTAATGCTGTCGAGCCAGAATCAAAGGAAAGCAGGGTTACACTGTCGTTGGCACCGTCGTCATCTGCAGCCCTTCGGATGATGGTGTGGGTGACTTCATCCGTTGCTTTAGAATTTAATTATGATTGCCCTTTGGTGAGAGCTAATAAGGATATAAGACAAACAGCAAGAGTGGAAGGAGATAAGGGACCCTCTCTGTGAGCCCGCACTTCATCTTCACGACAAGAAAAGTATTTCAGGACAATAGCAATTGTGGAGTTTCAAAACTCTCCCCAGATACGCCAGCCATCTGAACATGGAGAGTAGCTTGTTTTTTCAAATGCCCCATCTTTAGACAGCAGAATACGCAGCATCCTTATGGCCTCAATCATCCCCAGAAAGTTCTGCCTTTGGCTCCCAGTTTGGGAGGGGACAGAACATGCCTGGCCTTGTATTTGGACCCACTATGATGAGGCAGCACTTCATCACGGGAGAACATGGCAATGCCCAGGTGGGAGCCAAGGAGAGAAGAGGAGAGGGTACACATCCAATGGCAGGAAGCACCCCCACTTAGCCCCACCCCTGAAAGGATTTGCCAGCTTCCAACAGTGCAACAGGATGTGGACCAATCCTTTTACACATTGGCCTTTCGGGACATTCCAGATCCAAAGCATAGCATTTACAAAAGCAGAATTCCTTTCAACTAACAAAAAGTATTTGCTGAAGGATAATTTTTTTTTTATTCCCTTCACCCCAGTCACGTTCCAGTAAGTTCTTATTTTCTTGTGGTCCTAACTGGTACCCCACACACCATCCCTGGAAAATTGGGTTTAACAATAATACCTGTCTGGTTCTTTTTTTTTTGTTTTTGTTTTTGTTTTAACAGAATAGAAACAGTAGGTTTTGGGTGGACAAAAGATATTTCTATGTTTCTTGTGGGCTCATTATAGCAACCCAAACCTAGTTTCTGTTAGAAAAACGAGCAGTTTTGCAAAAAAGAGTCTTAACACAGGCTTTTGTTTTTTTCACTGCCTGCAATCACGGAATCATTCTGACTCTTGCTCCTCCTAGAACAGAGGGGTCTCTGTGTCTCCCTTCTTCCTCCTCCATCCACAGCATATTGTTGTCAGGTTGGGTTAATGTTCTACTCGGAATTACGTGGTGTGATGGGAAGGTAAAATGATAGGAACATTTAATTCTCCATTAATCTCTTCCTTGCTGTAATTAGCAAAGGTGTAAATATTAACACCTCTGTTTTTAGACACAAGTTGAAACTATGATGTGTAAATTCACTGCCATGGAAACCTCACTTGCAGGCAAACCTCAAAAACAATGGCTCTGGATCATCTCACCCACAATCCTCATTTGTTCATGTTTTGGTTGCTAAGAAGTCTGCTTTCTGTAGCATAAACAATTGAGCTCCGTTAGTTTATTATTTTATTTTACTTTGCCGTAAAGTTTTTTTTTTTTAAATCACAACCATTAGCATTGGTTGTTAGGTTGAAACAATAACTCTCTCTGTAGTTATCATATATATATATATAATAACTATATGTGCATAAAGTTAATATTTCAACAGTTCAGTCACATCATCCTATCTATTTTGGTCATTATTTCTCTTTGTTTTTACTTTAAATGCAGTTACTTCTTCTCCACAATGAATACTGTTTATATTTCAGTATTTTCATTGTAATCATAGTTATAATTGGCAGCTTTAGAATACCAGGGGGCACAGTTGAGGTCTCTTTCTCCTTTCAAACACTCTTTCTGACTCACAGCAATGGCTGTTTCTCTTTGTGTCTTTGCTGTCTGAGAAGAGGCAGAAGATCAGAGAGCCTTCCTGGCTGTGGAGAATATTACATTCCATTGTGAGAAGTGGTTTACATAGATGATGCTACTGAGTATTCAGTGAAAACAATTGAAAATGACTTTTCTTTTTTCTTGCGCGAGCCTAATATTTTCATAAATCTTGGGGGGATCGCTTATGGTTTTGAAAATCTGAAATATTTGTATCCTTTTTAATTGTTGATGTGCCGATGTCAAGCCACCATGCTGGGTATTTTTAGCTCCTAGCCCCATGACTGATGATGTGCGTAGGAATCAGAAGTCAAGGTATCACTCCTGGCGGAACTGGAGTGAATTAGAAATTCTGTTTCCAAGACATTTAAAATATTCACTTTTTAACCTCATGTAAAAGCCACCTCTTGCTGTATTTTGCTAGGGTGGGGATTTAATGCGTGGCACCTACACATGTGTACATAATATTCTCTACCTTTTGTCTTTAATGTTCCTTGGTTTTTAATTATTAAAGATAAGTATTTGAATTATAAATATTCTAGTTATACAGGAATAGGCAAAGCAGGCATATACCCTCAGGCAGAATTCTTCCGTTACCCATAATCCTACTGCCTCCTGCCTCCACTTCTCTGCTTCCTATCTTTATATTACCTCAAATAAAAAAAAAGAAAGAAAAGAAAGAAAGAAAAACCCAGAGACATTCTTTTCATCCAAGTTCTCCTCCCCACTTAAACCACAGAAATCCCTTCTCAATATGTATAGGAGCCTCTCCCTTGAAGCGGGATGTCATACTTGTCCTAAATATAATAAAGTGCTGTCTTCAAGGCATTTCTGCATCGAAGACACTCCCCAGAAACCTGCCGAACCCTCCCATCTAACCAGGCTGAGTGTCACGAATCATAGCCCAGAGACCGCTTTAAAGTGAGTCATTAACATTGTCAGGAGTGACTCGGCAGAGGAAGGATGCTTTCCATTAGAGAACTGAGCGAGGGTACACAGACGACAGCATCGCCACCCTGTTCTCATTGTTTTAGGAATCCCAGACTGACTGGTAATCGTCCATTGCAGAGTGGTAGGACTTCGTTTCTGTGCAGGGTGTGTGGCAGTAGGCATTGTTACTGATTTTTTTTTCCCTTATGGTTTAGGCTTCATGATTTAGTTCAAATAAGTTTTGTTTTCAAATTATACTCTCAGTGCTGAGAGAAGTTCCTTGGGATGAATAAAAGTGTCACAAAAGGCATAGATGTATGAAAATACCCAACCTGATTATTTGTACGGGAAAATCCAGTTGTTTTGTTTTTTGTCTTTAGATACTTCTCTGGGATCTTAATCTTCCTGATTTACTTACCCAGCTTGAGTGGCTGAAGAGGGGAGTGCCCTGCATTAAGACAAGAATGAATTTGGAGGAGTGTTCTCTGTCTTGGACTACAGGTCTTGCTTTCTGAAATTAGAGGCAGTTGTGATCTGAAATCAATCACTGCTTACAGTGATTTGCGCTTACCTTTTTTTTTTTTAACATTACAAGAGTCAACAAAGATTCAATTGTTTGCTCCTCATTTGTCGTGTTGACCCTCCCCTTACCCTAAGTAGATAAGATGGTCTGCCATCCAGACTCACTGAGATGAAAGATCTCCTTTTCCCAGAGGTAGGAATGTCTCCCCCAAAAGCTGACTGTCATGTCCTCCCGCAGAATTTGCCTGTATCTTTCCAAAGACAGATATCTTGCTCAACATTAGAGTCCTTCTCCATGGACAGTTTTGTGAATCTATTAGGTGAATCCTGCCTCAGTGAGATGTTTCTGATGGCTCTACCCAGCTCCGGAGTTCTGCAGGGAACTGTCTGAGGTCTCTGTGGTGACTACATTATAACTCAGCATTCTTCTCGCAAACCCTGGTTCTTTTGTTCCTTATACACATTGCATCTTGAAATATTCCCCAATAAGCTACCTAGTTACCAATTTTAGAACCAGTTTATTTTACAGGAAAGCCAACTTATGACAGCTGGTCATGGTGGCATGGTCCTATGATGCTGGCTCTAAAGTGGGACTTGGTAGTCAAGGCAGTGAAATTTCTGCTGAGTGGTGGAAATGAGGACCGTGGGATCAGTAAGGTGCTGATACCTAGTAACACAATTGTCAAAATTTTCTCTGACAGGAGCTTTGTGATGGGTTATCCACAGAAAGGAATATTGTTTAAGATGCCATATCTCAGGGTGCCTGGATAGTGGGCAATGCAGGAACTGCAGACGACATAAAAGGCTCAGGGTGATTAATCATAAAGCAGAGGTAAAGTCGGAAAGCCAGAGGGCACCAGCGGCAGCAGAGAAAGAGACCGCCAGCCACTGCCGCTGGAGAGAGAGGAGAAGGGCCAAGGAAACAATTCAGGATTTAATACTGAGTGCAGCGTCTCTACAGCGGTTTTATTTTTAACTTTAAATTCTGACTGCCAAGGCTTGGGCTCTGAGTGGGAAGCAATGGAACCCTGGGTCAACAAGCTTCAAAAGCTCAAATCTCTAATTCCCCTGAGCTTCCCAGGTCTGTACAAGTCTCTCGCTCCTCTCTTTTGTTTTTATTATCTGAGACTGTTAGATATGTGTGCAGTGAAGTATGATTATATCCACCTCCATTTCTTCCCTCTACCCACTTCTGCATCTTCCCGCACATGTCTGCCTCTCAGTTAATAACTTTAAATAGCTCCTCAGTTAGGGGTGGATCCTGGTGAGATTCTTCCCATCCTTGCTGGAATTTTGTCTGGCTTTACCTTGTGCAGGTAACCACAGCTGCTGTGAGCTCATGGGTACAAATGTTGCATCATGTCTAGCAGACAGTGTTTCACAACAGTCTTCCCCACCCTCTGCCCCTTACGTTCTCTCCGCCCCTCTTTCCGGATGGTCCCTGAGCACCGATGGTAGTAGTGGCTGTGGCTGCCAAGGATGTCCTTTTTTTAGAAGCCAATGCTTCTTCTTACTTAAAGAAATAGAGAGGCCTCTTGTGTTCCCCTCAAGTTATACTACCAATTTGCCTCCTGATTTTTAGATCCATAGCTCTTCACAGGATTAATTTATAATATTTTTCAACTGGGAAATTGCTGGATCTTTGGAGTTGAAGGATCCAGCCAACATGTCACAGTGATGTCAAGAGAATGTTTAAGGAAACTGGACACCGAAGGTGCTGAAACAAGGAAAAGAACACACTAAAGAAATTTACTGACATGGGAACTCTGTTGTGTGGTATGTAATATTCTATCAAAGATCCCAGTGGATGTGGTGAGTTGTTAGCATGTTGCTATGATGGCTATTTTAGGTATGAAGGATGTGATAGCTACTGGCGGCACAGGCCTTTAATCTCAGGACTCAAGAGGATGAGGCAGAAGGATTCCAAGTTTGAGCCAACGTCAAGGTCAAGGTCAGCTTAGCTGGTAGCAGTAACTCATCTTAAAAAAAAAACCCAAAGAAATATAGCGAATAGAAGAAAGTAGAAGGGGAAGGAGGAAGAACAACTCATGCCAGTGTGCAGGGCAGATGATGGAGACTCAAAATCTAGACGGGTCCTATAGCGTGTAGCTTTTTTTTTTTCTCTTCTAAGTAAAAACAGGGTCTCACTGTGTGGCTTTGGCTGTCCTGGAACTCACTCTGTAGACCAGGCTGGCCTTGAACTCACAGAGATCCGCCTGCCTCTGCCTCCTGAGTGCTGGGATTAAAGGCGTGAGCCATCACACCTGGCAGTGCACAGTTTATTAAAATGGAGGCTCCAAAGCAAAAATGGAATTCAGTAATCAAATATGTGAGTCATAAAAACTTTGGCAACAGCGAAAAGGTTCTGAATACATCAAAATCATTAGCTCAAATTCAGACACACAGTGAGCGCCAGTGGTTTCTGGCAGGGCTTGCAGGTATTGCAGTGTGACTTCACTGAAGCCTTAGTTCTGAACACAGGATGTGCACACTTGGTAAAGTCTATCTGTGCCTTCGTGACCAATGAACACCAAATACACACCTCCACCAAGATCTGAGACCGCTGTCTGCTATGAGCTGCATTTTTCCCCATATATACAGGATTTTCTGCAGTTATGGGACATAATGATGAATTGCAGAAAACAAAGACTTAATATTCTCCTATCATCAGCGCTCAGCATGTAAGTCTGTTTTTGGACTGTATTATATAAGAATGTTTCCTTTTAAAAATTGCTGTTTGAGTTGCAGACTTAATTTTTATACAAAATTATTCAAAGAATTATGATTTAGGATTTGGACAGAATTCTGAACAGTTTCTGGAAAGACCCCTAGGTTTACTTCTGCTATTTTACATTATACATTTATGCTGAATGATGGCCTCAGCATCGATGATTATAATTCAAAATATGGACTAACTCTGAAAAACATTAAAGATACTCTGTGTCATGTGATATGAAATATTTAATCAAAATTTAATTTATTTTTGAGACAGGGTCTCATGGTATTACCCTGGCTGGCTTAGAACTTACTGTGTAGACTGAGCTGGCCCCTAAGACTCAGAGGTCAGTCTGCCTCTGCCTCCACACCTTTGCATTAAGATTTACACCATCACCCTTGGCCAAGATCTGATTCTTTATATGAATCAAACAGTGCACCTGTCAATAAGTATGGAAACTTGCTTTCATCTTTTTCTCTTAAAGATTTTTTTTAAATGTGTTTGAGTGTTTTGCCTTCATAGATGCTTGTGTACTTCATAGGTGATGGGAACTGAACCCAGGTCCTCTGGAAGAGCAACGAGTGCTCTTAACCACTGAGCCCATTCTCTAAATTCTCATCTTTACAATTACATGTATACCAATGAATTGTTTTAAAGTAAATTACTTTATGATTTATTAATATTTGATTTTCAATATCCATACATGGATATCCATCTAAATATGCCTATATACTGGGAAGTGTCACATAAGAGTTTCTTATGTGGAAAGGATTCATGAGTGGAAAATATTTAAGGAGCCCTGATTCAGTGGATAGACAGACAGGCAGAAAACTATCCACCAAAATATTTTCATGAAGAAAACCTAGAATTAACTTTATCAAAACCACAGGGAATAGATAGGTGCATGAATTGGATTGCATTGTGGCTTCCCAGTGCAGGCTGAAGTACATGCTGAAGTCCTCCTATAGAGATAGCTCCTTAGGGGCTGGTGAGATTGCTCCACAGTCAGAGTACTGTCCGCTAACCCTGAGGACCTGAGTTTGAGCCCTGAGACCACCCAAGAGAGAACTGGGTAGAGTAAGCTGTCCTCCCTACATCATCCACTGCCCACAACACACAAACAAAATGAGTAAATAAGCACCAAATTTTAAAACAAGAAAGGGCTTCTTACCAGCGATGATAAAGATAAGACACAGAAACCCAGAGACCAGGGAAATGGCCTGCAGCTCTAGCCACACCTAGGGATGCACAGTCACCATGAGTGTCAAGGTAGGAGTAGCAGAGTCCTTACCTGCAGAGTGCTCTGGGGATAACGAATAGACCCCAGGGACAAGATGGGTGAGCAGTTGACAGTGGTATTTCTCCTCTCTGCAAAACAAAGGAGTTTCGGAATGTATAACGCTTGGAGCAGCTTTGCTAATGAAAAATGCTGACCTCTTGCCCAGGTTTTGGACATGAGCCAGTTTTCAGACTCAGAATTTTCAAGAGAGGACCCCTCCACACCGTAAAAAGCACACCCAGCAATGACTTTCTAATTCAGTTCCCAACGGGACCCCTGGTTCATTGACTACAATCGCTGGTCACGGGGTTAGGGGAACGACCAGATATATTAAGGACTGCTGACTTGGAGACCCAAAACTTCCTTATGACCTTTTAGCATGAGGGTATCTAGAGCCTGGAAATAAATTCTGGCTGAAGTCCCAGCTCAGAATGGTTCCACTGGGTCCACGAACCAACTCTGGGGTCATTTTCCCAGTATCAGAATGCGGGCTTAGGAGGAAGAGTTCTTAGATTTTTTGGTAGAACCTCTACATGTGTGGGATTAGACCCATTATAGTGGTACAGATCTCAGAAATGGCAAACAAGAAGCAATATTAGGTATGACAGCGAATGAGTAAAGCTGGCGCCAAGTGTGAGACATAAAAATTTCAGGGATGGAAGTCCCTGCATAGTCCTTTATTTATTTATTTTGATTTTTCTCAGCTTTTAAAATTTTTCATTCTCTACATGTATTTAATACTATAACTGCAAACAAATTAAAGCATATTACCAATCTTCATTTTTCTCTCTAACCCACAGTGTCTGTCAAACTTTACATAGTCCAAGACAATTATCATTTCCAGACTCACACACAAATGTGCTATGACCCTGGATAAGCTAGTTGACCTTTGTACCTTCTTTTTTATATAAATGTGTAAAATAAGACTAAGAACAGTGCATAATCCATAAATTTCTGATGAGGGCTGTATTACATTCTTTGAAAAAAATCAGGCATGGAATATTAGCAATTATCGTTAATAATGACCACATAACTACTATAAGATTGTGCAAACATCAATGGTGTTGTGACGAAGCCATTGTTTCTTTCAAGACACCTGTGTTCGCAGAAGACAAAACACTCAATCCATAAATAACTACCAAGAAATCTTAAAAACAATATCCAACAATTAGCTGCAGACAGCAAAAACTGCAAACCTTTTACTCATCCACGTTCATGTTGAGAGATTTGCTTTTCAGTCCTTAGTAGCCCTAACTCGGTAATCACATGTAAATGACAGATTGCAAGCAATGTACACATTCAACGATCCATCTTGAAACTGTATGATCTGGAAAAGGTGCATTGTGTACCCCAGCTTTCACTTCCTCTTTTGCAATGGTGTGATGCTAATAATGGGGAGCTTGGCTTCCAGATTAACTGCAATGAATTTAACTTTAAAGTTTGAGGAAGAGAAAAGGCTATTAACAGTAATGCAATTTTGTTTAGAAAAAAACCCATAAAATGTGAAGGTAACAAAGTTAAATTCATTTATGGTCCTTAGTTGCAGGTGCGTTTTGGAGAGACAGTGCAACCGTATGGGAGGAAATACAGAACTGAGGGCAGGCACTGGAAGTTCATAACCTTATGGCATTTCCTATTCTCTCTCTCTGCCTCCCGTCTGGATGAATATGTGATGCCTCTGCTTCCTGTTCCTGACCCCATGCCTACCACTTCCTGCCATGCTTCCTGCTTACCATGATGGACTCCACCCTCTGAAACCAAAAGCCAAAATAAACTTTCTTCCATAAGTTGCTTTTTCCTCCAATGTTTTATTACAGCAACAGCAACTAATACACCTATTAAGCTTTAGGATATCGTTGCCTGCTCTTTTCATATTCCGTAGGCCAGGAGAATAGCATGTGTCTAGGAGCAATGGCTTCATCTGAAACAAGTGAATCTGAGTGGAGCAGTAGGTGGGCTAGTGGAGACCATGTCCAGGATAGGGCAAGACTGCTCCAACAGCCAGAAGTACTGTGGGTTGTAACTCATAGCTAAGAGATTCATTTTCTGATAAAACAGCCCCTCTGCCCTAGGAAATGCCTCCTTCATGGGAGCAGCTTCATTGAAGGACTGGTAGATGCAAGGGTGCCATGCCCTGGGCCTCTGGACCCAGCCTGGACATCTCTGAGGGGTCATTTGTGTTCGGAGAAGCTGGGGACCCACTTAAGCTTCTCTTGCCATCTCACCATGACTCAAATAACCTCTACTGCCTTCCCTCTCTGGCCGCTGTCCTATTGAAGAGTAACACTTTACAAACCTCTTGATCCTAGAACAACCTGGCATCCAGCAATGGTGGACTCCAAAGGTGACTATTATCTGTTATTTATTTTTTAAGACAAGGTCTTTTTGTATATCAGGCTGCCTTGAACTTAAGATTCTCCTATTTCAGGTTTCATGTACTGACTACACATGTTGGTACCACATCCTTCTGAATGATAATTTTTGATGAAATAAACTGGATTGTTTAGGACAAAAAAAGAAGCCCCAAGAATTTTACTTTTTCTTCCGTGATTTGAGTGGTTACTGTTCTGAGATCTCAAGGACATATTATGGGTATAAGTTCCTTTGATAGTACTTGCAAAATCATCCAAGACATTTTAGGGCATTTTTTTTTTAGCAGAACATTATTAATGTTTTCCTTCTCATTTTTTTGGCTGTTGCAACATATGTTAATCTAGGAAATGCTGCATTTTCTCTGCATTTTAAGTATAGTAAAGGAAGCTGGTTTGATCAATATGTTTTCTGCAAACATGCATATTATGTACACGCTGTAAATGAAATTTATCACCTCCATAAAAGGCAATTGCACCACATTTTGCACATCTAGCTATACACAAAGATAGGAACAGATTGGACTACAAGTAGTTATATACAATAAAAGAGTACCATCTTGTTTGACACCCAGCTAGGTAAAGGCAGACAGAACTAATCTGATTTGACACCACTGAGCCCTGCGACACCAGCTTGCTTTTGGCACCATTTCCCCTGAAGTTCAATGTGCTTTGCTGGAGCAAGGACTACATGGTGGGTTCACAGCTTTCCACTGTGGGCATGCATGTGAGTCAGAAGCCATTTCTCAGGTTTCCCTCCTGTTTGAGTTTAAGATTTTCATATGGAGTTCTGTTCAGCTGGAGGCATGGCCTAGAGGTTACAAGAGGTTTCAGAGGACATCAGAGCACTATGGTGTCCTGGTAACTGAGTCGGCTGCATTGGCACAATTTTGATACTTTCTTCAAAGGTTGTAAGGGTGTGTGGGGACATCATGGGTCCTGGAAACAATCACTGAGGTTCACTGAATTTACAGAGGACTTTAGTCTAGAACTGGGACTACACAATTCCCGTTTTGTATCAAAGAGTGAAGTGATTCTTCATTCTGGAACTTCTAGAACTATCAGAAGTGTTGGACAAGCAGCCTTAGTCCCTGTTCTAGTTTGTTGTTCTGTTGTTGTAATGAGGCATTCTGACCACAGCAATATCTGACTGGGGAAGAAAGAAATTGTTTCAACTTATACTTCTACATCACAGTCCATTATTGAGAGAATTCAGGGCAGGGATTCAAGAAGAAATGGAAAAACCTTGGAGGAACACTGTTTACTGATTTTTTTCTCAGGCTCATGTTCATCTAGCTTTCTTATATAGCCAAGTACAAGCTGCCTATGGAGGGTACCACCCAAGGTGGGATGAGCTTCCTATGTCAATTAGCAGTCAAGAAAATGCTTCCAAAAACATGTCCATAGGCCAATCTGATCCAGAAAAATTTTCAGTTGACATTCTCTCTTGCCAGGTGACTCTAGGTTGTGCTAAGTTGACAATATAAACAAATCAGGACACTCCCTGTGTGCAGCCTTGAACACGAAATAACAGTTGGCTGCTAGTGTTCATTTGGTGATTCACTTCATGGCCACATACTTGTGAGATTAGCTTTAATGATCAATGACTTGATATTTGGTTCCCCAAACTTTTCTTTCTTCACCAAATAAGTGTTAAAATATTGTGTTAACTTTTTAGTATGAAAAAACTATGGCTATTTCATAAATTTAAGAACCATGGTCTACAAAGTAAAATTATCAATCTCATACTCTTTGCTTGCAATTCCTGTAATTACAACATGAACCTTAGACTGGGAGATTAGAGGACAATAAATAGAAGAGGTTTGTGCTCTCTCTCTCTGTCTCTCTCTCTCTCTGTCTCTCTCTCTGTATCTGTCTCTCTCTCTCTCTGTCTCTCTCTCTGTCTCTCTCTCTCTCAATATGTGAAAAAAATAACCCATTGAGTCCCATTTGTGCTGCCCATAGAGTTGTGAAGGTGGGACTATCCCTTAGAGCATGGTTGATCTCTTAGGGGACACACCCTTGATGAAAAACTGATTCTCCATCCTCCTGAAGCCATCAACTGTCAATTGCCCTTTGACTAGGGATGGGGCTTATGAGTCCCTGTTCTTTCCATGCTAGAATTTTGGTTGGCTTGGTCTTGTGCAGGCATCCAATACTGCTGTGGGTTCATGAGTGCAGGTCCAGAACACAGCATTTCATGATGTTCCTTATGACCTCTGGCTCTTAAAGCATTTCCACTCCCTCTTCTAGTATGGTCTCTAATCTTGGCGTTTGGAGGTCATGTAGATATCCAGTTTGTGACTGAATTCTCCCCAACACTTAATCTTTGCACCAGTTGTGAGTTTATGTATTGACCATAGTTCACTGCACAAAGAAATTTCTCTAATGAGGTCCGAGAGATGTATCAGTCTACGGGCATACCAATAATAGTTAAGAGAAAGTTTGATATACTAGAATAATATAAGGTATACCTTTGTACCCTGTGAGTTTCCCAACCATGGGTTGTTGGATAGATTTACAGTACCAGGTATATATTTACTCTTGTGGAGTACATCTTAAATCCAACCAGAAGGCAGTTGGTTACCCCCATGGTATTCCTACTACTATTGCACCTATGGGAACAGCTTGTCACTTGACCATAGTTCACAGTGTTTGAAACATAGTTCGCCACAGTGTTTTCATCTAGATAAGACTATGGATTCCTCTCCCTGCCTCCCAAAGCCTGCATAGCATCTTTCAGTACTATGAATGTTAGCCAGCAAAGAGGAAGTTTCCTGATCACCTTGATTTCTCCATGCCCTTTGGCCAAAGTATATGGTGTCTTTAGCTATAGGGTCTTTTTTTTTTCTTTTTTAATGGTTTATTTAACTTTATTTTATGTGCATTGGTGTGAAAGTGTCAGATCTCGTGGAACTGCATTTTCAGACAGTTGTGAGCTGCCATGTGGGTGCTGGGAATTGAACCCGGGTCCTCTGGAAGAGCAGTCAGTGCTCTTAACCACTGAGCCATCTCTCCAGCCCCCTAGCTATAGGGTCTTACCATCAGGTTCTTGTACACTCCCAATAGTAATGGTCATAGGTAGTATTCTTTAAAATTTATACATTTTACTATTTTTACACACAGATTTATATTTATAAGTAAATTATATTTATAAATAATTTGTACTTTTTATATTTATTGAATTGCTTTAAAGGAGGCCTATTAAGTAAAGGACGCTCTTCTCTGTCTCCTGAAAGAAACCTTTATAAGGACACTCTATAACAAACACACCCTGAGTCTAGAAAGGGGTGAACAGTGGTAACCATGTTGGCCTGGCTAAAGGTACTATTATAAATCTCTGATCAAAACTTATTTCCACACCAGAGTGTTTTAGCAGCATCAGAATGCAGGGAAGACTCCCAGATGGCCATCCTGAGTCAGCTGGTTTGCACTATCCAGAAGAAGTCACAGTGCCGCATATTCCTGGGGAATGGGCAGAGTCTTCATAATGCTTCCTCTTTCTACTTGCCTGGCAAAACGCTGATTTCCAAAGTCCAGAGTGGTGGTGTGGGAAATTCTCTGCTTTCTCTTGTTCCACCTTCTTCATCTTTCTCCGTCCCTGCCCCTCTGTTTGATGAGGTGAATAAAGTACTGGTAGCCTCAGGACCCGGGACAGAATAACAGGGAGGAGCCTGAGCAGAGCAGCTATTCCTTCATCGCGGTAGGTGGGCTTTGAGGAAGGGAAGAAAGTGGTCATTATGTAGAGTCTTAGAAAAAGGGCACTTTCTTGTCAGGTCAGAGAAGGAAGAATACTACCTTCAAGGAGTCAGATCAGAGAATGGGGTAAGTCGAGTTTCTGAGAAGACTCTTTTGCAGGAAGTGGCCTCATGGGTAAAGGTCAGCTGTTTTAACGTAGTACTCCACTAGACTACAGTGAAATTTAGTTACAGACTACAAAGTATGGCAGAAAATGATTATTTTAACTTTAATAATCAGATACAAATGTGATTAAACTATTTCATTACAATTTGCACTTGAACAGCTTTATTCATTTGTTTATTTACTTATATATTTTTAACTAATTAAATTTTTTTTTTTTACTTTGTTTTTGTTCTTTGAGACAGGGTTCCTTTGTGTAGTTCTGGCTGTCATGGAACTTGATTTGTAGACCAGGCTGGCCTTGAACTGATGTGGGATGTCCTTTTGTGTATGTGTTGCTTTTATTGGTTGATGAATAAAGTTGTTTGGACCAATGGCTTAGCAGAGTAAAGCCAGGCAGGAAATCCGAATAGAGACAAAGAGAGAGAGTAGGTGGAGTCAAAAAGCTGCTATGTAGCTGCCGAAGGAAAAAGGCGTCGTGTAGCTGCTCAAGAAGCAATAGGTAACAAACCACAAGCCTCGTGGTAAAATATAAAATAATAGAAATGGGTTAATTTAAGATGTAAGAGCTAGCTAGAAATATGCCTGTGCCATTGGCCAAACTGTTATAATTAATATAGTTTCTGTATGTTTATTTGGGTTTGGGCATTTGGGAAACGAATGAGCAGTCTCCAGCTACATTGAACTTACAGAGATCTATCTGCCTCTGCTTCCCCAGTTCTGGAATGAAAGGCCTATGCCACCACCTTCTGGCATTTTGATTTCCTGAGACAGGGTCTCTCTATGTGGCTCTGGCCATCCTGGAATTCACTGTGCAGACCAGACTGGTCTCAAGCACACAGAGATCTACCTGCCTCAGACCCCCAAGTGCTATGATTTCTGCGCCACTATGCCCTGCTGATCTGCTGTACTTAACCGGCTCGCACAACCGCCTTTGTATCCATGGCCTGCAGACTGGTCACTGCACCACACAGTCTGCTGCCTCACAAGCTAGTGTAAAAAAGTCCCAGGAAGGGAAGCCTCTGTGGATTGAACTTGAGACCTGACGAGTGCAAATCCGTCAGCTGCTTATTTATTCCTGGTGGTGTGGGAGTCATTCAATGTAGGAGGCAGGACAACACGGAGACACTGGGGTATTTGTGTGGAGTCTGACGAGGTAAGGCACATCCTGAGATGTGGATGTTGTTGAGGTTGGGAACTACGCTATTCATTGTTTAACCTCCAGAAGATACGCTACATAATATTAAGCAGTTTTAATCCCAGCAGTAAAGTTTTGTTACACCTTCCTCGCAGGGTACAGGCTAAATTAAATACTTAATAGTGATTAACTTATTTTCTAATTAGGTGAAGAGCTTCAAGGTATACTCTACCTGTGTAAATGCCTATGTATGTTCTTTGATGTGGAGGGGATGATTCAGAGGATAAAGGATACAGTTGAACTCACACTGTGGCTATTATGAAGGCTTTATTCAGATCTTTTAAATAGCAATATATATATATATATATACACACACACATATATATATATATATATGTATATATATATAATTTTTCGAGACAGGGTTTCTCTTTGTAGTTTTGGAGCCTGTCCTGGAACTTGCTCTGTAGACCAGGCTGGCCTTTAACTCACAGAAATCCACCTGTCTCTGCCCCCCAAGTGCTGGGATTAAAGGCGTGCTCCAAGACCACCTGATTTGATATTTTAACTTAATCTCTGGCCCTGGCTTAATATTTGAACTTTAATCTAAGGACTTTGCTCTTTTAGCTACAAATTATACAGAGTTAAGGTATAAATACCATACTGTTTAGTGTCAAGAGTGAAGAATTTTATAGTAAAATGATGCACATACTCATTTCCATAGTTACCTATGGGACTGGTAAGTATTTTCCATGAACAATACCAGAGTCCCGACATGATTATCTCTCTATTTATTTGTGTGTGCGTGTGTCCTTGGAAGCCAGAAGAGGGTGTCAGATTCCTTGGAGTTGAAGGTGGGAACTGCCTGATGTGTGTGCTGGGAACTGAACTCTGATCCTCTGGAGGAACAGCAAGGGTTCTTAACCACTGAGCAACCTCTCCAGCCCAGATTTAAGTTATTATTCACCTCTTTACCTTTAGGATCATTTCGTATAGTACTGGCATATAGTACTTATTAAATAAATCCCCGTTAACAAATAGAAGGCCATCACAGTCCACACTCCACGTGAGGCAACTTCGTCTTTAAGTCTCTTTGACAAAGACACTTACTTGGACTTGTTAAAAATTAACATTCCACTCTATCTAAGTAAGCACATATGCCTCACACGTTGGGGCAAGCCACCAACGACCCATTTAAAATAAGTCTTTCCATTTGATTTTCAGAGTAAAAATGGAAGCTGTCTGTTTTGATTTGAGTCTGTCCCAGAGCAGTTTCCATGAGTTAGCACAGTTGAATTGCAAACATAGGAACACACGGCTGAGTAGCCCAGTGGATTTCAACAGCCCAGGCCTGCTTGATTCCCAGTGGGTGAATCCCTATCCACAAGGTAATTGGGAGGTTGCCATGGAAAAAAACCCGGGACGACGGCATGGGAGAGAATGCAGAAATACTAACAAGAAGAACAAGCAGGACAGTCTATTTAATAACCTCACGGCCACTGTTCACATCAGAGTGACAAACAGCCTAATATGGTGGAACTCCTGTGTCCTCTGGCTGCTCAGCACTGCCGCCCACACTTTACTGTGTCAGGACAACTTAGCCTCTGCCTCCAGCCCTCACACACATCAAGTCGACAAGGGACAGAGGAAGCCTGCCATTGCTAGCACAGGAAAGCAGGAGAGAGATGAAGAAGTGGGTCAGACTGGTCAGGGGGATAAAGGTAAGTCTTGACTAGACATATAGGGGATAAGACAAGCAAGTGATGGAAAATTCAGTCCATTTAGATTTTAGTTTATGGATAAACAGCAGTCCTTGTTGTAGCTTTTGCTTATTTTGACCCCCCCCCCCCCCACGACTCCCGGCCAGCTTCGGCCTAAAATAATGTTACTGTTGTAGTGTTAAATCTCATTGTTGTGCTCAAGGCTCATTACCATAGCCAGTGCAGTTTCCATAGAAACAGGAGAAATAAATAAAACCAGGAAAGGGTATTGAGGTCATCACCTTACAGATTCTAAGATACACCTTTTGGGAGGTGCATAGGCATGTTGAGAAGGTATGTAGGCATGCTGAGGAATGTTGGAGGGTCCCAGGGCAGAGTGCTTGGCATCTCCTTATACAAAGACATATAATTCTGCCTTGTTGGGTTCTGAAAAGATCAGGGAGCAGCAAGCACATGCCAAGGGGTTACAAGAGCAATGCAGAATTGGCTAGGAAGAAAATGGGAGGGAACACTCGGATATTAGAAAAGGAATTTCATTTCTGCCAATGATAGAATGAATCCCACTCACACAATGAATGCAAAAGATAAACGGCAAAACACTCATTTGACCGCATCCAAAGAAGGTGTTAAGAATAAAGGAAACACCTTTAGAGGAGGCAAACCCTGTCTGCTTTTCTTCTACTCTTTAGGCTATGAGAGAGTTGGCGATGGTTTTAGTGGCTCTGTTAGTTTTACAGAGCCCACAGTGTGAATGGAAAGGATTTAGGGTAGGAGGTAGCTTCAGTGGACTAGGGTTGGGGTGGAGCACTATTAAGTCAAAGGGGACTTTAGGGGTTAAGATCCTGAAGAAAACTGAATGGCAAAGAAATAGGTCCATTTATCTATGTAAAATTTAGAGACAGTTGTAACTTTTAAAAGAAATGTAATTTTTAAAGCATCCTGGAAAGCAAGCATCAAAAGCCCAGCAGAAGAAACAGCTAAAAAGAAAGCAGCCAAGAGAAGATGTGGGAATTCACAAGATGTTGGGAAAAAAGTGTGGGTGGGGGCGGTTGTAAAACCTTCAGGTCTTCAGTTGCGGCTTCATGAAGACCCAGTTTTAGTGGGTCAATAAATACTCTATCTGTTGGAAGAATACTAGACACCTGACTTTCAGTCAAAGCTATCAGATGTCTTAGAAGGAGTTTCATATGACACAAAAGAAAGTATAAAATCATAAGCTAAAATCAGAGGAGTAGAACATGAAGATATTAGAATTATCAGATTAATATTGAAGCAACAATAATTCTTATGTTCAAGAAAATAAATGAAAAGATGGAAAATTTACTGGAATGGAAAAAATCAAAAGGAAATTCTAGAATTAAATAATATAGTTGAAATGAGAAATCTGATATGTTAAACAATAGACTAGAAAGAAGGAAAAAAAGAGAAGCAGAGAATGTTTGGGTAGAAACGTGAAATGTAAAATAGCTTTAAAAATATGAGATTTGGTAAAGAAAATCTCTCTCCCTCTGTCTCTCTGTCTCTCTGTCTCTCTGTCTCTCTGTCTCTCTCTCTCTCTCTCTGTGTCTCTCTTGCTCTATGTAAAAGGGTATATGTAACTGTGTGCAAGCATATATGTGTATATGTCTCTGTGAGTGTATCAGTCTGTGTTGGAAGTAGTTATGTGTTTCTGTGCATGTCTGTATGTATTGTGTATGTATATGTGTGTGTGTCCATATGTGTTTATGGGTATGTGTATGTGTGATGTGTGCATGCTTGTATGTGTATGTATGATTATGTAGGCGTATGCTGCAGGCATGCGTGTGTGTGTGTGTGTGTGTGTGTGTGTGTGTTTAATTAAAGCTCCAAAACAAGATGAGATGAAAATGGGGCAGGAGACTGGCAGGTGTATCTTGGTGACAGCACTTACTTACTGTGCTCAAGGCCCTGAATTCAGTCCAGCCCTGTTTCCATGCAAAATGGGGTCAAAATACTTGAAAATATATTAGATCAAATTTTCTTTTTACATTAAACATCAGATGAAATAAGGGCTTCATCACAACATATAACGGTGGTTCCTTGAAACACTTGAGGGAGAGTGTATGTATGTAGGTATATGTATATGCATATATGCTCAGAGTGCAGCTATGGGCTTCAAGTTGTTTCAATTTCTGCCTTTTTCTGTCTACTTTTTGAAGATGGATGATAGCCATAACCCAGGATGGTTTGGAATTTTCTCTGTAGCTTAGGCTTGCCTTGAGTTAATGGTGATCTTCCTGCCTCAGCTTCTCAAGTGCTGGGCTTATAGGTGTGAGCCACACTGGACTTTTCTCACCTTTCTCTCTTTGTTTTGAGGTTGTATGTTTTTCTTAAATAATTTAAAAGCACATTATTTTTGTATGAATGTGATGTGTGAGGGGTGCTTGCGTGGAAGTCAAAGGTCAGTCAGCTTTGTGGAGTCCGTTCTTTCTTTTTACCTTTACAGGAGTTCTGGTGATTGAACTTGGGCCGTCATGTTCCAGTCATCCCCCCCTCCCTAGTAAAATTAGCTATTTATTTATTTATTATTTATGTGTGTATAATGTCAATAAAACATATGCCTCAGTGTGTGAGTGAGGTTATATGCTTAGGTGTATACAAATCTAAGATGGTGGTGTTTTCCAAACTTGCGAACCTTAAAGGATCATATTTTCACATTCTACCTTATTATTACATTTTTTTCTTTGTTTGGAAGACATTATTGAGGGAGAGTGGGAAAAATATTTGTAACATGTATTCTTTTATTTTACTTTGTTTTTTTAAACTTCTACCACTTTCTACATAATTTTTTTAAAATATTTATTTATTATGTGTACAACATTCTGTCTGTTGTATATATCTGCAGGCCAGAAGAGGGCACCAGACCTCATTACAGATGGTTGTGAGCCACCATGTGGTTGCTGGGAATTGAACTCAGGACCTCTGGAAGAGCAGGCAATGCTCTTAACCACTGAGCCATCTCTCCAGCCCCATAATTTTCCTTTGAAAGAGAATAGTACTCCTCCGTCTCATTGCCTCTGGGATTAGCCATGTGACTGGTGTTGGCCAATGGCATGAAAGGACATAGGGTATTTTCCTCGACTGAATCAGTGCTGTCAAAAGCCTTGCTAGTTTTCTATGACTTTCAGTCATGGAAACTCTTATCTTCAGCCAGATTCCTAGAATGAGAAAGCACATGGAGCCACGAGAAGGCACATGAAGCCATGAGAAAGCAAATGAAACCATGAGAAGGCACATGAAACCATGAGAAGGCAGGTGAAGTCATGAGAAGGCACATGAAGAAGCCATGCTGAATCAAGAAAAACTAGGTCCAAATTAGCCTGGTAGGATCCAGAATGGCTGCATCTGACCTGCCACCAAAATGGAAACTGGGCATGAAATATATGTTTATTATTGCACACCACTGAGGCTTTTTTTTTTCTTTTTGAGACAGGGTTTCTTTGTAGCTTTGGAGCCTGTCCTGAAACTAGCTCTGTAGACCAGGCTGGCCTCCACTGAGGTTTTGAGGTTCTTTATTAAGTGGAATGGCCTGGAAAAGTGAATTATAAACAGACAGAAATCTAGTAAGTGAATCTACAATTCAACAGAGAAAACAAGAGCCAGATTAGCGAAAACACATGCAGGGATTGGACATCCTCAGAGAAGGCTCTCAGAAAACCAGGGATTCAACAAGTTGCTCAAGATGTAACTTAAACAAAAATTAAAACTAAAAAAAAAAAGAAATATAAATATGTGTCCACAAAAATGCCTAAAATGTAAGAAAAAAGGAACAAAGTTAATGGAAGAAAAGGATGTGTAATGACACCAACATATGAGCTGGTCGGAGAACAAATGAGTTGAGAACACTTGCAGAAATTACTTAGCTGTATTTATCTCAATTTATACATCACCCTGCCACAAGAATTTTAGTTCTGGGCATTTACCCAAGAGAAATGAGCAAAAGATCTGACAAAAGACACAAGAATATTTACTATATCATTTACAATAGCTCCACGTTGAAAAGATTCAAATACCCTCACCAACATCAGGTTAGACATATAAATTTGATATATTTATTTAAAGATATACAATATATCACAAAGAGAAGGAAGTACCCTACAGTGCACCAAAATAGATGAAAACTCAGGGCTGAAATTCTGAGCAATAGATTCCAGACATAGAAGTATATATTGTATTTTATTCTAGGTTTTTATTCTAGGCTGTAGCATGCATTAAAATAATTCTTCAGGCAGAACACTTGAGCTTTTTATTTTATGTTATTCTTAGAAAAAATCATATAAAAACATAGATTGGTCATCAACTGAGAATTTTAAGGCGTATATACATGTAATACTGTATAAGGAATGTATACTCACACATCCACACCTACAGATATACATATTGACATACATATGTACACATCCACACACAAGCTCACACATATCTATAAGAGCACACACACATACATATATGCATACATACCTACATATACACACAAATACATAATGCCCTCTGAAGGAACTCAAATTAAACAAAATAAAACAACATTTTGAGAGGTAAAATTACTTTCATGTCCTCTGCTGAAGGGATTTAGCTTCATCTTGTACCAACTGAAAATTGAGGATAATTTTTTCATTCATGTGAATATTATATTAGGCATGAAAGTAAGATAATATATAAATAATTTATAACATCTTCTATTTTTACATTCAAATCTTATACTGAAAGGAAAAATATTCAATGTTAATAGATCCCTAGTGATACTAACAATTGAATGTGAAAAATACTTTATTTCAGAACTGTATTTCCATTAAATATAGAGTTAGATATAAGATAGGCATTAAAACAGAGGCAGGGATGGAAGATTCTTAGGGGCTGCTACTGTATTCTGTTTTATCCACCGTTATCACCTAAATTCCTAGGACTTTGTCATATTTGTGACAATACTCAATAAATATTTGAGTTAACATAAAATTAGATGACTTTTATTTGGTATAAAAAATTTAAATTGTATCCTTTTGTCTCTGTGCACCTTAAACACCCAGTTAGAAGAATGATCTATATGATTCTCAGTTTGCTATTAGAAATATTCTATTACAAGCATGTTGTCATCTTTCCACATGTTACATTTTGCTTAGTCTTTGATTTCTTAGGAACTTACTTCAGATAGACCCTACAACACTTTGTTTCAGTACTGTGGGACAATGGTCTTTTACCCTGTAAAGATTTGTCACTTATATTGGTTTAACAAAACACTGATTGACCAGTAGACAGGCAGGAAGTATAGGCGGGATGAAAAGAGGAAAGGCTCAGTCTGCAGTTGTCATTCAGATGCAGAGGAAGCAAGATGAGAATGGCTCACTGATAAAGGGACCAAGATATATGGCTAACACAGACAAGAATTATGGATTAAAGTAAGATGTCAGTGTTAGTTAAAAAGAAGCCTGAACTAATAGGCTTATCTGTTTATAATTAATGTAGGCCTCTGTACTGATTGACTGTGAGTCCCAGCAAGACAGAAACCTCTGTCAACACTTCAGCACTGAGATTTCCCCCTTCCATGTCTGTTGATGTTATAATTGTTCAGGTCTTGTTGAGGCAGTCATATTGTTAAGGTACCATGGTTGAAGCTTCTGGGTATTTCTATGAGACATGCTCTCACAGAAGATTTTCTAGTGCCTGGTATCTTCAGCAATAGGGACATTCCTTCAATCTCTGGGAGGAAATGGAGGGCCAAAGCAATAGCCCATGTTGTTTTGTGAGTCTTCTTGGATTCTCCTAGCCAACAACTCAAAAGGGAGTTTCTCACATTTGGTAATTTGGAACTAGAATTTCTGTCAGATTGTCTTTGGCTCTTTGGGAAACATTGTCAGCTAAGGTGGTATAGTCATACACACACACACACACTATATATATATATATATATATATATCACATTCACACACACATATAATGCACTTAATAATTTTGGATAAAAATAGTATGATTTCTTGTGGCTTTTTCAAACACCCTTTTCCCCCCTATTGAGACAAGGTCTTTCTACAGAGGCTTGGCTGTCCTGGAACTTACAGAGACCCACCTGTAGTAGGAAGCTGCTTGTTTGTTTCCCAGCCACCCAGACTCCCAAAATAATCACACAGAAACTATATTAATTAAATCACTCCTTGGCCCATTGGCTCTAGCTTCTTACTGGCTAACTCTTACACCTTAATTTGACCCATTTCTAGTAATCTCTGTATTGCCACATTGCTATGACTTACCAGGTAAAGTTTTGTCCTGCTCCAGTGGGGCTACATGGCCTTTCTCTGACTCTGCCTCCTTTTTTCCCAGCATTCAGTTTAGTTTTCCCCATCTAGCTCTGCTCTACACTATCAGTCCAAGCCAGTTTATTTATTCATTAACCAATAAAAGCAACACATAGACAGAAGGACCTTCCATATCATTTCCCTTTTTCTGTTTAAATAAAAAGAATTATGGTTATAATATTTATGTATACTTTACCTTTTATCATAACTAAGGAAAACTATAATTATAACTATCTACTCTTCAACACCATCAAAGACTCCAGAAGGATATAATGTTACCTAAGTAAACTGGTAGTGCATTGTAAGCAACTTCCAAAACTCTAGAATTGACAGAGACATCTTGTTGCCTAGACAGTCACCCAAAGTTCTTCTGTACCTCGTCCATCTTCAGTCTACAGGCCCAAAGTATCCAGTGGACTTTTCTATGAAGCAGGAAATTTGAAAGACAGGTCTGCCAATATGCCAGTTTGTCAGTCACTTTCTTCTGTGTTCAGCAGAATGTCTGGCAGACTTTTTCATGAAGCAGGAACCCTAAAGGACCATTCTACTTTTAGGCAAGTTCATCAGTCATTTCTCTGTGGGTCCTGCATATACAGTTCATACAGCATAGCATCAAGCAGTCCAGGCAAGAGCAGTTTCTTATCCAAATGGCTAGCAAACTCCATAAGGAGCCTCTCTGATGCCCATAATCCTTTTGAAGTAGCTTGGTGCTCCAGGAACAGATATGTCTCACTGTCATAAAAAGTCTTAAGTTCTTAAAACATTTTTTTTTTTTTGGTTTTTTGAGACAGGGTTTCTCTGTGGCTTTGGAGCCTGTGCCGGAACTAGCTCTTATAGACCAGGCTGGTCTCGAACTCACAGAGATCCGCCTGTCTCTGCCTCCCGAGTGCTGGGATTAAAGGTGTGTGCCACCATCGCCCGGCTTTAAAACATTTTAAATGCCATATTCTGTAACGCTTTGAAATGGTTGAAGAATACCTATCTATCTGAAATATATCTCTGTACATCTAGAAAACCTACAAGATTGACTATTATAGATGACTTTCTATTAAGTTATATTTCTTAATTACACATTACATTTTTAAATGAGCTGCACAAACACAATACTTTAATGAAGAATAGAACTATACATATAACAAAATTGACCTTTAATTTGTATCAATAAAGCAAAATCCATACCAATGCAAATCTCTATAGCATATCTCCCTTTAAATGTAAACAAACATTTATAAATATTTGGGAATATAGACATAGTCCTCTCCAAACTGCTTCCTGCTTTTTGCTGGACAAAGTATTTTTGTGGGTGTTGACAGGGACCTTTCAGGGTGTCTTGGTCCATCAAACCACATTAGTCTGGAATTGATCCATAGGTTCTCATCTTCAGTAGAAACAAAGCAGAACCTCTTTTCCAAAGCAACGTATCCTTAGACCCATATTTTGAAGTCAAGAAACCTTTAATATATATATATATATATATATATATGTGTGTGTGTGTGTGTGTGTGTGTGTGTGTGTTTGTGTGTGTGTATGTTACTTAGCTTTCACAGTCAAACAATTCAAGGAAAACACAATAATATACATAACCCAGACTCTCTGTGTATATTCCATCTTTACATGGCTTATTTGTTTTTACTATATTACTTTTTAATATTTTAATATCTTTACTCCTTTAATCTATGACTGTCTGTACTCTGTCTCTTTAAAGACTTTTTTTTTAACCATTTATTTCTTTTTATAACTCTCTATCCTTTTTCTTCTCTCTCCCAGGCCTATGTACATTTATCCAACACTGTGACTTGCTTAGAGTTCTTTTATGTCTGAATCTGTCCTATTGTGTATCTGTAATTCTTTTCTGTCCAGGTGCATATCTTAAAATGCTAAGTGCTTCTAAGGCTGTTTTGCCTTTTGGCTCTGCCTAGTCCAACACAGCCCAGGAAGCCACAGTTTCAAAATGTGTGGCTTTTTTTTCTGATACTACTGAATCAGAAAAAACTCTTTTAAAGGAGCTGCACCTTGCTGCCAGCCCCACCTCCAAATACAGCTAAACTTTGTTTTTATTTGTCTAGAATTCCATTCCAAGCTTTTTCAGGTTTTACGTGGATGTAGCTAGCCCCAAAGTGGGTGCCAATTTGTAGTAGAAAGCTGCTTGTTTGTTTTCTGGCAGCCCAGACTACCAAAATAATCACACAGAAACTATATTAATTAAATCACTGCTTGACCCATTAAATCTAGGTTCTTATTGGCTAACTCTTACATCTTAATTTAACCCATTTCTAGTAATATGTGTTTTGACATGTGGCTGTGGCATACCAGGTGAAGTTCCATCTGGCTCCATGGGGGCTCCATGGCTTCTTTCTGCCTCTGCCTCCTTTCTGTCAACATTCAGTTTAGTTTTCCCTGCATTTATTAACCAATAAAAGCAACACATAGGCAGAAGGACCTCCCACACCACCCACCTGCCTTCTCCCATTCAGTGCTGGGGTTAAAGACCTGCGCTACCAAGCCAGGCTTTTAAAAAACCATCTATAGATTGTTTTTCCTTCTTCCTCCCTCCTTCTGTACTGTCCCTCTCACTTCATGCCCAGTTAAAGTCCCCCTGTGTTTTAAAATTACTTATTTTAATTAAATTAATTTTTAAAAATTAAAACATGAAATTCTGACCCCTGTCCATAACATAATTGAACTTATTTGACTACTAAAAAGAGGACATGAAATTGGTTAGGACCTGTGTCGGTGGAGATTTTGGGGATAGTTAGACTGTGACAGGGTAGAATGATGTGTTTTATTGTTTAAATGTATGAAATACTCAAGAATGGAGAAAAGTTAAATTAATTAAAATTTTCTTTAAATGGGATCTTTTTTCTTTTAAAAAGACAAACTTAAAATTATTTTTTATTTATGTTTTTAATATATAATATAATTCTTTAGTGACTTTTTGGGAATTTTATATCATGCACCCTGATCCTGATCACCCCCCAGTTCTTCTATATCTGTCATCACCCCTAAAGTGTCCCTCCCAACAGAAAGCCCCCTCCCAAATTAATTAAAAACATAAGAAGGCAAACAGAAAAAACCCCACCTTACTCCTCCATTGTTTTCTGTCTCCCCAACAACTTTTCCTTTGTGCTAGTGGTGCTGGGAGCTGTAGTGTTTCATGCAGTACACTTTTTTTTTGCCAAGTAGCCCCACCAGCAAATGTTCATTGCAATGAGTCATTGGTCTGGTTCAAGGCCTCTGGCCTCTGGTAGGCCAGCATCACCGGACCCTCACCAAAACTCCTCTCTGTTTCATACACTCCAGCAGGTCACAGATGGGGTACATATTAGGGTGGATCCACGATGTAGGTCTGAGTGGCAGCTGATCTGGTCAGTCTGGGCTGCTTGGACTGCCTTGCCCCCAAGGTGATGAGGCAGAGTCAGCTGAGAACTTCTCTTGGATTTCAACACTCATGGTTCCTACAGCCCCCTGTAGTAATGTGGGCCTTGGGCATCAACACAGACCCCAGCTGCAGTGGGATCACAGACCCAGACATGGTCCTTTTTAACAGTTTGGGTCCAGATGTCGCCATGGCCCCAGGGGGCAGTGTAGGTCACTCAGATTGTCATGCTCACAGTGGTAGCATGGTCCTTGGATACCAACATGTCCCCAGATGATGGCCCAGAGCCCTGGCATTGACATGGTTTTCAATGATGGCATGGCTTTCGATGGTATCAGGAGCCATGGACATCAACACAGACCCTGGTTGTGGTATGACCACAGATCCGTACACTGTCCTCTGCAGCAGCCTGGGCCAGGATGGCACTGTGGCTTTAGGTGGCAGGACATATTTAAAAATTTTAACTTATATTTTAATTTATGCTCGACCAGAGATAATTTTTGCCACAAGGCAGTTACAGAAACTTTGTAAGCTATTGTATTTGGTAGTTTCCATCAACTTGATACAAATCTAGTTGTAACGGGAAGGAGGAAATCTCACTAGAGAAATTGTTTCTATCAGATTGCCCTGTGCGTCAGTCTGTTGAGCATTTGCTTGGTTGGTTATAGATGTGGGAAGGCACAGCCCACTGTCTGGATCACCACTCTTGTGCAGGTGGGCCTGGCTTTTATAGGAGAGCAAGTTGAGAAGCCACGGAGCGTGAGCCAATAAGCCGTGTTCCTTGTGGTTCCGTCTCTTTCCCTCCTTAAGTTTCAGCCCTGACTTCTCTCTCAATGATCGATTCTGTTACAATGTGGAAGCCAAACCAACCCTCCTCCCTACAAGTTGCTTTGGGTCAGAAGCCATCCAGGACAGATGCTAATATGTGGATGAGAACACAATCCCACAGCTACACAGCTCGGGTTGTGTTTTGGTGTATGTTCTGTGACTCAGTTCTGTGCATAGTTTGCTGTTTGTTACAGCTGTCAATACTCACGTTGATTTGAAGGCTGACTTTGGGAATTAACAAACCTGACTTTTGTCTTTTCAGTGCTTATATAGTGACTAGAAAGTGCATCAGCTTAAAATGCGTTAGGGTATTGAGAGCAAATTCTTCTTGGTGTCGGAACTGCTCCTTCCCCCATTTATGGCTTTTAAACTTCATGAGAGCAGAGGGAGGGTTTAGGGGAGGTTGACACAGACATCATATTGAGGGTGCAGAACTCATCGTCACTCACCCTAATCGTGTTGGCTAATCACTCTTACCTCTCTGAATTAACTGTCAAAGAAGTTTCTCTGACCAAGGTTGAGAACAGCCCACATCGGTGAGAATGAACATAAATGTTTAGAAGACACTTTGACAGTATATCCATTCAACAAAATAGTAGCAGTAGGCTTGCCCCCCTGGGGCCTATGAGCTCCACAGACATGGGATTTTGAACAGATTTACAGTAGTATGCATCCAGACATAATTTCCTCCTGTGGAATGGCCTCAAGTTCAGTCAGAAAGTGGTTGTTCACCCTACAACAACCACTGTTTGCGCTTGCAGCAATGGGCACATCGTGCCTGGCAGGTCAGTACGGCATGCAAGATCCAGCATTACCTAAGAGCAGATTCCCTCCCCACTCTGGCCTGCGTAGCCCCTTCCATAACAATGAAATTTAACCATGAGGGGGCAAGTTTTCTCAGTCAGCTCCACATTGATTTTTCTATGTCCTGCCGTCAAAATGTTTCGTGTCCTCAGCAATAGTGTCCTACCATGTAGTTACAGGCAGACAACCACGAGCATCGGCAACAGCTCATGTTGTTTTGAATGCCTTTAGGGTCTCTGTGGTCAACAACTTGTAGAGATGCTATGCCGGGTACTGAGACTTCATTTATACCCCATGTCTTCGGAAAGCAGCACTGCATACCTATGTAGGGAACCTCCATTTTTAGTTCCCCTAAAAAGTGCATTTTAAAATTAGCTTGCAAAGTAATGAACAACCCCATGCATTCTTCATTTTGGCTAATTCACCACACCATCTCCTTTTTGCTATGTTCTTGCCCCATTACCCTTAAGTGTTTGATTCCTAGTGTTTCCTCCCTCAAGATGTTCCTTATGGCCGAAAATGAGATCTTATTGAGGAGAGTTCCACGGGATGCTAAAAAGAATGTGCATCCCATAGTTATGAAACTGTTGGGAGCTGTGAACCCCTAGATCCTGAATTTCTTATAAACAACTTGTTTTCCCCAGATCTGAGTGCCTACAGCTGCTCTGAGCCCGAGACCCTCAGGAGTTCCTGATGGCAGGGGAGTGGTTTCTGGTGCGTTTGCCTGGGGCGTGGCTATCCCTATATAAGCTGCCCCTGGACACAATAAAGGGGGCATTCTTGGGACATTCTGGCATCAAGGATGACCTGTGTCTTTCTGTCTGTGAGTCTTTGTGTGTTTCAATCTCCAGCCCCTTGCCCGGTTCATGAATGGTATGGCGGTGCATAGAGCGCAGACAGGCGTGGTGCGCTGCAAACGGAATATTCAGTAGATGTCTATTAAGTCCATTTAACCTGGGGTGCAGTTTCACTCTGAAGCTGATTTTTGTTGTCATTAATTTTTGTCTTAGTCTAAATTATCGTTGTGTTCAGTGAGTGGGATCTTGAACTCTCCCACCATTGCTTTAGATGGGCCTGTGGTTATTTCTGTTTCTCATACTGTTTGTTTGATAAATAAGATTCAGCCTTATTCGATGCATTCATTCATATACATTTCATATTCATTTCTTCTTGTTCCCTTTTTAATACAGTTATTTCCTCGTCTCTTCTAATCAGCATTGTCTTAAAGTCTAGTTTATCAGTGATGGGTGTAGCTACTCTGGCTTGTTTATGGTTTCTATTTGCTTACTATATATTCTTCATTCTTTCAAGTTTCTATGTTTCTTTGCCAGGAAGCTGTGTTTCTTGCAGACAACAAATAGTTGGTTCTTGTTTTTGAATCCCATCAGTCAGATTATGTCTTTTGAATGGGGAGATAAAACCATTTTCTTGTTAGGTTTATTATTGAGACTCGTGTACCAATTCCTCTAATTTCGCTGTTGGTTCAAACTCTTCATGTTTGTTTTCGCTCATTTGTCTGAGCTGGGCATGCTAGACTATTTTTCAATTTTTGTTTGATTGTGGATTCCTCTAACTAAATCTATTCTTTCTTAAGCTCTCATAATCATAAGCATATTTTTTCTTTGTGTTATAGTCTTTTGAATAATTTCTGTAGGAATGACTTAGTGGATATTAAAGACTGTAAATATATTGGTAAATGTTTATTTGTCTGTCAATTTTGAATAATTTCTTTGCTGGATATAGTAACCTTGGTTTACAATTAACTGCTCTCAGAACTTGAAATGTACGATTCTATGTTTTTGTAGTTTCTGCTGAAGGGTTTGTTTAAATTCTTATTCTTATGAAATAATTTCACATGTGTATATATATACATACACATACACACACACACACATATATATATATATATATATAATTTGCTTTATGTACTCTTGATATGTTAGCTGTAATATAATATAGATGGATCCTTTTAGGTTCTGTCTGTTTGTGGTTCTGAATGTGTCATATACTTGAATATTCATATCTTTCTCTCAATTTGGGGAGATAGCTGTATAAACTTACTGAATAGGTCATCCATGTCATTATTCTATATCTTAGCTCTTTCCTCCATCCATGTATTTTTATTTTTGGTTGTTTGATAGTCAATGAATGGGTTTTAAAATTGGGTTTATTGACTTCTGTTTCAAAGATTTGAAAATTTTCTTGAGAATATCATTTTCTTTACTGAATTGCTTATACATATTACTGAATTTCTTGTTCAGTCTGAGTTGACTTTCTTGCATTATTCACCATTTTATTTAGATTGTTCTTGAGGTCACTGATTTTTTGTCTTTATTTTATTTTTTTAAAAAAGAAAACAAACTCTCTTTTCTCACTTTACATACCAATCCCAGTTCCCACACCCTCCTCTCCTCCCATTCCTTCCACCTTCCCTGCACCCACTCCTCAGAGAGGAGGCACATTGCTTTGAGGAAGGTCCAAGGCCCTCCCTAGGCTGAGCAAAGAGAATGGGTTCCAAAAAGCCAGTACAAGCAGTGGTCACTGATAATTTTAAAAGTATACTTTTGAATTTTGTGTTCAGCATTTCAATCATTTCAGTGCCTTTGGGTTCAATTGTTAAGGGTATTGACGTTTTGGAAGAGATGAACTATGGCCTTCTTTCATATTCCTTTGTTTCTACATCACAATTGTGTGTCTGTTGGAAAGGTACCTCTTTCAGTTTTACACATGGATCTTTAAAGTGGGTAGTCATCTTTTAGGTACTCAATGCTGTTGCCCTTTAGAGGAGAGAAAGCAGACAACAGTAATAAAAGCAACAACAACAAAAATAAAAAAAAACCCAAATCAGATAGATGAAATTACTTTAAAAATAGAGACATCAACTACACTCCAATAAGATAAGAAAGGTGATAGGACACTATAGGCTAAATGAAAAAATTTCAAGATAATTAAACATAAAATTATTGATAATTTGGCAGTAAAGGAAAGAAAAGTTGGAAGAAAAAGGGTGGAAAAGTGACAAGCAAAAGCAATGCAGGGATGAAGATCTCAAAGATAATAGTGAGATACAACACAGGAAGCACAGGATAGATACGATCAGAAAGACAAGAAGAATAGGGTTTCAAGAAAGCTTAGTGAGTAAACTGTTTGCTACAACGCCTGACTACCTGAGTTCTGACCCCATAAACTTCATGGCGGAAAGTGAGAACACGAGTGCCATGTATACTTCCTCCTGCTCCTGTAAACACCAGACACACACACGCACACACACGCACACACACACACACACACATACACACACGCACACACATACACACACACACGCACACACACACACACACACAGAGAGAGAGAGAGAGAGAGAGAGAGAGAGAGAGAGAGAGAGGCTGGAGAGACAGCTCATTGGTTAAGAGCACTTGTTATCAGTTCCCAGCATCCATATGGTGGTTTGCAACCATCCTTAATTACATCTTCAGGGGATCTAGCGCCCTCTTCGGAACTCCATGAGCACCCGACAGGCATGTGGTAGACATATTTGCATACAGACAAAGCACTCACACAGAGAAGATAAAATAAAGACATCTAAACTTGCCATCAGTCAAATTAAACAATGATGACTCAAAGACTTTGCCCACTCAAAGACTAACAAGACTAAACAATATGGCTTCCTCTTTGAGGAGACACAGGATAGAGAAATATTGCTCTTTCCTTAGACTTTCTATTTTTGCTCTTTACTTAGTGTCCAGGTGTTGAAACATTTCTGTCCCTCACAGGTTGGACCATAAAGGCCTGTTTGCAAGCTGAGTTCTGACTGTTTTTCTTGGTGTACGATCTTGTGTTCTGCACCCATGCTCTGCAATGTGAGGTTACAAGATCCACTCTCAAATTGCTCCTGCCAGTAAGCTTAAGGCCTCTCTTCCTACACTTGGGTGTCTCCTCATAGCAGACAAGTTCTTTCACTGCAGGCCTAAGGGTGGGGATATCCAAGCATGTTGCAATTCCACAAAGTTTTCCTGGGGCTCTGAATTGGACAAAGCAGTTAAATCAAAGCAATGTAGCAAGAGAGAAAGAATACAGGTCCTGCCAGCTCTACCCAGGACCATCTTTCTTCTAGCGCTACCTCGCTCCTTTCCTCCTAACCCCACACCTGTTCTCTCTGTCCTTAAAATGCTGGACAAATGCATTAAACCTGAACACCTCTCTTAGCACAGCTCATACAACCCATGGAATTAGATCTGTGCCTGTGAATCTGCCCCCAAGCCACAGCCAATTTTGGGATTCCATTTTGATTCTTGGAAGAGTTGGTTGCTTTCCTAGTATGGTGTGAGGAACCTTTGGGAGAGAAAGATATAACAATGCCAACTTCTGATTTCCTGGACCATAAGACTTGTCTTGAGAAGTTCTCAACCATGGCATCAATGAGCAGAAGGAAGGACAGGCCAATGAGTTCCTTATCCACATCTGCTCACTGCACACATCTCAGGCCTCTCCACATCTGCCCACTGCACACATCTCAGGTCTGTCCACATCTGCTCACTGCACACATCTCAGGCCTCTCCACATCTGCCCACTGCACACATCTCAGGTCTGTCCACATCTGCCCACTGCACACATCTCAGGTCTGTCCACATCTGCCCACTGCACACATCTCAGGTCTGTCCACATCTGCTCACTGCACACATTTCAGGTCTGTCCACGTCTGCTCACTGCACACATCTCAGGTCTGTCCACGTCTGCCCACTGCACACATCTCAGGTCTGTCCACATCTGCTCACTGCACACATCTCAGGTCTGTCCACATCTGCTCACTGCACACATCTCAGGTCTGTCCACATCTGCCACTGCACACATCTCAGGTCTGTCCACATCTGCCCACTGCACACATCTCAGGTCTGTCCACATCTGCCCACTGCACACATCTCAGGTCTGTCCACATCTGCCCACTGCACACATCTCAGGTCTGTCCACATCTGCCCACTGCACACATCTCAGGTCTGTCCACATCTGCCCACTGCACACATCTCAGGTCTTCACTACACTTGTGCAGAGTTCCAGATTTGTTCTATTTTGTTGCTTTCTGTTCTGTTTTACTGAAAGTTAAAGGACCTCAGTTTTTCTTTCTGTTTTGCCTGGTACCTGCTATTAGTGTCTGTTGTTTCTTTTCTAAATAGAAAGTTCAGTGTCTCTGGATTTCATTTGGTTTCTGTTTACTGCTTGCTTTTTTTTTCTATTTATTGTGCTTCCATGGCTTTCTGGGCCACCCTCCTCTCTCTGCAGCCATCACACACAGAATCTTTGTTTCATAGTCATGGAGACCCAGGATAATGCTGGGTTTCTATTCCTCCATCATATCTTCCTTTTTTATCTCATTTCTTGTTAGTGAAGACACATATCTTAGAGTCAGTGAAGAAAGTAAGACAACAAATTCCAGTTTGTTTAGCTGTTTTGTTTATTTCAGTAATTTTGTTCTTTAGTGTGGTATCATTAATTTCTTTTAAATATTTGTGTTAATTGGGTTTATTGCAAATTAGACTCAAGGATGAGTTATGCATTCTCTTAGAGAACAGAAAATTATAAATATGAAAGGCAGCAAAAACATTAGCTACCACTTTTGCAAACTTAGCAGCTTGCTAAAAATTTCAAAATGCTATTAATAAAATCAGCATAGCCAATTTGCATTTTAAGTGGGTAAATTAAAGAAAGAAAATATTTTCTTCTAATCAGAGCAAAAGGAAATAAGAAAGCAAAAGGGTCCTTTAAAAATGTACATTAAAAAATCTTATGATGGAGCCGAAAGATGACTCAGTGGTTAAGAGCTGGAGAGATGGCTTTCCTGTTTATGTAGAGGACCCGAATTCAGTTCTCAGCATTCACATCTGTCAGCTCACAGTCACCTGTAATTCCAGCTCCAAGGGATCCAAAAATGCATGCAAATTTATATGCACACACATGTGCACATCTACACACATAGACATAAATAAAGAAAATAAATATTTTCTAAAAATAAAAATATTGTGTAGTAGATTGTAATTACTATGGAAACTCACAGTTGGCCAAAGTGTGGAGAAAAAGTGTCTGTGAAGTGCTTATCTACAAATGAGACACCGGTATCATCACCCCCAAACTCAGGGACCATTGTGGAAGAGGGCAAAAAAAGATTGTAGGAGTCAGAGGTTGGCGAGGGCCTGAGTGGAATAGTGTCATTTGGATATGACTGACATGATCACTTCTCATAAAATCACAGTAGCTATGATTGTCTGTCCAAGACCTGAACAAGATCAAGCCAATCAACATTACAGTATGGTGCAGTAAGGGGACTAATAACCCAACCCCTAACCGAGAATCTATGAGCAGTTAATGGCTTCAGGGAGAGGGAGACTCAGTTTTCCTTAAAATCCCTGTAGTCTGTGGTAGGCTGACCATTTCCCACTGGATGGCCACATACACAAGAGAACATGGGCAGCACAAACTTTCTTAATTCCTTGTTTAAAACAACAGCAACAGCCACAAAACCCCATGAAACTGGACTTGAGGTAGGGAGGATGGAGTAGATATGGAAGGAGTTAGGGGGAAGAATGATGGGTGAATATGAGCATAATGCATTGAATGAAAGGCTTAAAGAATCAATAATAACATATTAAATCAAAAATATCATGTTTCTTAGTTTAGGATTGGACTGTAATATGATTTTAGGAGCCCAATGTTTATGGAATGAGTATAGGGAAGTTGTCCTGCACCTATCCAATGCTAACAAGCATCCCTCCTCACCAAACAGACAAGAGCCCAGTTCTACAAATTCCCCGCATGTCTCCGGGCACAGCACTCCTCCCTTGAGAAGTATACGGATAAATAAGCTCAGAAGATGGGGAGAACTGGCCAGAGCAAGGGCGACATACTACTGACTTTGGAGAACAAATGCTGTAGCAACGAGTTGAACCTTGTTGAGGTCACAGAACCTTGAAAAGGTTCAGCAGTTTGTAACCTCACGTGTCTCTGAAATTAAGAAGACAGGCTTTAATCGAGCAGAAAGTCTGTCTAAAGGGGAGTCTGAAGGCAAGCAACTCAGAACATATGTGACTGTTCCCACATGTGAAAGACACCCCACACATAGTTTGACTTCTAGCTCATTTTTCTAGAACCTTTCCAGACACAACTGGACCCTCTGGTTGGGAGCCTGGGATATGTCTTCCTGGGATACTTCCTAAATATGCAAATCTCACAGTTTTTCTGGTAAAACAAGCACCATCTCCCTTCAACAAAGCTTAGTTCTTGAACTTGAAACTTAACATCAAAATGGAGAACTTTATTTTCAGTAGAGTTCTATCTGAGTAGGAAGTCAAGGCTCATTGGGTCTATTAAAAAACTCCTCCATGGGACAGCTAGAGACATAAACTAAAAAAACTATCGCCTAGTGGGAACAGCTCAGGTTGAGAGAGGAATGTTCTCAAACATTGCCGGTGTCTTCAGAAGATAAAATATTGCCTCTTTGAAGTAAGGTTACTATGAGGAGGGGATGTCAGAGATCAAAGGCTATTGGGAAGCAATAATGTGAGAATTAAAAAAAAAAGAAAAGAATGGAAAGAGAAAACGAAGGAAAGAAAGAAAAGGAAGTGAGGAAACAGACAAGAAAATAGAGCTAGTACCCACAGAGGAAAATGGTAGATGCGACAGATAAGAACAAGAGAAGGATGCTTCTGTTCCAGGAGGTGGATGCAAAATAGATGGGATGAAACTATTCAAAACCTGGAAAGAAAGACCGTCCTTGGCTTACTTCTGGTACAGCCTGATAAGCAGCTGTGTGTTCATGGTTTAGGACATCTTCATGTCCTTGGCAGGTCAGAGCGAAGCTCAGTCATCTCCCCGCTGGAGAGTTGGAGTCATGCAAAATTGTTCGTTTGAGACCTGAAGGACCAATCTGGACGGCTTGGAGCCATTCTGATTTGCTCTGAATGAAACCCACGTTAGCACAAGCAGCGATAGCCTGTCCACTGTGAAGGTCAGAACTATCCAAAGTCAATCCAGCTGGACTGGGACTGCCTCTGAGAGCCACTGACTCCCCACACCACTTTCTGGGAACGCGACTTGAACTGAAGGAGATTTAGTTTCAAATAGGTCATAGAAATGGCTGTGGCATCTTTCTAATTAAGCCCTCTTTCTTGAAGGTATTTTTCCCCCCTGAATTATAAATCTATTATAGAAAAAGTTTTACAAAGGTATACAAATGAAGTGACATTTAATTTGTTAAAAGGGATAAAATTATACAGAATTGGATATGCCCCAGAAACCCCAGGCTACCCGCAGATGCCTTAGGTCATAATGCAAATATATTTCATTATAATTTTGTTCTACAGTAAGTGCAGCATGCATAAATAAGCCAAGAAAAGCTAGACTCTGATATGATCAGCTTTGGTTGGTGGCATCTGAGTACTGTGTCTTTTGGAATGATAGCTTTAAAGGGGAGTTATATTTTAATGATAGCTTTATTATTTCAGGTTTTGTTGGGGGGGTTCAAGGTTTATGTTATTGGTATAACCTGTCATGACATTCCATAACGCTAGACTGCAGGTTTTCACTTAGATACAGTGAGCATGGGACATAGGGAATAGGAAACGATTTTCAGGGGAGAAGTTTGAAAATGAAATGTTTATAAAAATCCAAGGTCGAAGAAAACCCATTTGTGTTTGCAGTTAGATTACAGTTCTGTAAATTAATTGGTCATCTCGGAGACCACAGTATAGCAACTCAGACTCCTTTGAAAAGACTGAGTCTCAGTGCCTTTCTCCCTTTTTTCTGGTTAAGTTTAGACATCTCCACTGTTTAGTCTGGCTCTTTCCCCATACTTATTTATATTTTTTGAAATGATATTTTAATATGTGTATGAGTGTTTTGTCTCCACACATGTCTGCGTATCACTTGTGTGCCGTGACTGCAGAGCTCAGAAGAGGATGACGGATTCCCTAGGACTAAAATTACAGACTGTTGTGAGCTGCTATGTGGGTGCTGGGAAATGAATCCAGGTTCTCTGGAGGTGTAACTGGTCCTCTTAACCAACCAGCCATCTCTCAAGCCCTCACTGTGGTTATTTTATGGGATCCTTGGATGTTAGTTAGACTTAGGATATTGGTTGCAAGGCTTGGAGGGATGGCTCAATGGTTAAGAGCACTGGCTGTTCTTTCTTAGGTCCTGAGTTCAATTCCCAGCGACCACATGGTGGCTCACAATCATGTATAATGGGATCTGATGTCCTCTTTTAGTGTGTAGGCATCCATGCAGACAGAACACTCAGACTTAAAAAAAAAAAGAGTATTAGTTGAGTTTAGGTCAAGAACCACGCAGGCTGTATTACAGCCACATGTGTGAGTGTAGCTTGGGTCATCTCAGAGAATTTGTCATTTAGGGGACTTGGAAATATCTAATCACTATTAGACAATACAGCAGTTTGGAGGTTGGAAAGGAATGAACTTAGAATTCTTTCTTTGAATTAGAATGGAAAATATTTCATTGCTATCCAATGGATTTAAACTTCTAATCCTGCCGTTACTCTGACTCCTGGCTAGTAGCAATTGCGTTGAATCTCCTTGTGAGCTGTTCTTCTGCAGGTCATTGTAGGTTCATTCTCTAAACTCTGTCTAAAAATATCTAAGTCATTTATCGTTATTATTATCATCATTATTATCCTCCTCCCACTCTCTCTCCTGTGTGTGTATGTGTGTGTGATGGCGCATGTGTACCATTCCACATTCATTCTGGGAAGCAGACTCAGGTCACCCCCCCTCCCCCATCCTGGATTTCATTCTCTACTTCTTGATGCTCAAAGAGTTCTCCTACAATGGCGACACACATAGATGAAGAGGGAAGCACTCAGTTCCAGCCTAAGAGTTGGGATGTTGTCCAGTTAATACTAAATGATTCATTGGGCATTGGATTTAAATGACGTGTAGTGGTACCAGGAGCTGGGACTTCACTGCACTGGATGCCTGGGAGGGAAATGTAGACTTGACATCTGTGGTACAGTCCTGTGAGTGAACTCATTAAGGTTGCATGAACATGCTTGATTTGAAATGTTAAGCATTTCTTGTCTTCTTATAACATCCTCCTTTTTTATTTGTTTTTCCATGTATTTTTTAAATTGACTTTGTATGTTAAAATATAACATCATTTCCTTTCATTCCTTAGGAACTTAACACGTGCAAAGGAGTAATCACCCATGCCACTTTTCATTAAGGAACTTCCAGAGAATGGTGGGAAACAGAGATGTGTGAAAAGAACTGCAAAATAATATGAATGGCTACCATCATGGGAGATCCTACTATGAGTTGGGTACTCTATTAAGGTCACAGAGAATTTCATTCATAGGAACTCTCCAAGGCTGGTTAAAATTGTCCTACGTGTGACAAGTAAGGAAATATATATTAAGCTTGACGGAAGAACTAGGCTTTCTGGTGCCAAAACCAATGGACTTTTGTACATCGTGGTGTAACCTCTCCAGAGCGGAATCATATAATCGATCTGGGTAATATACAATCTAAATGTTAGCTATAGCGGGCTGGTGAGAAGGTTTACTGAGTAAAGGCTCCTGCAGTCAAGCCTGAGGATGAGAGTTCCCTCAGGACCTACACGGTGGAAGGAGAGAACAGACTCCGGCAGATTGCCCTTCAGCTCCCATACGCCATAAGTGCAACCTGGCATGCGTGCCCTCCACACCGCACAACAAACAACTGTAGTGTAGGCCATATTACCTGAGGGCGAAGAGAAAGGGCGAAGGTAGGAGAGCAGAGCGGGTGAACTACAGACTATGCTGTGGAATAGGTGTAGTTTAAATTGAGCCTTGAATGATGGGGGGAGGACAGGTAACTTAGCTTTCTTATTCAGCGTAGTCTTCAGCTGGGTTCTACTGGGATGTGCTTGGCGTTCGTAAAGAATAAATGGTTCTTGGAGTTCACATAGCTGTTAGAAGCAGAGGCAGGACTAGGCCAGCATCATCCTTTGAAGGTTGAATTGGTGTTTATGCTGTCACAGCTCAAAATTAGCTCAGGAAGTTGACCCAGAGGCTTTAGGATTGCCTTTGGTGAAGGGAGTCATAGTGTGTCCTCTGCCTGGAATGAGTACTGTTAAGTTCTTAGCCAGTAGTATTTTAATAGAAAAAAATTCATGATGTTACTGAAAAGGGAAAAAAAGAAAGAAAGAAGAAAAGGAAGAAAGAAAAGAAAGGAAAGATGGAAGAAAAAGAAAAAAAGAAGGGAAGGAAGGAAGGGAGAAAGGAAGGAAGGAAAAAGGTCTTTTGAGAAGAGAGTAGACGTTTTACCCTGGTGAAGAGAAGGAAAGGTTGGTGTCAAATTTAGATTGTCATGTATCGAGAGAGGCTAGCCACCTCTACTTTTTGCTGTGTCTAAATATAATTCAAGAATATGTTTTAAATATAAACCAGGGCTCAGAGGTCAGTGTTGGCAAAAATCAATTTTTTTACTTTGTTTATTAAAAAAAAACAACAACAATGGCAAAAGCCTTGGGATAAAAGGAACAGTCTGAAAGCTGAAAGCTTCACAGAGTTCTATTTTCTTAGTGAAATGATATGGCACCTGACTTACATAAACATACAAAATGCACATGCTTTCATACACATCTAAAAACACATGTGTATACATATGCATGTAATATTCATGTGCCTATATATGCACATAATAGTCATTTAATTATGTGCTATCTGCAGGAATAAAAAAGGTTGCTTTTATCAATTATGGAATTTGCTTTAATTAGCTCATTAGTGTTAATTATTTAATCACATGAAGATCACTGCAACATAAAAATTTAAAAGCAATGAATGATTTATGTGTAATTTAGAAGATTATGAATAACAAGATCTTGATTAATCATCAGCAATATCTCTCACTGAAGGTAGGGGGAACCTGCTTCTTATATATAATTCAATAAAATTTATTATTATTATACATTCATCACACATACAATATGAAATAATAATATTCATGAATCTGTGTGTTCCATTTACCAGGCTTCAATAATTGTCAAATTTTTTGCTAAAAAACTTGTTTTATGAATCTCCTACATTTTAATTTTTATCATGTTATTTTTATTAATATTCTTTGCCTACATTTTCATCTTTGCTGAAGTCTTTTTAAGGGGGATCACACAGGCCATGGTGTTTTATTTTAAGGGTTCACCTGTTACTGCTAGGTGATTCGTGTATGGCAGGGTGTTTGGAAGGGAGCTCTTGGATGTGTAGAATCGTCTGGACTTCCTAATCAGCTGATTCTCTTCTTGTCGTGCCAGATAACTGTATTTTCTTCCCTCCATTTTTCTCAGCTTAGTGTATTCTGACTTACCTAATTTCTTAGAATATCAACTATGTTCATGGCAGCATTGTTTGTAATAGCCAGAACCTGGAAACAACCTAGATGCCCTTCAACGGAAGAATGGATGAAGAAAGTATGGAATATATACATATTAGAGTATTACTCAGCAGTAAAAAACAAGGACTTCTTGAATTTTGCATACAAATGGATGGAAATAGAAAACACTATCCTGAGTGAGGTAGGCCAGACCCAAAAAGAGGAACATGGGATGTACTCACTCATATTTGGTTTCTAGCCATAAATAAAGGACATTGAGCTTATAATTCATGTTCCTAGAGAAGCTAAATAAGAAGGTGAATCCAAAGACAAACACATAGGCATCCTCATGAATATTAACCTTCATCAGGCGGTGAAAGGAGACAGAGACAGAGACCCACATGGGAGCACCGGACAGAAATCTCAAGGTCCAAATCAGGAGCAGAAGGAGACGGAGCACGAGCAAGGAACTCAGGACCACGAGGGGTGCACCCACACACTAAGACAATGGGGATGTTCTATTGGGAACTCACCAAGGCCAGCTAGCCTAGGTCTGAAAAAGCATGGGATAAATCCGGACTAGCTGAACATAGCGGACAATGAGGAATACTGAGAATTCAAGAACAATCGCAGTGGGTTTTTGATCCTACTGCATGTACTGGCTTTGTGGGAGCCTAGGCAGTTTGGATGCTCACCTTACTAGACCTGGATAGAGGTGGGCGGTCCTTGGGCTTCCCACAGGTCAGGGAACCCTGATTGCTCTTCGAGCAGATGAGGGAGGGGGACTTGATAGGGGGAGGGGGAGGGAAATGGGAAGCGGTTGCGGGGACGAGGCAGAAATACTTAATAAATAAATAAATTTTAAAAAAAAGAGTGGGAGTCTTTTATTTTAGTATTTCTCCTGTAATCAGGAAATCAAATTAATACATTTTCCTGAAACACTGTATGTAGGGTATGTAGCATGATTAATAAAAATTCAGAGACAGACATTGGGGTTCAACCTGAAGGCCAGAAAAACAAAACAGCCAGTCACTGGCTCTTACCTCTACTTCAGTCCAAAATGGTGGTCCTGCCTCCAGGAATCTCAGAATGAGACTGAGCCTGAGAGCTGTCTTTTCCCATTTTACATTCCTCTCTAGTGTTGGGGTTAAAGGCGTGCACCCCTGCTGTTCAGTTTCTATGGCTACTGGGATTAAAGGTGTGTGCCACCACTGCCTCATCTGTAAGGCTGATCAGGGTGGCTCTTTTACTCTATAAACTTCAAAAAAGCTTTATTTATTAAGATAAAATGAATTATCATTGCAGGTGTGTAACACGAATATATATTTTCTTAGTTATTTGGTTGAAAAATGTTTAAAATTTTCTGTGGTTTAACCTTTGTCTCATTTATTTATCTGTTTCTCTGATTCTGTGAGACAGAGTCTTACTAGGAAGCACAGTCTGGCCTCAAACATAATCTTCCTGCCTTAGCCCCCAAGTGCTGGACTTACAGAGGGGGACTACCCAACTGTTCTTGATCTGAGCAATTTAGACAGGTGTGGCATTTTTCTAAACATTTGGGATATTTATGTATGTAAGTATGTATGTATGTATGTATCTTATTTCTTTATGGTATTTTGGTCAGAGAATTGTCCCATGGTGTACCATGCTCTAAACGACCTCACAGATTTATTTTATTACCCAGAACACAATCTGTGTTGCCAAACATTTTCATATACAAAAGGCTTTGGACTATGGAGCCATTTTCTTTGGTTGAGGAAGTCACCAGAGTTCTCTATTGCTGACCATTCTATTGATCTGTCAGTGGCTGACAGGGAAGACTACTGATGTGGGAAGGATATCATGGTGGGTCTGCCCAGTTCCCTCTTTAGTTCTGTTCCTTTCTGGTTCTACTTTAGCCATATGTTCTGCTACTCTCTGCTGTTGGCAGGGTTCAAATAAGCATCGTGTTGTTTTTCCTGGTGATTATTGTGTTACACATTAGATTCCTTGAACTTATCTCTGCTGTCCAAAAGCCATTTGTTTTTTTGTTTGTTTGTTTGTTGAGACAGGGTTTCCTCTGTGTATCTTTTGTACCTGTCCTGATCTATGGATGGATATAGCAGAATATCACCAGTCACCATTACACCGATTTGGTTGGGTTTGATTCTATCCTAGGTCTCTAGGTCATCCAACGTCTGGGTCCCAGAACTCCAGGCCGTGTCAAGGGTGGTTCTACTCTCCTAGCATGGGTGTTAGGATACACCACTCCCTGGTTGGCCACTCATTCAATTTCTAGGCCACCCTTATGCCAGCACATCCCATAGGCAGGAAAGACTGTAGGTTGAAGGTTATGTGGTTGGGATGGTGTCCCACTCCCTTTACCCTTGGTCACTTAGGCCAGAAGACCAGAAAGAAAACAAAAATCAATGACCAAAACATCCATCCAACAAAGACAAATGCAGAAAGGGCCGTATTCTATGTCTGTACTTGACTATATTTAACTCTTTAGTATTTATTTGGAGAATGCACTATTCTTTAGCTTAGTCTACCTGTGGCAGCTTATTTGTCTTTCATAACATTGTATATATTACACTTTTAAAAACTTATTCTCAGCCAGGCTGTGGTGGTGTATGCTTTTAATTTCAGCACTAGGGAGGCAGATCTATGTGAGTTAGAAGCCAGTCTGGTCTACAAAGTGAGTTCCAGGCCAAACTAGGATGTTACACAGAGAAACCCTGTCTCAAAACACCAAGAAAGAAAAAAAGCCAAAATAATACCCCAGCCAAGCAACCAAACAAACAAACAAAAAACAAACAAAAGAAAACCAAAGCTAAAAACTTATTCTCTTGTTATTTTTCTTTATAACAACAGAGACATACACATTTATGTATGCCATGTGTGTCAGGTGAATAATAACTGCCCACTATTATTTTCTGCTGGTATCTACTTTTCCCTGTGGATGTGCGCTTCTACCACGGGTCATTCATTCATACCTCTTTAGTGTTTCTTGGGGAATCCCTAAGGTATAGTTTCTTCATTTTGAAGAACCTTGGTGTAGTTTTCCTGCCTATAATGTTCTATTTTCACTCTCATCATCTCAAAGATGTCATTGGACCGCCTTCTGCCCCCCTTTCTCATCTTTCCTGGTGAGAACTCAGTTGCTTCTCTTATTCTTTTCACTCGTGTGCAGCACGTCCTTTATGGCTTTCTTTATATTTGTTTGACTTGAAATATTTTAAGTTTATTTTTTTAACCTTAGTCTGACACATTGCATTACCGTTTGAAATTCTCAGCTATCACCTCTTCAAATTACTTTTTGTTTCCCATTCTCCTTCTGGAATACACACATATATTCCAGACACACATACAGACACACATGCATACACACTAAAACAAGGCCTGGAGAGAGTCTTCATTCAGTTCTTAAACTGTCTCTTTGTATTTATAACTTTGAAATCTCTGCCCTACTGCCATCCAGTTCACATATCTTTTCTTGTGCTCTGTCCAGGGTGTCCTTTTCTGTCTGTTGAAGGGCATCGTCATTTCTGACATTTTTTTTTGTAACATTCAGTTGTGATTTTAAAAAGATAGTTTCAGTTTTCTTCTGAAAGTTTGAAGCCCTTTCCGCATCAAGTTTTACTAGATTCTTTCTCCCATAGTGGAGACATTTCACTGTTCTTGCAGGTTAAATCCAATATCTGGGCCATTTGTCAGCCTGTTCCTATGGACTGTCATTTCCCCTGCTCATGACATTTTCTACTTTCCCACATCTCATAATTTTCATCCTATGGAAGTCATTTTGTGTCCAGAGGAGTAGAAACTTCCAGCAAAGAGAACCTGCCTTCCTCTGCCAGACTGTCGGGATGGGTCCCGAGTCAGAGTCTCCTGTGGCTGAGCTGCATAGGAGTTTTGTAGCAGATGTAGTTGGATTCATTTTCAATGGTTTCAAATACTTTCCCAGTCAGGATCAGCATTTTCCTTTTCATGGCTCTTGAGATACAAGCGGTTTTCTTCTCCAGAGATGCAGGGATATTTGAAATCTCAACTCTCAGCTTTTGAGTTAGCAGAGCTTAGTTGTATTTGGTTCCCAGAACCATAATATCCTCTTGTTTTCTGTTTGCCTTGCTTCCTTGTTTCTTAGAACAATGCCCTCACTTCTCTGTCCTGCTCCTAGCTTCCTGTGGCTACTGCCTTGAAGTCAAGGAAAGACACAGTGAATGTCCCATACCACCAAGGAGCTCTCTGTCCTCCTTCTTCCCTCCTTCTACCTGTAGGCTTTAGTATTTTTAGTGCTGAACTTTGGTTAAGGACTAGAACACTAAAAATCTCTCAATGTTTTCTTGCCTTTAGATTTTGGCATCTTGTCCCTATCACCCAGAGGCAACATTGTGGATAATAAATACTTGGCCATTGAGAACTTCTTTCTACAGAGACTCAGGCTCCCAGGGATTGTGATCTGAAGACATATGCTCATAATTTGTTGAGAGCGGACCAGAATCAACCCATGCTCTGCCAGTAGAGATTAGCATCTTCCGGGATCATTCCTCAACAGTAAAACCAGGCATGTGAGTATCTTCTAGAAAGTACATGGAAATTTAATCTTATCAAGATTGCTTTAGTCATTAGTTCCCTCGAAACTTAAAAGCTATGTGTTAGAGTGCTTTTTTTTTGCGTTGGTTTTTGATATCTTTGACGGTACATTGATGCTGTAGAAATTACCATAATATTAGCACCTTAAAACCACACAAATGTGCTGTTTTATGGTTCTGGAGGTCAGAAGTCTGGAATGGCAAGCGGAAGAGATTAGATGACACAGATGAGTCCACGAAGCTGCAGGCAATTGATTTCAACAGAGGTGGACAAATTATAGATTATATACTTCTCGAAATCGGTGATGGGAAAACTGAGATTGCACATGTAGAAGATTGAAATGAGACTCTCATCTCCCACCCTTCACAAAAAAAAAATCAACTAAAAATGAATCAGAGTCCTTAATGTCAAAACTCTCTCTAGAAAACATGAAGAGAACAACAAGATGCTGGTACAGGCAATTATTTTCTGGACAGGACTCCGGTGTCTGAGGAAGTAATGGCAAGAATTGACAGAAAGGACCACACTGAACTGAAGGCTCCTGTACAGTTGAGAGAATAGGCAATAGGGCTAATGAGATGTCTTGGTTGGTGACGATCCTTACCGCCAAGTCTGACAGCATGTGTCTGACCCTTCAAACCCGCATGGTGGAAGAGAGAACTGATCCTCTTCAACTTCTCCTCTGATCCGTGCATGTGCTCCAGACAGCCTTCTACAATGACAGATATTCATAGCTTATCAAGAGCTCTAAACAAAAATAACAACAAAGGCAGCAACTTATAAAAAAACAAGTACCCGATGGACACTTTCCAAAAGAAGTCCAAACAGCCAAAATCTGTATGAAAAAGTCGCAATATCACTAAGCATCTGGGGATGGCAAATCAAAGCCACATTAAATTCCATGTTACTCTAGTCAGAGTATTTATTATCAACAACAAAACAGCAACAAAAACAATGCTAACAAACCCCCTCAAAAGACAAAACATGTGCTTAGAAGGAAAAATAACAAATACTGGCAAGGATAGGAACAAAAAGGAAGCCTCACTCGCCATCAGTGAACATGTAAATTAATACCACCACTATGGAAAATACTAGAAGGGTCTTCAAAAACCATAACAATGCAATGATCAAATGATACTCTTCAGGGTGCTCCTTAGTACTGCTGGGGGCTTTTAATTGACTGAAGTTTGCTTTATTGATGGTCATACATGTAAACACGGGGCCATCGACACACAGTTGGCACCTGTCCCTTTGACTCTCCCAAGGCTTCCTATAACTGAGTTCAGATCTGATATTCTTCTGAGGTGGAAATTTGTTTAACACCTCATGGGGTGACTTCTTTCTATGGAAATTGGCCCCAGAAGAAATAGCCCAAAATAAAATATTTCATCATCACCCAAGTAACGTGGCAATGGTAAACAAGTAATATCAGAATTCCACCATGCACAGCTTCCTTTTGTGGGCAGTTTTGCCCATAATGAGTGCCTACCCACCACAATTAGTCACTTCAGTACCCTATATTTTAGAACTATTCGTATGTTATTTATAAATAGCTGGCATAGAAAAGTCCTTTAGCTTAATAATGCCCTCTATTTTAGATGACACTAAATATCCTGCTATTGTAGAGAAAATAAATAACAAACTTCATATAAAATGCTAATCCCACTTCATTATTACTGGTTCATCCTCTGCATAGGATTGAGACAACGAGACACTTAAGGAAAAGCCCAAGTGGTAATTATACTTTATGTTGTCCATAATTAAAACTTCTATAAAAAAGAACATTTTCTTCCCTTGGCTTATCGCATCACGTAAGGTTTAGGCATGTCCATTTTTACATTTTGAGCTTTAAAAAAAAACAAACGCTACATGAAAATATTGTGCTCCATCAATTTCCAAGCACAATGGGGAATGACATGGTGCTTTTACGTGCTTTCTTTTCCGAACAAAGTCCAGGCCCATAAGCACAGCACTTCCAGCCACTCATTTGTCGTGATGGGCAGGCTGCAGAACATAGATATAGCAATCTGCCTGGCTGATTTCGGCTACCCATTGGGAATCGTGGACGAGGTCCCAGCAGGTTGAAAGCTGTGCACCCACGCACCGCAGAACGCTGTGATTACGGCAGGTATGGGGCTCGGGTGGTGGAGAACTTCTGAAGGTGGGAATCCGGCATAATGGGACCCGTTGTTTACTGGAGTTTGTGGGACACGCACTGTAATTGTATGCTTGGCATAACGTCTGATTGTTGTGCCGTTCATACCCTCTGGACGCCAACCCCCCGTGTAAGGCATAACCCACTGGAGCTTTTGTTCTGAGTGCAATTGAAACAGGCAAACTGAATAGCAACTGATTAATTGAAGCAGGTTACATTTTTGGAAAACAAATCAAAGTGATTTGCATGAATCACAGTTTGTTACATAATACGTTTTGAGGGCACAAATTACCTTTTTAGAGCCTAAGACGCGTATATACACAGTGGAGCCAAAAGAAATATAATAAACTGGGCCATAACCACGTAATTCACATTGAATACTGGATGCCAGGGCTGATGTGAAACAAATGATTTTCCAATAAACCACTCAGGCAGAACCATATCTGTTCTCAAATTTCAATGGAATATTATTTATAATGCCAATAATTCTTCTTGATTGTTGACGATGGGATGACGGAACGATTTGTTTTACATATTAGTTTGGGGTTGTGTATTCCCAAGTTGGGAAACAATCTTTCTTTGTGTCCCAGAAGATATACCAAAGAAATACAAGTCTGACAGAAGTACTTGGAAAACTTTTGGAGCTGAATTATTTTTAATCCCTTTAAATGATTTGTTCTTTTCTAGTTTTGAATAAAAATGGAACCAGTTAAAAGTGTTATCAACATAAAAAAATTCTAGTTTTCACCTCTACAATCAATTTTATTGTTGTTTTGATCTTTAAGTTTAATGTGTATGGGTTTTTGGATTGCATCTATGTCTGTGCACCACGCGAGTGCCTGGTTCTTGCAGAGGTCAGAAGAGGATATTGGATCTCCTGGAACTCAGTTACTGATAGCTGTGAGCTGCCATGTAGGTGCTAGGATTCAAACCCAAGTTCTCTGGAACATCGCCAGCGCACTTAACCACAGCAATTTCTCCGGCTTTTTTGTTTGTTTATGAGACGGGATTTTCCTATGTAGCTCTGGTTGTCCCAGCACTTCAAGATTAGCCTTGAACTTGTGATGATCCATCTTCCTCTTCCTTCAGGGCTCTTGGATTAAAGATGTGCACGGCAGTGTCCTGCTCAATAATAAATATCAGGAATAGTTTTCCTTATACTAATATTAATTTTTTTGATGTTATGAATTGAATATAGGGTCTTGGGAATGCTAAGCTATCCAAAGGGATCCTTAGGTCTATTCTAAGCTGTTTCTGGAGCCCTATTGTTTGCTTGTACTTATTATCTGTATCACTTCTATTATTTAAAAAAATGAGATTATAAAATATCACAATTGAATTACAAACTTCATTGATGGACACACACACTTACATATTCTTTATAGTTGAATTTTGGGTCGATAGCAACAGATGCATACACTAGAAAACATTGTTAGCAAAACACTCAAAAGCATACTATAATATTGTGTTAGGAAATATGCATATACAAATACGTATTATAATACATATATATTGATTCATAACTTGATACCATGCATTTTCCATGCCAATAAGTACACATCTGCACCATTCTAGAGTACGATTATTTGTTTAGCTCAACACTTCTCATTATAAATTAATTGACTTTATAATAATAAAAGATCAAATAACACACATCCATAGAATTTTAAATACACTTTGTTACTGATTCTGCTGAAATATATTTCAAGAAATGGAGTTACTGCAAGGTTTTTGAAGAGTTTGAAGGCTTTGGCACATCTTACACAATCACCTTCTAGAAGTGATCTCAGGAAACAATGCCCAAAGGAAAGTCTCATGGCTTATAATTACCGGCCCAATTAATCATTCTAGAGTGTGCTGGATTGCCTAACTTCTTCCTCTTTTTTCTCTGTCCTTTTTTTGCCCCCTTCATTCTTTTCTTTCTTTAGGTAGACAAGCAACAAATGGTATTTTTACTTCTTTTCAAATGCAAAAATATTTGTATTTTATAGAAATTTTCTTAATCAAAAGATGAATTAAATAATTTTCACCTGTGCATTGATTAATTCTAGGAAGAATTCTCACCTCTAGAATTCCAGGGCTCCACACTGCCCTTTTCGTGCATTCCTTCTTGCCCCCATCTGCACACACCTTAAGGACATTTTCATAAGGAAGCTCCACAAGTAAACTGTGCTCTTTTACTTCCTTGGCAAGGAAACAAATGTACTGTAAAGTGCCCACACCAGGCTTTTGATTACTCTCTGAGAGGCTGTTAGCACCATAGGTTGAAGCTAGAATGGTCGAAATTTCTCTGTCGGCTACCTCTTACACAGAGATCCCCTTTGAAGGCAGCGTATGTCACTGCAGACAGAGAATTCAGCCTTATTGAAGCTTTGGGTCGCTGAATTCTTTGGTATTTGTTTTATTTCTTTCTGAACATTACATACAGAAAATCTAAAAACTATATAGCTTTTAAACACACACACACACGTAGACTTGAAAGGGAACCAAAGTGTTTAGAAAAAAAATAGTCAAATGCAATTCTCATATAGGAAAGTTAAAAAGCTGAATAAGTTTTAGCTGGAAAATATGAATAAGTCTAATTTTTTTCGCCTCAAAAATATCTCTGAGACTTAGAAAAATCATATTAATGAGTTTCTAAATTTAAAAAAAAATTAGTGATGGCATGCTCCCTTTTGACAAGCATAGTGGCATTGATGATTGTTTTGTTTTTAATGTGTTCTTAAAAATTAAAATTAAAATAACCTTAATCATATGTGTAGATTTAAAACTTTTTTGTTCTGTTTCAAAAAGTTTTAAATCTACATCCATGATTAAGGTTATTTTAATTTTTAAGAACACACTAAAAACAGAAAGGGGTACACTCATCCATTGCTGGTGGGAACGCAAACTTGTGCAACCACTTTGGAAAGCAGTGTGGCGGTTTCTCAGGAAATTCGGGATCAACTTACCCCTGGACCCAGTAATACCACTCTTGGGAATATACCCAAGAGAGGCCTTATCATACAACAAAAGTATATGCTCTACTATGTTCATAGCAGCATTGTTTGTAATAGCCAGAACCTGGAAACAACCTAGATGCCCTTCAATGGAAGAATGGATGAGGAAAGTATGGAATATATACATATTAGAGTACTACTCAGCAGTAAAAAAAAAGGACTTCTTGAATTTTGCATGCAAATGGATGGAAATAGAAAATACTATCCTGAGTGAGGTAAGCCAGACCCAAAAAGAGGAATATGGGATGTACTCACTCATATTTGGTTTCTAGCCATAAATAAAGGACATTGAGCCTATAATTAGTGATCCTAGAGAAGCTAAATAAGGAGAACCCAAAGAAAAACATATAGGCATCCTCCTGAATATTAACCTTCATCAGGCGGTGAAAGGAGACAGAGACAGAGACCCACATTGGAGCACTGGACAGAAATCTCAAGGTCCAAATCAGGAGCAGAAGGAGAGAGAGCATGAGCAAGGAACTCAGGACTGCGAGGGGTGCACCAACATACTGAGACATTGGGGATATTCTATTGGGAACTCACCAAGGCCAGCTGGACTGGGTCTGAAAAAGCATGGGATAAAACCGGACTTGCTGAACATAGTGGACAATGAGGACTACTGAGAACTCAAGAACAATGGCAATGGGTTTTTGATCCTACTGCACGTACTGGCTTTGTGGGAACCTAGGCACTTTGGATGCTCACCTTACTAGACCTGGATGGAGGTGGGTGGTCCTTGGACTTCCTACAGGGCAGGGAACCCTGATTGCTCTTTGGGCTGACGAGGGACGGGGACTTGATTCGGGGAGGGGGAGGGCTATGGGAGGTAGTGGCGGGGAAGAGACAGAAATCTTTAATAAATAAATAAATTAAAAAAAACCTTTTTGTTCATTTGTTTTGTTTTCTGAGACAGGGGTTTCTTTGTATAGGTCTGGCTGTCCTGGAACTTGCTGTGTAGGCCAGGCTGTCCTCGAGCTCACGGAGATCCATCTGCCTCTGCCTCATGAGTACTGCGATTAAAGACATGACCCACCATCATTGGGCTCAGATTTAAAATTTATGGATGTGATTCTAACATATGATCATATTTATTGTTGATATTTTTCTTGTCAAATACATTTTCATCTTATTGGCATAGAGCCGTTGGGAAAATAATTCCATTTTATTTGGAGAGACCCAAGGCAAAAGGTGACTTGTGTTGCTTTTAGCTGTCTCATTAACTGCTTCTCTAAGCATCATCTGAAAAGTTGTTTAGCAGAAACAAAGTTCTAGCTGTTGTGATGGGAATGAAAGAACAAAGTAATTCCCACCCAAAGTCTTAAAACATTCTCAGCTAGAACATGGGGTGGGCCATAGGAGTGGGTAGACATTTCCATGAGGAGAGATCAAGTTGAGCAAAGATTGGAAACACAAAAGAGCGTGGCACTTTTGATGAGTTCCCAGGACTCAGCTGGCTTAAAAACATTCCCTTAATGAAATCTGCTAGCACTGTGCTGTGGTTTGAAACCCTGTGGGTTCCCACCGAGCAGCAGGGTTGAATCAGAACCATTCTGTTGCTTTCTCTGCCATAGCTGTTTATCAGCAGAAGACCAAAAACTTCCGGAGGTTATTTACCACCAATTTATAGGATAGTAGCTGCTACTATTCCTGAAAGCAACCACATTCTAAAAAGAGGATCCTTGACTAGGAAACAAAGTGTAATGGTGGCATTTCAGGCAGGAGCAGGAATGTTTTCTCAAGATATATTGGGCTGTTTTAGATATCCCATGAGAGGCAGCTATTCATCCTGGCCACAAATAAGCCCAATTTCATACTGAAATTCTTCTTCTTCCTCTTCCTTCTCTTCCTCAGAGACAGCATATTCCTGTAAAAGTCTGGTTGTCCTGGAACTCACTAAGTAGTGCAGCCTGACCTCAAACTCTGAGATTCTCATACCTCTGCCTCTTGAGTGCAGGGATCAAAGGTATGTGCCACCACCACTTGGATGAAATAGTCTTAATACAAAGCCTTTATGAAAAAATATACCCAGGCATGGCAACATCTATGCAGTATGTCATAATGTCTGTAATATTCGTAAATCTATCACTTGAAGCATTTCCTTTTTTTCTGCTTACTTTACTAACTAGAGTAAGCTATCACTGATTGGCAATTCTTTGGATAGTATGTTCATGAGACAGACTTGTATTCAAGACAATAGAGGAATGGCAACACTTTTATAAAAGCTGAGGTCCCTGTGCAATGAGTGCATCTTGTGCTGACTGGGATGTGTCTTTGTATGAACACACCTACGAGTTAAAATGCTTCCTATTGTAGGTCATCTGCCTTGGTGCCTACAGTTCTCTTGGCTTTGGCTCCGGCTTGTTTCATACATTATTGGGGATTAAACTTGGTGACTCCAGTTCCATCTTGCCCATTAGATTCTCATTAATAAAACCCTAGATGCCCATTATTCATCTCCTCACAGCATTCAGGATGGCAGCTAATTCACCTATGGTTTCCACATTTGGTGACTTCCTCGTGGGTGTTAATTGGCTTTCTTGGAATTTTCCATCAATCACAACCTCTCAAGGTTTTGCTATTCTGAAAGAATCCATTTGTGAGACACGTGTCTTACCCTGAATGTACACAAGCAAAATTAAAGTTAGGGTCCAAGTCCAACCATGACTCTTGTCTGCTTTGCCTGAAGTGGAGGGCACGATTTGGCATCTCCATGATTTCTTCCTCAAAAGAAGATATTACAGTGAAAAGCTGTTAGGCTTTTCCCAGCTCACCTCACTGGTAACTGGCTCACAGAGCCACAAGAAATGAGGACTGTTTGAGGGGACCCAGAAATTCTGCTAATAGTAAGAATGGGGCCCAAATGTGGAGAAGTATAAGGGACCGGAGAGTTGAGTTCTGGTTTCATACTTTGAGTGGCATTGAAATCTGGGTCTTCAGCTATAATTGCTAACCTTCAGAAATGATGTTTGCACTGGATCATCCCAGTTCTTCAATGGCATCCCAATATGTAGTTGAAAAACGGGATGGTTTTGGAACATGTCACTCTCATTTCTAAGTCTTACGTTACTACAGAGAGGCAGTCCCATTTTTATATACGCATTCTCACTCATTTTTTTTTCATGGTCGAAATAATTTTATTTATCCAGAATATACAGTTTAATTCCTCTATCTACACTTATTTACACGGTTAAAATAACATTGAAAAAAGTCTTTTGAAAAGTTGAGGTCATAGATTTCAAGGCACCATTGATAGTGTCCACAGTTGCACAAAAAAAAAAAAGGTTCTTTTCGTAAAAAATGGGGAGGGGGTCCTTTGAAATGCAATAACTTACATGCAAAAAAAAAAAGCTTCACACATGATTTTTTTCTGTTGTTGCTTCCATTGTCCAAACATCCCCGTATGAATTCCTGTCTTTCTGATTTCTAAAACAGCAAAACACTGTAGTCCCAAAATTGAGCAAGAAGGAGAGAGCAAGCAGCCCTTCTAATAGAGCGTCCCGGAGGCCAGGGCCAGCGGGTGCTGCAAGGAGCCCGGTGGCGGCAGGTGGGAATTGATTGAGCTGGCTGCGCTTGGGTACCAGGAAGCCGAGTTCTCCAGGTAGCTGGACGCGGGGGACTGGTTGGAGGTCGGAGGGTGGGCATGAGGGTGGTGGCTGAGAGAGCGGCTTGAGCCTTGGGGCTCCCATACCGCTGGTGACTGTGGCGAGTTACACGCCATAGGGTCGCTGGAGCTGGGACTGTGCTCCGGGGGCATCTCCCCGTTTTTCATGATCTTCTTGATCTTGGATCATTTGTTCTGAAACCAGATTTTCACCTGTGTTTGCGTCAGTCCCAGAGAGGCAGCCAACTCGGCGCGTTCTGGCAGGGCGAGGTACTGAGTCTTCTGAAACCTTCTCTGTAACGCGGCCAGCTGAAAGCTGGAATAAATAGTCCTGGGTTTACGAACTTTCTTTGGTTTGCCATTCACCATCCTCACTTCTGGCTCCGCCACTTCTTTCTCTAAATCCTCACTCATTTTTGAAGAAATGCATTGTTGCTTTTTTTCCCAAACAACAGATTAAATTTTACACACATACAGAGTGCATTCTGGTTACTCTTACTATCTCCCTCCTGTCTTTGTCATCCCCTTTCCCTACAAGTCCCCTTATTATATCCTTATCTTTCTGTTTTGTTTTGTAACCCACCGAGCAGGACCAACTCTGACCATGGCTCTGTCACAACCTGGTTGACTCAACTGTGAGTACTCAATGACTACCCCTACCACAGAATCTGTCAGAAACTGAGAGTTCACCACGACAGGACAGAATCACCTGAAACCTTTCTTGATCCTTAATTGCCGATTGCCAGGCAGAGCCTTGTGCAGGTGGAAACAACCTCAGCTACTGTAGAGCGACTGCAATGGCTGTGCTTTGTCTAGACAACAACATTTCACAGCCCTCTTTCTTATCGTCTGGCTCTTCATTTTCTCTCCATCCCCACTGCTGAAATGTTCCAAGAGTCTCAAAGAGAGTGGTATACATGTCGTGCTTAAGCCTAAGCACGCAATCATCACTTATTCTCATGACCTAGAGCAGCCATGAATCTTTGCGTTCATTGCTGTTCACTGTGGATAGAAGTTTCTCTGATTACAACTGAGAGTAGCATTTGTCTATGAGTATAAATATAAATATTTAGAAGGGAATTTGGAGCCGTGTCAATTTAGCTACACAAAAATTGCAGACTTCTTCCCAAGACCTAAGACCTCCTCCGTCATGAGACTTTGACTTGCTTTACAGTACCAGGAATGAATCTTCTGTTGTGGAGCTAACCTCACATTAGAAAGTCAGTTGGTCACTTCTGAAACATTTATACCACTATTGCTTCAGTGGGGCAGCTCACTTGGCAGGTTGGCATTCAAAGCACAGACCAGTTCTTCAAACTGCAATTTTATTCTGTTTCTTTTTTCACCAAGATGTAGCAATAACAACAAAAAAGGATGGTCGGAAAAAGTCTTATTCATTTTGTTTTTGTTACTACTATTGGCTAGAATGCTTACAAATTAGCTACAGTATCTTTCAAGAAAAGATTTATTTTGTAGCAGACAGAGACTTTGCCTCCTCCCTCCCCCACTTAGGCCTGGGCACCGCTGAGCCACCTTAAAGCCTTGTGCTTGGTCTGAAACTAGAGCCATATCAGCTCTTGGGCTGAATCAGCAGTTCCCATTCCTATAGCTTCAAGGTCAAATAAATAAGAGATATTTACAGCCCCAGACTTCTCCTTAAGCCAACAAACTTCCAGGATACAAAGTATAGGTCACGACAAGACTCTGATAATATATTTTTAAGTTTCAGGTTTCAAGAGCCCCAGTGTTTTCCGTAGTCTCTGCTGTCTTGCTAAACCATTTCTTTTTTGAGGTCTTGTGCTCAGATCTGCATATATTTACATGTTTTAGGATATAAGATTTTTAGTTACACATTATGTAAAATAGAGGTCAGCCCTCTGACAAGGTGATTTTATTTTCCCCCCAATTTGCTTACTTTAAAAAATTAAAGAAATAAAAACACAAATAGAAAGAATTAAGAAAAAGTCTCCCCCCCCCCCCGGCAAGTTCTTTTAGCTATGACAGTCCAGACACCTGCTGTTTTCCTGCTACTATGCAGAGAACAGCATTTTCTTCGTAACTTTTGAGGTGTTTTGCTTTGAAATGTTGTACCCAGAGGTAAAATGATCACAGCTCAGAGGAGTATCGCCATGTGCCAGGCTGGGTTTCAAGATCAGAGAAAGACCCAAAATCTTTCTCTGAGTCCTTGTAAAGCAATCATTAGTGGTGGTCTGTGTGTCTGACCATTCTTAGCTTGATTTTTTTTTTTAAAAGCAAAGGTTCTAGAGAAAAATCAGTGTGTCAGACATTTTTGACTTTGAGGCAATTGTGGGCCCTAAATATGCAATTATACCTCTAGAGTAGTAATTTTCTCTTCTGAGTTAGTATTTGATTTCATGTTTTCATTTATCAAGCCTAGCTCTTAAGTAAGCATGGGTTTGGGAATGAGGAAAAACTATTAATGAACAAATACAGTAAAACTCGGTATGCTATATTTCTTAGTGCTAAAAGAGGTTTCTTTTCTCACCCACGAGAGGTTCTTCTGCTGTCTGACACAGGAAGAGTTCTGATGAAGGAATGTATGACTTTGAACCTTTCTCTCTAGAGTAGGCCAGTGTCCAACCTGATCCATTATTTACAGGAAGCAGGAAGTCGTCACCTGTACTCATTGTGTTCAAATCATGGTTGCACCCTTTCACTAAAGAATACCATTTTCATAGAAGGATTATGACTGCTGAGTATTTGAAATTCATCTTGGTGCTTGACAATGTAGACTATACCATCAACCGTAAGACAGACGGCACCACCAACCATGAACCTACTTCTAAGAGAAAAAATGTATTCCCTTAGTGACACAACACAAAACCCCTGTATTTACAAAACCACAACAGACACACACAGCCAATGTTTTCTCAACAGATGGTATCTAGGAAACACAAAACCTCGATGTTTGCTATAGAACACAGACACATAAATCCTGTATTAAAATACATGGTTATTAACATTTTATAACCTGTGTATATTCTGTATGTAAAAATACTTTTTTTTTTTTTGGTTTTTCGAGACAGGGTTTCTCTGTGGTTTTGGAGCCTGTCCTGGAACTAGCTCTTGTAGACCAGGCTGGGCTTGAACTCACAAAGATCCGCCTGCCTCTGCCTCCCAAGTGCTGGGATTAAAGGCGTGCGCCACCACCACCCAGCTTAAAATACTTTTGATGGTTAATCAATCATCATTAATCAATCATCAATTAATCAATTGTCGATAATGATATCAGAAAGTGGTTTTATATATCATGCTAGCAGAATCAGAGTGTAGTTCTAAGGTTTGATTCACATACTACTTTTTTTTTAAAATTTATTTATTATGTATATGGTGTTCTGGGCACTAGATTTCATTATAGATGGGTGTGTGTCATCATGTGGTTGCTGGGAATTGAACTTAGGACCTCCAGAACAGCAGTCAGTTCTCTTAACCTCTGAGCCATCTCTCCAGCCCTCACATACTACTTTTAAGAAACAATAGTGGATCTAACAAGTACTAAGATTAATTATTTCAGTTAATCATTTCATTAATTCTCTGAAGACCATGACAGGAATCAGATGACTGACATTTAATGCGACTGTATTTATATCCCATTAAACATTTACCATTTTGTTAGAGCTTAGCATTACTTAGATTATTTATAATCTACAGTAACTCCCTAAAGAGTTCACTGTCTGGGTTTTTGTTAGTTATGTGGATGGGTGATGGATGTGGGCTCTCTTCTCAGCAAAGATCTTAGACCGTGGCTAAGGACTTTTGGTAAAAGAACCCATGGGCTGAATGCTTATGTTTTATATGAAGATGTGCTCAGAGGTAGATGGAGAATTTAATAACTGAATCATGGAGACAAAGTGTTTTTGAGAGGATGGGTTCTTGAGGTGGTTTCTAGTGGGCGTCCAGAGCAATGAGACCTTGTCTATGGGCAGAGTGCAGTTTTATTCTTACAAATGCACCTCTTCAATTTCTCCTCCTCAATTCACCTGCTGACTGTATTCCAGTGACCCTAATGTTTATCTTCCCTCTTTACTTTAAAAATGATTACTAGATGTCTCAGTTACTTTTCTATGCAATGACAAAACAGCATGACCAAGGCAACTTCTAAAAGAAGACATTAAATTTGAGGCTTATTGAGCAGAAGAGGAATCCATGCATCATGGGGCATAGCACTGGGCAGGCAGGCCTGGCACTGGAGCAGCAGCAGAGAACATACATCCGTATCCATAAGCAGCAAGCACAGGGCAAGAGTCTTGGTCTGACACAAGCTTTTGACACCCCAGAGCCTACTCCCAGCAGCACACCTCCTCCAACAAGGCTGCATCTCCTAACTCCTCCCAAAGAGTTCCACCAACTGGGGATCAAACGTTCAAGTGTATGGGCCTATAGGGGTCTTACTCAAACTACTGCCACATCTCTGCTCAAGTTAAGAGTGAATGACACTGCTCAATAATATGGCACTTCTAAGTGTGAGCTCTAGGTCCTGGGTTTGATCCCTCACTCAAGAAAAACCAACCAGTGGACCAACCAATCAATCATTTACCCACCCAACCAGTAAAATAGTGAATCACTCTTGATAGAGTTTGTGAAATTTGTAAATGGATAAATAAAATTATTGTTTTTGTTTTTGTTTTGTTTTACAAGACAGGATTTCTGTCTGGCCTCAAACTCAGAATCTTCCAGGCTCTGCCCCCTGAGTGCTGGAATTAAAGTCATGCGCCAGCACTGCCTGGCCAGGTAAGTAAAATTCTTATTACTTATATATATTCTTTCCATATACATAAACAAATCTTACTTTCTCATTGAACTACATCTTTTGGAAAAACCAATAGTTTATTTATGAGACAAAGACTTTATCATTCATAAGGACTTTATCATGGATAAACTTATACATTAACTGGGGGAGTAAGTTGAATATTCAGTAAATTAATAGAAAACATAAAAGGTTGTGCTGACTTATTTGATACAACTTAAGAAAGTAATGTGTAAAAATACCACCTAAGTTGTGATGAGATGATTTAAGGCATCTTCTTCCAGAAGGTTCTTTGTTATAAAGCTTTTCCATAGAACAGACAAGGATAAGAATGATCAAAGCTATGAAAGAACACTTCACATTAATGTTGCAATGATGAAAGCGTGGGTGGTTAAAGTGATGGTAGTTAAACTCCTTGACAATCTCAAGGTTTCACCTGTCAGGCAACCACCACATTGGGATGGACGCTGAGTGTTTGGGAAAACATGACCACACCCTTACTCAAGCCTACATCTCCGTATTAGGTCCTGAGACTCCTGGAGAGTAAGCTAGTGATTGGATTGCCATTAAAGCTCCTTTTTTTTTTAAATTTATTTTTTCTTTGTTTGAGATGCTGGTGTGCGATAATTCTTACATAATGGTGTGAGGTAATTTTCACATCAAGGTGACATTTTCCATATATTCCTTTTTCTTGTTAATGTTCAAAATGACCTTAGGCCTAGACTTCGTCTTCCATCTCTCCTTAGGTTGTGTTAACATTTTACTAGTTTTTGGTGTTCATCCTAACTTATTAACCAATTATTCCTTCATCTTCCACGAAGATGTCATAGGTATCACTGAGAGGAAGTTTCCAACAGTATTCCAGAGCGAATGCAAATTCATCTGAAAATAAACTTGTTTCCATAACTACTAGAAAAGCAAATTTTAAACTTAACCATGTAGCTTCTTTTCCTCAGTACCTCTTCAGTAGAGGCTTTTCTACAAAGTTAGCTTAAAAGTGGGGGAAGGGAAGAGGGTTTCTGCAATGATGGCATTGATAGTTTTCACTTTCTGACTCTGACTTTACAGACCAAGGGCTGGACATCCAGCACACGACTACAGAGTGTCTGCGTCATGGAAGTCTTCATCCGCCATCGTAGGGCAACGCTCAGAGTCGTTGAGCTTGCTGGAGTGTGTGTGTCATTACTACTCCATTCAAAAGTAGCAATTAAAGAGGGTAGAGACATTCATTTTTTCCTTTGATTTTTGAGGTTAAATTTATTCTTTCTGATTCAAAAAGGGAAAGCATACTATCAGAACTTTCTTCTTTCTGGTTGGTTCCCACATACATTTTCAGTCATTTATTTCATTTTCAGATTATTTATACATATACATCCATTAAAGAATTGTGCTTGGAGCAAGCAGCTAGCACATAGACTTAAATAAAGATGTAAGGGAGGGGTTGTTGAGAGTTTATCAGCTAATCAGTTATGAACTGTTTTGACAAAGAAATGTATGGTTTTGTTAAACTACCCATATAGGTATCCTCATGTATACTCTGGCTTTTATTTCTGGGTATTTATGTAGAATGTCATATTCTTTCATATCTCTCTTTAGCTAGTAATTATTGCTGACAACAGCTTAGGCCTTGGCACTGCTTGCACTCAGCCCTGGCTTCTAAGAGGAGCAATCTAGACCATAGCTGACTATAGTTCAATTAAATTACCATAGAGATGCAATATAGTCTGCTATGCCATTCTAGCTATGAACCCAGGATTGAAAAAAGATTGAGGGACAAGGGGAAACGTTCAACAAATAAGTACGTGGGTGGTACTGTGTTATGCCTCCACAAATACTGAGTACATAAGCAGAGTGTGACTTTAAGATTTCATCTGCCTGTAAAGGGGAGAGCTGCTTGCTTCTTTTCTCTATGAGCACCAGATAGCAAGTGATAACGGTAACATGTTCTTGTCATGTCTATGTAAGCCCAAGGGACACCTGGGGTAAAGTTTGCCCTGATATAACTAACATGAAATCATCACCGGATGAGGTCAGTCTCTGTGCGGTTGAAGATGACTACTTTTACCCTGAGAAAATGTCCTCAAGATGACCAAAAATCATTTCAAGCCTTTATTTGACACAGTATTATGGATATGAATTTCTAAGCAAAAATCAGAGAAAAGTAGGTATAAAATATATTGGGGTACATGACTGTATGAAACATCCCCTGTATGAACAAAATGCAAAACGAATTTTAGTTTGAAAGATTAGATGAAAGTCTGTTGATAGATTTTGGTGCTGTGAATTGAATCCAGGGCTTGACACATGCCAGGCAAGGACTCTATCTTTGAGGTATATGTACAGTCCTAAAAGTATTTTTTTTATTTTTTTTTATTTTTATTTATTTATTAATTTATTTTATTTTTTTTATTTTTTTAGTATTTTTTTTAAAATAAAACAAAATTGATTAGGCCACTTAGCTTTTCAAGAATTATGGCTTCATTTGTACACTGAGGCTCTATCCGGGACTAAATGAAAGGAATTTACACAACACAATCATGTACTCTTCAAGTTCTCTTGGGGTGCCGAGAAAAGGAAGCACAGAAAAATGTAACGTGGACATTGTAGCCACCCAAATCTCCAAACTATTGCCAACCACAGTTGTCTTGTTCACATCCAGGATGACTGCTACCTACTGTTGCTAGTTCAAGGTCCAGAAGAATACAGCACATACAGTCTGGTCTAGTAGTTTTTAGGACATTCATCCAGATTTCCAGAGAGTATGGGTAAAAAAAAAATCATAAAAATGGATGTAAAACTGCCACACTGCTTTCCAGAGTGGTTGCACAAGATTGCATTCCCACTAGCAATGGATGAGTGTTCCCCTTTACTCCACATCCTCTCCAGCATAGGTTATCATTGGTGTTTTTTATTTTAGCCATTCTGACAGGTGTAAGATGGTATCTTAAAGTTGTCTTGATTTGCATTTCCCTGATCGATAAGGAAGTTGAGCATGACCTTAAGTGTCTTTTGGCCATTTGAACTTCTTCTGTTGAGAATTCTCTGTTCAGCTCAGTGTCCCATTTTATAATTGGGTTGATTAGTTTTTTACAGTCTAGTTTCTTGAGTTCTTTATATATTTTGGAGATCAGACCTTTGTCAGTTGCGGGGTTGGTGAAGATCTTCTTCCAGCCAGTGGGTTGCCTTTTTGTCTTAGTGACAGTGTCCTTTGCTTTACAAAAGCTTCTCAGTTTCAGGAGGTCCCATTTATTCAATGTTGCCCTTAATGTCTGTGCTGCTGGGGTTATACGTAGGAAGTGGTCTCCTGTGCCCATGTGTTGTAGAGTACTTCCCACTTTCTCTTCTATCAGGTTCAGTGTGTTCGGACTGATATTGAGGTCTTTAATCCATTTGGACTTGAGTTTTGTGCATGGTGGTAGATATGGATCTATTTTCATTCTTCTACAGGTTGACATCCAGTTATGCCAGCACACTTTGTTGAAGATGCTCCTTTTTTCCATTGTATACTTTAAGCTCCTTTATCGAAAATCAGGTGTTCATAGTTCATAGCAGTGTGGCGGTTTCTCAGGAAATTCAAGATCAACCTACCCCTGGACCCAGGAATACCACTCTTGGGAATATACCCAAGAGATGCCCTATCATACAACAAAAGTATATGCTCAACTATGTTCATAGTAGCATTGTTTGTAATAGCCAGAACCTGGAAACAACCTAGATGCCCTTCAACGGAAGAATGGATGAAAAAAGTATGGAATATATACATATTAGAGTGCTATTCAGCAGTAAAAAACAATGACTTCTTGAATTTTGCATGCAAATGGACAGAAATAAAAAACACTATCCTGAGTGAGGTAAGCCAGACCCAAAAAGAGGAACATGGGATGTACTCACTCATATTTGGTTTCTAGCCATAAATAGAGGACATTGAGCCTATAATTCGTGATCCTAGAGAAGCTAAATAAGAAGGTGAACCCAAAGAAAGACACAGAGTCATCCTCCTGGAGATTAACTTTTATCGGGCGATGAAAGGAGACAGAGACAGAGACCCAAATTGGAACACCGGAGTGAAATCCCAAGGACCAAATCAGGAGCAGAAGGAGAGAGAGCATGAGCAAGGAACTCAGGACTGCGAGGGGTGCACCAACATACTGAGACATTGGGGATGATCTATCGGGAACTCACCAAGGCCAGCTGGACTGGGTCTGAAAAAGCATGGGATAAAACCGGACTTGCTGAACATAGCGGACAATGAGGACTACTGAGAACTCAAGAACAATGGCAATGGGTTTTGATCCTACTGCACGTACTGGCTTTGTGGGAACCTAGGCACTTTGGATGCTCACCTTACTAGACCTGGATGGAGGTGGGAGGTCCCTGGATTTCCCACAAGGCAGAAAACCCAGACTGCTCTTTGGGCTGATGAGGGAGAGGAACTTGATTGGGGGAGGGGGAGGGCTATGGGAGGCGGTGGAGGGGAGGAGGCAGAAATCCTTAATAAATAAATAAATTAAAAAAAGTATGTAAAAATTCTTAGGGCCTCAGAAGATAATCTAAATCAAATCATACCATCTAGAAATAGGCAGGTGTGATGTCCAAGCAGTAGAATAGCTTTGTATGTGACGAGAATCAGCTGAGACAATATACATGTTATTTTTCATTTTACTTTAGGTATTTTCCTGTCTTTTATGCTAAAATAGTCTACGATGTTATATAACATAAATTATATATCGTCAGATAGCCCTTTGCCATCCCTCTTTATACTGGCATTGGACTTTTTGCTTTGGCTCAATAATTCAGACACTGAAAGCAAATCTCTGAAACCGTGGGACAAAATAACTCTTTCGTCCCTTTTAGCTGCCCTGTCAGCTGTTTGTCAAGCTTGTGAGAAAGCGCTCTCACTAAGCAGACTATGTGGAGGAGAGAGGTTAGTGAAGGACTATGGGAGAGAAATAGGATAGGGGTGGATTAGCTTGAAGAACACAAAGGCATTGTGATCCAAGCACAGCAGGGAAGTGCTCCTGAGAAGCGAGGTGGTGGAGACGCACAGAGGGGAGTCTGTAGGTCTGGGTAGGAATCTGTATGCAGGAGAATGAAGAGGTCTACTTCTCTGATGATATGGGGAGAATGGATCAGCAGAGAGAAGAATGGAAGAAGCTAATGGTTAGGACGGCATTGTTTTAGTCTGAGGCTAAGAGGTTTGGACTGGGATGGAAAAGGCAGACATGATGGTTTCATGGAAAACACATGCAGTCAACGATGGAAGAAAGACTGGATGCTCGGGGTGAACCGAATGAAGAAATTAAAGACGATTCTCAGAATTTTAACCTGAGTTGTCAGGAAGATGAGACCCGCCCCCCCCCCACACACACCCCGCAAAAAAAACAAGGCAAAAATATTAGAAGTAGCAGTATTAGTATAATGTTCATGTTTGTTATGTTTTCGGTGCCACGCATTAACAGGGAGCAAGCAGACAGGCTTTGCAACATGGACAGTCCGCCTTATGGATAGCATTTGAAACAGGCAATCTTTACCATTTCCTCAAACAGGCCGCCAGCTGGGGGCCAATCCTTTACCACAGGAGCCTGTGCGCGGCACTGCACATCCAAACCATAGCAGTGTTCTGTGAGCAGAGTAAACTGACCCGTTCTCACCCGCCAGCTTAAAAGCCTTTACAAACAGGGCTGTCGTCATCCCTGCTTTCCCCCTTAGCTGTTCTCTAGCACCTGGGACATGATCAGCGCACAGTGGAAACTCAGCAAATATTTACCAGATGAATGAAGAAATGAGCTATGATATTTTCAGCAGAAAGATGAAGAAGGAACTGAGTTAAATGATGGTTGGGCTTCCTGAAGCTCAACCATACTGGGGTCACCAGTAACTTGAATCTACTCTATTTTATACGATCATTACATAACATTAATTACAGCTATCTTTATGAACTATGTATGCCAGAATCAGTTCTTCAGTGCTGTCTTGACACATTGGGGGACAGTGCCTGTTACCCATAGACTTTGGGGGTACTTTTTCTATACCAGGGGTTTTTACTTTCAATTTTCTCTCTTCTGCGTGCTGTTGGAAAGGTCAGTAATTTTTTTCCTTGTGTTAGTTCATTCTTCTGTAAAAGATTACAAAGCGTTGTCAGAGATGAACACAAGCAGGAAGCTGAAGAAAATCCTGATGATCGTTCTTATTCCCGGACTGTAGGCATGCGAGCAGGGTGGAGATGCTCTAGCTGTCAAGAACCTGATCCTGGTGATGTATAAGAGAATGATGTCTTATGTTTTGCAACAAAGAAATGGACTTCAGTTGATCTGGTTTATGATGATGAACACAGTTTGTTGGAAGGCCTGGCCTTTGGAAGGAGGATGGTTCCTCTGATGAACATCTCATGGATGTCACAGTCAAAGCAATGAGGCTGGAGAGATGGCTCAGTGGGTAAGCTGATTCCTGGGCAAACCTGAGAACCAATTTCAAATTCCCAGTACCTTCATAAAAAGTCACATGTGGTGACTCTACGGCTGAGTTGCTGGAGGAGAGACAAGTAGATCTCAGGGCTTGCTGGCCAGGAAATCTAGCAAAACAATGAGCCCCATATTTAGGGAGAGACCATCTCAAAACCCAAGATGAGGAATGATAGAGGAAGATGCCAAAGGTTGACCTCTGTCCACACATTCATAGTCAAGCACACACACACACACATACACACACACACACACACACACACACACACACCACGCCAGTGACCACACCAGTGTCAACTATCCGTCCCATGAGATGACACACCCTTCTCGGTTTCCACCCATTTCTGTTTTACAACTGAGGAAGAATCTGTTTCGTGTGTGAAGCTTGAGCTCAGGCACTATGCATCCTGGGTAGGTGCTCTGTCATCTGAGTTACATTCCCTCACGTGAGAAGCAGTCTATTAGAAGTCTGTTGGCTGAAACTGTGTAGGAAGAAGACAGGAATGAGGGAAAAACAAGAAAAGATGAGCGAGACATGAAATAAAAGCTGCAAGATGGTGAGTTCACAAAGTAAGGTATTTCCGGAGTTAGAATTAGCAGACACTCCCCTCTGGTTCTTCAGCTCCAATATGGATTGGACACTTTGAAAATTTAAATACCAGGGGCTGGAGAGATGGCTCAGTGGTTAAGAGCATTGCCTGTTCTTCCAAAGGTCCTGAGTTCAATTCCCAGCAACCACATAGTGGCTCACAACCATCTGTAATGAGGTCTGGTGCCCTCCTCTGGCCTGCAGACATACACATAGACAGAATATTATATGTATAAATAAATACATACATATTTTAGAAAAAGAAAATTTAAACACCAATTGCCTTTTTAAATAAAAGGTTATTTTTATGCATCTATGTGTGTCTATGTGTATGTCTGTGAAGGTGTGAATGCAGGTGTGTACTGAGTTCAGAAGAGGGTATTGGACTCCCTGGATTTGGGGTAGCAGATGGTGTGAGCTGTTGGATATGGATGCTGGGAACCAACTCAGGTCTCTTGTTGGAGCAGAGGTGCGGCATTTCCCTGGTTCACAATTCATTATCCTTCCTTCCTTCCTTCCTTCCTTCCTTCCTTCCTTTTTTTTTTTTTTATAAATTTAGTTTACTGTTTTGTGGCATTTAATAGATGATTTGTACCAAATGGCCATTTGTTGGCACAGGTCCTTCTAACTCATTCATAGTTTTGTTGTGCTCACAGTTCTGAATAACACAAAGGAATTTCTGAAGGTTTCCGATATAGAAAAACGGACAGTGAATACAAACCTGGCTTTGCCCTGACAACAAAACAACTCTAAAATAGTGGCTAGCTGGCTATGGTTGCGAGGTGCTTGAGGAGATGTGTCCCAGTCCCTAGTTCTTACTGCCTTGCTGAGAGGTTACCAAGAAAGTAATTCAAATGTGGTAGAGGTTCAGGAATGGGAGATAGAAGGTGTGACCATTCTCCTTTGTGATTTAATCTTTGGTTCATTTTCATCTCTCTCTCTCCTTCCTTTCTTCTTTTCTTCATTCCTCCTTCCTTTCATCTCCTCTTTCAGGCAACAATGAATTTCCCCCCAGAAGGAACTTGAGACAGTTATGATAAACCACTCATAATTTGGAGGACAAGAATCCTAGTTTTCTTCCATGTATCTCTGGAAAAGAAGGGATATATGCACTGTTGCAATAGGTATGAAACGGTGCTGTGAGAGGAGCAGTCACCTACATGGTGCTACCGAATGCAACAGGGAATTATGCAATATAGAAAAAAAATTGAACTAAGAATGTGTGGTCAAATATTGCATTCCTAGCTAAAGAGATTTCCCCTTAACCAATGAGTCTGGAGGACATATTTACGGGGCTATCCAAACCATCCAAACATCGTAAGGCATAACATTGGTTTGCTTCCCTGGGAAGGAGCTGTGCAGGCTTATGGATCATTTAAATTAGACTTTACTATTTTGATGTCCTTGCCATTTGTTCTCTTAAATTTCCAGCCTAAGGGGTTCATTCGCCCATCAGTGTGCATGTGTAAGTCCCATTAAGGCTAATCGAAATTTGGTGCCTGAATCCAGAGAAAAATCTACCTCTATGATGGCATTTTGCACATGGAATGCGGAAGAAAAATAACTAAGAGGAAAATCCATTTCTCTTCATCCAAAGCCCATAAAAATAATTATATTAATTATAAGACAAAGTACTTGCTTGTGGAATTTTAAATTCATTTAATAAACTTATAATTTTATGCATTCCTCCCACTCAGAATGGTCTTTCTCTAGTATATGCTTTAGGTCATCTCAGCTTTGAAGACCCCAGCGACAAATGACCGTGAAGAGCACTAACAGTGGAGGCCATTCAGTCCTCTGCAGAACCTTTCTTTATTTACATTTGCAGCATACACACTCGGGATGTTTCCAGGTTCTTTCCACAAGATTCAAAATAAAACCTGGAGCACAAGCATACGAGACAGCCTGTCTATATTTTCTTGTTTAAGGCTCTGTCTTCGGAGCTCTCTTTTGTACCACTGTTCCTAACCCATGTAAGGGCTTTTCGGGCAAGGGTCAGTATTTAAATGAGACGTTAATTAAAAAAATCCCATCATTTTGTTTATTGTGGTTGAAGGGAAATATTGGTTCTTTGAGTTGCATTAACACCCAGATAAAAAACAGTTTTTTTATCTATATACATCTTTCTGGGGGAAAAAAAAGTCTACCTCGAGAAATTTCTTTAACAAAGAGAACATTATTCCAGACGCTAACATTTCTGTCTGTCGATTATCATTAGTCATAAGCTAAGCCCTGCACTAAATGTCTAGTGAGCACAGATAATGTTCATTTTGTCTGGAAGACAGGTTGCCGCCTGTCAAGGAGAGATGGAATAAATGACAGGTTTTGACTCTGTGCCTTGCAGGCATATTAGGCTAAGAAATCGCCAACATGATGAAAAATTATTTTGTCAAAAATTTGTAGGTCACCCATCATTGTCTAATGTATTCTGTGATTAATTGCTAGCATAGATCAGCATTATGTCTTCCCAGTGAATCGCTTAATTGTTGCCTGCTTCATGCTCTTAATGTAATGATGAGGCATCTGCTCCTTTCGCATGTGCTTTTAAATGCCAGCTTTTGCATCCAGGTTACAGGGTTGGTGATGGGGAAGCTAAAGAACTGGTTCAAATTAAAACTTCGGGGCCGCCATCTCCCCTCGCTTTTTACGGGCGTGTGCATGGAAGGCTGAGTGTTAGTGTTAATGTATGTAGATTTTATTTCTGATGAGTGATTATTTGACTGCTCATTTTACGAAGATTTATGGTGTGCTTTCTATCTCCTGACTGCAGTGCTACTCTTATCTTTAATAAAGGAGATGAGGACATTAATCAGCCATTGTCAGGGCTCCTGACTAAGACATTAAATGTACTGTATGGGATAGGTAAACACGCTCCACATCCTTCTCTACTCCACTAGATCAGGCAAAAAAACACTCATTATATTTATCATAATTTCACATCTGCTGTTTTTGAAGCAATGTACCATGAGGCCATAAACTGTATTACAACTGTGTATAAATTCAACTGATTTGTGGCTGGAGTAACTAATTCCTAAAGTACATTTTAGAAAAACAAGCAGTGAGCCCTGAAATTGCAATTCCATAAAGGCACTAAATTACTGACTGCAGAAGCAAAAATTTGCTTGATGTGATGCTGCAGTGACCATTTTATAAAAAGTGACAGTGTGCGTGTGATGGAGTCAATAAAATAGGGACGAGTGAGCTGTACATTCAAACAAGATTAAAGAGAAAGCGAGTGACAGACTACAGGGTACACATACGGGAAAGCATAGCATTCCCCCCCAAATGGCTTGCAGATGCAACTATTAATAGCAGCAATATTGATTTTTCAGTAATAATAATTTCATTACTTGGGGATTAAAGTGAAAAACACAATCTCTCTTTTACTCATTTCGTAGCATAACTGAGAATGAATGTAGTATTTAAATAAAAGGATTTAGAAATTTTTAAACATTGTAGCATTCAGCTGTTGGTTTATGGTTGCCGTAGTATGTTCCAAAATTATAAAGGATAATTTTTTTATGGGCCATTTATTTGTATCCCAATTCTTAAGGGTCTATGTTTAAGTAGCTGCTTTGTTAAGGCTTTTAGAGATATTTGGGGGAAAAGACACACACACACACACACACACACACACACACACACAGAGAGAGAGAGAGAGAGAGAGAGAGAGAGAGAGAGAGAGAGAGAGAGAGACAGATTGGGGGTGTGTGGAATACCCATTTCTTTGTGCATATTTGTTCCACTCCCGTCTCTATAAACCTTGTCTATAAGGAAGTATTTTTTTTTCCAATAAGGAAAGGAGAATTGGAAATTATCCCCCACCCTCTTTAGCACAGTACAAGCAAAACCAGAAATCACTTTTGTGAGAGCAAAAATATACTTGAAACTTCTTCTTACGAAAGCCAAAGCCACTCGGTTCCTGAAGAAGAGTGTGAGTCCACAGATGAAACCTGCTCCAGGTGGTAGCCAGGGATGGTTCTCTAGCAAGTAGGATGCGATTATTCGATTCTTTATTGACTGGAAAGCAATTTAAGAGAAAAAAATAAATGGATGTGTTGCTTACTTGCTTGGGTTTCTCAAGATAGCCATTGTCTTTCCCTAATCATTCCATGCATCTCCACTGTGAAGGACAGGAGTGCCACCGGGGTGCTTTTGTTTTGTTTGACTGTGATCCACATACATTCTTTGTTCAGCATCCTGTTTGAAGACTCTTTGTCATTGAGTGTGGGCAGTTCCTTGTTACCCAGGGCAAATCATAGGGGGCATTCATACAGAACATATTTTAGATCCTATTTGACTTTATTTACAGAAGAATATATTTTGCCATATTTCATCTTTCTCCCTGACCACTCTCCTGGTCTTTTATAACTGCAAATTTGGAGCTGGCATATTGAATATTACTTTATTCTTTATACATAATATCAAGTCAAAAATGATTGTGTTCATAAGACATTGCGGGGCTGCCATCGGATGGTATCAATCTGTGCATCACCAAGCGTTTGTTTTCCTGACATTATTACTTTACTGAAATTAAGCTTGAAACAATTCAGTGTCAGATACTGTATATCTGCTTTTACTGCCAGCCTTTCAGAGCCCACCATATTGTCGGGACTGCATCTCATTTGAGATGGGTTTAGCCAGATATATATTCTCAAGTTTATTGGGAGTTGGCTAGATTACATTTCCCATTCTCAGAGACCTGGTCCTTTCCGTGCATTTTATAGAACAAATGTAAATTCTTAGGCTGCAGTTGACAAAAATTCACGGTTCTTTTCTTAGTGTCAAAAATACAAATCCAGCACAGCATTGAAGATGAGTAAGCACGTTAAGATGACACAGGCTCACCCTTTCTGGTTAGGATGGCACAGGCTCACCCTTTCTGGTTAGGATGGCACAGGCTCACCCTTCCTGGTTAGAATGGCACAGACTCACCCTTTCTGGTTTAGCAGCAGCTTCCATGTACTCACGAAACCCGGGAAGGCTCAATTATGACAGTCTTGGCCAAGAGATTTACTCACACAGCAGAGTTGCTTATACATGGAAATAATTGTGAGGACTCTACAAACGGCAAAGCATTTTATGCACCGGGAGCTCCGTTTCTCCATCTCCAGTGCTCTCTTCCTTGCCCCACCTCCTTACATCTCTTCCTTGAAACCTTTTCTGAAGTCTCTCACTGTAGTGAAATAAAACACAGGCATAAAAAATTGCCGGATCACCCCATTAAAAGGCAATAAAAATTAGTCTTTTATTACATTTGGGAATTTATATATTTAGGAGGGGCAGGAGAGGCAAAGAGCACAGCCATCAGATAAATTTATTAGCAGCTTAGCTTGATCAGTTTGCCAGGGTTACATATGTATGTCTTAGAAGGAGAGGCAGACTTGCATGAGGAAGGTATTTATAACCCAAAGTAAACCAAACATATTGAATCATGGGAAAAATTGTTCTGTCAAATACATCACCCTTTATCAACACAACATGCAGCTCAGACCCTGGGCTGTTTTCGCTTAGTGCCATGAGTATGTATAAGGATATATACATAAATAGGAACTCGTTCTGTATTTATGTTCATTGATTTGATTTCTTTCTTTCTTAGCTTTCTTTTTTTTATTTCTTGGTCAAATATAGGAGTTGAGTCTAATTATCTGTCAGAAATGGATGTTGTGTTTAAGAAAACAAGAAGAAAAAAGGCTCAATTGGGAGAGTTTGTGGAAAGAATGTGAACTGGTTACTCCGTGATCGAGCTTGGGTGCAGACAGCTGTGCTCACCCGTTTTCTTTGTTGGTGCTATTTTGTTCTCAGAGCTTTGAATGATCAGGATATCGGGAAAATAAGAGACTGAGATCTTTTACAGCAGGTGAAACTGATCAGCCTGGTTTCTTAGAGACACACTCATCTCTAATGTGTCTGCTCAGTGAGCGTGCTAACTCGGCTAGGATCTTGTGGACCCTCACACTGCATTCCCTTTCCAGGTATTCTGAAGGAGGCATAGCCTGTGATTACACAAGGAAAATGCCTCCTCCCTGCCCTACTGCATGTAAAAGGCTCATCACATGGATAGGGTAAAGTGTTGCTGTTTTACTAAACCCATCTCCTGGATTTATGGCGTGATGATAAAATAACTAAAAAATATAGAAATTTCAACTTCATGAATTTGAATAAACAGTATCTTTCATAGTAGTCCAGAGTAAAGATAGAATTGTTATTTAGTAGACATGTAGCTAAGGAAATTGATCGCCAATGAATGCAGATTTGTTATCACTGAGGGCTGTATCTTATGTCCCCAGGGGATTCGGATGATTACATATTTCTGGTGTATTCACTCAGCATCAGACACAACCCAAAGCACCGGAAACTCATCAAATACCAGCAGTGTTTATATTATTTAGTGTAAAAATAATTAAAATTTAGGATTAAAAAGTTTTGTTATAGGCCAAATATAGTAGCTTATATCTTTAGTATCAGTACTTGGGAAACAGAGGCAGGCAGATCTCTGTGAGTTCAAGACCAGCCTGGTCTTTGTAATGAGTTCCAGGACAGCCAGAGCTATACACTGAGCTCTTATCTCCAAAACAAACAACGAAACAAAAGTTCTTTTATAAAGACGTGCAGAGAGAACCTGTCACAAGACTGCCATCAGTGGGGCTGGAGAGATGGCTCAGCTGTTAAAGTTTAGACTTGCAACCAAAATGTCAAAATTACCCCCTGTAGAATTCTGAACTCCGCAAATAAAACTAGAGATATCTAAAATTGGTAGCTGCAATATTTATATATGCCATAGCTACATCCACAAGAGTGACTAGAGATATCACAAAATTGGTAGCAATATTTAAATAGATACATCCATTTGTTTGTAATTTACTCATTTAGTATGTATGCATGTAAAACCCCTTAGGTGCCTGGTACTGGGTAGGCCCATCAGCCTGTCTCACTTCCTATGAAGCCCTGGGATAAATACAGGCAGACAGTGATTAACAAGGGCAATCGAACTGGTGGGACTGAGTCTGGGTAGGCTTGAGAAAAGGGCCTTGTAAAGTGACCCATGAGAAGAAAATCAAGCATAGTTGGGAAAAAAAAGAGAGAGAAAGTCCAGACAAGGAAGGAATTTTCTGAGGTAGGGAATTGAGGTGAAGGTCACAAGGTGAGAGATACTCTGGTCTCAAAACATCAACAATAAAATCAGTCCACTAGGAGGAGACTGAGCTGGTAGGAAGGAGCACCCAGGCTGCACACAGAAAGAGGGTCTGAGGAGACAGGAGGCATCTGCATTCATCTTTTAGGGCAATCAGAAGCAGTGACTGTGCTTTCAGCAAGGGGTGGTGGTCACATGACTATTTCAGGAACATAATGCTGCCTGTAGTTGAGAAGTTTTCTCTTCGAAGTCTTGCATCTTTTGCTTCTGTCAGCCAACATTTTTGAGGGCTCCTCTTCAGCACATGAATATTTATTTACTTGTACATATTATATTTGCTTTAGGAACTCCTGGCTATTAGGTGTTGGTCATTCAGCCACGCAGGCTATCTCTACCATCTAAATCTCATGTTTTTTAGTTGTCTTACAAAGCAGCTGGTTTCCATATGACTTTTCCTGCACCCTTTGTTTCAGCTAATCCTCCCCTTCTCCTTTTTCTAACCCACCACCCAACCCTGCTTAACTGTTCTCCCCACAAGTCACATTCTCTGTTTTTATATCACCTAAGTTCTGCTCCCATCACCCACCTCAGTAATCTTTTTCTAGTTTTCTCAATTCTGTTAATACTCTCAACTCAACACACTAAATTAAAGATTCAAAGTTAGCACTCACGTATAAGAAGAGAGAGAATATGTGGCATTTGTTTCTTTGAGACCAAATTATCTCAGCATAATTTTTTTCCATTTTCTTCCATTTACCTGAAAATTTCATAGTATTCTTTTGAATTAGTTGTTGATCGTGGAGGCCCCAAAGGCTCCCCAAATAAAACAAGTGAATGTTATTCTTAACTGCCTACCAAAACAAGTTGCTATGACCCAGTTGGTAAATACATATCTTGGGTAAAAGATACAGAAAAATCAAACTGGAGCTTTCTATCTTCTGGCTAGTCTTCAGTATGTAGGAAGACCCAGGACCGACTATCAGAGGAAAAAAGACAGCAGTAGCAATCTTTCCAGCTGAGAGCCCTATCAACTGTGATAACAACGTACCAGGTGAGATGTGTCTACTGGTGTAACAACGGTGTGACGGATATGGGGGACATCAAGGGCTCTCTGCTGGGTTTGAGGCATGCTCCACAAGAAGCTATCCGTGTTTGGTTGTGTAAACATGTGTAAAAACCCATGGCTGAGGAATGGAACTGACCATTGCTTTTGAGCTGAATTAACATGGTGCAAGATGCCTCCTGAATAAATAACTCATTACTTAGTATTATTATTATTATTATTTATTCATTGTCTCCTAATGCCATTCAGTCTTCATCAGGGAACCTTCCTTCCCAGCGAAGGCTAGTGAATGCAGAGACACATGGTTGCTCATGATACTGAGTCTAAGTGATGATGAAGCACTTAACCTTAAGCAGGACATTCACACCACCTTTTCAGGCACAGCGAACAATGTGGAAGAGGGGGTGGCAAGAGAGTCAACCTTGTTCAGAGACTTTTCTCTAGGTGGGGGGGTATGTATGATATACAGACTAACACCGGGTCAAAGAAAAAGATAAATGAGCCATGAGAGCTCAGCCCTAAATGGAACACTGATGTAGGGCATAAGACTGGTAGGTGGGGGTAAAGCTGCGAAACACTTTCTTCTGGATATGACGTGGCTACACCACTTTTGGTCTTACAGCACCTCGTGTTACCCACATAAGATCAAGCCAAAACCATTCCAGTATGGAAGGAGGGAGAGGTGTCGCCAGACTCCACCCCTATCTATGGAGCTGTTGGTGTTGACGGCAGCTGGAGAAGGGATAGTCTTTTTATTTATTTATTTTTTTTTTGGTAGCAGATGGAGCCACTGTTAGATTTTTTGTGCTCCAGGAACATGCACATATGGGCAACACTAACTGGACATGGTTAAATATACAAGTAAATAAATAAACAATATATCGGTTTTATTGTGCAAATGTCAATTCTGATGCGTATTTGATGATGTAGAAAAATATCTAAAATAAGAAACTAGACTGGAACTGTGTCTTAGAAATTTTAAAGCAATGTTTTATTAGTAGACACATCTCTCCGTCCACTTTCAACTTGTAGATTTTTCTTTCACAGGTTGGCTGCCCAGTTTTGGTAGGACTTTTCAGATCGCATTTCCTCAGCGATGCCTTTCTCTGATTAACCCAGTGTGTCCAAGTCCCTCCCTGACATTCTCTTCTCCCCTACCTGCCTCAATTCTCTCCTTAACCTTTGGCAAGGCCATACAATGTATCTACTTTACAAAGATCTGTCACCTCTGACCCTTGAATACAGAAGAATCTGTTGCCCTCCCATCTCAGGGGACAGAGTCCTGCTTGGCTTAGGGTAGGATAGATTTTATTCCACGAACAGAGCGAAGGTCATTACTGGCAGCAGTGGATGTGAACTCGTGTTTAAAGTCATACTGATGACTTTTGCCATGGGTTTTGTTAGGAACATTTGCTTGCTAACCTGTTTTGTCAATGATGAAACACTTGGCTAGGAGTAAGAAAAAAAAATCTAGCGCTCAGCCATAGTCTCGACACTTAGAAGGCCGAGGCAGCGGGATGACTTGTCTCAGACAAGCCAGGACTACGTCTTGAGTTTCGAGTAAGCTGACGCTTCATAGTGGAACTCTGTCTCCAGCAATGTAAAGACAAGAACAAATGATTTGTCCATTCTATTAGACTTAGTTTAGTGACACCAGGTAGTGTTATCTGGAAACCTGGCTGTCTGAAGATGGTGCAACAGGAGGGGCTTCATTCAACGTCCCTGTGGCATTCACACTTGGCTTAGTTTTCCTCTTCTACTGTGGCATTGACCACTGCAGTTGACAGGGTCTAACTGTATTCCAGAGAATAATAAAGACTAATGTCTTCCTTAGTTTTAGACAAAAGGCAACATAAATAGAATTTCTAGTAGGTGCTCATTTGAGTGGTTTTCTCTGAACACTTTGTTTTTTTTTTTTTGTTTTTTTTTTAAATTTATTTATTTATTAAGAATTTCTGCCTCGTCCCCACAACCGCTTCCCCTTTCCCTCCCCCTCCCCCGATCAAGTCCCCCCCCCCCCCATCTGCTCGAAGAGCAATCAGGGTTCCCTGACCTGTGGGAAGCCCAAGGACTGCCCACCTCTATCCAGGTCTCGTAAGGTGAGCATTCAAACTGCCTAGGCTCCCACAAAGCCAGTACGTGCAGTAGTATCAAAAACCCACTGCGATTGTTCTTGAATTCTCAGTATTCCTCATTGTCCGCTATGTTCAGCTAGTCCGGATTTATCCCATGCTTTTTCAGACCTAGGCCAGCTGGCCTTGGTGAGATCCCAATAGAACATCCCCATTGTCTCAGTGTGTGGGTGCACCCCTCGTGGTCCTGAGTTCCTTGCTTGTGCTCCGTCTCCTTCTCCTCCTGATTTGGACCTTGAGATTTCTGTCCGGTGCTCCCGGTGCTCTGTCTCTGTCTCCTTTCATCGCCTGATGAAGGTTAATATTCCTGAGGATGCCTATGTGTAAACGTTGGGAAAGCGAGTGAACCCCAAAGGACATAAGTAGTTCAGGCAGGTGCCTAGGGCATGACCTGCTTCCCTCATCTGTTTAACAATGCTTGACAAGGCTTAGCTGGGCAGGCTTCTAGCTGTGAAGAAGTCAACAACCAATTTGAAGTGTTTCTGCTTCATAAACAAGACACAAAAACAATAACAGAAACAAAACCAGTCCAAACAAAGATTCTTCCATGATACCATTATTTGACCTGTTGCCATTGCACGTGACCTCTCACAAGAGGTCAGTCTGTGAGACTTTTCAGACATATCTGCTGTTACTTTATCTGTTTGATCCCCCACAAATAGACTGAAGTCACTAATCAAGGCTTCAAAGATGTATATTCAAGTTTTCCAATAGTGAGAACTATTTTTATTACTACATTTTAATAACAGGGTCTCACTACATATCCCTAGCTGTCTTGGAACTCACTATTTTGGGGGGGAGGGTCTTGAACTCATTTCCTGTGCCTTCTGATGCCACCTTGCCCAGTGAGAACTATTTTAGTTTTGGTTGAGATTGTATTTCCAGTGGCCTGGATCTTAAGTTGACCTGTGAGGGCTGATGTAGAAGGACTCTGACTTGACATGATTCCTTGGATTCTTTCTCTTTGTGAGTGTAGTAGAGACTAATTTCATCTTAAGAAAAGTCAGCCAGGGACCAAGGCCTATCTATCACTTAACACCTACAAAGTACAACCAGATTCTGAAATAATAAAAATAAAAGCTACATCCTTCTTTTTAAATTGAGCGCATCACCGTTAAGTCTGTAAACACCGTATTTTGTTTGGAAGTGGGCTCATAACATTCAGACACACAGTGGGTAGTTGACTCTGATTGAATCAACTCCAGTTGAGTAGGGATGGTTCTATAGGAAAAATGGTGAGGATGTAGTGTTGCTGACCTGGGACTTGCAGAAGCTCTTACACAAGGGATGAGCAATCTGGGGCTTTCCAGCTATGTGAGCTTTGTGTGGAAGGCAGACTTGGCTGGCCAGTGTATACTGACACAATGTTCTACCATTCTTTATGGATTAGTACCATGGCCATGCATAGCCTTGCTGTTGGTCTCTTAATCCAGTGCCTCACAGGAACGGTTTTAATGACTTGTTAAAGTCCCTGTAGCTCAGAGACTCAATTACTCAAATTCAGGGACCATAATCTAATTGAATCATTTCAATAAGAAGCCATGATTTTCAACTAAATTTTAATTTAATACACTCCAATGAATTGCACTGAGGTTATTACAGTATTCTTTCAACTTTAGCTGTAAAGGCATCTCTGAACTCACACAGCAGGCCAGAATCTTATGTGTGCCTAGGTTCTCTTAAAGTGGAAGGCAGCCTCATACTTAGTGATTGCTCTGGGTGGTTTTCTACATCATTTGTCTGGCTTGTGAGTTAATGGGCACGTGCGTGTCAATGGGACCAGTACCATAGGCTTCTATGAGGCAAAGGCAGCATTGCTACTCAAGGAGGTGAGGAGCAGTCGGGACAGCACATAGCTGGAGCCTCCTTGTGTCTATCTCGGCAATTGAGTCTGAAGACCTCAGCAGTGTGTTAAAGTCTGGAGTCTGCATTCATCATGGCAAAGGCCAAAGCAAAGAACCAACTGTGTGAGAATGCCACCTCTAGCCTTCAAATAGCCTCAGTCGTGGTCAATGCTAAACACTGACTTAGTTCTGAAACATTAAAATATAATGTTACAAATTGCACTCACAGGGCAAAGGAGATAGATACACAAGGACCTAAGTGTTCCAGTTTCTACACTAAAGTATGCATGATATTTTACCAAACTGTGATTTGATGATTTCTTCTTTACCAAGAGATCATTTGAGAATTTGAGCCTAAATTTTCAAAAGGAAAAAAAAGAAAAGCATTAACAAGATGCTATTTACTGTGCATCATTTAAATGACAGAGCTAAACAGGATGCCTTTCTTAGAGAAGGCTGGGGCTGTGCCTTCTGTACTAGCGGTTCATCCTTTCCTCCCTAAGCCACTTTTTTTTTTTTGCTGTGCTGACTGCAAAATATAATAACTTCTAAGCAGTGTGTAAAACAAAGTGCTCAATTCACTTTATTAAAATATCCAATAATAATTGATTTAAAGGCAATAAAATGTGTTCATTAGAGGGTTTATATTCAAGAAATATTGAAAGTATACCTAAAACTGTCACTTTGATTGTGAATGAGCAGGATAATATAATTTGAAAAGAGGGTGATCATACTAGAGATTTGTCCTGCAGCATTATCTGATAGCTCGTAAAGTGCTGAAATTTAATATGATGCTTTCAGTCAGTTTAATTGAAATTTAATTGCCACTTTGGGCAGAAGGTTTAGATCTGATCAATAAAATATTAAAGATTTTGTGCTTCCGCTTGGAACAGCTTCTTTAGCGATGCATCAAGAGGACCCTGTATTTCCAGAAACATTGGTTTGTTGTCGCTCACACAGGGCTCGGGCTCACGGTCTCATCAGAGGGTTTTAATGTGCTGTGCAGACAAATCGTGGCAAGAGCGTGGCAATAGTTGATCCATTTAATTACAAAGTGATGAAGGAAATAACGGTCACCTTCAGATTCATGACAAAGGCATTAACGTAAAAGAGCAATAAATATTTTGAAATGTCAAACCTGAGAAAGATGGAGTCCAACTTGAGCTTGGCTGTAAATCAGACTAGGGGAAGGACCTTGAAGAAAAAGATGGTTCTTTGGTATTTTAGAAATCATTACTAATACAAAAAGGGTAATGATGAAACTGTGAATCTCATTAAAGGGGCCATTAGGAGAGGAGTAGTTTACAAAGCCGAGAGATGGCTCTTCAAAATCACCCTCCTGGCTACTTCCACTTTTCATTTTTTTTTTTTTTAGGAACTGCTGTTCAATTATTTGATTATTAGTAAACTAATCGATTGTTTCTTTTCAGTTCAAATACTAAAGTCAAGGCAGCTTTCATCTTTTAGGGAGACTCCCAGTAAGTCTCCTCATTACTTATACACTAGAAAGGAAGAACACTGGAAATTTCTGATAATCCGTGGTTAGTAAACGGGGGTGTGACTTTAAGAGGTCTCTCTACCTATGGGTAAGTCCTTGCATTGAATTTTAATGTAAAATGTCTTCTCCTAATGTCTGAAGTATTTTGTTCTTCAATAAACTTTTGTTACCTGTAGTACTTTCCCCATAGGTCCATTTTCAAGAACATATATTTTACATTAACTGTGCAAAACAATAGGCTTCATTGTGACTTTTTACTCTTTCTTTTTCTTCCTTCCTTCCTTTCTTCTTTTCTTTCTTTCTTTTTTTCTTTCTTTCTTTCTTTTTTCTTTCTTTCTTTCCTTTCCTTTTCTTTTTTTTTGGGGGGGGGAACACAAGGTTTCTTTGTGTATCTCTGGCTGTCCTGGAATTTACTCTGTAGACCAGGCTGGCCTTGATCTCACAGACATCCTCCTGCCTCTGCCTCCCTGAGTGCTGGGATTAAAGACATGCACCATCACCGCCCAGCTCACTGCGACATTTTCAAACACACTCCTTTCTTCCGCCATAGTTCCCATCTAAATCCATAAGCACTTGATTTTGTCTTTATATATAACTTATTTTGGTCAGCACTATAATCTCCAGTACTATCCATTTCATGTCTATGACACAACTTAGTTCTTCATGAATTAACAATACCCTGCTGGGTATATATACCGTGTTTTCTCTATTAGTTCACCTTGATGGCCCCTAAACTGATTCCACTGTGGGATTTGGTGACTAGTGCATCATATGGCAGTTCCATTTTCATTTCCTGCAGATATCCTGTATTCATCGCTATAGTGGCCACAAAAAGCTATGCCCCCACAAGCAGTCCCCACACTGTCCACATTTGTTCTTTTTGTTTTCTTGGTCATAGCCCTATTTCTGTGGTCCTAAGTCTCATCTGGGACACCGATTTCAATGACACCATATTTTTAAAAATCTGTTTAACTATATCTCTTAAGGATGAGCAAGTTTTTGGTAAAAGCCACATTCAAGCAAGAATCTCTGTCTTCAAAGACCATGACCACCCTTCCTACTCTCCATCCATCCGTGGTCCAGATTTCCCTTTGTGAACTATGTGATGTCACTCTAGTTTTTATTCTGCAACCTTATCCAAACGGTTGACACCAGACACTACTACCTGTCAAGCATATTTCATTGTATGGCATCTAGATACTGAGCAGGAGACACCGCCCTGTCAACCCACTGGTGCCCGAATGGAACATTCCCTGCATTCAGGAAGCTTACCTTCTCATCGGGGAGAAAAATAGCAAAGACTACTGAAGATAATTCCTCATAAATTCTATGAAAGAGATAAGATAGGTTAATATGACAGAAGGTGACTGGTGTGTGTGTCTGTGTGTGTGGTGTGGTGGGGTGTGTGGTGTGTTGTGTGTGTTGTGTGTGTTGTGTTGTGTTGTGTTGTGTGTGTGTGGTGTGGTGGTGTGTGTGTTGTGTTGTGTGGTGTGTGTGGTGTAGTGTGTGTGTTGTGTTGTGTGTGTGTGGTATGGTATGGTGTGTGTGTGTGGTGTGTGGTGTAGTGTGTGTGGTGTGGTGTGTGTGGTGTGTGTGTGTGTGTGGTGTGGTGTGTGGTGTGTGGTGTGTGTGTGTGGGTGGTGTGGTGTGTGGTGTGGTGTGTGTGTGTGTGTGTGTGGTGTAGTGTGTGTGGTGTGGTGTGTGTGTGTGGGTGGTGTGGTGTGTGTGTGGTGTGGAGTGTGTTTATTATAAAGTGGTAAGTTCTGGTATTTAGGGGTAGAGGAAATTGCAAACACAAGAATACTAGTTTTGACATGTGTCTAATTTTAGGACGTTCAAAAAGATGACATTGAAATGTTTCTTTAAACTAAACAGAGGGAGAAGGGGCACAAGGGAAGGAGGCAGGAGTAGCTGGAGTCTTGTGCGGTACAGTGAAGTTACGATTCTATTGTACAATTGGAAGCCCAGGGAAGGTTTGAGCAGAGGTCAGAAGGTGTGGAAGAGATATGTGCATGTGAGTGTGTTTGTGTGTGTGTGTGTGGGGGGGGCTGAGTGACATGAATTGTGCTCTGAATACTCCCTGCCTGCCAGCTGCCTTTGCTCAGCCATGCTGACTACTAGTCAAATGGGATATAAACTTTAGGAACGGAACCAAAACAACACCTTAACAGACAGGCTGGCGGGATGGCTCAGTCTGAGGACCTGGGTTTGGTCCCTAGTCCCCACCTAGTAGTAGGAGAGAACTGAACCCTGAAAGTAGTCTTCAGACCACACTGTGACAGTGAGCGCCTGCACAGCACACATTAACAACAACAACTTTAGAAAGATTTAAAGAAAACTCCAAGCAGCTAGATACAAAGGTGGCAAAAATTAGAAAAAAAAATAAGATTGGCTTCTAGCTTTTGAGCCTAAATAATAATTGTGCTGTCTTCTGAGGTAGAAAAGGCATGGGGAAGAGTAGGAATTACTGTTTGGGGAGAACCCAGTGATTTTATGGCATTTGTATTCAGTTTATTCTCAGAGTGAGATGTCTGCACTACAGTGAAGTACAGTGTCTAGAAGGCAGTTAGCTTGAGGAGTCCCGGGCCAAAGGGCAGCTTGCTGCATGAGATAGAATCCAAATATTGTTAGTGAATAGATGGTACTGAAAACTATGTTACTTTCTTAAAGATTGTAAGTACAACCAGAGTTCTGACGATCAGGGAAACCAGTGGAAAAGACTAGAATGTGGCCAAGTGCAGTGTTCTAGGTGTGGAGCTGCAGGCGCCGAGAGAAAGGACAGCAATTAAAGCCTGTTGTTGCTCACTAAAGATGGGGTGTTCTCCCTGGAAAGAGAGGAAGGACTCTGTGTACTGAGGCAGGCTGAGAGGATGAGTGTTAGAGACAGCTTAAGAATCTTTACTTGGTTTAAATGGGAAGACGAAAACTGGAGAGAAGTATGATGGGAATTCAGGTCCTCTGGAAGAGAAGTCAGTGCTCTTTACCACTGAATCATCTCTCTAGACCCAATTTCTTTCTTCTTAATATAAGTGTTTATGCATACTTACACATTTACAGAAATGCATAAGTATGATATACTTTCTATGATAGGGAAATTTGATTGATGCTACAACAGAAAAAAAACAGTGTCTGTAAAATAAAACCTTTGGGAAGCAAAAGGAGGTCAGAGCAGAAACTGAAGAACTGGTTCTAAGTAAAGCGGGCACAATGCTTTCAGGTTTCCGAAGACAGTGTATGTGAGTCAAACATTGGAGCTAGTCATAGAAACTAAAAGTGCTTATGACAGCATCTACCTTTTCTTAAAGCGCGTAACAATAATAAGTAATAACAACTAAAAAATGAAAGAAAATAGACATTACTTGAGAATTTGAGTAGAGTTGAGATGTACTGATCTGTATTCCCCAGAGAAACAGAAATAATAGATTTGGTTACATATGCAATCAGTCTCTATCTGTGGGTTCTGATTCTGGGCACTCATTCAACTGCAGATTGAAAATGTTTGGGAAGAATTGTCTCCACGGGGAACGCATGCACACTATTTTTTTCTTTGTTTCCTAACCAATACAAAATAGTAGTTATTTACAAAGGACCTACAGTGTATTAGATATGATAAGTGATGTAGAAACAATATTGAGTGTACAGGAGTAAAGACATAGTTCAGGTGTTAACTCAATGTATTTCACATAACATACTAGAGGATTTGTAAATTGGTCCCTGTGGATGGTTTTGGAACTACTACTCTCCTATAGATACTGGTCCAGGGATACATACATACCATGGACACACACACACACACACACACACACACACACACACACACAGAGAGAGAGAGAGAGAGAGAGAGAGAATACACAAACAGTTTAATAAGGTTTAAGAGGTCGAGAGGTTTCATTTTCTATACTTGCAAATCAGAAAACTTGAGAGAACTGGAACTATTGGCTCGGGCAGGAGAAGACCACTGTTCCAGCTTTTAGGACCAGCACATGGAGCCCTTTGTTTCATTTAGACCTTTGACAGATTGAATGTGGTCCCCTCACATTGGGGGAGGCAATGGGCTTTCCTGAGTCTACCAGTGGAACTGCTAATCTAATACAGAAATACCAGCATAGAATATTTAACCAAATCAGAGAATCCTTTAATTAACTATCTTAGAACTTCTTAGCCCTGCTATGTTGACACATGAAATGCAACCTTCACAGATGCCATGTCATGGACATTTTGAAGAGAGGAAAACAACTTCATTGACAAACCAGTATCCTGTATCTTCTTTTAGCACCCAGCACTAAGATTTATAGACTCAAATGAAGAGAGCCTGTTAATTGTGGAGATAGGATCATATCCAGCAACGCCTAATAGTTTTCTTGCAGACACAGAGGAAATGAACGTAGTCAGAGTTGACACATTACTGTTTGAATGCCGTGCAAGGAGAGCAAGGCACCGCAATAACGCTGGGGTGAGGGATGAGCATAACCATGCAATCCCGGTTGCATTAGGGAGGAACTGAGATGGTCGTTGGCAAGACTGGAGAGCGAAATGAGTGGTAGGGCTAATTCTCCGCAGCGAAATGTTTCTCATTAGCATAAGTGAGGTGAAAGGATAGATAATGAGGAGAGGTGATTGCCAGACAGAATGCTGGAGATTAAAACTCCGCAGGCAATGCCGTTAGTCGTGACCCGTGAGGTCTTTGACATCACCATGGAGAGGGTTGGATGCTGGAGAGACTGAAGAGTGCTCAGGAGGTCAGGGACTGAAAGAACATGTCATATGATGTCCCACCTTTGTGGAAGCAGAAGTCCTAAAGCAGGGCATGAGAGGGAAAGCCAGTCACTTGCTACCTGTAGTCAATGGGAAGAGGCAAGAAAAGTAACCAGATGGGCTCCAGCTCAGGGGTGAGCTGCAGGAGAGACAGTATGCATCCCAAGGAGCAGGCAATGAAGGAGAAAGCCCGCCGGCTAGTGAGAGACTATGGCAGTCAGCTGTTCATGACTGCCACTGACCCTGAGAGAAACACAGAAGGAAAATCTATATTAGCTCACAATCCCAAAGGCTTTGACATACGCTTGCTTGGCCCCATTATTGTACTGCTGTTGAGGCCCCACATCAGGACCGGGGAAACATAATCGGCAAAACACTACTAACAGCCTAATGGCCAGGAAGGAGAGAGAGAGAGAGACGGGATGTGACCAGGGACAAGGCATAATCTTGGAATCCACACCACCAGTGACCTAGTTCTTCTCCAAAGGTCCTGCCTCCGAGACACCCGTGCATCGATGAACTCCTCAGTGGATCCTTTGCACGCTCCTGATGCAATGCCTCTTAAAACACCACCAATGGGGGTTCTCTGCAAGAGCAGCAAGTGCCCTCACCACTGAGCCAAAACTGTATCACAGGATAACACCCACCCATAATGTTTTGGTGACTTTTCCCATCCATATTTTTCTTGTTTAAAAATGGTTTATATTGTTACATCACCCTAAATGTGTTTGTTCTATGATAAAATGACACAATATTTAAGAATACAAACTTTAAATGATTCTTTCTTTTTCAATGCGGCATTTTTTTTTTATTTTCTGAGTGTCTTTGAACACAGACAAATGAATCTACAATCCTAGGCTTCAGCTTTCTCATCTGTAAGATGGAGATATTATCCACTCCTGTGAGTCATTGTAAGCTATGAGAAGGTTACCGCATATTAAACAATGAGCAATAAGCATTAATCTTTATTTATTGATAATATTTTTGCATATTGGAAGCTTTTTCCTAGTTTGTCTAATTTTTCTTAATGTTTTTTTAAATACAGAAATATGGAAGAAATAAAAAAAAAATCACTGAAGGTAGCCAGTAAATATAAGACTTAACTAAGACAGTTACTGAGATTTTTCCACATATCTCTCTGAAAGTAAATTTTTACCCTGGATTTTGAAATGGTTCATGGATTTCTGGGCATGGATCTGCTGATAGACCTAATTATTCTGAGCCTGTGACTCATATGCTTTATTGTCCTGGAGATGGGAAGTGAATCCGCAGGCACCAAGACACAGTCTGTTCTACTAAATGCTGTTAGTGTATCAGGGAAAATCTAAGGGTAAACAAGTTTTGTTGATGAACACCAGGGGCCAAATTATTTTGAATACAGTAACAACAAGAGACATTTCCTGAATGTTTAATTTGAATTTTCTTTAAGAAATTTCTGAACTCAACACAGACTATGTTTAGAGCAGATTCTGCGTTGTGACTCTATGTATGAGTTGTGGACAGATACCTGTTCCCATGGAGGTAGCAAGATCTCTTATTTCCTCATGTGGACTTTCGGCAGAGAGTGGCTTTGCAGAATCATGTTTGATATAAGACTCATTTTGGAAATGGTTCTGTGAACATGTCTGTTGGGCTCTGTTTGGAGTACTGCACACCACCACCATGGGATTTTTGCCAGCAGCTTCCTTATATTTTGAAGGTTTTCACTAGAAAAGCCCATAGAGTAGATAGAAACACTGATGGACCATCTATGGAAAGAGACAGCCATACTTTGGGGCTTCACAGGACTCCAGTTTTTTTTCACATGTGTGCTTGGAGCACACGATTAAGTTCTTTGCATCTTGGTCATTTTTCATCTTCATGGTAGTAGCACCAACACCTACCCTGCAGGAGTGTTTGTTGATAATCAAATGAGGTTGTGCCTATTAGGAGCTTATATACATTCCGTGGTTACAGCTGCTGTCTGCACAAAGCAGAAGACTTCCAGGGACCTTACAGGATGGCAGAGTCCAAGAGTTTTGTCTCTGTCTTGAACCTATGGCATCAGCAACTTCTTCTTGACTCTGGAGTGACAGTCCTGTGGCTTTATGAGACCAACTTGACTAGGGATGAGAAGGGTTAGTGTGTAAGTCACTGTTTCTTAATGTGACTAGCAGGACACATGGATAAAATCTCAAGAACATGCTGGATTTTAGCGTAAGTATGGATGTAACTGGAATATTTGTTTTTGATAACTGCCGGTAAAGAACAAAGGTCGTTATGTCTTCCCACCCTCCTTGCCTCACGAGACTGTTTCTCATTTATAGCTTTCTTGATTGACTTTGTCCATGTTCTTCACCCATGTCTCCCCATGCTCTGCTGCCTTTTCACCCTCCTGTAGGCTGCTTGGTGTAGGAGATCCTTCTGTTTGTGTGTTGCTTTCATTGGTTAATGAATAAAGAAACTGCCTTGGCCTTTTGATAGCGCAGAACTTAGGTAGGCAGAGAAAACAGACTGAATGCTGGGAGGAAGAAGGGCAGAGTCAGAAAAGCCATGGATCTTCTACCTGAGATTGACACCGGTTAGAATCTTTGGTAAGCCACTGCCACGTGGCAATAAACAGATTAATGGAGATGGGTTAGACTAACATGTAAGAGTTAGCCAATAAGAAGTTAGAGCTAATGGCCAAGCAGTGTTTTAATTAAGACAGTTTCTGTGTGGTTATTTCAGGGCTAAGTTAGCTGGGTGGCCAGGATGAACATGTAGCCCCCTCCCTACAACAGCTGGTGCCATTTCTGAGCTCCCCAAATACCTGCTTCTCTACATATTTGTACAAAAGAGAAAGCTACAGCTTGAATAACTTGTCCCGACTTTAGGACAGGAACAATGCATCTGGGGGGAATTGGGCATGTGTCTTCCCCTTCTTCTGCTAATTTGACTCAATACTAAACCATAGTTTCCCCATCTCCAAGAAAGACTATTTCCCACCTTGTTATCTCTGAGGAATGTGGCGAGTTTGAATGGGGAGCAGTTTGATCTCAGCCGTGAGAGAAAAGAATAAATTGCTCACTTAATAAATTGCCAGGCCACTTGGGTACTATTGAGTTGATTACCTTCCCAGATTGCCAAGTGATAGCAAATGGCCTTAACTGGAAGAGTTAATGCAGCTTTGATCTCTTGAGCTGAGACTCCACAGTTTTCTCAGAATGAGAGAAATTACCCTCTCCCTTTAATCTGAGGCTCGGTAAGCCTTTCCATAAAAGGAAGACGAAGTGAGTATATGCACGCATACAGTCATAGTCATGACCGCCCGCACAAACAGCGTGCTAGCATTCAGTGAATGAGAACACTGGCCAAATGTTGACTGTGTGTAAGAGTTTATACTAGATGCAAGCAGGAGATGGAGGAAACAGATAAATAAGGGGTCTGCTATTTATCTGCTCCCATTATGGAAAAACCTTTCCTCCAGGATCTTTATTTCTTCAGGGTCAGGGAATGAACTCAGAACCTTTAACATGTGAGGCAAGTCCTCTCTCCCTGAGCTGCATCCCTAGCCTGTCCTTGAGGCAGGTAATCTGAGACTTCTTTTAGTCAGTCTGATACTGTGCTACTCTGCACCCTGATGTCACGAATGGAACCTATGACGGTACATGCAGCTGTAGAGAACAGAAGACAGGGCAAAGTGATGGGGCCTCCTCACTAGTCAAGGTCTAGTTATTACTGGAAAGAAATCTGTGACCTGTTGGAAGGCTAGAAGTGTTCTCTGCTGTGCTAGGATGGTCCTTAAAACAAGTATGAGCTGGAAGACAAATCTCCTAGGCATTACTACACAATAATATTATCCTTCAGCTCCTACAGTGATGCCATCAGTGATCTGCCCAACACCCTGACTTTGCCTGGAGGAGATGCTTTCCTAGAGGCAGCTGCAGTTCTCTACCTGTTCCATGGTCCTGTGTTAACATTAGAGTTGATAATTGGTAGCTAGTGGATTGGGAAATCCCAGGGGCTCTTAAGACATTTGTGTCATCCAGGGCAGGGACACCTCGATTCCATCAGCACCTCAAGGCCTTCTGAGTTCCAGTATCAGCCTGACCGCCTCTGGGCTGCTTCCAGAAGCACTGAGCACTTTACCAGCAAACACCATCTTCTTAATGGGAAAGCTATCATTTTCATATGATAAAACAGACAAACAAACAAAACTAGAAAGCTCTACTAGGTACACCCAAAAAGACACCCATTTACAGCAACGAAAGCAACAACACAGACAGAAACTCAAAACCGGCTATCCTTCACAAAGATGGCTGCCTTTCACATTTAATGTTTTTCTTTTTCATTGACTAAAGTGGAATCACATTGTATATTCAATTTTCAGTCTGCTCTTATTCACTTAGCAGCATATTGAACACATTTTCCCATATAATTAAATATTCTTTGAAAACATTATTTTAAATTACTGCCCAATTTCCTTCTTATTGACCATGAAGGCTTTCCCAATTTTTTTTCTCTCCCTAACTAAGCCTCTAGTGAATATTTCTCCTCATGAGAGATTTTTGCCTATTATTTCTGTGAATTCCTAGAAATGGTATTACTAGTTCAAAGGATATATGTATGTATATATCTTTTCAGAGAGATCTTAACCCTTTACATCCACACCAACTTCAGACCCTTGGAGAACCTATTTCCTGGTCGTCATTGAGCTTACGTAATACAGGCGCAGGGACTGGCATGGGGAAGCAAGCCATGCAATCACTATCTTAATAGTATTAAAAAATTTTTATTTGTGGGCTGGTGGGATGGTTCAGAAGATAAAGACGCTTGCAGTCAATGCTGAAGACCTGACTTTTATTCCTAGGATCCCTGTGGTGGAAGGAGAGAAGGAGAGTACTGGCTTCCATAGGTTGTCCTCAGGACCCCGCACATGCGCCATGGTGTGCACATGCCCACCCCTCCACACACAATAAATGGAATGTTTTTCATTTTCCATGGAGACAGCACTTTTTCATTTCACAGTGATTTGAATTCACAGATCTGCACAGACGAGAGTTTAGGTTACAGGAACCATTTCATATCTCTACTACTAGTTGGTTAGAAACTAAATTGTATATACACACTTGTATACAAAGACAGAAAAATTCCTATGTAGAAATATATCTTGTTATCTTTTTTCTTAACCTAAGGAGTATGATAGTCACATATTCTGTACATATATTTACTATTTGTGTATGTATTTGATGATAAATATAAAAAAATGGTAAAAAGTATTGGCATGTTATGTCTGCAGTCAACCAATATGACATACCAGTGTTTCTACTGTTATACACTAGTATAATTATAATATGCAACATTTTTTACCAAGTATTAAATCAGCGTATTGATGTTACATTCCGAATTTAAACACATTTCATCTAATTATTTTTAAATGAATGCATGATTAAAAACAGAATTTTTTTATTAATTCTTTGAGAGGATCATACATGGTATTTTGACCATACTTGTTTTCCTCAGACATTCCTGAATGCACCTCCCTAAAAACTCCTGTCCCCCTTCCCGCTTTTTTTAATCTACAGAGTCCAATTTATGCTGCCCAAATATTCTTGGGTGGGGGAACACTCTTTGGAGCATGATCAACCTATCAGGTGTCAAACCTTTAAACTGGTTCTTCCTCTTCAAGCAGCTATCAGTTGCCAATAGTTCCTATGCTACGGGCGGGACTTTGTGTCTAGCCTTAGCTCCGTGTTGTGTTTTATCTGCCTTGAGTTTGCACAGGTCTTGCTGATGATGTCACAACTTTATGAGTTCATACGCACACCCAGCCTCTTGTTTGAGGTCATGCTAAAGTTTGTTCCAACAGCTTTACTGAACTCTTCATTTTTAGACTATTACAAGCAGCCTTATTGATACCATTTTACTCATCTTCTATTATTTTATTAAATTCCTACAAGTACAATTTCTGACCAAGACTGTGTATGATTTTAATGTATTTGGGAGAACAGGAAAGGCTGTCCCAGAATACCTTCCCATATCCAATGGGGAGATCACTCCACACACAATTACAATGTGACCAACTTGCACTACACATTGTTCTGTTATTTCATTTTTTTAATATCTTATCTGTTGCTGCTCCAACAAATACTCTTCAGGGGTCTGAAACAAGACCTAGGCAACATCTAATAGTTTGGTAGACATCTCACGAAGACCTCACTGGGCTAAAATCTAGTTGGGAGCAGTGTTACATCAACGTCCTGTAGTCACTGGGCAGATGGGTTTTCTTGCCTTTTTCAGGTTGTAGATGATACATTTCCGGGCGCGAGCCTCTTCCTCTGTCCCCAAACCTTGCAAAGATAAATTGAATTTTGCTCATACTACTCTGAGCACCTCTGTTTTCCTCTTCAGTTTCGAGAATCCTATGATAACATAGTCATCACCTCATAATCCAGGGTAGTCTAAGATAAAAGTATACAGCTTAATTATAAAACTGCTAATTCCCTTTGCTGTGTAAAGTAATATATTTCCAATGTGGGGGATTAGAATGTGTACAGACTCAGGAATCACCCCTGTATTGTTCCTTGTATTCTTCAATCCCTGCCTTTTATGACAATCAAACTTCAATTTCTTTTCTCATATTGCTGCCGACATGGATCCAATGCAGACATCTTGTTTCCAATTAGCATTTATTAATCCAGGTTTCAGTTCCTATTACGATTCTCCCTCAGTCGTTTGCTAAACAGCACGGTGTTTTAAGACGACGGAGGCCATTATTACCTTTGTTCCTTAACTTTGCAGCTTGCTCCTTCCAAGGGTACATTTTTCATTTCGAAGCCATAGGAGCCAGTGTCACTTTCTCTTTGTCCCGATAGCACAGGATTAAAATCCTAGCACCGAAGAGTCTTCTATTTTCTGCTCTCCTCTTAATTTATCACAAGCAGATATTCTACCAGAAGTTGGAAGAAAGAGATTTCCTGCTGATGGGCAGCGCCTCTACCTTGTGCAAGATTCATGGCCCTGCACATTTTGAATCTGCTGACAAGAAACTTGCGGCAGAAGTAATCAGAGCCCTTGCAAGATTGATTTTTGTCCCTTGCTGGCATGTGGCATAGAGGGTGGAAGGGATCTCATCTCTCAGACTAATCTTAACTATTTAGAAGCCATTATTGCAGGATTACAAATCATCAGAACACCCCCCCTTCCTTTAAGCACATTATTTATTAGCAAGACCTTCAAATTAGTCTTGTGTCTGCCTTCGCAGTATTCTTTACAATTCAACCCTGGCACAACGAGGCGAACTGCATGGCAGCAATCACCATCACTTTAATTGCACAAACCTTAAGCCAAATTTCATTTTCAGTTCATATTTTAGAAATAATTCCACCCCAAATGCAAATTGATTCTTCTCTTCAGTTTGTAAGAAATGCTTAAAGTCAACTTGTCACGGAGAAGAAATTGAATCTATTACCTGTGGTCTTCCAGCAAAGAAGACGCGTGGAAGGAGAATAGGGAGATTTATCTGATGTTTGGCTGATATATGGGTGTATAAAATCTTAAGTAATACTGATAATGTCACACAATATTGCAACATATATTTTCGGTCGAACATTATAAGACAATAAGGCATAAATGGAAATGAAAGGGAAAAATCGGAATGGTTGTCAGGGAACACTCTTTCATTCAGAGAATCATAAACATATGGGATGGTATGTCCGGCAAAGCTTCTGAGCTGAGAGCATCGGAGTAATTGCAAAATGGATTTATATTCTGAGAATTGAAGTACGAACAATGGGAAGGAGGTTTGAGGCAGATGATTTTTAACCACCTCCCCTTTCAAAAGCACCTCATAAAAATGCATTTCACCAGGATTATCTGAAAATGCGAAGCATCAGAAAGACAAAGTATTTAATGCCCTAAAAATACCTACTTCAAGAAATATAAAGGAAATGAGGAGAAACAATACAAAGACTGAGAGGAGAGGCTCCCAGCAGGGGCGAGGGAAGACTCAATGAAAAGGTAGTTCAGGGAAATAGTAACTAATTTCATTTCCTGGTGAATGGCTGGAAACTTGGTCTAAGTCACCTTAGGGACTGTTTGAAATGTGGTGGATATTTTCTAACATAGTCACCGTGTGTCCTCTTCCAGTCTTTTATCAAAGAATCTTAGTCTTTGGTACCCAGTGCCAACATCCCTGGCTAGTTCCATTCCCTTCCTTCCTTTTTTACTTAAATCATTGATGTTGATGAACACTCAAGACACTGGCCGTTCACGAATAGCACATGTTGCTCTCCCATGGTGTCAGTATTTTCCCACTAGCCTCCAAGTGCCTCATTCCATCTAATTTCAAGAATTACACCCTGTTGACTCCTTTGCTACTGGATAATGTTAATTGTTTGTCTCTGCCTTTCCTCTCCAAAACTTTGCATTTTTCCCTTTAAGCACCTAGCTCAAATCTGTATGAGCTTGGCATGTACAGATACAGCAGCCAGAGTCTAGATCAAGGAGATACTCTTATCCCCAAGGGCTCACAAGTGCACAGTCTCAGATGAGACTGTTAAAGAGTTTCAGTTAATGAGTGTCTGAATCTGAAAAGAAGTGCCAAGACACAAAGCTTTTTAGACTAGGGGACATGGCTCCCATTGTTTCATCATAGGAGAATTATATTAATTATTGTTTGGGACAATTGATTATCTGTGAACACTTTTGCTTTCATAGCTTTAAACGCTGTAATGTTTGTTATATTTACATAAATGAAACAAATTTGTAGAAATCACCGATGAATTAACCTTCAAAAATCAAAGAAAGCAGGAGAGTTATCACGACCCTGAAATAATGATCTCTATTCAGGAAGACTCACCTCTGACAAAGAATAATCAGGCCTGTCAAGAAGGGAGGTGCACACCCAATCAGTGTGAACTTGTTTGTAAATTCTAGTTGATAACACGTGCTCACTAAGAAACTAAGAAACATGAGATTTCCTAAACCCAGGACAAAGACTGGGACCAGAGCCTGAAAGGCAGCCCACATGGAAGTCTCCAGTCTGGGGGTGAGGCTACCCCAGAAATATGTCTAGACTCCTGCATGATGTGTACTAATTGACAAAAGTACATACTAGCAGAAAGGGAGTTAGAGTGATCAGAGAATGTCCCTACCCAGAGGTTAGAAGAAGCTACATGAGCATCTATAAGGTTTTATCCCTTCCAAGCCCTTCTTGGAAGCTGCAACAGTAGCTTCCTCTTGAATCACACCATGCAGAAGTGTCTCATTAGGTTAATGTTAACCTAGTACATGAAGACAGACTAACTTCTGTGGTGCTTTGAGCAGTTGTATGCCGAATGTTTTGCCTGGAGAGAATTGATGCTCAAACACAGAAAACAGCAAAGTATAGCGTATTGTGAAAATGGAAAAAATGGGTGCCTATTAGTAGGCAGGTGGATGGGTAAACCAGCTATAGTACATACATGATAGAACATTGCTCATCCTTACGAGGACGGAAGTATTCACTTATACAATGGATAAACTTCTATTATGCTAATTTAAAGAATGCAGACACAAAAGGCCATGGTTCCCTTCATATGGGAATGGGTAAATCCACAGAAAGATTGTTCATCCTTAAGGACTGGAAGGTGAGGAGGGACTTGTTTCAATTGCCTAACTATAATGATTCTCTTTCTCTCTGTCAATGATGAAGGCAATGATGTTTGGAAATAGATGGAGGTGGAATCTACAGCACATTAAATGTTCTAACAGCCACTGAATTATTATTTTCAAATAACTACTGGTATGCTGTATGAATTTTACTTCTAAAAGTAAAATAATTAGAAAAAGGCCAGAAATTAGGTGACTTGTAGATCATGCTACAAGCGGCAGGGCAGGAAGCAGAATAGGGAGAGCTGCACTGGGTTCCTAAGCTGAGAAGGAGGAATCCTGACTCTTGTTCAAGAGAACGGGTTGATTATTTCCTCAAAATGTTAGTGCTCTTTTTTTTTCTTCCTCCTCCCTCTTCCTCTTCTCTTTCAAATGGCAGCGTACCCAGTGAATTTTATTTTCTGTTTCCATTTCTGCTAGCTTTGCAGTGCTTCCAGGAAAAACTATAGTTTCTAGATTTCTCCTTCTTGACTGCTTCAAGTTAGGCTTAGATGGCAGCAAGAAAAGAGCTGCCACCAGAGGTGAAGAGGGGAGTGAAGCAGTGGTCAGATCTGCCCACCCTCGTGGCTGTCACTGACATGGGCGCAACTCTTTCTGGACCTTCCGTCTGCTTCTCAGGTTGCTCAGGCAGCTTTGTGAAGGGCGTACTACCCGAAGGAAATTCATGGCATCAGAGAAAGGAGCCGTAAAAACTGACACTGGCCTCAGGCTGCTCTTGTAAGTCCCATCTCATGTTTGTGGATGCTAGCTACTATTGTTTCCCCTTCTAGATTTCACGTTTGTGGATTCTAGCTACTATTGTTTCCCCCTTCTAGATTTCACGTTTGTGGATTCTAGCGACTATTGTTTCCCCTTCTAGATTTCATGTTTATGGATTCTAGCGACTATTGTTTCCCCTTACTTGATCTCATGATTGTGGATTTAGCTACTGTTGCTTCACCTACTTGAAATTCATTTTCCTTCCCCATGGCCTGCTTCCATCTCCAGATTCAGACACAAGGACAACAGCTTCAGTAAGAACTGAGCTGGCTCCAGCTGAATCCCTAAAGTGAACCTTCCCACCCATTCTCTGGCCGTCTAAGTTTTCTGATTGAACTTTGACTTGTGTACTATTCATTAATTGCTTTAAAAGTTTATGGTTTTATCTTTTTTTTAAAGCAAATGAATGAATATTAGAAAAATCAATATTTACTGAAAAAAGGATATAAAAGATACTATAAGAATTATAAGTATATATATATAAATTATATATGTTATATATATTATACTATCTAAAACCACAAAAGGAATGATTAACACATGCTTCGTAAGAGGAATTTCATGGCTGGAGAAATTGGATACTTGAACAAAGGACGAGTTATTGTGGTGCTTCTGTCTGGCAATATGTTTATAATTTAATTTACCTTATCTAAGATATTCTTCTTAACTAATTACAGTTGTATCTGTCCCTTGATCTCAGCAGTGACCAGACTATTTATATGATATTTCAGTGCTCAAAGTCAGACTAGAAAGAGAATCTCACAGAGGTGGGAAAACCCACTTGTAGGTATCACAACCAACAAGAGCTTATACACATATCCACAGAGTAAATGACAGTTCACGTAATTTTATTTGTCGTATCCTAAAATAAGAACTATCTGGATATCTGTGGCAGGTGGGAGAGCTGGCCCTGGAGTCCCAGGAGTGGGACAGCTGGCCCTGCTCCTTACCAGCCGCAGCACACAGGGGAGCAGGCCCTGTACCTCTCCTGGGTAAAAGTAGAGCTGGCCTTGGTGACGTGGCTGCAGGTGACCCAGACCTGAGGACATGAGAGCAGAACTGGCCTGCTCTTTCTGCCTGCTGCATTCGGTGAGTTACTTAGGTCAGTGCTGGAGAGATGGGTCAGGTAGTGACAATAGGGAAAGCTGGCAGGATGACCAACCCACTTAACCCAGACCCAGAACCAGAACTATGAGCTGACTCATCCCAATAGTTATCTCATCTATGAACTGCTAGAACATGTGAAGGGGTTGGACCTGCAGATCCAAAGCTTCATGATCTCCATGACACAAGGCAACAACAGGCTATCCAAGAGGAGTTCCAGTGAGGGCAAAGTATTCATAGTGTGGCAGAAGCCAGAAACCTCAAACCTGATCAATGACTCATTGCAATGAACACTTACAAGTAAAGATATAAGGACTAGCAAGGTGGGGGAAAAGAATTGTCTGGATATTCACCAGCAGCGAAATGGATAAAATATTATTATATATTCATACAGTTGACTTCTATTTGGAAATTGGAATGAAAATCCACAATTACACACAGCAACATGTTAAAATGCTGAGTGCAAAAGTCATAAATCTAATAACACATGCTATATATTGAACTTATCTAAAAGATGAGTGAAGTCAATTTACAAAAGATTATGAATGAGACGGGGGACTTGACAAGGGCTCTCAAGTGAGCTGAGGTTTGAGTCACACGTGTGCTCCATTAGTGAAGATTCACTGACATGTGAGGCCTGTAATGCGTGAGGGTATGAATTCATTCATTCTGTGAATGCAAATTACTCCTCAAAATATTAAAACATAATAAAGATCAAATACAGATTCATCTGTCAAAACAGAATTAAGTAAATAAGAAGTTGATATTTTCCCAGGTGTTACATGTGCCTGATTCAAATTTTTAATTACTCCTTGTTTCCCTATAATAGTATCACTTAACAAATCAACCATTATTGCTTTAGTTCATTGATGACACTTTTCCTATCATAAATAATTTGCATTTATTATATTTGAATACAGCATTGACTAGTAGGTAATACTGCCATTTGCAAGAGTTTTGACTACAGCAACATGCATGTATTACATTTTGTTTTTTCTGAAGGATAAATGAGATAAAACAAAAGGGGAAATGTGGAAAGCCACCCCTTCCTTAGAGTAAAGACAGATCTAGCTATGGGCAGTATGATACTAAAGTAAATATTGGTTGTTAATTTTAGACATAAATGGTATGAAATACCATTTCTATCTTATAATTGTTTATACATATTTCTATTCATATTGATACAGATATTGATGCTACTGGACACCACCAGTCAGATCCCTTGGTAGCTTTGTAGGGAGGAGTCTGCATTCCTGAGCTCACTCTTGGGAGCAGCACTTCGCACCTAACTGATGGCACACGAAAGTTTGGAAACTGGAAAATGCAGCTGCTATTTTCCCTCTGACTTTATTAGGACATTAGTGTAGCAATCAGCAAGAATTGTACTTATGGAAATACTTTAACACTGTGAAGACTAAGGAGGTACAGCAGACTGGATTTCACTTTCTTTTGTTGCTGCTAACAGGTTTGGTAGAATTACGTGTCTATTTCTTCTTGAAATTGAGGGTGGTGCCTAGTTAAAGTTAGATTTCCCACCCAGCTGACACACACAAGAATTCGACTAATTGTTTTCATGAGACAACCAACTAGTCCCATTTTATTTTCTTCAGCTTCACATTTGCAGATTTTGCTTCTGCTAACATATTTCAAGATACAGATTTAGAATGTAAGCACTTATTTCTGTATCGGTACATTAAATAAAAGCATATATTGGTTGATAAGAAAAATAGGGTGCCTGATATTTCATATTTCCCCTATCAAAAACAACCTTGATAATTTTAATTGCTATTTTCAATGAAATATAAGACAGTAATTTGTCATAATGAAAAGCATTGATCACCAAGGTTAACTATTAATTCCTTAGCTTGGTGCCTGTAATTCTTTTTACCATAAAATATTTATTAAGCTTAAAGATGAGCAGTAATTTAAATAAAACTGAATGCTCATTGTGATGACATGGGTTAAGCAATTGGAATACACAAAATTGTATTTTAGTGGTATAAAAAGAAATGTACATATATAACAAAGGAAAAACCAAGTAGAAAAATAAATTTCGTGTAAGCAGCAACGTTTTCCACTTAAATTCATGGCAGTGGTAGAATAAATGCACACACATTTCTCTTTACAAAAAATGAAGTAGCCAGGCTTGGTGGCTCATACTTACAATCTCAGCTGGGAAACAGATGTAGGAAGATTGTCATGATTTGAAGACCAGGCTACTAGCGCAGTCCAGGATAGAGTGAGATGCTCTTAAAACACAAAGAAACAAATAAATGAATGTGAATCTTTAGGCATTTGAAGCAAATAAGGAACTAAGTTTAGGAATGAGAAATGAGAGATGGATTATATAGTTTTCTAGAGGCTGGACTTCCATTCACTCTCTCAGGGACATCTAAGAGGAGCCCAGAAGGACTTGTTTGCTTATTAAGGGTGCAAAGGGCTTCACCTGAAAAACAGCAAACAGAATAAGGACCTTGATTTAGATACTGCACAGAATTGGAGTTCTTTTTTATTTATCACAAAGTCCCTAAGCTAGTAGCATAAAACCCACTTCTGAGCTCCATTTCCTGTAGAACATCTAAGTAGATGGAACTATGACATTTTTTTTGAGATTAAAACTCTGTTGAATTTTATTTTTTAAGTTTCAATTTTCTGTTTAAAAATGTAGATAAATTTGTACCCTGTTCTTTCTAATTATAAGCTATATAGCCAATGAGCTTTTGCTCTAATCTTCAAATAAAGCTACAAGTCAAGCAAAGAGGGGCCATTTTATCTCGTCTTTATGCATCCTGGAACAGAGTGATGATCTTCAGTTTGAATTGCGTGTGTTAGAGTCCCTCTGCGGTCTCCTATTTCCTGTTAGTTCCTGTTAGTCATTGTTTGGCAGACAACCCGGGTAGCATACATTGTATGACATCTTCTTATAGAGGGGCTTCGGGCACATGGACAAGAAACATTCACATATCACCTACAAGATACAGAGCTCACAATGATATATTATAAAAGATATTACAGTAATCCATGAAGTTCCTATCATTGTGGGAGATTTTCACATAGAAAATAAAAATAATATGTATCAGTGGAAGTACCTCCGTTTGTCACATTTAAACTATAAGAAGAAAAGCATTCATGAAGAACAAATACTTCCTCTTTCTCTCTGTTGAGAGAGAGAGGGGAGAGAGAGAGAGAGAGAGAGAGAGAGAGAGAGAGAGAGAGAAAGATATGGAATAATCATTAAAGCTTAGCCAGTCATAGTCCAATATGCCTGTAATTCTAGAACCTTGGAAATCTGAGACAGGAGGATTACAGATATGATGTCAGTATGGTCTACAAAATGACAGTCTATCTCCAAAAATCAATAAATTAAAGTTTAATGTGTGTTTTGAAGCAAGAACTGACTTGTCCAATAAGGTTGAAAATGAAGAATAAGGTCACAAAAGTTCTAAAGTTAAAAAGCAGTGTGTTCCCCTCGTGGTCCTGAGTTCCTTGCTCGTGCTCCGTCTCCTTCTGCTCCTGATTTGGACCTTGAGATTTCTGTCCGGTGCTCCCACGAGGGGTGCACCCACACACTAAGACAATGGGGATGATCTATTGGGATCTCACCAAGGCCAGCTGGCCTAGGTCTGAAAAAGCATGGGATAAATCCGGACTAGCTGAACATAGCGGGCAATGAGGAATACTGAGAATTCAAGAACAATTGCAGTGGGTTTTTGATCCTACTGCACGTACTGGCTTTGTGGGAGCCTAGGCAGTTTGGATGCTCACCTTATGAGACCTGGATAGAGGTGGGCAGTCCTTGGGCTTCCCACAGGTCAGGGAACCCTGATTGCTCTTCGAGCAGATGAGGGAGGGGGACTTGATCGGGGAAGGGGGAGGGAAATGGGAAGCGGTTGTGGGGACGAGGCAGAAATCCTTAATAAATAAATAAATTAAAAAAAAAAAAAGCAGTGTGTTGTTGGTATAGAAGTTGAGTTAAGCATCCAGGGCATGCTTCCCCTGTTTTCTTTCAGTGTAGAATCAGGTCTTACATTCAAGCCATTCTTTCGCTTTGAGTTTCACTCCTGTGACTGGTGAGAACTGGGCACCTAGCATTGTTCTTCTGCATATCGAGAGACCAGATTTACTTAACACCACTGGATGAAAAGACTGTCCTTTCTCAGTGCATGTTTATTTATTAGTTAGTGCATCTTATTGCGGGAGACTTCGGGATTTTCTACATGTATGCTAAGGCAGTTGGTACGACGGTCTCTATTTCCTGTCTAATTGTTCTGCCTGGACTTCCAGATTTATGTTAAATCAAAGTGGTAAAAGCGGAAGTTTCATCTTGTTCCAGATATTCCAGACAGCAAGTCTTCTCAGCTTTTTCTCATTTGTTCTAGGTATCATTAGTAGGAGAGCTACTTCAGGACACTAGAATGGGTAAAGGCTGGTGTAAGCAGAGACTCCACTTGCTTTTCCAGCTACCCAGACCCAAATACACAAAAACTATATTAATTACAACACTGGTCAATAACTTAGGTGTCTTTCTGGCTAGCTCTTACATATCAAATTAATCCATTTCTATTAATCTGCGTATTGCCAGTAGGCATCTCCATGGCTCTACCTTCTCTCTCTCTCTCTCCCTCTCTCTCGTTTGGATTCCTCACCTGGCTTTGCTCTGTTAAGCCACTGGCCGAAACAGTTTTATTCATTAACCAATGGTAACATATTCTCCGCATACAGAGGGGAATACAAAATCATCTCTCCTTTTCTAATTGATAAGGAAGGCTTTAACTTTAACATGATAAAATTGCATATAACAAAATAGGTATCAAGCAAGAATAACAGTTACAATATTTAGTCATCGATCTTATCTTTGTGATAGGATCTAATCTAAAGTTTTGTATCTAATATATCTTTTATCATAACTAAGTAAAAATTTAACTAAAACTATCTATCTTCAACTCTTCAAAGATACTAGAAGGATATAATATTACCTAAGTAAACAGGAAACACATTGTAAGCAACTTCCAAAACTCTAGAACTGATAGAGAAATCTGACTGTCTGGACAGTCACCCAAAGTTCTTCTGTAACATTGGGGCATCCATCTTCAGCTTACAGGCCCATAGTATCCAGCAGACTTTTTCATAAAGCAGGAAATTTGAAGATCTGTTTTACATTTTTAAATGAGTTGTATAAGCATAATACCTTAAACAAGAGCTGAAATATATATACATAGTGTAACAAAATCAACCTTAAATTTGTATCAATAGACCAAGATCCATACCAATGCAAAGTATTTTTTTCTATATCATATTCCACTTTAAATGAAAAAAAAACATTTATAAACAATCATTTTGGGAATTTGGGCATAGTTTTATCCAAACAGCTTCCTGCTATTTATTTGATGAAGTATTTTTAGGGTTCACAGAAACCTTTTGGGGGTTCTTGTTCCCTCAAACTACATTAACCTGGAAGGAAACCATAGGTTCCCATCCTCTGGAAACAAAGGCAGAACCCCTTTTCCAAAGCAACATATCCTTAGACCTAAATTTTGAAGTCATGATACCTTTATGTTGGTTTAGCTTAGCTGTCCCCAGAATCAAATATCTCTCTGTAATCAAAAATTCAAAGAAAACACAATAATATACATAATCCAGACTCTCTATGTGTATTCCATCTTTATGTGGCTTATTTTTTTTACTCCTTTAATCTATGTCTGTCTGTACTCTTTTATGTTACTCTTACTATCTCTTTAAAGATTTTGTTTTAATTTTTAAATATATTTCTTTTTATAACTGTCTATACTCCTTTTCTTCTCTCTCAAAAACCTTTTATCCAACACTGTGACCTATTCAGAGGTTTTATTTTTTATCTAAATCTATCTTTATTGCCTATCTGTAATCATTTTCTAACAAAGAGCACTTTATTTATTTATTTTTATTTATTAAAAAATCCACCTCCTTCCCTCCTCCCATTTCCCTCCCAATCACCCCACTCCCCCTCCTACTCCCTCTCCAGTCCAAAGAGCAGTCAGGGTTCCCTGCCCTGCGGGAAGTTCAAGGTCCACCCCTCTCAATCTGGGTCTAGGAAGGTGAGCATCCAAACAGGCTAGGCTCCCACAAAGCCAGTACAAGCAGTAGGATCAAAACGCAGTGCCATTGTCCTTGGCTTCCTATCAGCCCTCATTGTCTGCCATGTTCAGAGAGCCCAGTTTTATCCCATGGTTTTTTCAGTCCCAGTCCAGCTGGCCTTAGTGAGCTCCCATTAGATCAGTCCCACCGTCTCCCCTCATGGTCCTGACTTTCTTGCTCATGTTCTCTCTCCTTCTGCTCTTCATTTGGGCCCTGGGAGCTCAGTCCAGTAGGAGCATTTTTTTTAATGCTAGGCAGGTGTGACTAGGACCAACTCCATGACCCTGCCTGTTTGCTGTGCCCAGTCCAACATGGAGGCATGTTCACCACCTCTGTGAGCCATGTTCAAAGAGATGCCACGTAACTGCCAAAGGAATAACATGCTGGCCCCAGTAAGCCACAACCTAGTGGCAATACATAGATGATTAGAAATGAATTAATTTGAGATGTAAGAGATATCTAGTAAGACACCTAAGCTATTGGTCAAACAGTGTTGTAATTAGTATAGTTTTGTGTGATTATTTGGGTCTGGGTGGCTGGAAAAGCAAGCACAGTCTCTGCTTACAGACTGGCATTTGAAGAAGAGCCCCAAACCATGGTAGCAGAAACAAACATAGACAAAGGAGGTTACATCAGGTCAAAAATCTGCACAATGAAGGAAAGTGTCAACAGGGTGAACAGACAAAATGTAGAATGAGAATGGCAGGAAACATTTGCAAAACACACACCTAAAACAAAGTTGATCTCTACAAGTACAAGAGCTGCAAGCAAGAAAACAAAACTCTAGGAACAGAAAGAAAGAAAGAAAGAAAGAAAAAAACAGAAATTAGTACACCCCCAAATTCCAAAAAAATCTCATTAATAAAATGAACCTAAAAACCTAAAACTTTTTAAATCTAAAAACAGTGCTCAGAAGAAGGAAAACGACAATTCAGAACATGAAAACATATCCATTATCAAGTAAACACAAATCAAAGATATAATTAAATATGACCCGACTCCAATAAAATTGCTATTATCAAATAAATGGAAGACAGATAAGGACACAGAGAATAGAGAACTCTTCCACACTGTTGATAGGTATTCAGATTAACTTAGCTTTTGTAGACAAAAGTATGACCCAGAAAACATACTCTCAAAGGAAATAAAATGGAAGCAATCTATGTTCATCAACGTATTCATGAATTGAGAAAATGTGTGGATATGCACAGTGGGATGCTGTTCAGCTTCACAAGGATGCAATACTGTCATCTGTAATGACATTGATCGAATTGGAGATCATCATACTTAGTGAAATGAACAAATACAAATTCCAAGTTCAGCATGATCTTATTTCTATGCAGAAACAAGAAGTGTTGTTCTTATTTTTCATTACAGTGCAGGGTTCCATAAAGATAACTTACTTTAGGTGAACCATATAATTGAACCATATTCACCCCCACACCCTTTTTTTCTTTTTATTACTTCTTTCCCCATCCTACTGGTCTCTTTCTTCTACCAATCTTTCTCTGCCTTCTGCTTTCATGATCTGTCAATCTATCTGTCTGTCTATCTATCTATCTATCTATCTATCTATCTTCTATTTTTATCATCTAATTATCTATTTCTCTAAAATCTAGGACCCACAAATGAAATAAAATTAGCAATATTTATTCTTCTGAGTCTAGCTTATTTTGTAGTATCATAACTCTGACAGATAATTACAATCTCACATTTCTGAAATCGACTCCTCTGCCATCCACTGATAAGGACTGATGTCAAGATATTATGTCCACTCACACCACTAAGGCAAACTTTCCATTTAAAAATTGTTAATTTAATGTTTTGTTTATGCTTATTTATTTTTGGACATGGTTTCACTTTGTAGTTTTGGCTGGCCTGGAACTTATGGTGTAGTTCAGAATGACCTCCAACTTAGAGAGAGCCTTATGCTTCTCCCTCTCAAGTAATCAATGGGATCAAAGTGGGGTCAAAGGTATGTATCATGGTGTTGGATTTAATATTCTGAATTCAATCACATTTGCAAAGTCTCTTTTATCATGCAAGGTGGCACCTCCACATATCTGAATATTGTAACATTGTCATTTTGAGGCCATTATTTTGTGTTTCGTGTACATGCGAATCGACATTAACTAGGACTTTGCCATTTTTTAATAATAGGAAATACAACACTTTGTCTCTTTTCATTTTGGCAAATAAAGTCAAAGAAATGTGTATTAAGTCTATATGGAATATCCCATGCTGAAATGTGTTTTCATGTTCCCATGGCAGATGCATCACCCAGGGACACCCTCTTTGGAAACAGCAGGAGCCTCCTGCCTACTCTCTCTTCTAGCTTCAAATTTATCTTCCCACCAGCTGCCATCTCTAAACTACAGTGAACATCTCAGTTTATGGTCCTTTCAAGCTAAAAATCTGTTACACTAGCAGAGAAATTGTAATACTTATGTAAATCAATAATTGTAATGTATGTAACACCATGAATTCATGGCATGCCCAGAGTAACACACTGCTTCTGTGTTATCCTATCCTGGAACAGACACAACACAGTCTAACTGCATATCTGTCTAGGTATGTTCTCTATTTTGTACCTTTTTAAATAAGGATGAAAAAATTATGGTGAAAGAATAGAAAAAGTTCCGTGATATTTGTTGGCTTTGTAAAAATTTAAGCAGACAAACTATGTTTAATTGAAATAAGCTTCATATAAAGTCATTGGGAAGATATATTTTGCATTGGGATATATTTGTGAAGTGGCGGAATAGAAATTTTCATCTTTCACTGTGAAAAGGCATTCCCCATCTCTTAACATTGGAGGAATCTGTGTGTGTCCCCACACAGTCTAGAGCACTATCGAGTTGCTTGAGACATCTGGTGAAAGACTCTATGCCCATTGCCTGAGATCCTTGGTTAGAATATCAGATACCCTGGGTCTCATGCTAACGCTACCCAGATGAGCGGTAACCATTTCAGGCAAACCTTTCTAATGTTTTTTTCCATTTTCTCAGAAGACATGGTTTTTTTTTTTTTAACCTTCCCTGTCAGCTTGCCACCCTGGGGAAGAGATACTCTCACCTCCCAAACTATCTCCACCAGATTAGCCTCTGGGCATACCTACTGATGCATTTTCTTGATTATTAATTAATGTAGGAGGGATCAGCCCACTGTGGGCAATTTAGGCATGTGGGCTGTGCCATCTGTAAGTAGGTAGGCCTGGGCTATATAAGAAACCTATCTGAACACGAGCTTGTCAATGAGGTGTTCATAGCTATGGTATGTTTGTGATTTCAATCCAAGTCATACATTGAAGAGAACACCGTACAATTCCTTTCCTCATCCTGTCTTTCACGGTCTTTTCAACCTTGCTTTGACTTGAATTGTCTTTTTCTTTCTTTTATTTTGGTCAGTTTTATTATGACATAACTCATTACAATAAAGGTTTTAAGCAATTACTTTAATTCAGACTAGAAATATAAGAGTGCATTTAGAAGACAACACTATGCAATTCTTAGTCTCATCCTCTGTCTTTCACAGTCTTTTCTCCCTTGCTTTGCACTGTTCCCTGGCCTTGAAGTAGGTGATAAATATGTTCCATTTAGGTCCAGTTAGTATCACTTTATTCTCAGCACCAGGAGGAGTTATGAATCCCCTGCTTTGACCACTGTGTACTGCTAAGAGAGACTGATTAATGCTGAGAGCTGCACCACTTTCAGGGTATGAACATGAGCACTTAGATGTTGAACTGTATCTCCATATTGAACTGTATATTGAACAATGTGGATGACATGGACAAAGTCCTCAAAGGACATAAATAACCAAGCTCACTCAAAGGACATAAATAACAAAGCTCACTCAAGAAGAAATAGACTACCTAGGTAGTCCTATAACTACTAAAGAATATGAGTTTGTAGTTGAAATATTCCCTCAAAGAAAAATGGTCCAAATGACCCAAGTGGCAAATTCTACCTCACACTCAAAGACAATATTGTATACTAACTCCCTCAAGAAGCAGAAATCAGGCGATGCTTTCAACTATGAAAATAAGGGAATACTCTTAATCTCATTACAAGTATCCATGAAACAAATCTGTATCTACCTTTATATTTTCTAAATGGTGAGACACTAAATAATTTCCCCCTAAAATAAAGAATCAAGCTACTCTTACCACTTTCATTATTTTGTTGAAGTTTGTAGCAACATTTAAGGAAATACAAAGGGAAAAACTTACAGACTAAAATGGTAAAATATAAAATGACCATGTTTCTAGGTTATGTAAATCAAATATAAGTAATATACAAAACAATCTATAAAACAATGAATTCAACAGTGGCTCATTATATATTTAACAAGGACTTCATATATAAGAATAAATTTTATTTCTACATACCAGCAACAAGCAACTAAAAATTGAGAGTAAAGGTACAACTTTTGGGATATTCACAAAAACAAAATGCCATCCAGAACAAAGAAAAACAAACACTGCATACATGATATTATAGATGAGCTACAGAGCCCCCCCCCTTCATACACACACATGAACACACACCTTACAGAAAGCAAAGCAGTGCTTGTTAGGTAGGGGTCAGGGGTGAGGTCTCCAGGACTGCTGGAAATCTTTCTGCAGTGATGGCAGCATTCTAAATCATGACTGTGGATGATTATGTGCTTCTTCCTATACATCTCTCAAAAATTGAATTAAAGTAATTGCTTAAAACCTTTATTGTAATGAGTTATGTCATAATAAAACTGACCAAAATAAAAGAAAGAAAAAGACAATTCAAGTCAATACACATGCAAAAGATGTTCCAGGCTTAATTAAAGCAGCTGAATTTTCTCAGGGAACAGTCTGTCAGCAAGCAAGCCTGGTTCCTCTAGGTTACCATGAGCCTGGGTGAAGAGACTCGGTATTGTTCTTATCTCATTATCTAACTGCTTATTAACCCGGCAGCTACGCCATCACAGTGCAGCCGTGACGATTATTTAGCCAATGTTAGGTGACAGGTGGGAAGTCGGGGGAAAAAAAATCACAGATCCATTGAAGAAACTTCTTTACTCCTGAATGAAAACTCAAAAAATGGAAGTGAGATTGTTGACATTTTGTTCTGTTTGCTTTCATCTCACTCTCCTGGTTGTTCAGCCTCTTGTGTAAGCAAATAAACCAAGTCAAGATGATATTTCTGTTACTGGTTCATATGAACAAATATTTAAATGAGTCACGTGGTCTGCCAAGACAAATGGGTGGCTTCATCCGGATTCTGCCACAGGTTCTGTTAAATCCTCAATCTTGTCAGGCTTCCCCAGGGCCATAAACTTAAGCATAGCTGACTCTATTGTTTTTGACAGCATAAAATGTATATAAATTGAGAACTCATGAAGAAATATGGACTCTGAGGCCTGAGTTTTTATTGAGGTTATTTTTTTCTTGCTATTAACCTTTTGGTAAATATATATCTTTTTCCCCATGCAACGCACATCAAGTGAAGCATCAAAAAAAGTGTCTTAAGAGATTTTTCAAAAACTTTCCCTTTTTCTCTGTTCCATTCATATTATTGCATTTTTTATCCCTAAGAATTTTCCCTCTCAAGTAAGTCTTGCATTTTTAGAATGCCACATTATAATTTTAGTTTTAAGATTATTTTCATTAATAGGTGAAAGCTAAAGTGTTTTATTATATTATTATGTAGTATTTTTTACACAGATACATATTTATTATATAAAACCAGATAAAGGCTGCACACTCCACTGACCAGCACCTGAGTTGGACATCCCCCACTCTGTCTGCCCAGTGATGACTCTTTCCAGCACCAGCATCCTCACTGTAGGCAACTTCTTCCCAGATGTTATATGTATGTTTGACGCCAATCAAAGCTTCCTGCTCTATATAGTCAAGGATCATATGGCCCAAACTAAGTCAGTCTGGTTTTTTTTTTTTTGGTGAAGTTTGAGCTTTAAAAGAACTTTCCCAAGAGTTATAAGTGGAGCTGAGTCCCCTCTGAAATTATATTCTGAAAATGAATTCAGTTACACTTCCAGGGACTTCTCAAACCATTCTGCTTTATATTCTATTAGGAAAAAGAAAAGTCTTCGTTTGTTGGGTTCTATAAGCTCTCTATGGATTCTAATATTTTATAGTTTGTAGTAAAAGGAGTGGGCTGCATCCCACTGCCAGGCTAGCTTAACCCCCGAAATAACCACACAGAAATTGCATTAATTAAATTACTGCCTGACCTATTATATATTGCCTCTTCTTGGCCAACTCTCCCATCCCAATCTAACCCATTTCCATCAATCTGTGTATCACCACTAGGTCGTGGCTTACTGGGAAAGATTCTAAGCTACTTCTATTTCAGGCAGGAGATTCATGGCGTCTGCCACACTGCCCTTCTTCCCAGCACCCTGTTCTCTTTTCCACGTTTATCTAAGTTCTGCCATATCAAAAGGCCAAGGCAGTTTCTTTATTCAACCAATGAAAGCAACACAAATACAGAAGGACCCCTACAATGGGTCAGTTCATTTACTAAATTGTTTTTCTCAGCCGAAGAGCACAGAACAACATAGTCCCATGAATATTCCCAACTTTTTGTGCAAGTAGAAGGTGAATTTAATCCCTTGTGGATCCAATCCATGACTTCCACATCTTCCAGGACCACTGTGTCTACTCTACCTCCTCGTGTTTTTGTAGGCTCACCTGGAGTCCAGAATCTCCTGGCTCACTCCCCACTCCTACTGTGGTCCAAATGTCCCAGCTTTTCTCTTCTCCGTCTACTCGCCGGTTTAACTGCTTTCATCGACAACATTTGTAGTTGCTGGTTCTCCCATAATCTCTGGATTTAAAAATGAAAGCTGTTCAACTCTTGGGGACACCTATGGTCACCAAGCCCAAATCTATTGCAGTTTGAAAACACAGCCATTCTTCATGTCAACAGTGCCTAGAGATAGGGCTGCTCTCTGCGCATGCTTGCGTTCAGATGCTTGTGTTTCAGCAGTGCACAAACCACCTTCAGAGCTGGGGTCTCATGTCCTCTAGTCTTTTAGAGTCTAGAGTTGTGACTGACTTCTTTTTGGTTTATCATCTCTTCTCCAGACCCTGACTTTCAGATTTAGGTTTCTGGTTAAGTCAGGAAAGCTTTTGTTATCCGGTCTGTAATATTTAACCATCATTTCTTTTTTTCTTCATCTTTAACTTCACATTTTAAGAACACTTTTATTGTCATTTAAATGACCCCCAGCTAAGACCCTAAGCAATAAAGGAGAGGGTGTCTGAACTGGCCTTACCCTGTAGTCAGACTGATGATTATCTTAAATATCACCATAGAACCTTCATCCAACAACAGATGGAAACAGAGGCAGAGACCTGCATCGGAGCACTGGACTGAGCTCCCAAGATCCAGTTGAAGAGTGGGAAGAGTGAGAATATGAGCAAGGAGGTCAAGACCATGAAGGGTTCACCCACTGAGACAGTTTGCCTGAGCTAATGGGAGCTCACTAACTCCAACCGTACTGGGAGTGAACAAGCATGGGAACAAACAAGTCCCTCTGAAGGTGGTTGACAGTTGGGGCAGACTGAAGGGCCACTGATAGTGACACTGGGATGTGTCTCTACTGCATGTACTGGCGTCTTGGTATTCTATTCTCTTTGGATGTATACCTTGCTCAACCTAGATGTAGGAGAGAGGTGCATTGCTCTCTCTTAGGACTGGAGGTGGGTGGGGGGAGGGTGTGTGGAAGGAGTGGGAAGGGAGTGGGAGGAGGGGAGGAAGTGAGAATTTGGATTGGTATTTTTTTAAGTAATAAAATACTAAAAAACAAGGAAAAAATGAGATTTAAGGCAATGGCAAATAAGTGCATGACTTATTTATTATTTATTTAATAACAATATTTATTGTTATTAAACATTAATGTTCAATATGTAATTATTAGATATTTATGTATATAAATAATTAAATATTTAATAATAATTTTATAATAAATAAATATTTATTATTGCTAGGTTTACTAGTTCTTTTATTTCTCTATAGACTTTCCAGGCTGGAAGACATCTTAGTCAATACCTTCATTTCCCTGTTCTTGTACTTTGACCTGTGTAATTGATACATTATCTGTCTTAGTTCCACACAAAGTTACTTGGTTATTGAAGAAGATGAAGCATTTGAAGCATTTTCTGGTTTCTAAAGTTTTATAAGAATAAGAAATATTTAGTAACAGTCATGTCATTTAACCAGAAAAAGTTATTGGTCACCAAGGCATGGCAATGTGATAGCTTGTAGCTACTTAGCACTTATCAATTGCTACTTATTTTGCCAAAAGGCAGTACTTTGGAGACAAAACATAAAATGGTCATTATTTTCAAGCAAATCACATAAGAGTAAATTAGTACATAGCAAAGATATGTGTGTATTTATTAGAGTTGAATTTCAATACATAGCCAATAATTTATAATAAATAAGACAATAATGTTATTTCACTAATAGATATGTTCCAATTCAAATAAGCAAATGTGAACTAAAGAAAACAAATTGGAGTCAGAGATAGCCTCAAATAGTTGGTTCTATTAGTTTATGTCTCAACAGATGGACAGAAGTGTGCAAGAACAGGGTGGAAGTGAACTTTGCACACACTCAGAGGCATGGAAACTTGGCAGGAGAGCCTACCGTGAGTGGGAGCAGAAACCAATAGGCAATGAGGATCTAAAGAGTGGTGGAGCTGGTCCACACAGTGAAGTGTTTCTCTAATATTTGAACATAAGAAATGGGACTTTCTCCTACATTTAACAATATGATCAAAATTTGGTTTTTTGCATGTAACTCAATAATTGGCTAAACTTATTGTTTAATCACTTGTCGATAAAGACCACTGACTTCCATTTACTACAAAGAGGCAGAGAAGAAATATTACACAGGAAAAAAAATAAAGGTCAATGCTAGACATGGTGGTTGCACGCCTTTAATCCCAATAGTAGGTAGGCAGAGGTAGACATATCTCTGTGAGTTTGAGTCCAGTTTGCTTTACATATCACCTTCGGGGATCCAGGAATACATAACAGAGAAATGAAGAGGTAACTTATTTGTAGTAATAAGAGCGGCGGGGCTGTGTCCCCAACACCCCAGCTGCCTGCCCAGCTAGCTTATGCCCCGAAATAATTACATGGACACTGTATTCTTTTAAACACTGCTTGGCCCATTCTCTTCTAGGCTAATTCTCACATATTAATTTAGCCCATTTCTAATCATCTGTGTGTAGCACCCCAAGGTGCGCTAACCGGGAAGATTCTAGCCTATGTCCATCCTGGGTCGGACCTTCATCGCGTGTGTCTGCCAGGGAGCAGGGCATGGCGTCTCTCTGAGGCGTCTGCTCCCTAGAGGAGAGCTGTCGAGACTCTGACCTCACTTCCTCTTCCTCCCAGCATTTTGTTCTGTTTACTCCACCCACAGGGCCAAGCAGTTTCTTTATTGGCCAATGACCTTCCTCCATCACTTATTGATGAACAGACACTTACAAGAAATCCCACACTAGCTCAGAATTGAGAAATAGATAGTTATTTATTTGGGGGTAAACTTATAAATCAGAATTCTCTGCTTGAAGGGTGGGCAGAGGTTGAATTCAACAATCCAAAAGAGCAGCAAGCAAAAAGGAAGAAGAAAAAGGGGCAGATGCAGGTTCTGCATCCCAGTATATAGTATAAGAGGCCACGCCCCAGTAGGTGGGTAATCACAAGCTGCAAGTCTTCCTAGAGAAGAAAGAAAGGAAGGGAGGGAGGGAGGGAGGGAGGGAGGGAGGGAGGGAGGGGGAAAAAGTCAATGTTTAATTAGTGTGTTTGTTTTTCCATACAAGACTTCTGAAATCTTTAAATGCCACTCTCCTGAACCCTGAATGAGAACTAAGACTCCTCCTTCCTCCAATAGCTCCAAATGACCCAGCTACAATCCCTTCAGTGGAAGTCATCTGGAACAGGGCATAATTTAAAGGAAGGATCTGATCCTTAAGCATGAGGAATCTTTCTAAACTGCACATTTGGAAATAAAGACACTCCTTAATCACAGTGATAGTAGCATGCGTAATGTCTGGAGGTAATTAACAGGTCTTTGGGCTTTGGTCTCTTTAGGATACACCTAGTAGATTCCTTGGTATCTATGAGTAGTGGGCTGTTGGAAAATAGCATATGCAAGATGCTACTTAAGAGCCACAGATAACTAATAGGTGAATAATTTCCTTCCACTAAACCGTAATTGTGATGTTTAGAGACCAATATTTGTGGTATATTAAAAGATTCATATTTAATAAGGAGATATTTGATTAAAGGACATGCTATTTCACCAAAGCATCCAAGGAATAGCAAATGCCAGTCAAAGATGTTTATCTGCCATGAGTTCAGGGGTTTCCCTGGAGACCATCCCAATTAGCGAAGGTGGTTCCCAGTGTGCTGTTTTGCTGAAAGCACCAGAACCCTCTAACAATAGTGACTTCCATCACATGGGTCATTTCCTCTAAGAAGATCTTGAGGAGATCCACGTGTCTTTTCACCGGTGTGGTAGCAACCAGATCCTCTAAGTCCACTTACGGGACAGTGTTCCGAAGTAGATGCAAGCCCGTCAATGCAACTGTTATGGCCTGTGTGTTCCTCACTGGCTGGTGACAAACAAAATCTCTCTGGGACTGCAGCTTATGATAGCAGACTTAGGACAGTACATTCCCAGTTAAAAGGTCAGCCTTCATCTCACCATCTTGATAGATCTCAGCACTGCCCTAGAACTGACAGTTATTGTTCACATGGTGAGTTAGACTAAGCCTATTCTTTAGATATTCACCACCCAGTGTTTCTCCTATTATAGAAGACATTATACTTAGCAGTACTGGGGCTGAGAAATAAGATATTTTAGAATCTATTTATGGATTGATTGTGGTTTTATTAAAACCTCAGTAGCTAATTATTATATCTCTCCATATATTATTAGGGTGGCATTCATATTTATACTTGATCATTTCATACCAGAATGTTTTTCAGTATTATTCTTAGGCAAAACACTGTTACAAAATGTTTTCCTCATGTTGTATCTAGATTTTCATAAGATTGTACTTGGTTCTTGCTCTTTCTAATTATTAGAGGAACATAGATGAGTGACCAGCCATTGGAGTTAAGAATGAGTGATTTTGTGATATTTTCAATCCAGATAAAAACAATTGTTTGTTTTTATTTAAAATTATTTTAAAGGTTCTTTTTATGCATGTGTGTGTCTATGTGAGTGTGCTCATGAGTGTATTGGTGTCTGCAGAAACTAGAGGAGAATATTTAACCCCTGTGACTGAATTCTATGTGATTGTGAGCTTCCCATTTTGAGTTCTGGCAACTATACTCAGGTCCCTTTTAAGAACAGCAAGTGCTCTTAACTGCTGAGCCCTATCTTCAGTCCAAAAAGCTGCTTTTTAAACCATGGGAGATTTAATTCAAGGATACCACAAGTTTCTTTTCCTGAGACAAATGGGACATTGGATGAATTAGGTGTTTAGAGTATGGAGAAATTCAATAAATGTTATATAAAAAGTCCCTTAGCTCATAATCAGAAGGAGTTATGAGTTGGAGTCCAAACTGAAAGCTAAAAGTCTAAACTTTATTATTTTAATATTAGGTACTTCCGGCTTAAAATGGTTTTATAACACAATCTTGAGTACAGAATTTATTCCCAAGAAGTATTAAAAAATAAAGTATCTTTTCTTTCATATTTTGGATTCCTTATTTTTTTGGTGTAGTTTTTAATTTTTTAAATACAATCTTTTCTCATTTTACATAGCTATCTCTGTTCCTACTCCCTCACCTCCTCCCATCACACCCTTTCCTCCCACCCCGAAATTTACTTCTCAGAAAGAGTAAGGCTTCCCATTGGGAGTCAACAAAGTCTGAGGCAGTACCAACGCCCTCCCCCTATATCTAGGCTGAGCAAGCTATCCCTTCAAAGACATGTACTCCAAGACACCAGTTCAAGCACCAGAGATAAATCCTGGTTCACTGCCACAGACTGCCCAAGCCTCATAACTGTCCCCCACATTCAGTTTGGTTCTATGCAGGTTCCCGCAATATCAGTCCAGAGTCAGTGAGCTCTCACTAGCTCAGGTCAGCTGATTCTGTGGGTATCACCATCATGATCTTGACCCCTTTGCTCATATTATCACTCTTCCCTCTCTTAGACTGGTCTCCAAAAGCTCGACCTCGTCCTTTGCTGTTGATCACTGGATCTGCTTCCATCAGTTGCTGGATGAAGGTTTTATGATGACAAGATAGTCGTCAATCTGATCACAGGAGAAGGCTGGTTTTGGCATCTTGTCCACTGTTGCTTAGAGTCTAGTTGGGGTTGTCTTTGTGGATTCCTAGTAATTTCCCTAGTGCCATGTTTATCGCTAACATTTTGGGTTCACACTCACAATACTCCTGCCTCAGTCTCTCTTGCACTAGGATTACAGACTTGAGTCACTACGTCTGACACAAAAATTTCTTGGTATAGAAGCCGTGTAATCTTGATTCATGTACCTTACCAGGCATATATATTTTGAATCATATATCAGAAGACAGCTGTAGAATTGTATCAATTATTGGACCCAAGATTCCTTCAACCCATTGCATTTCTCCCACACAATGCATCCAAATGTAACTTGGGTGAGGAATTTGCAATCGAGCCTGCAGAGACCCCAAGTGCTTTGCTCAAAGGGACAACTTAAATGACTGGACCCAGAGCCCAGGTTTATCACTCGCTGCCTACATAACCCTCAGTAAATCACGCGACTGTTTTTGTGCCCGAAATGAGTCACTTGAAAATGAGGAATAGGAGTGGCACATACCTGAAAATCATCTTAAGGTTTGCATGAGCTGGTCTGTGTAATGTGATAGGGTCAGTACCCAGCATATGTATACTTAAAAATAATGTTAGTTTACCTTTCTCTGCAAGGAACTCCTCATGTGTTCTTAGGTGACATCACTGTAGGCACTCCGCGGCATTTATGTTCATTTGAATTTCACAGTGGCTTATTGTCTAGTTTGTCTTCTTTACTGGAAATAAGACTCCAGGGTGGCAGGAATAACATCTGTTTTAACCATCCGTGTACCACGTAGTACCTGGCAATTTCCAGGGGGCTCAAGATGCCGCTGTTTGATAAGCATGCTGCTCCTGAAATCACAGTCCCTGGCGGGGGTGCTAACAGCATCAGAAGATTGAAGGGACGTGTGGCATTTCGTATCACACTGGGCCCTCACAGCACAGTAGTGAGTGTGCACTCGTCCCTGGCACTGTGACTGGAAGCCTCAGCACTAGACAGTGGCAGTAGCTCAGCTGTGGCACGTTTCCCACAACCCCCAGTGATGACAACAAAGTTCACATGGGGGCGAAAGATTCGTTCCTAAAGTTGAAAAGTTACTTTGCAAGGTAATTTTATTGTTGGAGATAGTGACTGGCAACAAAATCTAAGGAATTCTAGACGGAGATTCCCCCAGGGCTGAGCTTGGGTCCTTCACAGGTGCACTTCATGTCAATAAGATGACATTGTAGTCACAGCAGACTGGCTAAGCCAATATTTAAAAGTATGAAAATGACTCGAAGACTATCAGAATTGTGTATTTTCTTTGAAAAATTGTCAGGTAGTTCATGTGGCAACAGAAGGTGAGCCCTCTTGTTTAGAGGAATTTGTACTTCAATGTAAATCCCATGACCGATGGAGTCATTTTGGTTGGGGGGGGGGGACTCCTCTTATTTGGAGCTATTAAAGAATTCAAGACATCTTTATAACAACCACTTTGGTCCATGAACATAACACCGTCTCTTTCATTTTCAGAAGAAAAGATTTTTACTTTGCCTGCCTTTTTCCATTCTGCCTCACCTTCCTGAGTTTTCTGGAGCATCTGATAGGCGTGTCAAGAGAAATTTCAAATTATAGTTCATTTACTCTGGTTAAACATAAGGAGGAAAAAGCAATTACCAGAGTGAAATGATGGAATTAAAGATTCTTCTTGCAACCTGGTTAGGTGTTTAGTGTTTGATGAGCACTGGAAAAGATAAATACAGTTTCCAGGGAGGACTGTATCAATCTGCAATCATGAGTGAAAGGTTCTAAACACGATTTTGATATCAAGCATACGGTTTGCAAACAAAAATCAATCTTTTCCCAGGTAGCAAGTGTTAGTTGACAACACACGGAGCCTCTTTTTGTCTCTAGATTGGAAAGGGATTCTTTAGTGGTGAATAAATGACTTCGCCAACAACAGTTTTGTATTTTTTTTTCTGCTAAGGAAATATGCTCCAAGAAAGATGAAGCTTTACAAGAGACCACACAGATGGTTTGTAGGAAATCTTATAAATATAATGCCATATAAACAGAGGCATAAATGTGTTCCTCATATGAGGATAAAATGTTAATTAGTTTAGTTACAGATCTGCTACACATTAGGAGTTTCCATGGAATGGGTTGGCTATTTAACTTGATAGATCATAAAAGAAACCATCGGCAGACTGCTGACTAACCTATCATGGATGTCGCATCCTTAATTCAACTCCAGTTGGAAATGTGCCTCGTTTACCAAGGAGCTCCGTGAATGATCATGTATATCCAACTCATGCTAGGAAGGGCCACTTATGCCAGCCTCTTCGGTGCAATCATATGATCCCTCTATTGTCATTTGGAACACGTCCAGAAGAGTTAGTTGCAAAGCAGTCAAGGCTGTCCCCGCAAAGATAAAACACAGGAATGTAGTGATTTTGTTCTCCCAGTTTTGAAAGGATATGATTGTAGCAGTGAATTATAGTTATTCTGCACAGGAGCAAACTAAGGAAGAGAGGAATAGCACCAGACAAAGACAGAAGGGAAAAACTTTTGCATCAGGAACATCTTAGGGTGCGGGAATGATGCAGCCTCTTCCTATGATTGTGAGAGACACTGAATATTGCAGGGTTAAGTGCCATTCTGTTGCCAGGCTGAATCTCAGGGATGAACACACTCTAAAATTTCTTTCTAGCCTCATGAGTTTTCATCACTGGCATTCACAGTCATCAACACTAACACTTCTGCCTAGCCTTCTTTGCTCAGTTCCAGACAGATTGCCCAGTAATTGCAGTCAACAAAGACTATAACAAAAAAAAAATGCAAATAATAGAAAGTGGCTTTATTTAGTATTGATATGCCTTATTTGCTACACTGTTTGGCCAAGTCTTATTTTAATAGCTAGGTTCAGATCATAAACATTGATGGTTTTCTGAAGTTTCATTAGGAAATTATTCTAGGAGGACAAACTGAAGGCCTAGGGTCTCATTTTCCCTGCACTTCAGAGCATCACCCCTGACAGAAATAAGTGTAGTGTTTCCTTTGTATTATCAGGGAAGGGAAGAGTGGATCAAAACAACTCAGCCACACTGTCTCCAGTCTGATAAGGAGCACGCGCCTCAATTTGATAAGGGCTCTGGCCAATGAGCCTTTTAACCATAAATATTTTCAGTGACTGCCAACTGAAAAGACAATATTTCAGTGAAATCTAAGTCATTTTTATTCAACTATTTTATACTTACATTAAAAATAGCACACAAATTCATATTTTATAGTTTTCATAAAAATACTTATCTGAGTCCGTTGGTGACTGATAATTGGTCCTTCCTCTCCACTGTTTGTGGAACCACAGTTATCCATTCTCCCCATATCATTATGTCTTAAAAAAATAAATGTTATCCATGGCTTAACAGCATAAAAGAAACAATGAGGTTCATTTTCTGGGCCTGATCCCACGTCTAAATTGTGATTTTATCATTTGGATGACAGTAATAGGTTTTTTTTAAAAAATTTTTTATTTTTATTTTTCGAGACAGGGTTTCTCTGTAGCTTTTGGTTCCTGTCCTGGAACTAGCTCTTGTAGACCAGGCTGGCCTCGAACTCACAGAGATCCGTCTGCCTCTGCCTCCCGAGTGCTGGGATTAAAGGCGTGCGCCACCACCGCCCGGCAGTAATAGTTTTAATATAGAATAAAACTCCTCCTAATTTGAGAAGAGCATGTTGGCTTTAACAGAAGTATACACTTTCAGCCCCATCACTAAAAAAGGCTGGAGAGGCAGGATCAACAGGGTGGTATCAGACTCCTCAAGGCTGACTCCTGACTGTTCAAGATCATGGGGGCCCACATATCATAGCTCACCTAGGGCTTTACCCAGGGACTAGTGCAAGGGCTGGCCTACAAAATACATGGCATTACAATGTCATTCAGTGTTCTGTATCTGCATGAGAACCAGGAGATGTATTTGGTGCATGCTCCTGATGATGCTAGGTTCTCAGAGTCATGACTATGTCATGAACTTGAACTGTTCTGAAACAGCTCCAGCTGAAATAGTGAAGAGAAGGCAAATGAAAGAACAATTCAAAGTACACATAGAAAAACGAACTACACAGTGGAATGGGGGTGCTCCTCACTGCAGGATAAAAATAGGTGTGATGGTATTATAAACATTAGTAATATGAGGCCAACTCTTATGTATCTTCTTTCATGACACACTAGTCTTCCAGGGTTTCTAGACAATGTTTTGAAAAACAACATCGTGCCTCCTCCCTAAGATCTTGAAGGTATTTCTATTTTGATCATTGAGGTTTCAGGTCCTCTAAAGTTGAATGAAGTTCTAGGCTTGCTCTGACTATTGCTTATTCTTTATAAGCCACTGACAACCTAATTTTCCCATCTTGTTTTCATATTAGCTACTAGTATTCTGAGATTTACACATTTTTTTGGACATTTCAAATCAGTCAGTTCTGAACCTATGGGATACTCTTCTTTGGTAGCCTAGAAATTTAGCCAAGTCTACTAGGCTAAATCAATGGTAACTGGTTCATCATGTTCAGATCCAGTCATACTCCTCACCCCCGGTCTGGTTACAAGCAATGAACACGAACTGGAGGAAACAGTTTGAGTTGTGGTAAGCTTGAGACATCTCATTGGTAAGTGCTACGTGCAGACAGCAAGCTTCTGTCTGTGCATGCACTGAGAAAGTGGGGCATAAGGAGAGAAAAGATTGGCAGAGGCCTGGGAAATAGTAAGGGATTGAACTTCTCAGGCCCAAGTCTCCTGCCAGGGGTTTGGCCCTGGTAGTCCTTTCTGTTTTAGCTTTGCCCTCGGTTTCACTTTCCTTACTCTTGTCTTACAACTGTATACTGAGAAACTGACGAAAATGTGTAAACATTATTCAGTATTTTTTACCCTTTAAGGTACTAATCAGACTTAAAATTTCACATAAAGAGAATAGATTGAACACAGGTAAGGAAGAAAAGTAGGGCAGGAGGGATTTGGGGGAAAAGATATTTGGGGGAAAGAAAAACTCTGCAAGTTTTTCCTGCGAATGTTCGGGAACAGAGGAGGTGAAACTATGAAACCAGGTCCCCAAATATCAAATTTAACTTTGATATTAAAGAGAAGGGTAAGACCGAAGGAGCACTGAACACGGGGGTCAGATGGGGAGGTGGCTAAGAGACTGGAAGAAATCTTCCAGCTTGATCAGGCATCCAGAGTTCAGAGATTTCCTGCACTTTGCCTGCAAACCCTCAGAAGTGCCTTAATTCAGTATTTCAGCAACGCAGGAAGTCATAATCCGAATTTCTGCTCCGATCTGAGACTCCAAAGGTTGGCTTGGAGCTATAAACCATTTTAAACCCTCCCCCAAAGGCTAAAAGCGGTCTCCACTGACACACATTCTACTTGTACACCTGCCTTCACAGGTACAATTTGTACGTAATTCCACTACCGGAAGGCTCAGAGTGGGTGATGCATCGTATCCTCCATGGCTACCACGAGCACAAGGATGCGTGGTTTAAGGACAGCCACAGATGTTTCCCTAAATTTTGAAAGCCTGGTTTGTGTTTTCCTCCCCCACCCTGACTCCCGTTCTCCATAATGGAAGTCAGGTGGCAACGCCCTGATGCAAACTCCATGGAAAGCCAGGAGATGGTGTAATGATGCCTCTTGCTTTGTTATGGAAGCATTTATACGGGACAGAGGTTCAACTGTCCATGAAATGATACACTAATCTCCAGAGTTCACAATGTAATTTGGAGTTTATTTTCTTCTCCATGTGCATGCAATTGTGAAGGTAATTGCCACCCTGAAGGTAAAGACATGCCGACTGTCCCCCTCACAGCACACAGCGATAGCCTGAACCGTCTCAGAACCAGGTACTCCCTTATTGCACCCAGAGAAAAAGTCTGGGGCACCCCTACCCCTAACCTCTCTGCTGGTTGAAGACTGTCTGGAAAACACACAGTTTTTATTTGACAAGGCTTTTTTTTTTTTCAGGAAATATTCTGTTGTGAATAACGAGTTAAATCTATGCCTGAATAGTAAGCCTAGTTGATTTAATGCAATCAACCAAGAAACAGCTCCCTTGTCCCTCAGATTTAAAAATGATATTTGAGGGCCATAGATGTTTAAAATCGGAAAACTAAAGCAGCTGAAGCATCCAAAGGGCTGGCGTTTGATGCCCTTGGGATTTTTCAGGCTCACTGTGAGCTCTACGACGCTCCTTTGACTACAGAGGCCATGAGTCAGAGAGTTGTCGTCCTCAGGAAATAAAACTACTCTGTTAGAGTCATTTATTAACGTATGGTGTTTGGAGACCTGAGATAAACATCAGACGTCCTTCTCCCTCTCTCTTGATTTTGTCCTTTGGGACAGGGTCTCATTGAACCTGACGCAGCGGGACTGACCGTCTCTATGTACCTAGGGCGAGGATTGTGAGCTAGTCCCTCTGTTCCTGCCTTTTTCCATGGGTGCTGACGTATGACCTCACATTGTCACGCTTGTTTGGTAAGTGCTTTACTGACTGGGCCATCTTCCTAGTCTATCTGAAATTATTTTTAGAAATTTAGATTAAATAGCTTAAAAAAAGGAGTGCCTGCCTTCATTTCACAGTGACTCTGTCACATGGTTGTATTATAAAATTGTAAAAATAGTTCTTAATAAGAATTCTTTTATCATTTTATCAAATTACCATATGAGACATCATCTGCCATTTAACTCTCCTCCACAGCGAGCTCTTAGGGACTCAAGTATAACATCTACTTGAATCCTTAAATATCACTTTTTCCCCCCCTGAACTTGACTAAACACTCCTCAGGGGATGTAAAAGACATATAAGCAGGTTTTTCTTTCCCCGTAACATCTGACATAGTGTAGAGTTCATTAGTGGAGTTCAATAAATGCTTAAATATGCATTGATTGATTGCCAGCATTCTGCCCTCTGAGTCCTTTGACTATTTCGGGTGCTGAAAGGCCTCATCACAAACCTCATTTATCTGTTCACGACATAGTTTTGGCTGCTACGTAAAACTTAGCCACGAGGTCTCCTAATTGTGAGAATAAGTGAATGGCTATTGACTGACAAAGCAGCCAGAAATGAGTCGAGGTTGACACTCGCAGTGATTGGCACACATTTTATTGGATTTACGGACAACACGCCGCTTCTTTACCAAAATAAGCAGATTCATTTCACAGCAAAGAAAGGAAAAGGTGAGACGTTTGCAGTAATTGAAGAAGTCGATAAAGAGCGAGGGCCTGAAAGTGAATGGCGCACGCTTGTTTCCATCCTGGTGAAGACAGACCGTTCGACTTCAGCACTACTGTGTAGGATAATCCCTTGCTTGGCAGAACTGCTTGCGAAATGCTTAGCAGCGTCCCTGGATTCTAACCACCAGATGCCAAAGCCCCCTCCCTTCTACAGCTGTTGCCCGAATTAAAATCACCTGTGGATATTGCAGTTCCTCCCCATTAGAGAACCAGCTCCCTGTCTCGTTTTTTGGGGGGGCTTAGATTGGACCATTTATAAACAACGGATATGTGTATAGCAAATGATTCTGGAGGCCATGAAATTCAAGATCGAGATGCTAGTAGACTTGGAGGGACAATCAAGTATTCTAAAGGGGTGACCTCTTTGGAGTCTTCACATGAAAGAAAGGGCAGTACGAATTCCATTGATGAGGATAGAATTCCTAAAACTTAGGTCTGCCTTAATGCTATTACCTAAAGGTTACCTTTCCACATGGACCTGAAACACTGCCTCAGGAGTTTCTTTATAAGGATGAGAAAAGTGGTACCTGATGCTGTAGTGGGGTGGTGTATGAGAAAGAGACCCAAGTACCTACGGTCGCATTTCCACAAAAAATTTCAATAAAATACGAGTGATTTGAAACAAGAGATTTTCCTATGAGCCAGCTGCTGAGACAGACACGGCATGGTCTGTTGTTTCTGAGACATAAGGAATATTGTGATCTTTATGTTATAAAAACAGAGGTAAATAAGCAGCGGCTCAGAGAGATTGTGCTTTATAGGATATCATGTAGTAAATGGCGAAGTTGGCGTGAATCCCCGAGCAGCAGTAGCCTACAGCAACCACTCTGAGGTGCTGAGTCCTGGGAAACAGTGAGGTATGGGCCACATAGCTAATTCGTGTACGCTCCTCTGTAACAGTAAAGGATTTTACATAGGAACATATACTAGGAAAGACAGTAACTGTTCTGCAAGAGGCTACCCGGAGCAGCCTGGTTTGCAGAAGCAGCTGTGTGACCTCTGTCTGTGAGAAATGTTGATCTTAGCTGCTATCTTTGCTGCATCAGAAAGAGGGATCTGCCCTGACGGTCACAGGATTTTTCCTGGTGGGTACAAGCAGGAGCAGTGAGTAGTCGTTCACTTAATGTATTATGGCTGTTTTCATAGATTTCAATAGCTGCTTGACGAAATCTGGGGAAGAGCTGAAAAATCAATAGTGCTTGTGTTGAATCCTAGCACTGAAGCCCAGAGCTGAGGAACCATGAGCATCTTGTGATCCTTGTCTGAAAATGAGCGCTATAGTGTTATATGCAATATGCAAGGGCAATTTGAAGAAGACTGTAAGAATTGCATATATAATTATAAAATGCTTTTGAGACTATCAAGTCATTAAAATCTTTCAAATTATATTTTGCATTTGAGAGATAAATGTTGAACTTTCGGGTCCTCTGGGTCTTATAATTTTTCCAGTCCCCTTTTGAGATGATCCCTTGGTGTTATGCGTAGGAGTTGTGTTGTAGATGCATTTGCTGGGGCGGGGTTCCCCATAACAATTTGACCTCTGCATTTGTGGTTTTTCTATAATGATCTTCATTTGCTGCCAAGAGAAGCTTCTTTGATACAGGCTTTCTAGGAAGGACAGGGAAATTGCACCCATGGTACAGCACCAATATGGCTGTCTAAGCAAGGATGGAACAATGACATTACCAACAGTTGTGCTAATGCAGAAGGGTGAAATCGCACAAGGTCCTGCACCTAGACCAAGGCCAACAGGCTGCTAATGACTGCCAAGAGAGGAGAGTTACTGTCTCAGGGATGAGTCCCCTAACAGGTTTGCCAATACAAAGTGGTCAGTCCTGAAGTTATATATTCACAAACAATACTAAACAGACTCACCAGGTTTTATTTATATATAGTGATATATAAATACGTATAATATGTGTGTGTGTAACAATACTATCAAAGAAGGAGGCCATGAATTTGAAAGGGAATGAGCAGCTGCACACATGGATGGGTTGCAGGGAAGGGCTATGGGAGGGGTTAGAGGAGGGAAAAGGAAGGGGGGATGATGTAATTATATTGTAATTATTAGAGAAAAGACTAAAAATAAAATAAATGTTCGGGTTGGAGAGATGGCTCAGCAGTTAAGAGTGTTTGCTGCCCTTTCAGTAGGACAGGGATTCCCAACATCCAAATCTCTTGGCCTGCAACTGCTTGTAATACCGGCTCCAACACCCTCTTATGGCCTTTTCCAGTACCCCCCTCCCCACACACATACACAGGCACACACGAACACATATATATACACACGCAAGCATACACATACAAACACACAAACATATACACATTCACATTCACACCAAAATAAAAAATAAACATTTGAAAATTTTTAATAAATAAAACAAGTCTTTATTTACAAGTTCAGAAAAACATTTGGAATTTGGAACAATGCTAAAATAACTACTTGCCATCTATGTAGGAGAACGTATATGCACCATAATTGAAATGCTCTCTTGAGCCCATTTAAGTAGGTTTTAAAATTTCCCCTTGTAGGAAAAAAAAAATGAAACAATGGATAGTTTGCTTCAATGTGCAAGCAATTCTGTAGAACATTCAGTTTTAAAGCAGAACCCCAGAATCAAATGGCATGTATATTTAAAAAAGCATTATGGGGTCTTAAAAAAATCTCAGCTCCATTAGAATTGCCCCTTTCTGCAGAGAGAGCTTTCTCCCAACTTTTGCACAGTGTCTGTCTTTTTTTCAGTTCTGTTAATCTAATAGGTGAAAAACACTATCTTTGCTTTTAAGAATGAGATTTTCAAACTTTAAATGACAGGTAAGAAACTGCAGCCAGGAGAATTCCTTGAGGAAACCATTATTCTAATATGACAACGTTAATCACGATAGTGAGGAGGAGATGGGCGATTTTGAAGCCGAGCGTTCACACCATGAAATAGAGAAGATTCGGACGAGGACGAGGTGTGCAGGAGACTGACGTGCGCTCGGAAATAAAGCACGGAATCTGCCAATATTTGAACTGAAAAGCACTCTTAAAAATTCATTTCTCCAAAATGGGGATTCATAGTTCTTTCTCCTAATTTTATCCTCCCCCTTAGGGCTTTTAAAAATCCAGATCCCTACTTTTACCACCACAATTTTCCTCTGGGGAAACACCCTTTATATCTTCGGCACAAACATTCTACTTTGGGATTTTTATTCTATTGTTTCAGTTAGGAAGTGACAAAAGAAGTCCACTAGGGAGCAAGGTGAGGCTGAAGAGGAGAGAGGGATTCAGGCAGACCCTGAGGCGGCATGGATGGCGGAAGTACACATGGCTAAATAACAGTAGGCATAAGTGATTGGAGCAGGGTTGCTGAGCACAGTAGGGGAGGACTGAGGTTTGAGGCGCATTCTGTTTGAGGAGCCGCTGGCGCTGGGACATCAGCAAGGTGACGATTTGGTAATACTATTGTATGCTTCAGAAATCCAATTCTATTGAGGCAGTATCTCAAGTGGTTCGCCTACACATGGGCAGCAGGAGAAAGAGGAGAGCCAACGCATTCGGATATATGGAGCGGAGAGAAAGCTAAGGCATGGTTGAGAAAGACGACTGGCGGGGAGCCCTGGTTCAAATGAGAAGGAAAATCATTGCTGAAACCATCTTATATAAAACCACGAGGAGAGGCCCTATAAAGAAACCACAGAGACCTAACCCTGACAACATATTATACAGATTCAGATGTCAAAGGCCCCAGGGAGTAGGTAGGGAAAATTTACTTTTTACAAAGCGTGGCAACCAGGAAGGCTCACAGGACTCTGCCCCTAGATTCCTGTCTTCATAAAAGCCGATGACTGAGATACAAGTAACATACAACTCACAAATTTAAAGTAAATAATTATTAGCAGTCTCGGCCATTGCTGTTTTCAAGGAGTCGTTCATTCATCATGACTATGACTTTCAGAACACCTTTGTCATTGCAAAAAGAAACCCCACATCCGTTAGCCAAAACCACTATCCCTTCCCAATAATGCTACAGCTGGAACCCTGCCGCTTTTTGTCCCCTGGTAGCAATTATTCCAGACACCTAATGGAAATGAAGTCACAAAGTATTATGGTTCTCATGATGACACACCTTGACTTAAGATATTTTGTAGGTTTACTCAATCATTATTAATTTATGTGTCACTCTGTGTGTATTTGTTGCGTGTGTGAGTGTGCCCATCGAGCCAGAAGAGAGCATTGGATTCCCAGAGCTTTACAGGCAATTGTGAGCCTCCTGATGCGGATGCTGAACTCTGAATTTAGGAAGAACAGCAAGTTCTCTTAACCACCGAGACATCTCTCCAGCTACAACCCTTAGGAAATATTAAGATATTCGTGGATCAGTGTTTCACGTCTCTGTTACCAAACAGTATTCCATTGAGTGAAATTTTATTTACTCATTAATCTTGTGAAAGAACATGGGATATCTTTACTGTTGGTCTAAGGAGTGCTAGGGTGAATATTGTACAAGTTATGTGAATTTGTGTCCATTTCTTTTCATTGTAAACCTAGAAGTAAAATTGCTACATAATGTGTTAGACTGATACTTAATTCTGAAAATTATCAAATTGTTTTCCAAAGTGTTCACACTATTTTATATCCCCACGTACAATATATGAGAATTACAACTTTTAAAAAATTTTCTTGGCTCCTCATGAACCTTATTTTAAATTATAATGATACTGATGGGTCTGAAAGTGGTGTCTGGTTATGGATTTTATTTGACAGTTTTTCCTTCTGGAAAAATATACATGAAAATTGCCTGTGTTTAATTTGATTAGTTGTCTTTCTATCGCTAAGTTGTATGTGTGTTTTTTTTAATATAATGTGGATGTAAAAATGTATCAGAATTCACCAAAGAGAAAGAACCAATAGGAAATAGGAGATAGAAGATAGAGAGACAGAGAGATATATAGGGATAAAGAAACAGTGATACAGTTTAGATCTAAAATGCTTTCAAATATGCAGTTTTTTAAAGTTTGATAATTGGTTTTCAGTTGGCCCTATTTAAGGTCACTGGGGACATTCCTTTGAAGGGCATTGTGAGTAATTGGTGCCTTTGTCTTTCACTATCTAGTTGACATAAAATAACACATTTTTCTCTTCTCTTGACTTCCTCTATGGAATCTGGGCCACCAAAGGACCAAAGGGAGTTAACAAATGGTCATCGACCATAATTGTGAGTGTAAATTCTTTGTTATAAGGTGATTCTATGTATGTTACATTAGCTAAAATCTTACTAATAGAGATAGATAAATAGAAAATAAATAGATGAATGAAGATTAATGATAATAATGGGAATTGGTCCTCATGTTTTAAAGGAATAAACACGATAAAATTTATAGAAGATGGAGAACCAGGAAACAGTTGGAGTGTGATCTTCATTCTGAAGCTAAAGATCCAAGACTCTGGAAGACTATTGGACATGTTTTAGTTACTGTTCTACTGCTGGGAAGAGATACATGACCAAGACCAAGGCAACTTATAAAAGAAATTGTTTAATTGGGGGCTTGCTTACAGTTTCAGGGGGTGAGTCCACAACCATCACAATGGGAAATACGGAAGCACAAAAGCATGACACTGGGTCAGGTGGTCAACTACCTGAGAGCTTTACATCATAAACATAATTTGGGGGTGAGGAGGGGGGGAGAGGGAGAGAGAGAAAGAAAGAAAGAAAGAAAGAGAGAAAGAAAGAGAAAAAGAGAGAGAATGAACATTTGGTTTCTTCTATTTTTTTGTTCTCCATGGCCTTTGTGTGAACGGATAGTGCTGTGTTGAAGTGATTCTCTATATTCTCCTCTGGTTCAGATGCCTTGTTAGGTACTTGAGAATGTATTATGCTATCAGATTGGCTAGAATTAACTTTTACAAACTTACATGTAAGATATCAGATTTACAAGTATCTTCTCTCATTCTGTTAGCTATTCTTTCACCTTTGAAAAACAAGTTTATTTTTAAAAAGATTTATTATTTCAAAATCTTGTTCTTGCTGGGCAGTGGTGGCGCACGCCTTTAATCCCAGCACTCGGGAGGCAGAGGCAGGAGGATCTCTGTGAGTTCGAGGCCAGCCTGGTCTACAAGAGCTAGTTCCAGGACAGGAACCAAAAAAAGCTACGGAGAAACCCTGTCTCGAAAATCAAAAAAAAAAAAAAAATCTTGTGCTTATGTGTGTGTCTCTGTGTGTATGCATACCTGCAGTTGCCCAAGAAAACCAGAAGAGGGTGCTGGATCTTCTGAAGCTGGAGTGGTGGGTAAGTTTGAGCCACCTGACATGGGAGCTAGGAATCTAACTGGGGTTTTCCACAAGAGCGATAAGTACCTTTAACTGCATAGCTTCTCTCCATGACTAAGACACAAGTTTAAATAACTTTGTCTTTCCTATTTTCTCTTTTCTACTTAGGGCTTTTGTTTTACAGTTTGGAAATCATTCACCTAGCTTTGGACAACAGAGATTGGTTCTAACACATATGTATCTTTGAGCATACAGTTACATAAAGCTATTTTCATGCATGTATACATATACTGATATATATCCCTCATATCTATCAACTTTCCTCTTCCCTCCAATGTGTTTTCTTTGCTCCAGGGATGATTTCACATCTTTCATATGATAAGCATCCCTATGAATTTATATGTTTATAATATCTGGTATCCACAAATAAAAGGGAATAGGCACTATTTGTCTTTTTTAGACTGACTTAATTCTCTTACTATGATGACACTTTTTTGATCTGTGGTCAGTCTGGAATCTCTGCCTTGTCTGTATCTTTTTGCTCTCTCTGTTTCTTTCTGTGGTGTAAAAGGCGTTGGATTTTTCTACCTTGCCTGTGGACCACCCCTTGTCTTAGCAACACTCTGGAAAAGACAGTTCTCCCTGCACTAAATTGACTTGGTTATTTAGTGTTCAACATCATAATTTCTGTCAATCTGAAGAGTTAAGCACTGGAAAACATCACTGTTCTCACCTGTCACAAAAGTTCTCAATAGTAGGAAAGTATTTTTCTTTAATTGTATCTGAGAGCATTGTCCTTTTATTTTCTGCATTTAAGTTGTTAACTTATCTGTGGTGTGCCTTTACATCAGGAACAAATTCAGTGCAATGTTGTTTTCCTATAAGCCAAGGTAAGTATTTATGAAACAATACATCCTCTCAACACTGGAAGAAATCATTTCTGCCATACAAATTTGTAATGAAAGTCTGGGGACATTCCAAAGTTGCTTCCAGTTAGAATTGCACTCTAGTAGATATATTTTTCAAAGGTCATAAATAAATTCTTGTAATAATATAAATAAATTGAGATTATTTTCTTGTAAAGGGCATTTGAATAAAACAAGTATTTAGATCAAAGATAGTTTGTATATTGCTGTTTCTTTCCTTTAATTGCCAAATAATAGCATGGTGACTAAAATAATAAGTCATTCAACATTATAAGTGATATTCCTCAAAGTTCATAGTTCAGGGGTGTGGGACAATTGCATTTTTTTCTCTGCTATACAATGGAAATGTCACAAGGATGCTGTGCCACTAGCCCAACAAGGTAACTGTATTCTTCAGAAAGAACTTAGAAAAATATCTGCTTTGATAAATTTTTTGGACAATAGAAAATGTGAAGGAAGAGATGAATGGTGCAAGCTGCAAGAAAATGCTAAAGAAGATGAAAAGGAAGTGTTATTAGCACGGTGCATAGTTACAGAGGTGAAATATCACTTTTGCAGCTCATATCAATGTAGATATACTCAAAAATAGTATGAGCACACCTGAAGATAGGCTGAACTGACAACTCCAACAATGAAATGGAAAACAAAGCACGATGTCCAGGAGCTGTGGGGACAATATCAACAGACATTCTGTACATGCAAATTGAATGCCAGCAAGAGAAGGATGAGACAGTGGAGCATGATGTTTAAATTCTCAAAATAACGTGAAACTTTCAAAATTAATGACACTCACAAACCCATAGACCTAAGAAGGTCGGGGAGCCTCAAATGGTATAAAATACCAACCAAACAAATAAAAAGACAAAGCCTTAGAAGTATTATTTCTAAGTTACAGAAAGTCAAAGATGATGAAAAAAAAGAGAAAAAATTGAAAGGGGACAAATAAAGAGAAATCCTGTGTATAGAGAAAGAAAGTTGAGAGCTTTATCAGATCTCAACCTAAACAGTGAAAGTAAGATATAAGCAGTGAAATATCTGAAATGTGTAAGGGACCCAACTCAACTGCAGTCCTGTGGAGAAAAGATCTTCAGGCAGAAATATAGAGGTGTGCTGCAGCACAGAGAAAGACGTGAGGAAGTGTGGAAAGTTAACAAGTTAACATGTCCTGTCTCCTTCCTGCATTAGATCCAGTGTGGAAACACTGCCTCCACCGAACATCTCTGAGGATTCCGTCAGCATCACCCACCATCAAACTCTAAACTTCCCTGCCCAGACGTGAGACTGGTATGGCAATTCATGTTCATTTTGTTTTCTTCCTGCAAATCTTCACTGGGGCCAGCAATCACAAGCAGAACTAGCATTTCCTTTCAGCTGGACTGTGGTTTTATAAATTATGGTAAACATATTTTCTGGGTTTTGTTGAGCAGAGTTCTGAGAGAGAAGATAGGATGTTCTAGGTAACACTAAAGGGAAAACTTATCAGACACGCTCTACTCTAAATAATTAATTGCTCATTAGAGTAATAAAAACAAAGGTAGAAACACTCAAAGGTGAGAAAGTGTTTTCTAAGAGAAATGACATAAACAAACAAAAAATTAACGCCTTGCAGACTTGTCTGGACTGATCCAGTAAGACAGAGTATAGAAGATGAGCTTAGATAATCAGATTTATGATTTCTTGTCCTTATCATTACCATTGCTGATATAGTCATTAACTTTTAGAAAACCATTTTTCTTTGTGTTTTTCTCAAATGCCTCAGAGTCCCATTTCCCCCTCAGTGGTCATTATCTTACCCCATGTGGATTAGTGGCAAAACTGTTTCTTGGGTACTTTTTGAATCCTGGGAAACTTTGGAGAAGAAACTTGTAAAATTTTGATACATTTGAGAATCTTCTTGCTTTTAAGTCTTACTAAACACTTTTTTAAATTTTATATTTTGGGTAACGATCTATTTAGAGTTTATTTTTTAAGTGCTCCTCAAGTCATCCCTAAAGTCTTGTCAGAGGATGTAGAAAATGCTGTAAACACAGTCTTAAACTGGAAGACCCAGAGTTTAATCTCCCTTAGAGCCTTAGTATTGCAATTAGGTTATAGAAAGGAACTTTGCGGGCCCAACATGATCCCTTCAACATCAGGGTCATTAGCCGTACACCTTGGTTATCTGAAAGCTACAATTTCAAGTGCGATCTGAACACATTTTGTGTGATGCGTGCCCACCATTTTATAAAAATCCTGCCTTCCTGGAACTTACCAGTACAGATGGGAGGCCAGTGATCAATCAACAATTGAAACGCACAGTTGTCAGAGGGAGCACCATGTTTGAACCAAGAGATGTGGGATAATTGTGATTTCTATTCCCACCAACACGAAGCAATTTCCTCCGATGACTCAGTCCAGAATGTAAAAGTCTTTTCTAGTTTTGATAAACCTGACAGCCTTGCCAGACATTATTTTTAGAAATGAATGTATAATACCATTTATCAAGCCCCAACTCCTTACATAACATCAAGGAACATCAGTGTGTAATCCACAAAGGATATTTTTGCAACTGACGGAAGAAGAGATCAAGTTACTTGCTGAGATGTTTCCTGGGCAAGGACCATTTTTTTCCGAGAGTGAAGAGTCTTAAGAAATGACCTGGTGAGTCAGCATTGGTGAAGGGTCCTGTCCACTTGTCTCACATTTCCAGTAGTGGAAAAGAGAAACATTTGCTTTCTCGTTTAGCATTTACCCTTCAGGGGGCATTAAATGATATGAACTGTGATTTCAATATTCCTTCTTTTCAAAATCGTTTCTCTACTATTTTTTTGGTGTGTCTACATGTGTTTGCACTCGTATGTGTGAGCATATATAACACATTTGTGTGGAGGCCAGAGGTCAATGCCAAGTATCTTCCGCTACCATCTCATTCTTTGCCTTAGTTTTATTTTATTTTAACTTTCACCGCAACATTTTTATTGATTTTATGGGAATTTCACATCATGAACCCCATCACACTCATTTCCCAGTCCTTCTGTGTCTGCTCCTCTACTCTTGTGATCCCCTCAAAAGGTAACAATAAAAATAGGAATTAAAAAAAACAAGTCCAATTTGTGTTATCCATATACTCACTGGAGCATGGTCAAACTCTCAGTGACCAGCTCCTTAAGCAAAACTGAATTCTCCTCTTCACACAGTGTTGCCAGAAGCCGTCAGTTGTGGAGAGCTACACTTCAGCATCTCCATCACACTTTCAAAGCGTTCTCTTCGATGGTTTCCTGTCTGTCTAGACTGTTACCTTTTGGAGAGGATGTTGGGGTGGGGGTAGGGGTTTTCCCAGAAGCCTTCCATGCCCCTCCCTCTCAACTGTGCATCATCAATACAAAAGTAGTTTCCTTGCTCTTCACAGTCAGAAGACACATAGATCACATGCCCCACACAGTTTCTGGTAACAGCACAGACCACAAGCACAGGATTACAGACCCAGACAAGACCTCTGAAAGAAGCCCAGATTCGGACATCACCACGGCCCCAGGCAGCTGCATGGGTCACTAACTTCAACAAGGTCCCTGGCAGCAGTGCAGCCAATAGACATCAACACCAAGTCAGGAAGCAGCACCATGCATGACCTCGGGTGGCAAAATAGCCCACAGATGCCAGCATGGCCCATGGCTATATTGGGATCACCAACACACTCAAGGCCCTCAGCAGCAGCATGAACCACAGAGCTATTTTTCTTGCCTCAGTTTATTAGTTCTTCCTTGTGTCCTGAAATAGTTTGTTTTTGTGCATCGGAACACAAGAACACCATCAATGACACTGAACCCACTCTAGGTGTATACAGAATGCCCTCCAAACCTGAAGAATGATCCACACTGAATCAGAAGAGGCATTTCCTATGAAGAAATGGTTTCCTCAGGTCCTCAAGGAAGAGGACATGGAAATTTTTGAAGAGTTCCATTTTGGGCCATTTATAATTTGTTACATGCCCTCATGCCCAAATGTATCCAGAGGACTTTTAAGGTACAGCTGTTGATAGATACATGTTTGACTTGGGCGAGTGTTTCCTGACACAGATGACTAAGATTCCCTTGTTTAATCTTTGAGGAAGAAATAACACCTTTAACGAGTACATGCAAAGATATCTGTCTGAATGGGCATGTTAGAGAGAGATGCAGGTGAAAAGCTACTCACGGCTAAAAGCAGGGAATGTATATAGAAAGTGTGCTATGAGTGAAGAAAGTCACTAGAAGGCTTAAAAACTTGAGCTAGTAGGACAAAACTCTCTCTTGCCGCTTCTCTGTGTATCTCCACCTCTCTCCTTTCTCACCCTACCCTTGCCTCCCTTTCTTCCTCTCCCTTTCCCATCATGCACATTCCCACCACATCTAACAAGCATTCCATTAGATCTGTGAAACATAACTCACAATACATTATTTCATTAAAGCAATATTGTGGCAGTACACACACACCACACTAATAAAATTAATACTAATAACATGAGATTTGACTTAAGATTCATGACACAATAGAATAGCTCACTAGCAATTCAAAACAATTACAATGACTTCTTTCTTCCTCTCCCATATGCTATTACTTTTGTAAGTAGAATCCATATTCCCTCACAAACTAGAATTGCTCAACTCTTAATAGCACCCCATGGTTTCGCTTCTTCCTATGATGCCTTTACCGATTTCACATTGTTTCAAGCATAACAAACCATCATTTGTCCTCAGGAGCTTGAACTGTCTGTGGCTATTTCTCCACTCCCAGAAGCCTTATTCTTAAATAGCCGTTCCGAGTCTGTCAATCTCCCCACTAGCTTTCTGCCAGCAGCAGGGTTGCCACATGGAAACTCTGTCTATGCTGGCTAATTGCCGAAAAGCATTTGGTTCTTTCTGAATAAATACAACATCTCGAAGTTCTATTAATTTGTTATCACAAACCCTGCTTCCTGCTTCCACAGCACATTAGCCCGAGGCAATATTTTGTCCATTATCTGGCGTACTGCTCCTCTACAATCCATAAATGTGTTTTTCTCGCTTAATGATGTCATATGTATCTGCATCAATCAGGACTGTTTTAGTAGCTCGCATTGGAAGCCAAACACTCAGAGACCCATTCTTCACACCAAGGAAGCGAAGCAATAGAGCAGAGATGCTACATTATCCATAGTGCGTGGTTTATGTGCTGAACTGCACCTTGGAGGCCGTGATGGGGCTACTGGTATGTCTAAGGCTTCAAGAAAGAAGAAGGAAGATAGCACAAAGGTATACCAGCTTCCGGGTTAGTTTCCCAGCTTTTTCTCTGCGTGTTTCCACTTACTAGTGGAGGAAGATGGACATGCAGTCTTTGGGTTTTTGTATCTCTAATCTGTCACAGAAAAGAGGACAGGCACAGAACAAACAAGTACTAATTACTCCCCGGACCCACTTTCCTCTTTTCAACTTCCTGTGGGCAGAGTCTCATTCCTGCACATTACAATGAAGGAACCACAGCTTTTGGAGTCAACTGGTGTTACTTCAAATGTTGGGTATACCCTATACAAGGTATGTCATCTTTTGCCTGCTACCTCTGAAATTATTTTCTTAATTTGGATAGACTAACAATATTATTTTAAAGATTGTGGTAAAAATATTGTATTTAGTATACATTGATATGTTCATTTTATAATAGTTAAGTATAATTATGTTGCTAATTTACACATAAGTCTGAAAGTATTTGCTAACATTAGCTAAGGTGACTGAAAAAAATACAAAAAGTCATTCTACAGTGCTAGTATTTAAAATTTGTGCTTAATCCAGAGAATGCAGGAAATATTAACACTTTTCATTCTGTTTGAGAGTTAAAAAGGGATGATGAGATGATTCAGTAAGTAAAATGTTCGCTGTCCAAGCTTGAGGACCAGACTTTCACTCCCAGAACCTACATAGGGTCATACACGGCAGCACATATCTGTAATTCCAGGGTCTCCTACGGCAAGCTAGGAGACAGAGAAAAGATCCCCAGAATCTAATGGATCAGCTAGCCTGGAGTCCATGCAGAAGTCAAAAACAACAATAACAATAAAACCATTTAAAAAGGGATGGAAGTAAAAAACAACAAAAAATAAAATAAATAAGGTGGAAAGGGAGAACCGATAACAGCGCCCTCACTCAGCAAGAAGCAGTTTGGAGAAAAAAACTGCGCCCATGTTCCCAAATATTGTTTATAAATGTTCTTTTAAAGGGGGATATGATATAGATATGAATAATTTACATTGTTATGGATTTTAAGGTCAATTTTGGTATACGTATATGTATTTCTGATATTGATTAAGGTATTGGGATTGTGTAGTTCATTTAAAATGTAATGCATAATAGAAAATATAGGTTGCTAATGAATAATCATCGATAATAGTAAAGCTTGTAATCATGTTAGTTAGATTTTCTAGATATATAGAGATATATTTCAGTTAGATAGACATTCTTCATATCTCTCAAAGACTGCAGAATATGGCATTTAAAATATTTTAATAACTTAGAGTTTTTCATGGCAATGAGACATGTCTGCTCCTGGCAGCCCCAGCTACTTCAAGTGGAAGATGGGCATTAAAGAGGCTCCTTATGGAGTTTGATAGCCATTTGGGCAAAAAACTGTTCTTGCCTGGACTGTTGCATAAACTGGACACCAAGAACCTGCAGAGAGAGGACTGCTGAACTTGCCTAAAGGTGAGATGGTCTTTCGGGGTTCCTGATTCATGAGAGTCTGCTAGACATTCTGCAGGACACAGCAGAAAATGACTAAACTGCCTTTAAAATTTCCTGCTTCATGGAAATGTCTGCTGGATACTATGGGCCTGAAGGCCAAAGATGGATGCCCCAATGGTACAGAGGAACTTTGGGTGACTGTCCAGGCAGCGAGATGTCTCTGTCATTTCTAGAGTTTTGGATTTCTTGTTTGCTTAGGTAATATTATATCCTTCTGGAGTCTTTGATAGAGTTAAAGAATGAATAGATAGTTATAGTTTTCCTTAGTTATGAAAAAAGATAAAGTAGATATAAATATTGTAACTCTAATTCTTACTTGATAACTTTTGTTATATGTGATTTTACTATGTTAAAGTTAAAGCCTTTTTTTGTTTAAACAGAAAAAGGGGAAATGATGTGGGAGTGATTTCTTATTAATAAAGACACTGCCTAGGCCCATTTGATAAGCCAACCCTTAGGTAGGCGGAGAAAACAGAACAAAATGCTGGGAGAAAGAAGCTGAATCAGAGAGTCACCATGATTCTCCCACTCCAGACAGACACGGGTTAAGATCTTCCTTGGTAAGCCACCTCGTGGTGCTACACAGAATATTAGAAATGGGTTAGATCAATATGTAAGAGCTAGCCAATAAGAGGATGGAACTAATGGGCCAGGCAGTGTTTAAAAGAATACAGTTTCCATGTAATTATTTCAGGTAAAGCTAGCCGGGTGGCAGGAAGCAGCCTGCTGCTCCTATTACAACAGACTGATGCCAAACTTCTACGCTGCAATGTTAAGTACAGCTGATTTGGAAAATGTTGTTGCTCAAACACTCTGCCTAGTCAAATTTTTTTCACCGTATTGTAATAACTAAAAGATACTTAAGTACTTAAGATCTAAGTAAAGGTGGTATCAGCTACGGCTTGAGTATGTCCATCAAAACCCACGTTGCAAACTTAGTGCCTAACGAAATATCATTGGGAAGAGGGGTCTGAAGACACATGCAAATCAAGAGTATGTATCACTCATGATTTAATGTTGCATTAAAAATATACCACAAGAGAATTAAATTTATGAAATGAGACATAGATTCAAATAGAGAAACAAAGACAGAAACATGGAAAGTTGGGCAAAAGCAGAAAGGATAGGTAATTTTGAGAAGGCCAAAAGCCCAAAGGATGAAGGAAGGCTGTTCCATTCCATACTCAACTGACAATCAGATATAATGGTACAGACTCAGAATATCGGCATCAACTGTGAAAAGAAGACAGAAATGTAGGAAAAAGAGGACCTTTGAACCCAGGAAACTCAGAAGAAAACAGATTCTACATTCAAGAAAAGTAGCAAATATGAAAACCAGCCAACTTACAAATTATTTCTTTATGAGGAGAGGTCTTAGCTAAACACCAAAGGAAGAATTTCCAAAAAAGCCGGGACTGAGAGCAAAGTGCTTCAGAGAGACTCATTAGAGACAGATTGAAAGGCCTATTTGAGTTTCTCATTTAAGAATTTGCTGGTTATTCTATATCTTAATAAGCTGAATAGACAAATATCAGAGTGAGACAAGAACCAAACTGCAAACGCAGCTTATACACAAGCCCACCTATTTGTCTCCAATCTCACGACTCCTTTGAGCACTGAAGAAAAAGTTGCATGGTGACTTAATTATTCTTAATGAACTTGTTTGCTCTCGGAAGTAATTGAACTAGCGTCTAGAATCAATAGCTCCTTTAAGTTCTGATTCCTTGAAATACGAAATCAGATGCCTTGAAACCCTCTTCCTGGAATATAGCAAGGGCATTTCAAAGCTTTCCATTCCTAATATAAAGAATTTTGGTTTCATCTTTATGGGTGGCTAACTCCAGTAAGATCTCTGTATAACTAAACTAATTCAATTAGAGGTGCAGAAAGTCTAGTAAGAATCTGGGGACTTGTTAAAGTTTCAATATCATTAATATTTCAGCTTCTGATCTATAATTGCAATATCTGCGGCAAGTATTTCCAAAAGTAGTGTCTATGAATAAGTGCCCTGTGGCAGAGTTGCAGAGCGCAAACTTTGAATCGAGAGGGAGGTGCTTGCTGTGTTTGACCTTGATAATTATTCTTGACAACTTGAATTTGTGTGTCCACAGCACAGATACCCAGATGACTCAGTGTTACTCTGAAATTCAACTGATTCTTAAGAAAATCGGGATTTGCCTTCTGGATTAAGGCTGATAACCTGAGTTCAATATCAGGGAATGGATTCATATGGTGCAAAGAGAGTACCCATATTGGGAGTTTTCCTCTGACCAACACAATACACACACATACACACACTCACATACACACACATATATACGCACACACAGTAATTTAAAAAGAAACCAATTTAAATGCTGAATCTCTCTTTTGGCAGAATTGATTGGTATACTTTCTAGTGATGATCCTTTTTGATTTAGTAGGACACACATCTAATCCCAGACAAAAACTTTCTAATATTTTTTATCTCACGTGATGAGTCTCATTTGGGAAACTTCTTGTATGTCTGTTATGGGAATGATGACACAGGCAGGAGATTTGGGAACCAGGAAGAAGTCAAGCAGGGAAAGTAAGGCATCTCCCCAGCCTCCAATTTCCACACCTTGCTATACCATGCAGGTCACCCCAAGTAGTTTATACAAGTAGCTGTTTCCACGGCATCAGCTCCCCTCTATTGACTGTCTTGTGTTCAGGTCTCATAAACAGTTGAGAAAATTTTTCATGATTTTATCTTCCAAACCCATTTACTGTCGTTCACCTGAACACATGAGTCCCCCCTAAACACACACAGATACACAGGCATGTATGGAGACGCAGAAGTGCACATGCTTGTGTTTGCACACACACACTCTAACCCGAAGCAATCTAACACTGGGGCTGCTCTACCTATCCGGATTGGGGCAGGTTTTAACTTCATTAAACCGCTGTCATCCCGTGGCTGTTGCCACACATCAGGCTCAGTGAGAGTCACTCGTCAAGTATTCGCTAAGACTGTTAACAAGAACGGCGACTCTCCTTAGGGGTTCCCCAAAAGCAGCTAATTAAGGGACAAAGGTTGTTCAGACTGTGACAATTACACCTGTAAGTTTCCCGGAGAAGCACCCAAATCTCTAACAAACCTATGTTTGCTTGCTTAGTACAAGAAATAAAGAGCTCATGCATTAAAAAAAAAATGAGAGGCAGAAACTGTCAACCATTTGAAAAGCTTTAGGAAAATGATCATCCAATTAGTGGCTATGATCAAATCAGGCATGAACTCTCTCTGGATGGCTCCATAATTTTCCTTCTTGCATGGTGTAATTTCATATAGCTCAAATGAACTCGCGAGAGGTAATTCAGTTCCAAACAGTTTTCCCATCACTGCTAATTACACTAATACATTGAAATGCCTCCTACAAGATGCATGAGCCCTTTAAGCCACCTCATTAATGTGATATAATTTTTACCAGAATATATATCAAACCTATTATCACCACAGGTTTTCTTTAGCATTTTTTTTCAAGATGTCTATCAAAGGCTTATAAAGTAGAGTTCCTTTGGGCTGGTCGTCTCATAATTAACTGTTTCTTTGAACCACTGTTGTCTATTGTCGTGTTTTGGAATGACACTAACAATTATCAGGATGGTATCCTCAGACCCACCGGCTCCTTTCTCTTCTCCGAGAGCTTGATTTCTTAACTCTTTTCCCTGTCGTAGTTGAATCTTTAAATGGCAAATGGTGCATGCGATAATGTGCAAAGATGAGTTATACAAACTGAAAGCAGGGGTGTAAAAAGAGGCATCATCCGAAACTAAAATAAAGACAGATTTTATGGTATTTATGTCAGTTAATTTAACTGCTGGTAGGGGCTTTTGTTGAAACATGAGTTAGTTCCAGTGTTTAACCTTGCAGTATTAATTTATGCTTTATGGCCTGAGCACTTTATCATTCCCTCCTTGGGAAGACAGTTATCTCATTAGCCAGAATTTAATGAAATGCAAGGATACACTTCTTAATTTCAAAGATTACTATAACACAAATCAGGTGTAAATCTCAGGATGACTGCCCCTTCCCTTGCCGAGAGAGAGAGAGAGAGAGAGAGAGAGAGAGAGAGAGAGAGAGAGAGAAGAGAGGAGATTCTGCTGTCTTATCACAGGAATCCATCTAGAAACACATTTCATTATAGCCAATGCAAAGGCACCCACATGCCTAAAAGTTGAATTTTCTCTGCTTCTGGCAGTATCGATGACTTTGGTTTCTATAAAGTTTCTGGGGTCAGCAGTTTGTTATTCATCATCACAATAGAAAAAGTGAGCTGTTGATAAAATTAGTGATTCCTCAGAGCATATTTCAAGCCTCAGCATGAACTACCGCATGCATTCTATCTAAACTCAGCATCATAGATGATGCCATTCCCTGTTGTTACCATGCAGGCTTTAAAATTTGCAGATATTTCTGTGGAGAAAGGAAATAAGCCGTGAGTTGCAGAAGTCTTAAGTAAATGAACATATGTATGTTTAAAATAAGAGGCACATTATCTGCCTGGGGGAAGAAGAAACATTTAGGTTATAAAGCTGTCTGTGATGTCTTTATGTTAACAGTCTTAGGAAGTGGGTATATATCAGTGTCCTATAGATGGGGTGCTGGTTCTGTAGAGATTTTCCACTTTGGTGATTGTGTGTTTGGTTCTCGCTGTTTCCATTGCTCAAATGCCTACAGGGTCAGTTATTTCACCTGCAGTACAAACCTAAACCTGGAACAGCATTTGAATGACATATGCTGAGTATGTTAGATTGATGTTTATCTCAGAATAGTACATGGTATTTAGAGCAGTTAGAAAATAAATGAGTAAATGAAAGTTTGGTGTATACCTGAAGCAGCTTTTCATTAATCTGAATGCATCTTTCATAAGAAACGAATAAAGCATATCTATTATATATAATGTGTGTTGTAAATTATTTGAGTTTATTGATTATGCGAAAACAACATAAAGTAGGGTGATTCAGTGAATGAGTGACTTCCTTGGGTTTTCTGTGTTAATTGAAGGGTTTCAGGAACTAAAAATCTTGAATAGTTTAGAGCTAGATGAAGTGGGACTCATCTGCAATCCAAGCACTCTGCTGGGGTGGGGGTGCTCAGACAGGAGGATTATGAACTAACTCAAGGCCAGCTTGCAGCTTGAGCTTCATGCTAAGTTTAGGACTAGACTGAGTCAGTCTCCCTCCCTCCTTATCTCCCTCCCTTCATCCCTCCCTCACTCCTACCATCTCTCCCTCCCTCCCCACCTCTCTCTCACACACACAGAGAAAAGTACAAAACACTCTTGACTTAGCCTGAAGTTTTCCCTGTGAGATTTCATATGTGCATTCTCTGTGCCAATGTGCTTATCAAAGTCACGTCTACATAATATCAATTAAACTAACCAATGTTACTCTAAACTGTAAAATAAGATTAACATTTTATTGGCATATATGAATTGTGCAAAACAATAGATTTCATTATTGGATCTTCATCCACACGTCTGTGAATTACTTGCATCATATTCAAATCCCACTCCCCAAATCATACCACTTCTGTTCTCACAGTTGTGGATTCCACACATGAAATAAAGCCAACAGAATTTGCCTCTCCAAGTCAGCCTTACTTCGCTTAACATAAAGATCGATGCATTTTCCTACACACGACATCACATTTTAGGTAACTGAAACCTACTTACACCTTCTTAAAACTCAGATTTTTTTCCTTTTTCTTTTATAGGAAAAGGGAGAAGATGGTGAAGTGAGTCTTCCTGTTCCCTTTTGGAACCTCTCACTGTCAAGTGTGGCAGGTTTGCCGTAATTACCGAACAATATTGATGCATTCCCGTTAACTGAAGTCAATACTTTATTCAAATTCCATTATTATTAAAATTATTGTTGTTGTATTATTATTTTGGCTGGTGCCTTCCATCTGTTTGAGGGTCTCAATGAGCACTATGCGTCGCATTTACTTGTCAAGTCTCCTTAGGCCCCTCTTGGCTATGACAGTTTCTCGGATTTTCATTATTCGTGGTGACCTTGACAGTCCGAAGGTAGACGGGCCAGGTTTTTGATGCCCCACTATTGAAATCCCTCTGAGGTATTTCTCATGATTACAGGTTTGGGGAAGGAAGACCACTGAAGGAGAGTGCTATTTTCATCATGTCAGATCAAGGTTGCATACTATTAACATGACCTTGATCACCTAGCGGAGACACTCAGAACGGTTTTGACAGGATCAAGCCAAGGCCTGGATGTGAAAGCCTGCCCAGCATAGTGCCTGGAGCATCAGAGGGGTTCAATTATCCGCCATTCTCCCTCGGATTGTCTTTCACATTCATCTCAACGTTCATAGTAAGCTGCTAGGATTATTTGTGTAATTAGTATCATTTCACTTTGTCACAAAATGGTATAATACAATGAAGATTTCAGGATCAATTAGGCATCTATTAAAGAGAAATGCTTAGTGCAATACTAAGTGGATTCTTGTTGAAGATCTTATTTCAAAGATAGTCCATTGTATGGATTCCTGGGCATTACAGCAGCATCCTGGTACAATATGATTAGGCATCTACTTTGAAAAGAGTATCTGTTGAGATGGCTATTGATAATTGTCTCAGACAGACAGACACTCAAATGAAAGGTAAACATCACCATGGACATGAAGAAGTTGGAGCCCTTCTGAACCATCGGCAGGAGTGTGGAATGGCATGCCAATGTGGAAAAGTGAAAGGTTTTCAGCTTATTCAAGGAATTGCTACATAATTAAACAACCCCACTCTTGGGTATATATAGCTCATAGGCCGCGATTCTCAACCTGTGGGCCATGTCCCTTTTGGGAGGGTCAAACAATTCTTTCACAGGGGTCACATATCAGAAATACCACATATCAAATATTTACATTATAATTCATAACAGTAGCATGATTATAGTTACGAAGCAGCAAAAAAGTAATTTTGTGATTCGGGGTCACCACAACATGAAAACTTATTAAGGGGTCACAGCATTAGGAAGGTTTAGAACCCCTGCTGTAGATTTAAGAGAAGGATCTTGGTTTTACACGCACACACACACACACACACACACACACACACACTCATTTGCCACCCATGCTCGTTGCAGTTTTAAATATAATGACCAGAGGGATGAGGGCACTCTAACTATCCATCAGTAGATGAATGAATAAAGTATGCTAGATACCTAAAACAGAATAATAAATACCAATTATGACAATATGAGTGAACACACAGGAACCTGTAGTTCATAAAGTGAATGTATTACAGAATGCCCAACACTGCGTGATCCTATTTACATACGAAGTATCTAAAATGACCAAGTTTCAAGAAGTAGAGAATAAAATGATAATGGTTGCTAAGGGGTTGGGAGAGGGGAGAATGAATGGGTTCCCTGCAGCTATAAGGTTTAGTTATACTGGATGAATAATTCTACACATCTGCTGCACTACACATGACACACACTTAACTATACATACAGGTTTCCAAACATGGTAGAAGAGTTCTTCAATGAAAATGCACATACATGACGCTGTTATAGGAAATCCTTGGAGGAAAAAGCTGCATTGGTACCTTGTTCTCACTGGTACATGCATATGTCCAAATGCACCAAGATGTATGAAATAGATATGTGGAGGATTTTGCATACGATCTATCTCAATTCAGCCTTAAGTAAAGAAAGTAGGTGTCACTCATTAGTTTTGCTATGAATACCTGTCTTCTCAGATCTGTCCATCTGCTTATCATACGCTCTCCAGAGTTAGAAACAGTCTGTAAAACCAACAAAGGATTTAAAATTTTGGATTTTTAAAGGGCTGATTTCTGTCCTTACAAATCAAAAGCTGTTATCTTGACTTCAGCTTGTCTTTTATTTCTTCTCATTGATGCCAATGACTTCCATAAGCTGATGATGCCCCACACAGGACAACACATGTTGGGCATGCCTCATGATCTCCATCATGCATGCTATCACACTGTAAAAGTCTGTTTGCTCCTCTGGACCATGAACTCTACTGGGAGAGGGGAGAATTTGGACTTATGAGGTACCCCTATCATTCATATATGGCAGACACACACTATTATGGAAATGCTTTTTTAACTTGAGAGGGAAGAATGATTTCAAATCTGTGTTTTATTTCTCAGAGACATCTTTTGGGCAAGAAGCTTCACAGGGTTAAATGAATGCCCAGTGTTGTACCAATTTGGCTTAGAACAACAACCTGGTATCAGTTAGTTCTCCTGATTTTGTGTCTAGTGTTCCTTTACTATAGAAAAAAAAAGTGTTTCCAGTTAAGGGACTCTGTTAGATAATGAAGAACACACAAATACACCCAATAATTTCCATTTTCTAGAGGCCAAATTCATAGTGTTTCAATACAGTAGGAAAATGCCATGGATGGTCTAACAACACTCTGAGCTGAGTGTTGGAAAGACACTGGCTTAAGAGAATTAGACACAGTGGAAGAGTCTCAAAGCAGCCTGTTTCACATGCTTTGCGCTTCCCATATGTAAATGGCTTGGCTGTTTATAGGGAGAACCGAGGCCTGTTTAGCCTGCCAGAGCCCTCTCTAGTTAGTTTTAGGAGTTAGTTGCTCTGTTGGCCCTCCAACTCCAGAGTAGCTGGCATTGATAAAGTTCCAGAATTTTTGTAAGAAAACAATATAAAACTACAGAATTTGCTGTGGTTTATTCACGTTAGATGATAATGTTGGTTGATAAAATTTAATTAGGAATTTGGAACAATGTATATCATGCATATGCATTAATATAAGGTTTTGGGTGATTAAAAAGAGATGAATTGTTCATTTGAATAGCAGTCCATCTTATCCATGTACTTTATATTTTATTTAAAAGCTTGCCTGTGAGCATGTGGGTAGAGCATGGAAGTGACTATGTGGGTGTACTTGTGGGCATTTTATGTTTTCTTCTTTTATTTTTCTGCCTTACTACCTTGAGACAAGGATCTCTCTCAAGGAACAGAAAGCTTTTCATTTTGTCGTGGCTGGCGAGGCAGGGAGCCGTCGCTAGCTACTTGTCTCTGCTCTCTAATGCTGGAGTTACAGTGCTTTCTCCATGGCTGTTCTATACACGGGTGCAGAGGGCTTGAACTCAGGCCCACATGCAAACACAGCTAGACATTGTAACCACTGAGCTATCCCCATAGCTCCATGCATGTTTGCTAAATCAGATGACACCTAGGCTTGCCTTCAAGGCTGCTAGAGACAATTCTCGTGAAAATTAAACAAGTAGCTCTTTTTCTCCTTCACTGGGTTTCAGGGTCTAAAAAGATTCTGGTTTTAAAACTGTATAAAATGGGATGCTTCCTGAGAAACCAATTTTGTACACATAGCTGTAGTTTTCCTTTTAGAAGTCTCCCAAGTTGTGCTGTTACTTACGTTAGAATTTGATCTGATTAGGGACAACGTGGCTATCTCTTTCTGGTGGCAAGCATTTAGCCGTTGATGCCTGTATGTGTTCACAGTTTGCAATTTATTAGACTAACCAGTTTTTAAGAAAAGACCCAGGATTTCAATTTTGAGGTTTCTCAAACTGAGATTATCCTGTTTGCTATTCCATTTGTTTGATATGTGCATTTAAAAATAGATTGAAGAATCAGGACGGGAATGGAAAATGACACAGTACGTTTCATTCCATCTGAATGAAAAATTAAATAGGCTTGAGTCATCTATAGATCATTAATCTCATGGAAGATATAATAAGCAAGAGCAATGAATACGCTCTTTTTCATTTTGCAAAATGAAAAACATTTTGCAAAACATAATATAAAAAGGTTTGATTTTGGTCATAACTGTAATGACTTATTTGGGAGACATTTTATTTTATTCTATTTTTTGCATAATTCAACTTTGAACTCTATTCCATAGTGTGTGTGTGTGTGTGTGTGTGTGTGTGTGGTGTGTGTGGTGTGTTTGTGGTGTGTGTGTGTGTCTGTGTGTGTGGTGTGTGTGTGGTGTGTGTGTGTGTCTGTGTGTGTGGTGTGTGTGGTGTGTGTGTGGTGTGTGGTGTGTGTGTGTGTGTGTGTGTGTGTGTATGTATTGCATTTTGGAAAGTAAACCCATGTCTATTTACCTAGCTATAAATCCCAATAGATAAACAATTTAAGTGTTTATCTCTATAAAATAATTTTAATTTAATCAACGAGTTACCTTTGCATGCCCAGTTGTAAGAAAACTGTGTTTCTCTAGGTGCTTTGGAAGCTATAGCAATAGGTAACAAACGTGGGCAGCTTGTTTTCCTAACTGCAATTTTCTTCAGCGTTTTCCATTACAATCTTTTTATTCTACTGCCAGTCCATAGCTTCATACAGGTCATTCTTGGAGCAGAGATTTGGAGTTTGGGATAAAGAATAAACGTTGGCGTGCTGGTTCCTTTTACAATAGAGAAATGCTTCCCCTGGAGGGTCCAATTTGGCACTTGCTCTGCATCTCACAATGTGATTACCAGCTAAGGTCTCTCCTTCTACATAAACAATATTAAATCTATTTCACATCACCTCATCCCTAGTAACATTAAGCTTAAAATGCTGATTTATTTGTTGGGCTACTGACAACTATAGACTGAGCTGATGATAAACTATATATAGATCTAATTCTTCCAAAAGCCAGAGGGTGACAGTCTACCTGCTTAGTCCTTAAAGAATTAATTTTTCATTTGACTATTCATAGCATCATTAATGAAGAAAAGCTGCAAGAGAAAACAGACCGATTTCAGGAATGTGATTCAGTACATTAACACCTTAATTTACATAAAATTAGTTCCATACTGCTGCGGTAATTTAATTTGTTTGACCAGTACTTTGCAACTGTGAAAGATAGATTCAGAAAGGCCAGACAGAGCTCTTCATATTTCCTCCAAATGACTAGTCTCTGAACACTAGGAAATGAATAGAATTAATTCTAAGACAACTCAGAATACTGTAGTAACAGCTTCAAAATGCATGGGTTAGAAACACATTTTTCTTATTCTTCAAAAATACTTAAAAATGCATGCTTTGTGCTTGAAATAAATTATATATTTTCTCCAGGTTTCATTGGAATTCTGTAAGTAAAAGTAGCAAGACTAAACGTGTGTGGTAAGCATTGTCATAAGATAAAAACCTGAATGGATCTGGTTTGCTGACAGTAAAGTGACTTCGTGTGACCCATAGGTACAAGAAACAAAATATGACTGTCCTAATCTCACAATGGACCTGTAAAGGTTCAAAGTCCAAGCACACTGCTTTCTTCTAGAAGTCATGACTAATTTATTTGGATTTTAGATAATTGTGAGTTGTTTAGAAATTAGTCACATGTGAACATAAACAATAACACCTTCCATCTCTCACCTTCACAGTTTCTTGTTTAAAAGATGTGTTTTGCAGATCAAGTATATTTTACCTTCTTGGTCATATCCTCTTTGCAGAATCAAAAGTTATTTTCTGTCCCTATCAGAGGAATATCCTGGGCTCTTCCCATCCAGTGTTTCTCAAATAGGTCACACTAACCTCTGTGCACGAAGGATTGTCTTAAATTAGGGCTTCACACTGAACCCTTACAGCCAGATTTAATTGAGTAAACGTTCCTTCATTTTTTCCCCCACCAGTTCTCAAATTGTAGTTCATTATTTGGGTTCCCCTCTTCTTTGTATTTTTAGTAGAACCAAGAGAAGATTTGTTCATTGAGTATAAAAAACTTGGTATGTACGGTAGTAAAAGTGGTCAAAAGCATTTCAAGCTGGTGTTGAATGTGATTTAAAAATGCTACTTGTTTTTATTTTGTGAATATCAGTGTTTTGCCTTCAAGTAAGTCTGCTTGCTACACGTGCATATGTTGCCTAAGGGGGACAGAAAAGAGTGTTGGATGCGCTGTAATTGGAGTCACCACCTTGGTGTTGGTGTTCTGCAGTCCTGTGGTAGAGTCGTCAGTGCTCTTAATCTCTCTAGCCCATTTTAAATTAAAATAATATTTTATTTTTTGAGAATTTCAATCATCAGAATGTGTTTATCTCACTTTCATTTCCACTTGCCCGTCTTTCTGCTCCCATTTATCCGTGAATCTCTCTCAAATTAGTGATTTCTTCTTTTGTTGTTTTTATTCACACATGCACACACACATGCATACATGTACATACACACATACACACATTCATGTACACAGACATACACACATGCATGCACACACATACACACATTCATGTACAAATGCACACACACATGCATACACGCACATACACACATGCATGCACACACATACACACATACACCATCTAAAAATGTACACTACACAAAGAATTTCATTTTAAATTATTCATGCCATGACTAATTGCCTTGATTTTAAATTCATAGATGGGTTTCTGGTTATTACTGCTGCTCTAGGACATTCTTAGTGCAGGAAAGAAATTTCTACAATCGTCATTCACTTTTTCCTGTGAATGGTAAAATTGAACTAAAATCCATCTATGAAGCTTTGCAAATGTCTACCTCTCAGGACAGTCATTCCTTAGTACATACAGGGGATTGGCTGCAGTGCACACATATGCACCAGGATTAAGGGATTCTTAGACTAGATGAAACGGCACAGCACTTGTGCATCTGTTATGGGATCCTCCTACGTACTTTTAAGTTGTTTGTAAATTGCTCATAATACATCAGACAATATAAAACTCATGTAAGTAGTTGTTATGATATATTGTTTAAAGAATATTGACAAGAATAAGTTTTTATATGCTGAGTATGTGTGTGCGCACAGATGTGTGGGAGGTGCGCTCCCTTGTGTGTGAGCATGTGGAAACCAGAGGTTGACTTTGGTTTTGCTTGGTTGCTTTTCCATCTTATTATTTTTTTAATCAGATCTTTCTTTTTTCCTAGTTTTCATTTTATTATTTTGTGTATATGAGTTTTTTTTGCCAGCCTATGTGTCTGTATACCACATGGGTCCCTTGTGCTTAAGGAGGTGATAAACTCTGTGTGGATGCTGGGAATCAAACTTGGGTCCTTAGCAAGAACAGTAAGTGCTTCAACCATTGAGCCAACTCTACAGTCCTCCACCTTATTCTTGAGACAGCACCTCACAGGATCTGCAGCTTGCCGTTTTGACTAGATTGTCTGACCAGTGAGCTCCCACGGTCTGCCTATCTCTGGAACCCCCCAGCACTGGATTTTTTACATGCGTGCTGGGGTACCAAGCTCAGGCTCTCGTGTTTATGCAGCAAACATTTTTCTAGTTTAGTAATTTCTTTAGTCTATAGAGGAATTTTTTTCATTTCCCTCCATATTTTCTGACTGACATTTGTCAAATCGGTGGATGCAAAACCTACAGACACAAAAAGCTGACCGTACTTTGTTTACCAAACTCTAATTGGATCTTACTGTAAGTATGTCAAATATTGTCCTTAATGCTACTTTGTAGTCCACTGCCATGAAGACATCTCTTTTTAATGTCTGTCCCAATGGCAGGCAACATGTTTAGAAATTTAGAGAGGTTGAATTTGATCTTGGATTTTATCATAACTGGCCTTGGGTAGGTTACCTCATTATTTCTGAGCCTCCTAGGTGAAAGGTAAGTCTTAGGTACAGCATTCTACAAACCCTTTGGGTTCATTAGACACAGATTTTGATAAAGTACATTTGTTTACTTGTTTGCACCTATAACTTTACACAAAACATACCAGAGCTGAATATAAATGGGTATAATTTAAGGTGCAAGAGAAACATTACTTAAAAAGATAACTTTCGGAGAGACCCCTCACTCATGGTAAAGGGAAGGGTCAGACAAGGGCATCGACCCAGAGACTCTCACTTTCGTAAGCTCTGGTCTTTCATTTAATTCTCTATGCTGGTCCTTGCCCCAGTGGAATACCAAGATAAAACGTGGACTGTCAGCAAGCAAACTATTCTAGCTCAAACCCTATGTTATCTAGACCAGGTAATATGTCATATTGCTAGGCACACCAGGCATGCTTTTCTGAAGCAGTTCCCCCTTTTCTTCCTGTTTTCTTTCTTCCTTCTCCTTCTTCTCCCTCTCCCTCTCTCCTCTTCCTCCTCCTCCTCTTCCTCCTCCTCCTCCTCCTCCTCCTCCTTTTTCTTAAAAATTGGCATCTTGGAAAGAGATGCAGTCCCATAGCCAAACATTAGGCAGAGCTTGGGGAATCCCGCAGGAAAGCGAGAGAGAGAGAGAGAGAGAGAGAGAGAGAGAGAGAGAGAGAGAGACTGAACCAAACAGTGCTGGAAAAAATATTAGCGTTTTAAAAATAAATGCATGCATGGTTTGTACCCTGAGCAGATTGATGTCTCACATATGCATACCCATCGTATGAACCCTACAGTGGAGTAGGCTACTGAATAAAAAGACAAAGTCTCATCATCACACAAAATAAACACAGAGAAATTGACCTGTCAAATCAAACATGTGGGGTGAATTTTTTTTCTACATTAAAATATATTCCCTAAAATAGCACATAACAGCAATAAAAGAAAAAGGTCCTGCAAATGGGCACGTGTGTGCAGCAAGATTATGTCATATTACTTACTAAGATTTTTCTATAGTTCTTATCACATGTAAAATGCTACGGATCTCTGCTATTTTTTCAGATTCCAAGTTTTTGATTTTTCAATTTTTAACACTGCAGTTTATTTATGACATTTCTCAAGCCTTTTCCCCAATCAAACTTTTTATTTATTTAAAATAAATAAACATTTAACAGAACCTACATTTAGATCCTCTGTAGGGTTTGGTTTTATATAGTTTTCTTTCATTGCTACTTTTGCCTTGAAGTGATTACTCATTGTCAATAAATTCTAAAGGAACTGGTTTGTCCAAGTATCCATTTTTATGTTCATTGTCCATTTTAGTGTTTAACTACTTGTGTAAGAACTTTTGAGGAAGTGATGTTTGAGTGGCTCACTCTAGGTCCGTTGTTGAAACGCATTCAAGGCTATGAATTGTGTTTTCAATGGCACATAAAATAATTGTTTGCGATGTAATATTGTGGAAATGGTGAGCATGAGGCTGTTTATGCTGCCATAGTGTTATTTTCCTCAGGAAATGTTTAAGCAAATAAAGATAATTATATATGGAGGATAGTCATACTACTTTTCAAAATGAAGCAGTTTCAAATAACTCTAAAGATGGAGGTAGCTTTATTTTTCAATCCTTTTGCCTTTACTAATACTGCCAGTTATGAAAATTTATTTCACCAAGAGAACAATATTTTGTTTATAAAAATCCATAATTGTGTTTAAAGCTAAGTTGAAAAATACATTTTTCCTCAGTCTGAACTACATGATCTTGTTTTTCCTTTAGTCTGTAGTAAATTATCATTAATTGGTAAAAAGTACTTACCTATGTAAGAATATAGAGCTTAGAGCAGGAAGAAGGAGGTCTCTGTAAACAAACTCAGTTGCCTAAAACCTCCAAAGAGACTGTGTTCCTCAGATACATTTCCAACATTCTTTTCCCTTTCAAAGGGGATATTGGGCTGTATGTGGCATGAAAGTTATCAATCAAGTGCAATTATTTTGTGCACAATATCACACTAAAAACTATCACGTGCAACAGGGAGAACATGTCAGAGCATATCAGTTATTCCTAGGACAGCTTTTTCTTAGCACAGCAATGCAATTCTGGAATCCAGCTCTGCTCCCTTTGACCCTCGTTCCTTAAACTCACCTTCTACTGATATCTACTTTGGGGTGATTTCTACTACAAGATGCAGAGAGCAATCAGAACCAAACTTTCTGTGTGGAAGCATGAGTCCTTACCACAATCTCCCTGAGAAGGCACAAGCTGGTCACATTCAGTGTACGATCTTGGCAGACGATGGCAATGATGATGATGATAATGCAGAAGTCTCAATGTGACCTTGTCATTTCCTACCTAACATTTCCTCATCCCTGCTAAGCGGTGAGTACCAGTATCCAGGCAACCTCTGGCCTGCACCATAGCATCCGCAGAGATCTAGAATTTTTCTTAGCATCCCAGCTCAACCTGCCATGTACTTCACATCTACACAACTCATAGAATAGGTATATGAATTCCATGACCTGGGAAGGAACATTACATGATGAACTTCTGAGAGCATCAGTCAGTGTTTCTATCTCCTGACCATGACACACACGAAGGCTGATCTTCCTAGTATTCTGATGAGTTGGCTGAAGGTCTCAGATGCCTTTATATCAATATTCCAAGGAGTTCATTCTAACTGATTTGAGTTGATTCACAAATCAAATCATTTTGTAATACCCCCCAGGTTGGCATTTGCAGCACTCTGACTTTACATGCATTTTGACAAGACCTTTGATTGGTCCTGACGAATTCATACCAATGTAGAGCTCCGATAAACATAATATAAAATGACATTATCTATGGAGGACTTCACGGGATGCTGCTCACTCCAGCTGTGTACACACTGTAAAATCCTAAAGTACAAATATTCAGAATACGTGGGAAAATATACATGCATATGCATATATCTTTATCTATCTAACTATATATATGTAGCTGCTCTACCTGAAGGTTTCTTTCTACCATCCGCCCAAGTATGGTATATTCCTGAGACACCACTTTTAGCATTGTATTACTGTGCCCCCTCCTCATCACTGTTTCTTTTCCAGTACCTTGGAAGCACACTTCACAGTTGCTGACTTAGAGCTCAGATTTTTGTTAGTGTAAGCTCAGAACTCAGCACAACAGAGTTTCTTAAAAGAGAACTAAAGTTGGTAGAATGGCGTGGCTGCACAGGTTGTGGTGATCCTGCCGGTCTCACACTGGCACCGTGCTGGTGATGGGAGCTGAAAATCCTCATGACAGGCTTCAGACTTGGGCTTCTACCAGCCAGCCCCGAGGGGCAGCCTTCCTGAGGTGGCCTTCGCTCTCTCTGTGTGACTTGCCTCACTTCCTGCTCCATGTCCTGCCTTGACTGCAATCTCTTTGACCTTATATGCTTTTTCTTTTTAAAGTTTTATTGTGTGTGTGTGTGTGTGTGTGTGTGTGTGTGTGTGTGTGTGTGCTTTTGTCCATTTGTTGATTTTTGTTTGTTTGTTTGGTTGGTTGGTTTTTTTCAAGACAAGGTCTCTCTGTCCTGGAACTCACTCTGTAGGCCAGGCAAGGCTTGAACTTACAAAGATCCATGTGCCTCTGCCTCCTGAGTGCACCAGCATGCCAGGCTCTTTATTTTCTATTATGTGTCTGTGTGTGCGTGTAGTGGTGTGTGTGTGTGTGTGTGTGTGTGTGTGTGTGTACATGTGTGTCTATCTGTCCTGCCTGTCTGCCTGTCTGTCTGTGAGGTGTGTGCCTACGGAGGGCAGAAGAGTATGTCAGATCCCTTGAAGCTGGAATTATAAATTCTTGTATATTCCCCAGTAGAGGTGCTAGGAACTGAACTCCAGTGCTCTGGCCACTATTTCTATTATTAAGGGTTGAGTCATCCCTCCAGCCAAACCTTACTGTTTCTGACATGCACCTAGCCATTTCCCAGTCCTAAGTCATTGGGATCTTTGCTCTTTTCTAGAAGTTTCTTCCTGTCACCTAATCTGTGCCGTATTCCACTAATCTTTATAACCCCAGCTGAATATCAACTTTCCACAGGTGACCTTCTACAAGAGTCTCAGTCTCAATTTGGTTTCCCTAGTGATTACCTCCTACAGCTATTTTTTTCTGTGATACCCTGTTCTTACTCTTCTCCATCCTAATTTTCAACTATTTATGTAATGTCTATTTCTCTAATTCAATGGTATGCTACCTAACTCAGGGCAATTTTATTTCCACCTCTGTGTTCTCAGCACTTATTTCAATGCCTGGTGTTTAATAGACACTCATTAAACTTCACCGGAAAATTAAAATAGCAAGTTCATATCAGATCCCTAGCTGGAAACCAAGATATCTATTCTCCATTCTAACCCCATTGTGACTGGCTCCCATAAAAATCTTTGAAAGGAAGTATACTAATGATTTTTGTCATAAATGAACAACGGCTCTAAATTTCACTGCCGTGTGCGTACTCATTTAAAAGAATTTCTACCTTGAATTTAAGAACTAACATTGTCATTTATGCCAAAACTGCTGAGACTTGGTAAGAAGGAAGGTGGGAACTTGGTGTCCTTAGCGCTAGACTTCAGTTTCTCTTGTTCACACAGCGTCACAGTACCAGGCCCTGTGGGAGTACAGTGGTCCTACTCCTGGATTGAGCGCAGTGCAGTAATGTTTTAGGACCCAGGGCATTGCTTCTAGGGCAGACAGAACTTAGCACTCTCCTTCATTAGGTCCTTCCTTTAGAAAACAGTATGTCAAATGTTGACTTTTCAAATATTCTAGCTACTGTTTTTACTATTACTATTATGAATCTTTAATACCATCCATGTATACATCCTACGGTGGTGAAGAGCAGGGCACACTAAATGTGAATACCATTTGGTACAAAGCCAAATTGCATTGCAAAAACAATAGAAAGACCTATAAAATCCCAATATACTTTCCTTAATAAACACAACTTCACAGAGAAAATTATTTGGGTTTGCTTTCTTTGTGGGGTTACTGTGCTGTGGAGTGTGTTGGGAGAAGGTCAACAGCTATTCTTCTTAACTTTCTCAATTCCACTTTAAATTATCCAATGGTCATTTCATTTAAAATTTCATCTAAAAATTGCATGGTGTCACAATATAGCAGTTCTTTACTCTAAAATCAACAAAATGCTGTCATTAAATGCCCTTCATATTAGTTTTCAATATGTATGAGAGAATCCACACACATGTAAATTGTATGAATATTTTATAAATCATATCCCCAGACACAACCAGAAGTTTTAAATATTATCCTCCTAAACCAGCTAAAGAAAATCACTTCAGTTTTCAAAACATTTCTCATTCCTTGTATCCCTTTTTTTTGCAATTATGATAGATGCGTCTTGCTTGAAAATTCTTAGTTTGCGAATTCAAGACTTATTAAATATCCTTTTGATACTGACATAGCTTTCCTCATGCAGATTTTGTGGTATTTCAAAGAAATTTTTAAAAACTATAAAATATATAAAAATTATAAAATATCAATGCTATTAAAATTACTCACGAATTATTTTTAAAGTCATCAGCAACATGTCACAACTGGACTTCATGTGATAAAGGCTAGGTGATGTTCATTTTTGTAAGGTAAATATGATGAACCTGATTAAATGAGACTAATTTATATATTTCATAATGATAGGTCATTCTGGTCAGTAGAGGCGAACAAAGGCATCCCCGTCAACACTCGGTTTCCTCATCTACAGAATGGTGACCACAGCGCCCGACAGAATTGATGTGAGCAGTCTGTGACATGACACGGGGATCATTTAAAATATTGCTTGGTTTACCTCCATACATGGTGACTGTTAGCTTCACGGTCCTGCGTGGGGAGAAGCATACTCCGTGAAGTATCACGTTAAAGGGCAGACAAATGAGGACGAGCCCCAACTGGCTCCCCTCCCCGTGGCCTCTGAAATATAAGGGAGAGTTAAGACTGAGGTCGGGGTGAGAGGTCAATCAGAAAGACAGAAGGTCAGGAGACTCAAAACCTGCCAGAAGTTTTAGAGGAGGAAACTGGAGAAAAAAAATGGCATGTTATAAAAATCTGCCACTGGATCTGATGCTCGTGAAGTGAAAAGACTCCCTTGTTGTACGTTATCCGCTGCTGCTGTTGATTTCAAATCTAGTGACAAGCCAAGATCTTGCTACAGTCAGATGCTGATCTGCAGAGGCAATGGGTCCAACTTCTGGAGGATGCTTCTCTCTCTGGCAGTAATTTACGCAGTGTGAAACCTGTGCAAATGCTCTTTTGGGTCATTATCCTTCTGCACATCATCGATAATGTATTTGGAGCTGGTAACACATTAGCCTTGTTAAATTTATTTGTTTTTCACAAATCATCTTTGAAGATGTCCACACTTTATCAGAACTGCTCCTTAAATCTAACATATTTATCATACAGAATTTTATTTATTAAATTTTATTCGCTGTCAAGAGGGACAGACATGAGTATAATGTTTTAAAAGATTGTCTATTGATGTGAGAAAAAAAAAAAGCTAGTCCCGAGGTGGAAGCTCAGTGGGTTGGAGAAATGTAAACATCCCCTACATTTTATCTTCACATGACAAAATGCATTATGGTCAAAATTGGATCGGCTCTAAATCGCAGCTTTCCAACATTCTAAAACATGCATAATCTAAGCCTTTGCCTTTCCATGGGTTTTATTTATTGTTTTTTTTCTTAATCCTGGAGCAATCTTTTTATCATAAATGCTACTAGGTCATTGTAAGCCTTCTCTTTCTTACAACACCCTTATACATAGTTATTTCAGATACATTAAAGCCAGTTATAATTACCTTGACTATGTAAAACAACACCTCCTTATTCAAGGAGGGTGTGATATACGGGCGCAACATATACTGGTGTCAAAAGCAAGCTATTTTCATCAGACAATTATAGTTGTCTTTGACATCAGGCCTACATTTCCCACCAATTAGTACAAACTGCAGGGTGCAATTCCAGAATTCTGCAGAGCTAGCAGCTAGTGGTACGAACTGGAATTTAGGGCATTTAAATACTCCTAAGGCCCAATAAATATTCCGCTTCAGCTTTCGTTGGTTCAGATCGATATTCCATGCTGTCTGCGCATTGTTTTTTTCCTCAGCAAGAAAGTACATATGGATTTTATTTTTTGTTGGGATATTAATTCTCCTTGTCAATAACATGCTTAATTTTCATTTTACCTCTATGTCTCTCCTGTTTGCCATCGATTGTGCAGCAGGCCAAGCTTAGAACCATCGCTGCCGTTGGAGGAGCTCGGCAGAGGGCTCCTGTAGAAAAAGAGGTGTCCAGAAACGAAAGCAAAACTGTTGTTTTCTTCTGCACTCTGGGTAGTTTTGTGATTATTGGATATTCTTTAAAACAATCCAATTGCTGACGTAAAAACAGCATAAATAAGCGCAACGAGGACTGCCCGACTTTTCAAGAGCTTTTCTTTCTCCCTTGATAGCTACTTAACCCAGCTACATGACTCCTGGCTGAGGCGATGGAAAGGATGGGCAGATTCCATCCACTGTTTTTCCTATTGGGCACCTTGAGGTGGGACTTGTCCTTTTTTTTATCTATGAGAACATTCAGCTGCCAGCTGTTTTCATGGTCACTAAGATAATGCTTGTGCCTCTGCAGTTCTGGCCCCAGTGTTGACTCTCCTAACTTCACAGTGGGCAGGCAGGTCTCTGCCTCCAAGCAGCTTACCAAATACAGTGGACTTGGCTCCAATGATATCACTTGGATGTCCATATTTTCCTTGAACCTTATGATTTCAGGTATTACATAGTCAGTTACACTGTTGCGGGTAACATAGCGGAAGCACTGGCTTTTCAGCTCGGGAATCTTGTGATTTTCTAAAGAAAGACACAGAGGTAGGCATGACTCCATTTGCCATTCTGAACTGATTTTCCTCCCCAAGCCTCGAGAGTTCAGGGTGATGTAGGATTCTTCTCAGCTCCATATGGTGGGACAGTCCTGCCCTCACAGAACACAGAAGGCTGAGGAAGGAGAACTAAGTTTAGGGTAAGCATGCCCTACACAGTTAGACCCTGTCTCAAAGAAAAAGCAAACAGACAAAAACAGGAAAAAAAAACCCTCAAAATTATTAATTTTTTTTAATTAAAAAACTCTCAAGTAAGTATTTTTAAACAATGGACGGGGAAAAGCACACAAAGGTCTCAACCTTACACAAAGAACTCCGTGCAACTGAGGAATGCTGGGAAAGGAAGAAATAGACTTCCCCAGGGAGGAGCATACCAGTTGGTTATCCAGTGCCAAGTGATAGCCATGAAAACATACATGTAAGCAACATTACATTGAGTGATCAGGTTATAGTTATGCATATATATATACATATATATGTATACATACATACACACATAAGCATACAATAACAATAAATAAAAAAGAGTCCATGAATTTGAGAAAGAGCAAAGTAGATTTAGAAGGAGGCAGTGGAATTATAATCCCCAAATTATAATTATAATCTCAAAAATGGGAAGGGGTAAACAATAAAAAGTCCAGAGAAAGAGCTTCTGTTAAGGGGAGTGCAGTGGCAGGGCACGAAGCCCACACGGGTAAGAAGAGAAGAAGACCCCAAAGCAAAGACATGAGTGAGAGTCACACAACTGGCAGTGTCCCTTACTGTGGGAGGAGCTTTAGATCCAGTTCCTTGGTGCTCAGTTTCACTCCACTGCCAACATTAGGGAGATAGCTGCTTTAAACATGAGTTATCATGTGTGAATAACAGCTTCTCTACATGGAAGGGTTAACTTATGGTATAGTATTTCTAGCAAAGCAGACCTGTCAGTGGCTGCAAAATCTACCCATCCAAGAGGAATGTAAGTCTAAGTGCTGGGGATTCACTCCTACCAGTCCACTTAGGGTCCACAGATATAGACGAGAGAAAGCCATCGTCCAAACTGGTGACATCACAAAGACGAAACATGAGGAACAGTAGCTTGAGAGACTAGGGCTCTGAACTTACTTTAGTTAAGCATACAACAGGCATTCCTGGAGATTGAGGGCAGGCAACATTTTGTCTCAGGAGTCAAAAAAGAAGCAGATGCAACAGCATCTTATGTTGCAGATGCAAGGCAAACTGCTTCTTGATGTCATTGTTTCCAGCACCTTTAGCTTGCCCAAACACACCTGAGTGACTTAGGAGTTTAAGACTGTAAATGTGAAAACTCTATTATACCCATGGCCCCCAAGATATCTTCTAGCCAGGCCCTCTGAATACAGTCTTGTCGAGAGTTTTTCTCGAAGCAAACCGTTGCTCCAACTTTCCCGCACCTTCAGTTCTTCCCCCAGTCCTCCTTCCCTGGAAGTCTCGCATGGAATCTCATCAGTGTGAGTCTCCTTCCGAGTGGCACTGAGTGTAGCTTGCCAATGGCGCATGGAGGATGTAAGCTCGTAACACCCATTAGCATTAATGGGAGTTATCCGCTTAAATCCCCTTCCATCGATTAGAGAATAGGCCCCTTTTGATTTTAGAAATCTTTCCTGTGAGGATTTCCCTTGTGTCTAGTATGGGCATATAAATGGCCATTTTATTGTATTAAATATGTATCACATCCATCATGTTTAATGCTGTGCTGTGACGAAGGCTTCTCAGTTCTCGGATCAGTTCGGAAAATATTTAAACTTGGCAAGCTAAACAAACCTCAGTGGAGCAGGCCTAAGGGCCTCATTCAGGGGAACATTAGCTACCATTTATGCTTGATTTTTTTTAAAAAAAAAATAGAAGAATGCACACACAAGTGAAATGATGTAAGGGGAAAGTGTGGACAACATTGTTTTTGACTAAATTACAGGCTTTTAATATTCAGTGACTTTGACATCACTCAGCTGAGAAAATCTATGTGTAAACCAGGAGACAGGTAAGTATTGCTGCTCGAAATTCACCAGAAGCTACTGTCGCCTGTTCATATTCACCCAAGAACAACCACAAAAGGTCAGCTTGGGTTCTGACCTAAGGTGACCATGTGGACTGAAATCTGCCCAATTGTCCCTCTCTTAGTGTGGCATTCCAGGGAGATGCAGGGTGAAAACCACATTGCTCCCCCTTGATGTCATGAGCGGCAGCTGGGGAGTGGTGGTTTCTAGAACTCCTAAGGCAGAGGCAGGCTATGTATGTCTACAGTTGCAGGCTGCAGGTACAGCGGATGGCCAAACATTCTGCCAGCAATCGGCATCCCCCTAACTCCCAGCTGTATGACACTAGCTCTCTTTTCCTGCATCTTCTTGCTAACACAGTAAGTGGGCTTGCAACCTGACCATGGCATCTGCTTCACACACGCCCTGAACGGAAATATCTGGCCTTAGCCATCTACGTAAGCTCTCTAACCCTCAACTTCACTGTCTGTAAAATGGGAAGCAAGCATACTTGCCGCAGTAGTCTGTTCAGGATAAAACAAGACTGCAACCACAAAGCCCTCGCTCAGCCTCCAATGAAGAGAAGTAGATGTTCATTTAGTCATTGGTAGATATTTCCCAGCTCCCATGAGACTTTTACAAGGAAGGTTTGGGGACAGGTTTGAAAGTGTGTCCTGAACTGAGGTTGTCGACGTGATGGGTGGTAATTTTTGACCCTTCTGCTGCAGGAATGGACCAGTCGGGACAGTGTCACTCCATGCAAAGTGTCCCTGGGGTAACAAGGAAGATACCTATTCCCCAGCTTTGTCATCAAGAGTCACATTTTACACCACGCAATGAGATCTAGAGATACCACTTTCATCGGCTGTAACTCCAACCACTGACCCCACTTAGGGGGTAAGCATGTCACACAGTACAGCGGCTGCACCCATTTAGAATTGTGGATCATGGAAAAGCAACCTTGATTTGGCTAGAACCAGAAAGAGCCCATGAGTATAGACACGCGGAATTATCTGTAGCTTCCTTTCTTGGGGAGACATCAGGTAGCCCCCAACTCCTGCTGAATGCATTTACAGATCACACATCTGATGACAAACAGCAATTTGGCTGGATTCACTGCAGTGATTCATGGAGATTACATGCATACACATAATGCTTCTCAAGGACAACCGAGGGTGTTGTTTCTATACACGCTCTAGGCGAACCTGGTTCCCTGGTGTCTGTAAGAGAATGTTGGCTGATTCCTTATGGCCCCTCAGGATTCTGTATTACCTCTTTTGGAATTAATTGACTCTATTTTTAATCAGCTGGCCAGAAAGGTGTCTTCCTTGTTCTATTTTTTAAGAGGAGAAACACATTCAATTCACACTTAAACATAGCTCACAGTTCTAGAATCATCATGTACTTAAAAAAAAAAAAACACCAAAATTTTCATTGGCCTTTTCAATGAAGGGGCATTAGGAGGACACTCATGGTCTTATTTGTTAAGATTAACGCAGTGGGATTATTAAAGATCTGGTTTCCCGTATGTATACACGTGAGTGTGCAAAGATGGGGGCTGCGGGTGGAGGAGAGAGGCAGGGTTTAGGGAGACAAAGGCCTACGGCAATTTCCATTAGGGCTTACAATGGTTCTGCGGCAAGCATGCAGAACTAACTGGGTTTAGATTAAGGCGGTCTAATTAGTGTCATGTCAAACTGGCAGTGATCATAAGACAAGAGAGAGGTCACTCTTGTCATCTTCTTGGTCTTCTGCCCTTAAATATAGAGCCGCCTAAAGTACAATCTCCTTCTTGTTAATGGAAGCCGAATATGTATAATCTGCACATGAAATGAAGAGAAAACGTGTAAGGAGATTTCTCTTTCCCATTTCCTCGTCAGGAGCTGTGAATTTTAGTGCGAATTAAAGTAAGGGTAATTCTGTAGTCATCCCCTGACCTGTCAGGGCGGCTGTCACCCTCACGTCTCTCAACGCCCGTCTTTAGCTTCTTCTTGCTGAGTGCAGCCTTTGCCGACTGACAGAAAAATACCGACCATGACAAGAAGAAAGAACATAATGTCCTTTTCACCATCCCTACGCAAAATTGCTCAATCTTTCCTGGCATATTATTATACATTGTTTCTCCGGAAAAGCACTCGCTTGCTTTTCTATATGAGAAGTACAAAACTTTCAGGAGACAAGAAACTGTTCTTTAGAAAAGATTAAAGCCTGTAATTATTTTAAATTGTCTATTAATATGCAATATGTTGCCCTTTAATATGAATAAGGTGTAGAGAGGCGCTTGATTCATTAACAGGGTGCCCACTCGCGCCTCCTCTGCAGCTAAGGATCTGTCGCTTCTTTTATTATGGATTAAAAGGCTCCATGGTGGGATCAGCTGCAGTGTTTTGAGAAGGCTGTCCCAAGCCTGGAAAAAAAAATTCTAAAAATTTGTGGGAGACAAGGTGGAAAACCACCCCACCGTTAATAAATTAGCTTAGTAAAAAGGATCAGAGGTAATAATCCAAGATATTCATTCCCCTCTTCTCTTTCTGGAAAAAGAAAGGATCTTTTCCTAATCTGTGAAAAGCATAAGAAAATATCATTTATACTGAGGAAGAAAATTCAAGGGTCAGGGAGGCATGTGGACCGGCAAGAGAATGAGCAAATCCGCAGAGCCCACTAAACAGACTCAGTGAGTGTCAGGCAGCATCTCCCCGGGCCACCTGTATCTCCTGCACCTCAAACTGCCAGAGTCAGAACTGACTCTGCTTAGGTGCAGGGGAAGTGGGTGTCAGCGGAGGCTTCCATTGTTGCTGTCAATTCCTTTTTCTTTGATGAGCCATGGACTCTCAATAATTTTGGACAATTGCTTTAGGTCCTAGTAGGTTCTTGTTTGGAGAACAATATGGAGATTAAGTACTCCGTATAAATAATTAACCAATAGACACAGGAAACACTCAGAAACCCTGGTGTTTATTTCAAGAGGCACAGTCTTTGAGGTCCATAAATACACTTTGCACTGGCTGCTCATTTTCCTAATCCACCACATTTTTGGATTATTACATCTATTATTTTATTTTTATTTTGTAACCAAGGGAACTTTGTGTTATTTCATTGCATGACACTTCTTTGAAAAATCTTTCTTGTCTAGATATGGACCTTAATGCATTATGCAAAACCCAGGGATTTCGATTTTTGACATTGCGTACACTCACAGTATATTCTAAGGGGAGACATTATATGCTAACTTCTTGTGAAATCCTGTAGCAGCTGTTTGGTTAATATAATATGTTGAAAAATATTTATGTAGTTTGTTTTCTTTTCTGTCAACCCCGGTATCTTATGAATTTTTTTTTCAAATGGCCAGTAGCTAAAGTAGTGACTTTAGTTTGACTTAATATTATGCCACATTGACAGATGAAAACCCCTTCTAAAAATGTCATTTGAGTGCTCGACTAATTTGCATTTAGCTCAAAAGCTTTTAGTGCTTTGCACATTCACATTATAAACATTTGGGTGAACATTAATACCCCAGCTAAACAAAAATGCTATTCACTCCAACCATTTCTTCCACTACATAAAAACTATAAACGATTCTCCTACCAAAAAAAAAAATGAATGCAACCCGAAAATCAATTATAGTAACTATTTAGAAATGTAAAGGAAAGGCAGTAAAAAAAGTGACAAAAAAATCTTTAATTGTAGGGAAAATGTGCATCTTTTTTCCCCCAACATGTGAATAAAATGCATTTCCTTCTTTAACAATCGCAGTTACAATAGATCCATGCATCTCACAGGAAAAAAATTGACAATTTGATTATGACTTGTACTTTTTGCCGGGGCCATGAAAGTGGTTTATGTTTGAAATGTATCAGCTGGAAAGTACTTATTACTCGAAAACGCTCTGCTATTTCATGTTCTGCAAAGTGAGCTGTTAACAGATACAATTTGAGCAGAACAACCAGCGGAGGCCTTTTGATATGCAGAAGAGCTGACCCGCGTGCTGAGCCTTTAATTGGGTTTTTAATTTTCCAGGCCATCTGACAATATCAAACATGATCCCAGTGCTTGAAATGTTGATTGGAGGCTAAGAAGGCTGTACTACAACATGGCATTATGGACAGAAAGAGGGAAGGACGCAGGTAGAGGGGAGACACCAAGAGCCAAATCACCTGTCCTGGGATTTCTGCTGGTTTCAGAGAAGATTTTCTAGCAGTTTGGCATTTCATTTTAAATGATGAACATCTTATTATTTTGTATTTGTGGGGAAGATGGTTTGAAATTATTTCTGAATCATGTCTTCAACTACTTAGCTAAATGGATAAGTGAGGAGGATTTGGCAAAAAAAAAAAGCGTTTTGCAATTTAACATGTTAGCTTAGGTAAGCCCACCTAAAGCAAGACAGAGGTTGCTGAGGAAATATTTAATTAACTGGCTTTCATTCGACTCTTTTCTATGAAGAGCTCCAGAATCATTCTTCTTTCTTAATTATGAAATTCTCATTTTTTTTTACAAAACATGATACTTTTCTGGTGGTCACCTTACTCAATGTCAAGGTGTTCCCTAAATGCTAGGAGACAGAGAATCCTAAGATTTACTCTGGCTTTCCACGGCTTGTTCAGTAAACACGTTTTCTGTATTTACTCACTGTAAGGATAAAGCAAAGAACAAGATCTGATTTCTTGTTTTATTAGAAGTTGCTATCAGAGTGATTCAGGACTGGGGGTTGAAGAAATCTATAAATCACCTTAATAAAAGCTGGGGGAATTATTAGCAAGAACAAATGCAAAACGTTTGACAGTTACATTTCCAAAAGAAAACACAATAATCTCATTAAAGAAATTACTGACAGCAGCTCACAGATGTTAATGGTTGAAGTAACAAAGCCTACAAGATATCAGAGAGCAGATTATCTTTTTCCTCGTTGAGAATTTCACCATTGATCTAACGTTTTGAGCATCTCAAAATAACAGCTTCAGTTTCCACTCCACCATCTTTCATCAGCCACCGTAGGCGATTCCGAATAAAAAAATGTATACAATGGTGACTAAAATTTAGACGCAAAGGACTGTTAGACCCCACTGAAGGAAGGGTTTCTATAAAAATGACCACGAACCCCGCAGCACAGCCATCATATGGAAGACCATCCTGCAGCAGAAATACTTATACTCTGAGACATACATGGTTGAAATATGCGTGCATACATCTATTTATGTAAAACTTTTAGTCTTGATGACAGTGGAGGAAATTATTTAGGCATAGATGATAAATTCATAGTTTCAAGAATTAGAATTCTGCTTTTCATTTATTATGCTCACCTCCTCCTATTCTTTTTTACAAGGGTGAAGTAAATTATCCACTTAAATGATGGTGAAGGCCAGTCCGATCAACAAGAAAGAGGATTGCTTTAAAGGAAAAAGCAGAATTATGAAATGTCACCTCTACTGCTTCCCTGATGCTCCTACATGTTAAGGGAGCAGATAAAGTACTTTCCATTAGCACTGTCTGGTGCACTTGAAGATCTCCGAGCAATTCGCCCAATCGTGCAGCGTAACCTGGGTATTATGTTTCCGTGACTATTACGCATTTGGATCAAAATTAAGAAAGACGGTTTGTACACTTAATTCTTTAATCTTTCACCTGAGCCTCTTAACTGTTCCAGGGTTCTGAAAGCTGCACACTTCTCTAAGATGTAGTAAATATTCAATTATGTCTGTTTTGTCCTTGAGAGAATGAAAGCACTTAGAGACTAGCAATCAGACTGGTGTTTTCAAATGTGTTAATGCAGCTAAGCAATCTTAAACTCTGGGCTGAGACTCACCGGGCACGCTGCCTGACAAAGACCTCAGCAGGGAGATGCGCAGAACTCTAGATCCCCACAGTGTGGGAATGCAGAGCGGCTTCTGAGCATCACTCTGTCTGCATTTCAGCACATCCCACTGGTGTGGGATGCTTTGAGGTTTACTGTGTTTTCCTAATGGAGGAGAGCATGCAGGGAATCGGGGTACCTTACATTTCACGCCTTAATTTTATCCCGGCTTAACATAATGTGCATGCAAGAGAAGAGGAGGTATCTAACATGATGGATGCTCCTTTCAGTTTTGGCCAGAGTTATTCATTTGTAGTGGAAATTTTTACTTGCAAGCCTATAGAATTCATAACCAAAATAGTTCATGATTTTTGAAAACTATCTGGATTTAAAATTTTCTAATTTTAATTTGTGGTTTAAATATCTAAATCTTTCAATCATTTCATCTTTGGGATATAAGTTTTTGGTAGAAAAAAGGGAAGCCAAATCATTTTCTAATGTGCTAGGGTTAAAAGCTTCCTCTAGGACTGTGAGTAGACTACCTATTTGTGAAAAAGTTCTTGGAAACATTTTTTCATGTGTCTTGTTCGTAATTTAAAAAGATTTTTAATGGACCAGAGACATTTTTTTTTTTTTTTTTTTTTTTTTTTTTTTTTTTTTAGTAGGGAACAGAAGCAAATTTGTCTACATAGTTAGTCGTTGCTGATGTGGTGAGCAGGTCAGGGTTTCTAATATGTCCCAGGAATCTGAGTCAGAGGGGCTCTCTCATGAGGTATGACAAAATCATTTACATAAAAACAGAAACAACCTCAAATGCTAGTCTTCGAATCCCAAGAAAATTAGACTTATTAAAAAAAAAAAAAAAAAAAAAGCACTTCAGAACCGTAACTCTTCCCGCCCGTGGGAACTGGTAAACAGAACCATAGGGAATTCTCCATTTTTCCTGGAGTCAGCGAGAAGAACCCAAGGGAGAACTTGTCGCAAAAGCTCACTTTTGCTCACTCAGGGAAGACGCAGCATTGGACGAGCATCACCCATGGGCTTTTACGTGACCTCATTTTGTGTGAAACTTTCACTTTCACAGAAAAAAAATAACAGAGAAAGTACCAAGGAGATTTCCCACACAATTGGAGCCCACCTTCCCGTCGAATTAGCTACCATCATCCGTTAGCGTTACCTTTGATAGAATCACGAAACCAAGATGGTACTATTAACTGAAGTTTCTATTTTATCCCTTTTTCTTTCTTTAACCCAATGTCTGTTTTCTGCTCAAGAAGCACATCCATGATACCACATTACTTTCAGTTGTCATTTTTCCCGAGGCTTCTCTTGGCTGTGACAGTTTCTCGGCCGCTCCTTGTCATTGATGACCTTGACAGTTTGGAGAAACACAGCAGTCAGGTATCTTGTATCCTGCCCCTTCACTGGAACTTTCCTGATGTTTTTCTCATTAGCCTTGGACACTTCACTTGATTTTAATCACGGTCCTATTAGGTTGATATTTTTGCAGACAAAGAAGCGGCAGTGAAGAGAGTTGATGTAAATTAACGAAAGCTACCCAGGCAGTAAGGATCTGCCTGGCCCCTGTGAGCACAGGTTCAGCTACTTTACACTGTCTGGAAACCACTGTGTGCCTGTACTTGAGGAGCACTCTGTGTTAGGTTATTTACTTTATTTTTATGAGGCTTAATTTGTTTTCCCACATGAATGAGGTCTAATTGGCTATTTCACCAAAGGGGGGGAGGAGGAAGAAGCAGATAAAATCGCAGAGGACTAAAGAAATCAGTTGGGAGATTTATATAAAGAAAGACAGCCAGGCTTGTGGGTTCTCTGGATGCCAAGCTAGGGAGCATCCTTCCTGATACTCTGCAACGTTTATCTCAGGGTCAGGTTCAAAACAGCAACACTAACCATTTCTCCCTCACCTGTACCCGAGACAAAGCCCCAGGCAAATCTTTAATCTTCTATTTCAGGGAGCAGGCTGCTCCTTTAGGTGTTCAAGTTGATGTAGGTATAATCGGTGGTCAGACAGAAAACCTTTGGGAAGTTAGTTCAGAGCAATCTGGATACCTGTTGGGAAAAAGGCTTGCTTCCTGTCGTCTGCCACCTTTATCATCTCTTACCTCCACCCCCTTTTCCTCAATGACAATTTGTGGAGATAGGAAAACAAACTTGCCTCCACCACCACCAGGCCTCTTTGGGTGTGATTTAGGGTGTAGTTTAGTGGCAAGACTTAATCACCAAGGACTATCTGTACTTGACCACGGAAGGATAGTACATACTTAACTATGGCAGGCCAATTGCACTTAACCATAGAAAGACTGTCCAGATTTCCATAAAAAAAACCCAGAGCAGTATAAAGGGCTTAGCTTGGGATATTTTCAAGTTGACTGATGCAGCCTCCACTCTGAATAATTCAGCCTCTGAGAATGTGGTCCCGATACCAATGTCTCTGGATAGAGACCCACTCACCTGTATCTGGCAGTAAACGATCCAAATACTAAACTTCGCAAAAAACAAAACAAAACAAAACTGATGAACATTTAATAAATTGAGGATATACCAGTTTCAATGTATCCGAAGAAGACTAACAGAAAAGTGCATGCTGATAAGAAAAATGTTGCCTAGAAGGGATGGACAAGCTTCCAATGTAATAAAAACAATATTCCAGGCAGCTACAATATGTTAACAATGTGCTTCAGAGAGGGGGGTGCGAGAGCTGGGCAGCAAAGCCGGTCGTGGTGTCATGCTTCAAATTACAAGAAAAACAATACAACCCTTATGAGTTTGGTTTTCTCTTTTTAAAAATGTCAGTTTATCTTATATTTAAACATAAAATACAGGAAGATGTTACTTGCAGGAACATTCCAGTGTGCTAATGTTTAAGCAACATTATTCTAAAGATCCAACAGTTACATCTCCAACTTCAGTCCAATTGGGTGATTATGTAATTACCCAGCCTTTCTGATAAACAATACATTTCATACACATGGACACTTGGTGGTTTGAAAGAAAATGACCCCTAAAATGATGGAGGAGGGTCATCTTTCTATCTGTTGTTTCATTGGTTAAGTAATAAAGAAACTGCTTGGCCTCTGATAGGACAGAAAATTAGGTAGGTGGAGTAGACAGAACAGAATGCTGGGAGAAAGAAGCTGAGTCAGGGAGTCACCATGATTCTCCCACTCCAGACAGACCCAGGTTAAGATCTTTCCTGGTAAGCCAGCTCATGGTGCTACACAGAATATTAGAAATGGGTTAGATCAATATGTGAGAGCTAGCCAATAAGAGGCTGGAACCAATGGGCCAAGCAGTGTTTAAAAGAATACAGTTTCCGTGTAATTATTTTGGGTGTAAAGCTAGTTGTGCAGGCGGCCGGGTGCCAGAAACGTAGCCTGCCCCTCATATTACAACACTAAAAGGAGTGGCACTAATGGGAGGCATGGCTTTGTTGGAGTAGGTGTGGTCTTATTGGAGGACATGTGTCACTGTGAAGGTGGGTCCTGAGGTCTCATATATGCTCAAGATACTGCCCAGTGTCTCAGACAACTTCCTGTTGCCTGGGAGTCAAGATGTAAGAACTCTCAGCTACCTCTTCAGCATCATGCCTGCCTTGCTTCCCACCACGGAGATAAGGAACTAACCCTCTGAACTGTAAGTGAGCCACCCCCATTAAGTGTTTTTCGTTATAAGAGTTGTTGTGGTCACGGTGTCTCTTCACAGCAATAGACACCCTAACTAAGACAGACACCAACTACTGAAGCACCACAAGGCACCCTAAGATATAACGAATTAAAACAATAGTTAGTCTACCCACAACCAATTTGAGTTGAGAGGTTGCCACAGCTGCATCTCGTCTACTGTTAAAGAACTGGTTGTTAAGATCAAATCAGGCCTATTCATTTGTATGTTGACCCAGAGGCTCAAATATTCGTAAGGTTAAAAAAAAACCTTGTGCTCACTGGACATCCTTTACCCTTTGTATTTGTCCTTTGCACATGGTCTTCTGCATGGAGACCCAGAGGTGAGGGAGTTGCATGTACGAGAGCCAGACGAAGACATATCTTGTCTTACCTGTATTTAGAAGTCACCTGGTGTTAACACTTACCACCACATTCCATTGTTAATAGGGAATAACTGAGGCCAGGGCTCCTTCAAGAAGGAAAGGATTAGAATCTGCTTTGTTATTTGAAGAGTCAAAATACTTGAAACCACTGTGGTCAGTCGGTAGCATAGCTTTCTATATGCTATTGTGCTGTTTGAACATAAAGTTTCTTTTGACCTGTTAATTATATGTAATCAAGCATTTATAATAGATACAAAAGGTAGGAAATATTTAATGTTAAAGTCTAATTAAAACAAATGCTACATTCTTATGGTTATTTCTGGAGAAGTTAAAAGTTTCTGAAGAATAATAACAACACTTATAGACTGCATATATAAAACACTTCTTGTCAGACAGTCACTCACATATCCTATATATATTACGCCATTTAATTCTCTTAACAAATCTATAATCTGCTTCATAGGATGCTGTGTGTCATTATCCCTGGGCAGACATGTACAAATTACCACTCACCCAAGATAGGGAACTGAGTAGAGACCAAAGTTCAGAAAGCACCACAGTTTCATTGGAGTTGTTTCTTGTTACAGGAACAGAAATGATTCAAAGACAGTTATATCAAAGCCCAGGCGAGCGTGGGTGACAGCACACCAAAGCTGGAAACTTGGAGCTTGCTTTACAATGTGCAGAAAGCTCAGCAGGTTGGGGAGTGTCTATTCCAGGCAGCTCAGCAAGCCTGCTGAATTTGGTCAGTTTCAGGGACTTCCTGAAGCTGTCTTGAGTTGTTTACTTCTTGTCTTAGCCAGCTTTTCTGCAATGTGGAGTATGTCACCTCCCTTCAGAACATCCTGCTCTTTCATCTCCTTGTAAACATCCTGTCAAAATATCCTGTAGTTTCCTCATTCTTTTTATGTTCTAGATCTTCAAGGAGTTTCCATTCTGAAAGGTTTTTAAAGATTTTAAGAAGAAACTGCTACACAACATGGGGCATGAAAGTAAAGGAATTTTTCTAATAGAACTTTTTCCTTTAGTCAGATTTTACATTAGAGATCAAATTGTTAATGGCCCTGCTAACCATAGGGTGCCATCACGGTTGCTAACACAGGCTAGATGGTGAACTTATGCATGCTATGTAAAAGACCCTTCCTCCCAAAGTGTTTTCTTTCTCAAGTGTGTTAATATTTTGTGGCTGGAGAGATGTCTCAGTGGTTAAGAGGATGTGTTGCTTTTGCAGAAAACCCATGTTCAATTCTCAGCACCCACATGGTGGCTTAGAGTTATCTGAAACTCCAGTTCCAGGAGATCAGAAGACAGACTCCCTGTCTCTAAAGGAACTGCATGTACATGGTGCACTTACATACGGTAGCCCAAACAAACGTTCACATAACAGGAAAGCAAATACATCTTTTAAAAAATTGTTTATCTTTTGACTGTGAATTAATATTACTTGCAAATTTAGGATCTTAGCACAAATTTAACCATGGGAAGTTTATATTTTACTTTGACTCTTCGCCTTAAAATATACGAAAATATTGTTGGAGAACTCTCTAAAAGGCCCATAATTGGTAATTTATGGCCCCATGTCTTGTCATAGTGAAAAAGCAAAATGCTTTGCTATCTGTTATACAGAGACAACTCCAGTGTATGATGATGCTATGACATTTATGTCTTCTGTGCATCATTTACATTTTGTATATGAATACTTGGTGTTCTGTGGGGACACAGAAAATCTGTTTAAAAAAAACTAAAATTCGGTTAGCAGTGACTATATGCTGCCTTGAATCTATCCTTTTGTCTACTTGGTTGGTTACATTTCGTACACATGCTTCAGTCATCTCTCATCTAATTTCCACATATTCGGTCTGATGAAAGTAGATGTGATGTAGGCACCAAAGAGAGAAAAGCTTCCGGGAAATGCACTCCTCCTCCCGACTCCCACCCCCTCAGCATATTAATCAGGCTGACAAAAATATGCATCTCTGGTCAGCAACTTTAGTTTCTGTCGATGGGAGGGGACATTGAGGTTCCAGAGACTCCCACTGTGCAGTAGGGGGAGCCATACCACTCTGCTCAGCTGCTCAATTAGGTCACAGGATAGCCTAGGGAATGGAGAAATAAGGGTGTTAGGTGATGTGGCAGTCACGTAATCAGTCTGAGAAAGGATCAACGCAGGGTAGCGGGCAGAAGAAGCACTGAGAGACAAGGTAGGAAGGAAGTTGAGTTTTAGAAGTGAAAGGTATTTGCATAACCCAACATGTAAGAACACCCATCTTCTTTCCATATAGGCCTGTGGAGTCTCAAAATTGTAGTGTGTTATGGATCCTAGTAGAAATCAAGAAATGACTGAGTTGCATAGATTCTTGACTTCCTGTTTCTCCCTGTACTGTAATTACAGAATCACTAATGATGGTGTGCAGTGTGTTCATTCAGTAAACTCTACAGAGTACTTAAGATGTGGAACCTTCTGGGATGTGAGGATGACAGCAGGTGAGCTGCAGGTTTCTTCGGAGTCAAAGTGGTCATGAATGCCAGTCTAACACAGTTAACATGGTCACGGGCAGCCTAGCTACACACTGGGGCACCCGGAGATGGGCTCCCGAGATGAACTGGAGTCACAGGAGAGAGTATGTGTTGCTGAGAAAGATTCTGTGAGAGAGGGGGATCAGTCTGTGGAGAGGCTCAGAGGTCGTTTGGAGTTTCGGAAACCTCAGATGTGGGACATGGAAGAAGAGTTTGAAGGGGTGTCTAAGCTAAGAATGTATTCAAATGTTAGGCATGGACACCATTCCTTTATGTGATAGCTCTCGCTGGTCATAATAGCTCACGAGAAACACAGTAGAAATCCAAAATGCATCTTTTCACGCTTCTCGTCTGAAAAAAAAAATGAGGCTAGTTATTTAAGATTTCATCTCCATGGCCACTTCCTACTTCATTTCTCCTGCTCCAAACCCTCGCAATAATCTCCGTACAGTCTGCTCTCACTTCAATCCCCTCTCTCATAAGCACATGAAAGCAATGAAAAGGTTCAAAGACAAAACAGAAAAAAGGAAGATACAGAAACACATTAACGTCCGTCTCCAACAGCTTCTCAGTTTCAAAGATAAAGTAGAAACTTTCTCGGGAGTGACACTGACGTCTCATGCGCTGGTTTCTACCTAACTGTATCTCCCATCCCTTCAGATGCCATGCTTTCGCTTCACTGGAACAACAGCCATGCCCTTTGTTTGGTAGGGTCCCTCTACCTAAGCTATTCTTTCTTCCCCTTTTATTGAAAATAGATTTTTTTTTACCCAGTATATCCTGTTTATGGTTTGTCCATCTTCTATTCCTTCCAGTTCCTCCCTACCTCCCCTCCCTTTAGGATCCACTCCCTTTTTTGTCTTTCCTTAGAAAGCAATCTAAGGGAATATAATATGATATGATATAATATAATACAATACAATGTACAATATAATACAATACAATATAATAATGTGATAAAACATAAGCTCTGTGCAGACTGCACCAGTCTCTGTGCCTTCATATGAGCTTAGAACATGCTGAGTTAAACTACCTTGTTTTCCTGGTGTCCTCCATCTCCTCTGATTCTTACACGATTTCTACCTCCTTTTCCACAGGGTTCCCTCAGCCCTGAAGGGAGGGATTTGATGGAGACATTCCATCAAGGAGTGAGAATTCCAAGGTCTCTCATTCTTTGAATAATGTCTGGCTGTGGTCTCTGTATTTGTTCTCATCTGCTGTAGGAGGACGCTTCTCCCATGATGGCTGAGCAAGACACTGATCTATGAGAATAGCAAAATGTCATAAGGTGTCATGTTATTGCTACCTTTTAAAAAACAAACAAAACCAAAACCTAGGGTATTGGATTTTATCTCGCAGATCCTGGCCTATCTGGTCTCCATCTCAGGTTCTTTGCTACGGAAGTAGTGCCAGGTAGGGGTTCCATTACGGAAGTCGTCCTTACCTCTACTGGTAATCGTCTCCTCATCTAGTTTGCAAGACTTCAGAAAAGGCTATATTTCTAAACATGAGAAATAATAAACACTTCCAGATTGTGAATTATTTCGAAACATTTTTATATGTTTTATGGTGCTAGGTTTTGAATCCACAGCCGAGTGCATACTAAGGTGATTCACCACTGACCTTTATTTCCAGTGCCCCAGTTTCTGAAGTCTTCTTGCCCAACATATACACAAATATTTCTTTTTTTAATTGAAAAATATTTTTCATGCAATATCTTCTGATTACATCCCCCTGACTCCACTCTTCCCGAGACTTGCCTTCTTAACCACCCGGGCCATGGTGTGACTTTCTCTCTTTCTAGACACAAATAAAAACAAAAAAATGAAACCACACACACGCTTGCACACACACACACACACACACACACACACACACACCAACAATAAGACAAAATAAAAAACTAAACAAAACAGCATGAGTTAAAAAAGTACAAAAATCTACAAAACTACCACTGAGCTTGTTCTCCGTTGGCCATCCACTACTGGGCATAAGGCCTACCCTGAAGTATACAAACAAAAGATTTCTAACAAATCCCGGTTCCCCTATTGGCAGACACGAGATTTTACGAAAAAGCAAACTTTTCTATGCCACAGTTTTCCATCCATAGAAAATGGGTAAAAATGGTTCTAATATACTCTTTTGGGGTGTTTGCATAATTTAAATAGTTAAAGGGAAGAGAAAAGCTTTCTAAAATCTTTACATGCACATCACATGAACCGTCTGTCACGAGGAGATTTCAGAAGCAAAATGAGCTGGGTAATGGTGGCACATGACTGTTCCAAACAGCAGGGTCATGAGTTCAAGCCCAGAGTCAGCTGCTTGGTGAGTTTTCGTCTCAGAAAGCAGAAAGCAAGCAAACAAATGCAATGAGAAGTTAAAAGTCCGCAAAGTCTAAGTTCTCATATAAACTGTATATCCAGTGTATGATTATGCACAATTCCCCAAATGTTGTGAGCATATCCGTGGCCCTGGAGGTTATGTTAATAATCTGCCCATCACAGCATTGCAACGTGATTTAATGAGAGGGTCCTTGTGAACACAGCAAGAAAAGCATACTTCTCTCTAGCCGTGCAGATCGGAGCCATCATCGTGTGTTGGCTATCACAATGAACAGTCTTCAATCTGCTAGGATTATCTGTGTCCATGTCTTGCAACACATATGAAAATATAAGACATTTCATGATCCTACTCAGCTTTAGTCACATTTATTCTCTGGCAGAATAAAGAAGCAACGTCCATAATATTCAAGTGTTTGTTTTCAGAGCTGTTCTGCCCTTTTCTGTGAGCGAGAGGCCCACAAGGCAAGGCTGTGTTCTTTAATTACTGCGCATCTTCTGTGCATGGGCATTGCTATCTGCATGGTGCGGTGGGGAGAAGACAAATTTTCCTGTTATATTTACTTTGAGCTTACGCGCCTCAGCCATTAAGGGAAATTTCCTTTGCCCTTGGCCATCTGTATTAGTAAAGTACTTGCTCAGATTTTTGTAATCACAATTTTCTGCATTGCTGTGGTTGCAACCCCCAACGTTCCCTCTGTGGTATCCAACGCTGCAATGTACCAGTTTTCACTTTTACATTATAACTTAGAAGAAAAATTTAATTTACACATCCATCTGGTGGTTTTTGACTGATATTTTGCTCTTGCTATGCAGATATTGTTGGGAATTCCATACTATAAAACTGAACAGTGCAGAATGAAAACCAATTGTTAAACTTGAACTGAAATGCAGGCAGCTCCCTTTTCTCCTAAATATTTTAGAAGCTTTTCTTCTCACTTTTTTCTTCTCAACACTTTTTCCTTTACTTTTGCACATACTTTTTCAGTAATTATCATTTAAATGTCTGAGCTTCTTGATAGCTTAATTAGATATATTGGACAGTTGGTTTTACTTTTCTCCCATTAAATATAGACCTTTTTGTTCCTAAACCTACAAGTTAAATGACCGTTCTGTCACAGGCATCTCATTTGAACATCCTCTTTTAAAAAGGAAGATAAGAAATATATCAGTCCCAAGGATAATGGATATGCGATAGTTGTGCAAAACTGGCATAATTATGTCTGGAAGTTGTAGGACATCTATTGGTGACTCATGTTGTCAAGATCATGGCAAGCATTATGGTATAGTTGTTGTTTTAGTTAGGGATTTTTATTGCTGCAATGGAACACCATGATCAAAAATCAAGTTGGGGAGGAAAGGGTTTATTGGACTTAAACTTCAACGTTGCGATTCATCACTGAATGAAGTCAGAACAGAAACTCAAACAGGGCAGGATCCCAGAGGCAGAAGCTGATGCAGAAGTCATGGAGGGGAGCTACTTACTGGCTTGCTTACAGCTTCATAGGTTCAGTTCATTATCATCAAGGTGGGGAGCATGGTGGCATTCAGGCAAGCATGGTGCTGGAGCTGAGAGTCCCACATCTTTCAGGCAACAGAAATTCTACTGAGACCCTAGGCAGTATCTTGAGCATAGAAAAACCTCAAAGTCCATCCCCATAGTGATACACTTTCTCCAGCAAGGCCATACCCACTCCAACAAAGCCACATTTCCTAATAGTGCCATTCCCTATTTTATATGGGGGCCATTTCATATGGGGGCCATTTACAATCAAACTACCACAGTCATTTTGCTTCTGATGCCCCAGCAGATGTGAGGTACCTAGGATATCAGCTTCTATATGTTAATTAACATTTGGTGATATTTTTAACAAAGAAAATCAGTGAGTTTTTAATTTGGCTATCTGCAAAATACTAAATAAAGGCTCCTACTGACTCTAGCCATTAGTAGCAAGATAAATGCTGAAATTCTGAGTGTACATTTCAAATGTGACAAAAATCAAGGCAGGAGGTATAGAGCAAGAAATCAATATTGGTTGAGCATTGTGGTGGTTGAATAAAAATGGCTTCCATAGTTTCATAGGGAGTGGCATTATTAGGAAGTATAGCCTTGTTGAAGTATCTGTGGCTTTGTTGGAGGAGGTGTGTCATGAGGGGGTGCACTTGGAGATTTCATAAGCTTAAGTCAGGCCTAGTGACTCACAGTCACTTCCTGCTGCCTGCAGATCAAGATGTAGAACTCTCAGCTCCATCTCCAGCACCTGTCTGCCTGCATGCCACCATGCTTCCTGCCATGATGATAACAAATAAACCTCTGAACTGTAAGCCAGTCCCAATTAAATGCTTTCCTGTATAAGAGCTGCTGTGGTCATATTCTCTTCACAGCAACAGAACCCTTAACTAAGACAAAGGTTGTTACCAGCAATGGGGTATTTCTGTGATAGGCCTGAAAATGCCTTTGTGTTGAAGGAGCTACGGGCTGCGTTCCTGCTGCCCTGGCTCCCAGCTGCCTGGCTAGCTTATGCCCCGAAATAACAACACAAAAACTGTATTCTTTTAAACACTGCTTGGCCCATTTCTATTAATGTGTGTAGCACCACGAGGTGGTGACTTACAAGGGAGATTCTACCCTATGTCCATCTTGGATCTGAGCTTCATCGCATCTGCCCTGGAGAGCAGAAGCATGGCATCTTACCTCACTTCCTCTTCCTCCCAGCATTCTGTTCTGTTTACTCCACCTACCTATGTTCTAACCTATGAGGCCAAGCAGTTTCTTTATTAATTAACCAATGACCTTCCCACATCACCTTTGTTTGGAGAAATGTGGACTTTGGGATTTTGGATTAAAAAAGAAGTTGAATGCTTTAAGTGAGGTTTAATAGCTCATACTAGTAGTAACAAGGAAGGCAGTGATACTGAGGGTGTTTTGAACCTTGGTGGTCCAGCTCCAGACGTTTCAGAGCAGAAGAATATTTGTATATGTCCCAGAGGCCACTCTTGTAATATTTTGGCTAGAATGTGGCTGCTCTTTGCTCTTGTCTGAAAAGTGTACCTGAGACTAAATTGAAGAGTTTTGGATTACTTCTGCTGGCAGAGGAAATCTCAAAACAACCTAGTATTAACTCTGTCATTTGATTTCTGATGTTCACTTTTATAAAGATTTGTAATGAAAAAAGCATGCTGATCAAGGAAAAATACAAAATGAAAAGAAAAGGAGCACCAGGAAGTGGAATGGAGTGAAGTCCTGTGTTCAAGGTGATAAACAGATTAAAGAAAAGTCTGATGTTAAATGGACTAAAGGAAGTGGTGACCTCAGGGAAAAGATTCCACACAGCTAAGCTTCTATCTTGGAAAAGGAATTAAAGAAAAGCTCGGAGCCAGGTGTGGTGGTACACTTTTTTATCCCAGAATTCTGGAGACAGAGGCAGACAGATTTCTGAGTTCAAGATCAGGGAACAAACAAACAACAACCACCAAATTCTCACTCTGGTCTACAGAGTGAATTCCAGGACAGCTAAAGGACATAAGCTTAGGCAGAGAAAAAAATTGAAAAGAGAAAGCTAATGAAGATATAGCTGAGCCAGAGCACCATATATTCTAGCAAACATTAGAACTTGGAAGCTTCAGCCATGGCGTTCTGACTTTAGAGTCAAAGATAGAAAAAGGAGGTTATGGAATCTCCATCCATGACTGAGGAAAGTCATTGATGCCAGACATGTGTCAAAGGTGTCTCTGCATGGAGATCTAGAGAGGTCATTGTGTGAAGCTGTGAAGGTGAAGCCTGGACTGCCTTGAACACCCCAAAATGTTAAAGATCCCAGAACTTTGAGTTACTTGCTGCAGAGAGCTGCTAACAGGGAGTGAAAATGGCCCAAGAAAAAGAAATATGCTGTAGTCAACAAAGTAGAAAGGAGTTGGAAATCTGAAGAGTGTTTTGACATCAGACATGGAGATGCAGAATTCAGAATTTGCCCTGCTGGTTTTCAGTCTTTTTACAGTTCAGTATTTCCTCATTTTGCTCCCTTTTCACCTTTTTGGAATGGTAATGCAGATCTCGTGCCATCATATGTTGAAAGTATGTGATCTGCTTTTTCATTTTGATTTTACAGGGGATTACAGTTGATACTGCATGAGTCTCAGAAGAGACTTTGGGCTTCGGACTTTTAAACAGAATTGAGACTGTGATAGACTATAGGGACTTTTGAAGATGGACTAAATGCATCTTCCATTATGATATAGCTGCAAGCCTATGGGGAGCTAGAAAGAGGAATGCGGTAGTTTGAATAAAAATGTTCTCCATAGGTTCATAGGGAGTGGCACTATTACAAGGTATGGCCTTGTTGGAGTAGGTGTGGGTTTGTTGGAGGAAGTGTGTCACTATGAAGTGTACTTTGAGGTCTCAGAAGCTCAAGCGAGGTTTAAGTGGCTCACAATCTCTTCCTGTTGCTTGTGGATCAAGATGTAGAACCTTTAGCTACTTCTGTACCATATGTGCCTGCATGCCACCATGCTTCCCACCATGATGGCAATAGATCCGATTTCTGAACTGTAAGCCAGCCCCAAATAAATACTTTCCTTTGTAAGAATTGCTGTGGTCATGGTGTCTCTTCACAGCAATGGAAACCCTAACTAAGAAAAGCATCTACAGCCTGAACGGCAAGTGTCAATGGGTTTCATCTAATCATTTCTGTATTGAGGCTTATGAGCCAACTGCATCCATTCCAAATGTGAATGTGGGATGAGAGTTGCTATGTTCTAAAACCCGAACTTCTGCTTCACAAGCAAAAGACAGAATTAACATCCTCCCTGCATAAATTTAAGAAGACCCTCATAATATTCTGTGCAGTTCTGAAATATGTCAGTGTTTATTATACCTAGTAACACTACATCTGTTCTACGAACCAAGATCTCTCTAGCAAACAATATACAGTTGGAATATACTAAGTGAAACTATAAACTTGCTCCTCTGGTCTTTAAAAATCATCAAACTAAAAAGGTCATTATTTCCAAAGAACACAGGATTCCCTTGGTCATAAATGACAATCATCAAATAGGTATTTACTGGATGCTGTGTCAGAAAGAGTACAGAGAGGTTGGCATTATGGATAGGAGATGGACACAGGGCTAGAAACAGAGCAACAAGGACAGACCAAATACACATGGGACATTTAAGAGGAACAGCTATGGTATTACACACCTTTGAACTTGGCACTTGGAGAGATGTGCAGAAGGATCAGAGGGCTGAAGTCAGCTACACAGGGAGACCCTGTCTCAAACAAAGAAGTAAACAAACCAAACATCCAAACATGTTTCTGTTATTACTGCCACAGGTCTTTGCACATGACGATTAAACCAAGATGTTTGCAGCTGCATTAATTCTCAGCATCAGTTGGTTCTTCAGGATGAGGCTTATAACCCTCACTCCCATACTTAAAGAAGAGATGTATATACTCTTGTATGATCTTCAGTATTATGTTGTCAGACAGCTTCAGTCAAATGGTTGTTGTCTAGGGGTTCAAATTCTTGACAGGCTCTTTAGACTTTGAAGTCTCTATGGTATTAGATCAAGTCAAACTGGTCCTGTGTGATAGTCAGATCCCTAAGGACACTGAAAATGGTGTTGTTGTCCTATACTTTTATGGCTGATACAGAGGTGTTTTTTTTTCTCTTTTTTTAGAATTTACAAAGAAGTTCCTTAATCACTTGCAATAACATGGTGTAGAATTAAAGAAGAGAAATGATGTTTTAAGTACTATTAAATTATTTTCTTCTCAAGTTGAATATATTTTAGCACTTTAGAGCAAATTCACCATTTATTATGGATGCAATAGAGATGCTAATATCTTCCCTGACTGTCTTCAGAGCCGCCAAGGGAAGCGGATGAAACACCATTGGGAAAATATGCAGGGAACTGCAGATTATTACTGCTTTCCTCTAGTTGGGATGCACTAATATCACAAGAACTCTGGGAGAAAGACACACTGGGCATCTTGTCTGTCTGAATAAAGCAGCCCATAGTGATTAGAACAAAGGGTCAGAGGTTAGAGAGCATGGGTTTGAGTCCTTGCTCTGCCAACCCTTACTATCTTACATGACACTGAGTAAGTTATTGAGATTCTATTTTGCTTTTCTCTTTTACAAATGAGAGATCATGTAACTGATGTGGCTATTAAATGGGCTATGTACATAAAATACTTTGAACAGTCTCTGGCACACGGTGCTATCAGGTTTTTCTCTGCAATTTCATCATCACCACTCTGAGCTACATGGTAGATGATCAATATATTCTGTTAAATTCACAAAGAAAATAGTCAACATGAAGTAGGTAGGGTGGCTGGCAGTCCAGAAATATATGAAAGAGAAATTGTTGAAACAATTTGCCATACAATCTAGTAAGATTATTGATGTTCTTAATGATGACAGAGTCATTGAGAAAATGTCAGGCTAGCGTCAGAAGTTTCAAGGTTCTTGGACGTCTAGGACCTTCTTCTGGCAAGTGAGTTTCTGCTCCTTTCCATGAGATTAATGTGCATTTCCTATTCAAGAGAGAAGACAGTTTAATTCTCACAGGGTTCATAGGCTGGCGACAGTGACTGGATCCCAATTTTTCTAAGTCATTCTCTACCACCCTAACCGTCTGTCTATTAGATGTAACACTGGGGCAACACATCCCTCATTGTGTCCGTCTTTCTGTCCAGCTGAAAGTCTGTTTCCATTTTTCTAGACAGAGGAGGTGAGGGGAGTAGAAACGAGAAGGACTAAGCATCATGGAAAACTGGGGAAAAATAGGTGCCCTAGGTGTCTGGGGTCACCCAAGATTGAGAACAAACAAGGATGGTGCAGTTAAATGCAAGAGGATATCTGGCCCTAGTAATAAGGAAAACTGCTTCATCCTTGGGAAACTGACAGAGAAGCTTCCAGATTTCTCGTCAGTGCAGGATCTTTGAGGAGAAAAGGAAAGACTTATCAGCAAGATCTTATCATCTTAGAACTCACTTTTATCATTTAGGGTTCACTCTTCAAAGTGTAAAATATAAGCTACAAATTTCTAATTAAATTATAATTTTCATATTTTTGATTTCTAAAGATTATTAATAACAAAAGAAAGATGCCCTTTCTCTGTAAAATATTGTTCAATAGAACATACCCTGCTTTTAAAAGGTTATGCAAATAGATTGCTAATAGTGTGTGGACATGCTGAAATCTCAGACAGAAAGCCAGTTATAGTGATGGACAGTTACAGTACAGTAATCAAAATACTAGAGAAACTACATTATGATAAGATTGTACAAACTTCTGTAAGATGCCAATTACCTATTTCGGGTAGACTCACTGACAACTGTAACGTTAAAGCAGCAAAAATCATTGATACCGTTATCTGCAGCAACTGCCAAAGAGGATGAGAATATTTGTGGGTTTTCTTGCTTCCAAAATCTCAGCTGCAGCGAACATCATTATGCTTTATTTCCTGCCTTCACACCTAAAGGAGAACACTGCAGAGTTAGAGGCTGGTGATATTATTTATTTCCCTTTTAAGTGGTCTTTGAATGATGGCCCTCCTGTCAGGTGTCCTTGTGAGAGGGGTTCAAATCTCACTGAACTGGGAAAATGCGAAGAGAATAGCTTTATACCTTAACTGACTGTGATCTTGTACAGTGACTCTGGCTCTGTACAACCTAAGGAAGGAAACCATAGCAATTTACAGAATTCTGAGTGCGCGTTGCTAAGGCACAAAGCAAATGGGTGCCATGTTGAAATCCACTAGATCTTATGTACATGCTCCTTGTGATCCAAATGATGGGGGAGGGGGCCACCACCGGGCCAGCAGAATCACCACTTTGTTAGACCCTCATAAGTATCTTTCTTTCTGTGCCTTCTCACTACAGGCTTCAAATGAGAGGATTCCATTTTTTTTCTGGGTGGGGGGAACCCTCACAATCCCACTAGAGGTTTTACTTTTGTTTATGCATGTATTTATGACTAAGAAATAGAATAAGGTTGATGCATGTAAGGAGAAAAAAGGAGAAAAATGGATATTACATCCATTTAGTGCTTTCAGAGCATGTGAAGCTGGGGAAGGATGATACAAGTAAAGGCATTGTTGAAGGCAGTAAGCATTAGAAGCGATGTGATTCAACCGTGGGGGGGGGGGGATTCACAAAGGTATTTTGTGAATAGAGGAGGTGGCAGATTTTCCCCTCTAATGTACTCTGCTGTGTTCCCATACCAGGCTGGAACAACTCTATGCAATAGTTCCCTATTATGGGCTGGAGGCAAACTCCCTCATGATCGACTCCACTTTAATGCTTTTAAAGTGAGTGAGTTTAATATTAAAAATGAAAAATGTGCAGGCAGATTTTACCTAATGGGAATTTGTCCACTTTGCTTCTTGGTAAAAATCTCTGCATCAAGAATGAGATTTGGGAAGGGTTGAGATAAAAGAGTTTGAAAATAGTTATTGATGAGATGCGACACTTACTGTTGTTAAGTGGAAACCATGAAAGATCATCCCCAGTTCCCAGGGATGGGGTGTTAACAGTGCACATTGCTCTTGTAATGGGGCTGATATGAAAGTCTTTGGAGAGGATGATGTATGTGAAGAGAAGTCCACGGAGAGGACATTATGATATCAAGACAATGACAAAACAAATTTCAATGCAAATCTGTAGAGACCATATTACAATGTCAAGGCAATGGCAAAATGTAAGTCTAGAGAGACCATTTTACGACATCAAGACAGTGGGAAAACAATGTAGCTGAGTGATTATTGAGACCACATTGCCATGTTAAATTACAATGTCAAAACATTATCATCGCAAGTCTTCAGAGAGCATGTACCTCTTTTAAGATAATAGCAAAACAATGGAATTGGAAATAGCAAACAATGGGACAAAGGAATATTATGTTTTGTCCCTATTACTATTAAGACTTGATGGTAAAAATGGAAAGGCCAGCCAAAAGGTTGCTAAAGAAACAATGGCAAGCAAGAAAAGGGTGCAGCAGGACACTCTCCTCAGTTGGTGTTTGACTTAAGTCATTTTTTAATTCATTTCTCATCCTGACCACAGTTTCCCCTCCCTCCATTCTTCCTAGATCCTCCCCGCACCTCCCCACTCTCCAGATCTACTCCTTCTCCATTTTCCTTCAAAAGAAATAAAAAGCTGACTGGTGTAGGAAGTCCTTCTGTTTGTGTGTTGCTTTCATTGGTTAATTAATAAAGAAACTGCTTGGTCTGATAGGGAAGAACTTAGGTAGGCAGAGGAGACAGAACTGAATTCTTGGAGAGAGAAAGCAGAGAGAGAGAACTGCCATGGAGCTGCCAGAATCAGACATGCTAAATCTTTTCTGGTAAGCCACGACTTCGTGGTGATAAGACAGATTAATAGAAATGGGCTAAATTAAGATGTAAGAATTAGCCAATAAGAAGTTAGATCTAATGGGCCAGGCAGTATTTAAATGAATAGTTTCTGTGTGATTATTTCAGGTGTAAGCTAGCCAGGCGGCTGGGAGGGAACAAAGGACCACCCTCCTCGTGCAACAGCTGACCTTCCAGGCATATTCACCAAACAAAATGTAAAATGTTTCAGTAAGACAGGCACAAACCCTTATATCAAGGCTAGATGAGGTGACCTAGTAGAAGGAAAAGGGTCTGAAGCACAAGCAAAAGAGTCAGAGACACCTCCCTCTCTCATTGTTGGGAGTCCCACAAGAACACCATGCTATGCAACCATAAGATCTATGCAGAGGACCTAGCTCAGACCCATACAGGTTCCTTGTCTGTCATGTCTCTGTGAGCTCCTATGAGCCATGTTTAATTGATTCTGTGGGCCATGTCCTCTTGGTGTCCTCTACCCCTCTGGCTTCTACAATCCTCCCTCTCCATTTTCTTTGGGCTTCACCTAGCATTTGACTGTGTGTCTCTGCATCTGCTTCTATCAGTTGCTGATGTCTCTCTGATGACATTCGGCTAGGCACTGATCTGCATGTAAAGCAGAGTATCACTAGGAATCATTTCATTGACTTCCTTTTTATTTAATTTTCCCCCTCTGGGATGTCCTGCCTCTGGTTCCTGGTCATTTAGGCAGTGTCAGGCATTGGGCTTTCTCATAGACCAGTCATTGGTTGGCCACTCCCACAACTTCGGTACCACCATTACCCCAGCACATCTTGCATACAGAACAGATTGTAGGTTGAAGGTTTTGTGCCTGGGATGTTCCAGTCACACTGTTAGGAGTTTTGCCTAACTCTTGCTTTAAAGAGAGTACAGGCTCCCAGGTAGTGATTGAGATTAAAAAGCATGTTGAGCCAAAGTAGATGAAAAAAATCAAGACTAAAAGATTGGGAGAAATCAGAAACACAGATGCACCTGATTTATTTATTTATTTTGAAAGTATCAAATTTTTATTAATTAATCAATTAATTATTTTCCCTAGTCTGATTACAGTTTCCCTTCCCTCTCTCCTCTACTCCCAGTCTCTTCCCCTAACATCCCCCCTTCCCCACTGCCATCCACTCCCTTTCTCTTCCCTTCAGAAAAGTGCAGGCCTCCGTGTATAATAGGCAGTCATGGTATATCAAGTGGCAGCAAAATCAGACACCTTCTTGCCTATTAAGAATGGATGTGTTAGCAAGAGGAAGGGATCCCAAGAGTAAGCAGAGACAGAGACAGTCCCTGCTTCCTCTGCCAGGAATCCCACAAGGCGACCAAGGCACACAACTGTAACATATATGCAGAAGGTCTAGGTGAGTCTCATGTGAGTTCTCTGGTTGGCGGTTCTGTCTCTGTGGGCTCCCAAGACACCAGGTTAGTTGATTTTATGTTTTTTATGATGTCCTTGACCCCTCTGACTCCTGTAATCCCTCCTTCCTCTCTTCATCAAGATTCCATGAGCTTGGTCTAATGTTTGGCTGTGGGTCTCTGCATCTGTTTCCATCAGTTGCTGCATGAAGCCTCTCTGATGACGATTGGTCTAGACAACCATCTATGTGGGTAGTAGAGTATCAGTAGAAATCACTGCATTGACTGTTTTTTCTTTTTGATGCACCTGATTTATAAAAGAATAGAATCTCATTCTTTTTTTCCTGTAATAATTGTCATATTTTATTTATTTATTTATTTATTTATTTATTTATTTATTTATTTATTTTGGTTTTTCAAGACAGGGTTTCTCTGTGGTTTTGGAGCCTGTCCTGGAACTAGCTCTTGTAGACCAAGCTGGTCTCGAACTCACAGAGATCTGCCTGCCTCTGCCTCCTGAGTGCTGGGATTAAAGGCGTGCGCCACCACCGCCCAGCTAATTGTCATATTTTAGTAACTATTCACGTGGATCATCCTTATAGTAGTATGTTCACAAATTCTTGAGTTTTGATTTTGGTTTGTCTGTGATCCTCATTTATGATGTAGCACCCATCACTCACCTTGGATTTAGTTCACAGTTATTACCAAGGGCAAATCACTGTGCTATGGACCCTGATATCATTGTAGTCAAATGGGTTTTTCTTGTCAAACTGGTAAAATAAGACACAGTTGATAAAGAGATGTTAACCAATAAGGTGGCAATGGGGGCTTTCTTATCCTAACTTTACTGCCCTCTTGCTCTGAATTTGAGCATACCACCTGACAAGACACCTTTAAGATTCTCTTAAATGTAATGGCAGTGAAGACAGACATATGGTCGCCATCACTGTTGTATGAGAAAACTGGATGTGGCTGAGTGTCTCTGGGTTTACTCACAGCCAACAAAAATGATTATGGGTGATGGTGGTACCATGGCTCTTCTCTAGTCCTAGGACTGGGTTTCAGAATGAACTAAGCTGTGTATGCTGTACACAAGCAATTAGCTGTCAAAAGCATCTTCATTTCCACAGCACCACACATTAAAAGCAGGGCCATCCATCTACATAAGGATCATCTCATTAAGAGTACAAGAAGTGAATTTTGACAGGCTTTAAAGTCAGATGATAACTGTGACGATGTACACGCATATATATGAGTGTACATGTATTATCCACACCCATAAGTGTCTATGAATGTGTAAGCCTGTATCCAGCGATGCATATCATTCTTTGTAGTTAAAACAATAGTTTATAAACAGAGACTCTATTCAGTGAGAATATAGGGAAAACTTGTCATAGACCTTCTTGACTATGTAGACTAACTTCTGGAAGGCTAAGAGAAGCAGACCCGGAGGAACAGACTGACCTGGCATTTAGCCCTGCCAACCTATGGAACAAAGACAAGGGCGTTTGGTAGACATGGGGTAGCTTAAAAAGAAGAGATTTTATTGTAGTATTTCACAGATGTTAAAAGTATCAGAGCACATCATTTCTGCTAGTTCAGCACCTACTGTGTGCATGCTTTCTGTACTTTGCACGAATTCTGCACCTTACACAACCCTCATATAACTTTTCAAAAATGAAAACCGAGGCTAGAGGGTTATGTCACCTGCAGAATCATGCTGCCAGCCAGTGGCTTTGTCCATCATAGGGTCTGGATTTGTCTTCGGCGGCCCCACACTTCCACCAAGCATTTTGTCCTCCTGGTCAGACTTTTCAGATGGGTTCGCATCTCCCACCAATGCATAGGGTGTCTGCTTTCAGACTCAGGGTGTCTATGCCTGATTACATTTATGAAAAACCATCAGCTCTTGTGACGTCAGTTGCTGCCTCTCCCACCTTCTGCTTGGCCTTCGGTCTTGCATAGACTCCGCAATGGTTGCTGTGCTTTGCTTTCCTCTTCATAGTTTCCATCTGCTTATTGCTCACTGAGGCATTGGTGACTTCAGGGCAACTTTCGTCTCGTGCCCTATTCCACTTTCAAGCTTTATTGATTCTATTATTTACCTTGTTTCTGTGTAAATGTTTTTAGTTTCAGGGATTGTATTTATTTTTTGCCTTTAGTAATGGTGTTTTTCTGAATTTTCTAATATTGGCAGTGATGTCTCTTGTTCTACTTTTGTTTGTACTCATTTTCATTGCTTTAGAAAATATATACTAATTATATCATTTTATGTTCCAGGGGCCACTGCTTTTATGAGAGATCAGTTTCCTCTAACTTACTGTTGGACTCTGTGTGTGTGTGTGTGTGTGTGTGTGTGTGTGTGTGTTTGTGTGTGTGTGTGTGTGTGTGTGTGTGTGTGTGTGCACGTGCACGGGTGCACACATGCAGCATGAATTATAAGTCTAAATTCATCTTCAGCAGGGTTCTGTGGTTTCCCTTTTCTTCTGAGGTTAAGCGAATATATCCTGCATGAGCAAATTTGTACTTTGAGTAAATGCCAGTGGTTTCACAGTTCAAAACCACTTTTATGTCAGTACTCACTTTGGTAGGATCAGAAATGAGTTTTGCTTCAAACTCAAAACTCATGTGGCTTTACACAAAAACACCAGGCATATTTATATCAACCCTATTCAGATTTGACAAAACTTGAAATCAACTAAGATGTTCTTCCTTTTCAATATCAGGTGAACAGATAAACTATGGTACAGCTGGATAGTGGAGTAGGATTTAACACCCCCAAAAGAAACAATGTGCTAGAATCTTAGAGTCACACCTTTAAATGAAGAAGCCATCCAAATTGACTATGTGTTACATGAACTCAACTATATAGCATACTGGAAAAGGTAAAGTATGGACACAACACAGGTTTAGTGAGACAACATAGGTTTAGTGATACTCGAGGGCTGAAGGGGGATGAGAGAGACTATAACTAGAGGTTTCTTTTTCAACCACCATTTCCCAAATATCCACTATGAAGTTTAATATTAATTCAAACTGTTAGGCCTATTAGCTCAGGCTTATTATTAGCTAGTTCTTACTACTTAAATTAACCCATAATTCTTATCTATGTTTAGCCACGTGGCTTGGTAACTTTTCTCAGTGAGGTATTCTCATCTTGCTTCCTCTGCATCTGGCTTGTGAATACGCCTTTGCTTTTTCTCTTCCCAGAATTCTTCTAGTCTGGTTGCCCTACCTATACTTGCTGCCTGGCCAATCAGCATTTTATTAAACCTATATGAATGACAAGTCTTTACAGTGTACAAGAGCATTATATCACAACATTTGCCCTTTTTATTCTCTTTTCAAAACAAGAACTCTGAATCTAATGTCCTTTGTTTAGCTTTTTTCCTGACCATCATCCATAATAACTTGTAATCGACATTCTAAACAAAGACAAATATCCATAATCCATTTTGGGGGGGAATGTGGGCATAATTTTCTAGGCTACTTCCTATTGATGGGGGTGCTAATAATGTAATGGGGACCCAAAGAAAATTTAGGATTCTGATCATATCCCAACTGGAGTTTTCATTGAAAACTCCATCTCAGCTAGCAGTCTTGAAGCTGTTCTGGATGTAGAACTCAGAAGAAACTTCAACAGAGCTTCTCTGGGATATTGGATCATCTACTTCTATTGTAGATTTTTTTCAGGTGGTCTTCCTCAATCAAACATGATTTTTCTTAACACAGAGTGAATCCACAGCCTCTCATTTCCTGTAGAAATAAAAGCAGAACTTCTGTTCCAAAGTAATGTATCTTTTGACTTAAATTTTGAAATCAATATATTTTCAAAATATATAGGTTAGTTTAGTCCAGCAACATTTATAATCAAATGTTTTTAGGAACTAGTTAATAATAAGTCTGAGCTAATAGGCTGAACAGTTTATAATTAATATAAACCTCTGTGTGCTTCATTGGAACTGAATGGCTGCGGGACCACGTAGGACAGAAACTTCCATCTACAGGAAAGGAGAAATGTGAGATCTCTTTTCCAGGGCAGCGTATCTCTGTTGCATAGAACTATAATCCTTGGCACCAGATCTCTGTCTCTAATGGAAATTCCAGCCTGCTAATGAAGGTGCATCAGTATGGGTTCATCAGTCTTAGCCAGGGTGTTGTCCTGATTGAGAATGTTGGATGCAGGATAGGCTGTGCATGTGAAGCTATTTGAGCCTATCTTCAAGGATTAGCTTTTGGAAGGTTACCAGAGTGTGACTAAAGAGAAGACTAAAAGTCTCTAGTTATGTTATTTTCTTTAATTGGTTTGAATTTCCCCTACTCTAGGAGTCCCTGACTAGAGTGTCCATCCATGGGATTTCAGCTTTATTTCCCCATACTTTGTGGACCCAGATTCTTTTTAAAAGTTGTTCGTTCATTCATCCATTCATTCACTATTTATTTATTTACCTATTTATTTATTTAATGCATACAAGTGATTTGTTATCATGTATGTCTGTGCACCATGTGCATGCAGTTTGGGAAGAGGCCAGAAGAGGGCGTTGATCCCCCGGGACTGAAGTCATAGATGGTTGTGAGCCACCAAGTAGGTACAGAAATGAAACTTGGGTTCTCCGCAAGGGCAGCTGGTGCTCGTAACCACTGAGCCATCTTTCCAGTACCCTCTCTTCTCCAGATTCTCACCATGAGAGCCTCAGCAGCACAATGCACTCGACTATCTAAAGCCTAATTTCGGATTGGGTTTTGCTTAGCCTCATCTTTTTCTAAAGTCATGTTTTTATACTGTGATAGCTCTGTGCCTGCCATCTACTTTGGATTTTATTTTCAAAAATCATAAACCGTGATTCCATAAATAGGTCACAGAAAAAGATTGCTCTTGCTGAACGTAATGAGTAAGTTAGGAATCTCGGGATTTACCCAACTTCAGAATTTCATCTGCTTCAAAGGTTGTGGCTAGGCCATGATTTCTGTCTGTGATCTTCTGGTCTAATCTGATCCATGCCTTCATGGCATTGGACCTTCCTGGTTTTATGACTGTGGGCGACTCCCTCTCAGTGAGCAGCAGGCCTATCATCACACGACACTTCAGTCTTTCTTTAATGATCACACTTTGCTCTTGGAACAAGTCTGTAAAGATTACAAGTGTGTCTCTGGAGGAAAAAAAAAAAGAAAAGTATAGTAGAGCCAAAAACTTGAGTGAGTTCACAAAGAATCATAAGGGGGTGGACGAGTTATTAGAATATAAATAGAAAGAACAGTATTAGCTCCAAACAAATGCTTTGAAAGTCTTTGTGTGCACTGACAGTTTCAGATATTTGATGTAAATGAATTTTTCTCTCGAAACAATGGAATCTGTAGCTTGTGGTGGCAGTGTTTCTTTCTAAATGTTGCTTTTTTTTAAACTTTGATATTTTTTTTGTTCCTGAGGTGAAAGCAGAACTAACTTAGATATATATTTGCATCAGAAAGGCTTCCAGCAGCATCTATAGGTATCAGCTATCAGTTTTTATTATTTAGGCACATAGCTGTTTGTGGTTTTCAGTTCTTGCTCTACCCTGGACAAAGCGTAGACACAGCTTGAGCCTCAGCCACAGTCATAGCCACACACACACACACACACACACACAGAGAGAGAGAGAGAGAGAGAGAGAGAGAGACAGAGACAGAGACAGAGACAGAGACAGAGAGAATGAGAGGGAGACAGAGAAAGAGACAGAGACAGAAAGAGACAGAGAGACAGAGAGAATGAGAGGGAGACAGAGAAAGAGACAGAGAGAGACAGAGACATAGACAAAGACAGAGAGAAAGACTAGAGAGAAGACACACACAGAGAGACAGACAGAGACAGAGACAGAGAGAAAGAGACAGAGAGAACACACACATACACACACACACACACACACACACACAGAGAGAGAGAGAGAGAGAGAGAGAGAGAGAGAGAGAGAGAATAATGATGACTTTGGCAGTGTAATTTTCTTTGAATTTCTAAAGGTGACGTTCCATCCGTGGTCTGTATTATGTGTTTATTGCAGTGCTACCTGCTGCATGGGTCTGCTTTGTACTGCTGCAAAGAGCTCGTGAGTAGGACAGTCACAAGGTGCAGAAACTTATGTGCTCAGGTTTAGGGAATCCTAGAGCATGCACCTGCATGGCAGATGGAGGGCTATAAAACGTGAGTGTGACACAGCATTGGGAGAGGGATCATTCTGATACCAATTCACTCTTGTAATAACTGGACTCATGCTGTGGAAACAGTATTCGTCGCTCATGAGGGCAGATCCTTTGTACTCTGATCACCTCCCAGTTCAACTGTGTTGGTGACAGCATTTCCAGCACACAAACTTTAGGGGAATCCCTCAGTCACAGATCTACTTCCTTCATTTTCCTGGGTACTCACACCATAAATGTGAGCATGATTCCGGACACAACTTCTGCTTCAGAGACTCTCATTTCAATCCACTCATCAGTGATTTCTTTTTTGTTTGTTTTTTCGAGACAGGGTTTCTCTGTAGCATTGGTGCCTGTCCCGGAACTAGCTCTTGTAGACCAGGCTGGCCTCGAACTCCCAGAGATCCGCCTGCCTCTGCCTCCCGAGTGCTGGGATTAAAGGCGTGCGCCACTACTGCCCGGCTATCAGTGATTTTTTTTTTAAAAAATAGCATCTCCTTTAAGATGTATCTTGAAGGCTGGAAAGGCGGATACGTGGGTAAAATCCTTGCACAGGAATGTTATTGTGAGGACTGTGGTTTGAATGCCCAGCATGAACATAAAGTATGAGTAGGGATGCTGCAATCCCAGCACAAAGAAGGCTGAGACAGGGCATCCCTAGAGCAATCTGGCTAGCTACACTAGTCGAATTGGTCTCTGGGCTCAAGTAAAAAATACTGCCTCCATAAACATGTTGGAAAGCAATTGCGGAAGATGACCTGGGGCTTCCATACACATGCACACATATTCATGTGTATGTACACACATACACAAGTGTGTTTCTATCATGTGAACATGCACCTCTCTCTCTCTCTCTCTCTCTCTCTCTCTCTCTCTCTCTCCCTCTCTCTCTCTCTCTCTCTCACACACACACACACATGTTTCATTTGTTCTTTTTAATCACTATTTCCATCCTTGCTCTCTTTCATGCCTGCCTATCTAAGCCTTCTACCACTGCTGATTTCAGTTCATCAGGGTATTTAAATACCGTCAAATTTCAATTACCACATGGTTTTGATACTGCTAATTAATAGCTGCCCATCCCTCCATCATTTTGTATTTTCTGTTGTATTTTTGAGTCATCAAAAACTCTTTGCAAACTCACTGGAAGCCCCATGTTCTGACCACTGCTTATCCTTTTCAAGTTTCTGGTTTTCATGGCTCCCTAGATTTAAAACTGCTATGACAATTGGATTGGATGGGGGCACATTAGACATACAAAACAACACATTGATCTTCAGGTCATGAGCAGAACTAGCCTTCTCTTAGTATTAGAATGCTCTTGCCTGTCTCTTGTCATCTGTTTCCTGTCCTGTTTATCTTTTGGGGTACCACATTAGAGGATACAAATAGCATGCCTCTGTCATAATCCCTCCTAATATCCTGTTACCTTCTTCAGAACAACTGTCAACATTTCAAATTACTTATTTGAGTACTTAGTGTCTTCTTGTTCACTGTATATTGCAGACCTGGCACTATGCCCAGCACATGGTAAATGCTCAATAAATATTTGTCGAGAAAATTAATATTATGGTAATTGCATGCACCATTTCATGCTATTAGCTGCATTGTTTAGGAAAATCATAAAAACAGTAGATTATATATCATTCCACCCTACACACATAATGTTTTGTACACATCTTTGTTTTCAAATGAATGACTGCTTCTAGCATTCTTGCCACCATCACCATCAAATCTGGAACTGACCCACCTACTTAGCACTTCCTGTTAATCTTATAAAACCAGAGGTGGTAGCCACACTGGTTGGTGTGATTTGAAGGGTATTCAGAAACATGGGCAAATTTTCACTTCTATTAACTATCATGAGTTAGTCACTGTTTTGACTAAATGGCCTTTTATAATCTCTGACAATGGACTTTCTATTTAGAAGAAATGACAAACCAACAATTATTGACCATTATTATTAAATTCTAGAAAATAATGGTCAGCTACCCAGAGATAGATGTACAAAGGAAGGATGTTACATGGGTCCATTCAAACTGCTTAATGAAGACACCATGGATGTCAAGAATCCTGCAAGTACTCTCCTGAGGAAGCCTGAGGAACTTGGGCAGCACTGCTTCTAGGACAATGTGATGAGGAAACAGGGGATTTCAAGGCATGCTCAAAGCAGGAAAACATGACTACATTGTCATAGGTCAACTGGCTCTGAACACATGGATTCACTTTTGAATTTTTATACTGCTCCATTGGCAAAGAAATATATTCCTCCTATAGCTGATTTTTGAGGGTTTTAAATCATGAATGGTTGTTAACTTTTATTCAAAGGCTTTTCTCATCTATTGAGACTATCAACTTTTGTCTGATTTCATTTCATTTGGATGTATACTGTGGAATGAGGTTGTTGGATCACATTACAGCTCTATTTCTAGATTTAGAAGGAGCATCCATCCTGTTTTCCCAAGATTAATCCATGTGTGAGTTCATAGCCGGGAAGCTTGTTTAGGAGATTGAGCCTTGCTTCTAGAAGTAGGATATTAGGCGTATTCCTTGAAAAGTCCCTTCCCTCATTCCTGCTTCTTGGGCACAATGAGATAAGCTTCCTTGCTCTGTGTCTTACTTAGGGTTTCTACTGCTGTGAAGAGACACCATGATTATTCTTATAAAGAAAAACATTTAAATGGGACTGGCTTATAGTTTCAGAGGTTCAATATGTTATCTTCACAGTGGCATGCAGGCAGATATGGTTCTGAAGAAGAAGCAGAGAGTTTTACATCTCTGTCTACAGGCAGCAGAAGTAACTCTGTCACTGGGCATGGCTTGAGTGTGTATAAGACCTTAAAGCCTACCTCCATAGTGACACACTTCCTCCAACAAGGCCACACCTCCTAATTGTGCCACTCCATATGGCCAAGATCATACACATGAGTCTATGGGGGCCATATCTATTCAAACCACCACATTCCACTCTCTAGCCATATCATAATGCAAAATGCATTTACTTAAAATTCAAAAGTTCCCATAGTTCATCACAGTCTCAACGATGTTTAAAAGTTCAAAGTCTCTTCAGAGATTCATGCAATCTCTCAACTGTAATTTCCTATAAAATTAAAACTCTGACTTCAAGCTCTACTATAGAGTTATAGTAATAAATACGGTTTTGTACGTGCATAAAAACAGACATGTGGATCAATGAAATGGAATTGAAGACCCTGACATAAATCCACACACATGCGAACACCTGATTTTAGACAAAGAAGCTAACAATATACAATGAAAAAAAAATGTTCATCAAATGGTGCTGGCATAACTGGATGGCAGTGTGTAGGAGAATGTGAATAGTTTCATATCTATTGACCTGCAGAAAACTCAAATCTAATGGATCAGAAACCTCAACATATCCAGTTACATTGAACCTCATATAAGAGAAAGTGGGAAGTAGCCTTGAATGCATTGGCACAGGAGACCACTTCCTGAATATAACACCAGTAGCACAAACACTGATGTTGAGAATTAATAAGTAGTAACTCCTAAAACTGAGAAGTTTATTTAAGGCAAAAAAACACAGTCAACAAGATAAAATGGCAGCCTCCAGAATGGGAAAAGATCTTCACCAACCCCATATCTGGCAGAGGACTGACATCCAAAACATATAAAGAATTCAAGAAACTAGATATCAAAATATCAAATAATTCTATTTTAAAAATAGGGTACATATTTAAACAGAATTCTCAACAGAAGAATCTCTAATGGCCGAGATAAAATTAAAGAAGTGTTCAACATCCTTAGCCATCAGAAAAATGCAAATCAAAATGACTCTGAGCATCCTTTGGATATATACCCCAAAGTATTGCTGGGTCTTGAGGAAGGTTGTTTCCTAATTTTCTGAGAAATTGCCACACTGACATCCAAAGGGGCTGTACCTGCTTGCAATCCCACAAGATTGCAGGAGTGTTCCCTTTACCCCACAACCTCTTCAGCATAAGTTGTCATCAGTGTTTTTTATCTTGGCCATTCCTAAATGCCCTTCAACTGAAGAGAATAAATAAGGAAATGTGGTACATTTACAGAATGGAGTTCTTACTACACAACGGAAAAAAAAATGACATCTTGAATTTTGCAGGAAAATGGATGGAGCTAGAAAACACCATTTTGAGTGAGGTAACCCAGACCCAGAAAGACAATTATCGCATGTACTCACTCATAAGTGGTTTTTAAACATAAAACAAAGAAAGCTAGCCCACAAATCACAATCCCAGAGAACGTAGACAACTATGAGGACCCTACGAGAGATATACATAGATCTAATCTACATGGGAAATAGAAAAAGGCAAGGATACTTGGTTGCTTCTCCGTGCCCTTGGTATGCTGGGTAAAGAAAACTTAGTAAGGATAAGTAACTAAAAATAAGTTAGTTGCCTGGTTGCTTCCTGGGGTCATGGGTTGGTGAGAAGTGCTGCCTCCATTTCATGCAAATTCTGTCAGAACTAACTTTTCCAGCTGCTTCCTGTAGTTAGAGCATAGTGTTGGGACTAATAGTCGAGCTTCTGAAAGGAGCCCAGTTGTATCATGGGCCCTGTGTGGGGAGGAGTCTCAAAATGGCACTCTGAAGCAAGAGCTGAGGTAAAAGAGGTCACGATGGTAGAATATACTCTTGGTCTGGGCAGTACAGAAGGGTATTGTACAACAGCTCTTAAAATGGGCTTCCAACCTCTTTATCGGGAAAATAATATGGTGTCTGTGGTTTGGAGTGAAACTGCTGAGAGCCTCTGAAGGACTCTTTCCTCACTAAATGAAGGTCTTTTTGGCCCAAAGTTATTCTCAAAGGATGCCAGGGTGAATGCCACTTTCCTTCCTAATAATATCATGATTTCCCTTCACTCTCTGCAACGTCTTTGTGACAGCCCACTGCCATAACCATGCCAATGAAATGATTGTTCTGTTTTCTTTGTAGGCAGTGCACAGCGTCTCTGGGACCTTCGGGCAGGCATCTTACTTGGATCAGTTTCTCTGTGTAGGGTGATCTTCTGTAAGGGCTTCTCTTTCTGTTTCTGCCCTTAGGCTCCTTGTAGACTTTTCAGAGCTTCTAGTAAAATTTGACCAGCTTCCTTTCTCTTTGCTTTGATAGCTTATGACATGCTTTCAGAAATATTTTCACATCTGATCATTGCATCAATCGTGTGCAATAGAAATGCATCTCATAGATAGGAAACTGAATCTCTTCATATTAGATTGACTCTCTCCTTTCTGTTTGCCTGAACTTAATTTTCGTTAATAGAATACTAATTGATTCTAATAAGGCTGGTAATGGCTTTTTGGGCCAGCTGCCAATTTAAAAATGACTAAACTAGAAAATAACTAAAATAATAATAGAACGTTCTAGAAGACCCCCTTAATCTTCTAAGCCTCAGAGAACTTACCTACATTTGAGTGGATTTAATGTATTACCATGTTCATTGATTAAATGATAGCAAATGACAGACACTTGAGTGACACCAAGAAATTCTTCTCTAGGCCACTAAAGACACAGGACATGACTCAAACTGGGATCTCGTCAGGAAGCGATCGGATGCAGTGGGCTGTCATCCAAAGCCGATATTAGCTCCTGTTTTGTGCCAGGGTTTGAAACTCAGCCCAGAAATAGTATCTAGGATGTTTTGGCAAATCTTACTGTCTTACCACTCCCCCTGCACTGGCCTCAGGGCCTGAAGCATGGTGAAAGCTGCCAACATTCCTGTTTGCTGGTGCTATCGGGAAGGGCACTGGTGCAGTGACACAGAAAATGCCTGGATGGCTAAGCCCAGGGAAAATAATGGTGCCTTTGCAAAGCTTTGTGTCATTTCTTGGTGATTGCATTGTTGAGTCTAATGAGGTTTTCTATAAGCTTTTAGGCAAATGGAGCAGTGAAGATATTTCCCCTGCGCCATAGTGTCTTATTCACCAAGATTATTCTCTCTCTCTCTCTCTCTCTCTCTCTCTCTCTATCTCTATATCTATCTATCTATCTATCTATCTATCTATCTATCTATACATATACATATATATGTATATATACGTATATATATATATATATACATATATATGTGTGTGTGTGTATGTATGTATGAAAATCTACAAATGTTGTTCAGGAAAGATTATCTCTGGTCTGCTTTTGGAGATTCCCTATTTATATATATGTAATAATTTCCTATTAATATTTTCCTATAGCTGTAAAGTTACCTATTCTCCTACTCTTTTAGAAAACTCAATAGGGTCTCACTGCCTCTTTGCACCTCTGCATCTCCACAGTCCTTGCTGCATCCCACACTATAATATTTTCACAGCATCACCGTTGTGGGCATCAGTTCACTGTGTTGAGGCGTGGAGGTCAGCTGATCTGAGAGGGTAAGTGAGATTCAGGAAGTTAACAGTGAGCCAGGGCAGAGGAAACAAAAGGGAAACCTTCACTTAGGGCTCTCATGTACTAGACAGAGGACTTTTCTTGTACTCATCTTCTTTGATCATTGCATAACCCTATTAAATAGGTGATTTCCCCCTATGTAACTGAAAGGAGAATGGTGATTCAAGTGATTAGGTGGCTTCCCTAAGGTCAGAAGATTGCGAAGGGATTCATCAGAGCCTTAATCTATTCAATAGCCCAACGTTCGTTCTCCTATGGACTTGGCTTCTTTGAACTGAATAGAACTCTACTGTGATTAAGAGGTTTCTGAATTATACCCTTGGAATTCTTTTAATTCAGATATCACACTGCTGTTTAGAAGAAGGCGCCGAGTCCATTCCTTGGTAGTATGTATTGTCTGACTTTAAGTCAGGTCTTCTAGTCTTGTGTTCTTTGTTCTTCTCTAGATCTACCCCCTAAGCCGCACATGATAGGCAGGCTATAGGGATGAGATTTGTAGCTAACATCAAGTTACTGGTACATTATTTCGGTTGGTAACAGATATTCAAGTGATGTGTCAACAATTCGTAGCCTCCAGGGTGAACAGACAGCTTGAGTAGGTCTCCAAGGCAATGGCTTTTAGCCCTAACTCTCCTCTTAGTTTTCATTGGCGAGCTAACAACCTCAGCAAGGAATTTGGGGTTCTCAAGCAGTGTAGTTTAGCTAGAGACACAAGAGAAAATAATAAAGCAGAGGTCCATCTTCCCTTAGAATTGGATACATCTTGGATTTGCTACCGTCTTATCATCCGAAGGTCTTTCAAACAGCATCTCCCAGTCTACTTGTCTTTTATCATCATGTGACTTTGATACTTCTCCCACTGCGAAGTGTAGTTGGTGCTGATCTTTCTCTTGAACCCAGGCTGACTCGGGGTGTGGAAGAAAGGGTGTTCTGACTTCCAAACTTAGTCTACAGCAGTGATTCACCTTCTGTCTGGTTCTCTCAGGATGCTGAGTCTGTGAAACCACATATTTGTTTTACCAGGAACAAATTCAAGCAATTCACGGGGAGGTCCACATGAAAAAAAAAAAAAAAACTAAGATCCCCGTGTCCTGGGCTTCCAACAGAGCCAAGACTAACTTGCCAGTCAATTGAATGAACTTCCCAGCCTATATTCGCTCATTAAACACAATCATCCCTCTCATATCATGCCCACTTGGCAGACTTATGAGCTACATAAATAATTACTTATATTCTAAGTCACTAGATTTTAGAGTCATTTACAACTGAAACAAAATACATGGCATAGAAGTAGAAATGGTGGAAAAACCTTAAATAGCTGGAGTACACAAATGGTATAAAGTTGAAGCAATTTCTAGATATTATAAATCCTTATAATTAAACACATAAGGGATTTTACATTTGTCCCTTGCCTCTAAATATAAAATTTATCTGTACATTTGTCATAGAATGCCAAGTAAACACGGCTAGATCATTTGTCCTTGCTTATTCCTTGTTTGAAAAAATGCAATACATGCTGAACTAGACATTGGACTCCACAGATCGTGAACCCTGTGAATTCAGAAGAAAAGGAAAAGAGTTGAAAACACAGCACGAGACCTACTTTAGACACAGCAGAAATGGTTATGTCAGTTTGGGCTTATATAACTCTTAGCAATTGAAAGGTCATAAGAGCAGAAAGCCAGAATGTTTACCGTAACAACGTTATAGATTTGGTCACAGTAGTCCTCTTTCTCCCTTTCTTCCTCCTCCTCTTGGTGCCTCTCCTTCCCTCCCTCTTAGCTTCCCTCAGCACCCGCATTCAGACCACCTTGTGTTCCTCTGCACAGAGTCCCATGAGGAAGAGTGACAAGTGGCATCCTTGCCTTGTTCTCTTCCCTTACCACACCATCAGACAACAGTTTTCCACTGTTGTTCCCTTCCTGAACATTTCTTTTTGCCTTGCTCCATCCTGATTTCATCTTTCTACTTAGCCATTCTTCTTTTTTTTACCCTTACTTTGTCAATTTGCATCCTATTTTCAAGATTCTTCCTTTCTCATCTACAGCACCTAAGAGTTGATCTTTTGTCTTCTAACTTAAATTCTTTCCTAAAATTTATTTAACTGTCTCTCATGTGTCTCTTGGTTGGTATGGAGTGAAATATCTCAGGGCATTTATATACTGTGCATTAATCAATGACACATATCTATTTTATCTGTCATCTCAAACATAATGAGAACATTCACAATCCTCTTCTGTAGTCATTTTGAATCTTAAGACACAACGCTGTGGACTGTAGCCACCCTTTCAAACAATAGAACATAAAAATTTATTCTTCCTATCTGGCCATAATTTTAGACCCATTAGTCAAACTCTCTTCACACATACCTCCAAAACACTCTCTCTGCTAACCATTATTCTCCTATCTACTCCAAGTTTAGCATTTTTAGGTCCACATATGAATGAAATGGTTCAGTATTTACATCTATGTGCCTGGCTTAGTTTACCAACACAATCGCCAGTGTTTACAAAAACAGCCAAATAGAGTTCCATTGTGGCTATGTACTATCTTCTTACCCAAGCCTTGACACATAGGTTATTCCATATTTATGCTTCTGTGGTAATGTTGCAATAAACGCAGGAGTGCACAGCTTATGATACACAGTCTTGACATCTAAAAGTGTCCTTTTTGTTTTAACACTCAAGCTTATATACGATTTTCATTATTATCATTATCATTATTATTATTATTATTATTATTATTATTATTATTATTTTGTTTTTTGAGACAGGGTTTCTCTGTAGCTTCAGAGCCTGTCCTGGAATTTGCCCTTGTAGACCAGGCTAACCTCGAACTCACAGGAATCCACCTGCCTCTGCCTCCTAAGTGCTGGGATTAAAAGCATTAGCCACCACTGCCTGGCAGATTTTCAATATTCGAAATTCCTTCCCTATACTCTGGTGGGTTGAGAGCCCTCCCATGTAGCTGTCACAGTTTTCCCATCACCTTTTCTTCAACCAATGAGCATGGTTCTTTTCATCTACTTCTCTACCATGCCATTGGTCCTTCCAGAAGCAAGGAAGCAGCTTTTTTTCTTGTTTGTGTTTTCACCTCAGTAAAGAATTGAAATTATATATTTCTTTAAAGCGGATACTATATCTATTGTTCTGAATGTCTCTCACTTGTTCTGTACTGAGGTCAGTGACAAAAGCATGGGACAAAAACAAATTAACGAATTGGATAAGCAAGTGTCTTTATGATCAATATACTGAATTGGCAAGTGTGTGATTCTCTGCATAGAAGAAAATAAATTATGTTTATTGGAAATGGGTGTGATGTAAATGCATTCATTTTAGTATATCTGATTAACATATGTAAGCGCAGGTTGCTCTGAGCTGTTACTACATGCATATATAGAAGGGAGTTTATAGAACAATATTTCAAAACAGCAGATCAATAACACATAAGAGCACTTAATTCTTAAATGTCTGAGTTTGGGAGCAGTTTTGAATGGGTGCAAATTTTCTCACGAGTGAAACAAAGCATTCAAATGTGGCTGGATACATTTCTGTGTCTTAGGAATTAATAGTAATAGGTAAGGTAGACCTATGAGCGTCTGGAGTTTATGAACTGGTTACTTTTCATTACATGCAGATGTGGATCACATAATTGCGTTTCCCACTTTTCACCTTATGCATCTTTGTATATTGGTTGGCTTCTCAACAATCTTCCTGTTTCTTCTCATTATCTAGACTTGTTTCACAGTGCTGAAAATAGTGTTGAAAAGAGGACAAGCATTGTCAGCCGGTGATGCTAATTGCTGCCCACAGCTGAGAAAGGAGGCAGAGATGGGTGCTTAGCATATGCTGAGTGCCCAGCCCTCCCTCTCCATCTAAATGGGTTATGACATTCTTGCTAATGGTCTAACACCAAGCTCGGAAAGCCACCCGAGTCAAAACACATCCACTGCTTGCTATCTGGTGAAGAGCATGCTTTGAAGGCAGAGCTAGAAATGAGGTATGTTGAACTACTTGTGGGTTTTTTTTTTTTAAATTTCTTGAGTCACTAGTACTGAGCTCATTCCTTTGATATGGTACAGAACTACAGTCCATATTTGTTTTTGCTAGGTTTTATTGTCAATTTGTCACACCCCAGGATCACTTGGGATGAGGGAATGTCAACTGAAGAATTGCCTCCATCAGTTTTGCTATTCAGTAAGTCTCTAAAAGACTGTCTTAATTGATGTTCTCAGTGGAAAGATGTAGCCAACTATGGAGAACACTGTTCCTAGCCACGTAGAGCCTATGTGCTCTTTAAGAAAGGCAGCTGAGAGTGAGTCAGTAAACAACCGTCGTCTATGACTTCTGCTTTCCTTCTTGTTTGAAGTACTGCCCTAACTTCCCTCTGGGATGGACAAGGTGACTCTGAATTGGAAGTCAATAAGCCTTTTTCTCCCACAAGTTACTTTTGGTCAGAGTACTGTATCACAGCAACAGAAAGCAAATCAGAGCAATGTTTTCTGTCAGCGTCTCCTGAGCTGTAGAGGGTAGAGAGTATGCTGAACCCAGAGCTGTGGCTGTTTTCGGGTGTCTTTCCATTGATGGTGTAGTAGCATAACGTGTGTAGTAGCAACAGGTGTGTAGTACTGTGCCCTGCTTTGAACCAGCCCATGAAGGATTGGATACAGTATGTGAGAAAGGGATGGACAGAGTGAAGTCTGGTTGGTAATTTTTCCTGCTGTCTCGGTTTGAAGAAAAGCTAAGCTTAATCATGTATAGTTACATTATCTAATATGGTTGCTACAGACATGATTGAGTTATGCAGTATTTGAAACATGGCTTGCTTAAAATTTGATGATCTATAAGCAAAGAATTATTTCAAATAAAGGAATGTGATAATTTTATGTTGAATGCATATTAAAATGATAATATTCTGAACATATTTAGCTAAATAAAATTTGTGATTAAAATGAAAAAAATCAATTCATTTTTTCATTATAGACAATGTGAGCAAAATAAAATTTAATAATTATGTATGTAATTAAAATTTATTTTATTGAACAACATTGGCTTAGAACTTTCTCCTAAAGCAGATCTGGTTTGAGTGCTATGATCAATAGGTCTATGACCAATTGTCTGTGTATGACTGGCACCCACCACAGCATTTGTATGAGAATTAACTTAAAGAATGCCCTAGGGCACTTGTCACATTTCTTGAAGAAAAATAAACGCTAAATAAACATTTAAATAAAAACCTCTGGGGCTGAAGAGTTGCCTCGGTGGGTAAGAATACAGGCTTCTGTTTCAGAGAACCCAGGTTCCATTTCTAGCACTCATGGTTGTTTACAACCATTTGTAACTCTACTCCCAGGGGACTCAGGGTCCTCTTCTAGCCTCGAAGGGCACTGCTCATATGTGTTACACAAACTCAAAGGCAGGCAAGACACCATACACCAAAACAGATCTTTAAGATGCTTAAAAGACCCAGAAGAATAAGCTGGAGAGTAGTGTCCTCTCCATGCACTTCCTACTCTCATGGTTATTGGGTTTCTGTTTTGTTTGTTTGTTTTGTTTTATGTTATGACAACATTGCTTGGGATATAAAATAATTAGCCTAGGACTGAGTGCTTCATAGTCCAGTTTGTCTGGTTGTGGATCCCTGTGCTTGTTCTCATCTACTCCAAGAAGCAGCATCTCTGATGAAGCTTGAGCAAGACACTGATCTGCAAATTCCATAATTAATTTTTTAACAACTGAGTAATATTCTATTAAGTAAACATACCATATTTTCATTATTAATTAATATTCAAACATCTAGGCTGTTTCCACTTTTTGAATATTATGAATAAGTCAGCAATTAACATGGATGAACAGTTGTCTCAACCTAGACAGTTTCAAGGCAGACAGGATCTCAACACAGAGGAGGAAGTGGACAGAGGCTCCCACTCCGAGCCACTTCCTACCCCTGAGGCTGACAATGCACACACACACACACACACACACACACACACACACACACACAGTCATGCATGTAATTTGTATACAATTATATATGTAGCATGAATAGCATGGACTTCAAATACCAAGTTATTGAAGTGTTGGTGACGTGGATCTTATTTAGGAGGAGGCTGAAATTCAACCATGAATAAAACCGTGGTCAAAACCCAGTGTTGTCCTGCCCAGTTTGTTTCGCTTCTCTTTCTGAAGAAACTATTTCTGCTATTCAGAACTACACTGACAACAGCCAAACAGCCATGTCAAACTGTGACAATAATGTCTCATGGTCACAGTTGATTGGCAGGGGAGTGAACATCTGTCCAGGCTGGGCCAGGCTCTCCTGGGTATTTCATTTGAGACCAAGAGATTGCAGTTCTCTCTTGTGTGCTCTTGAGTAGGTATGCCGTTTGCTGGAGAACTACCAATGGTGTTTGCTTTCAACTCTGTGGTCTGAGAAGTAGAGACAGCTGCTCTGTGGTGACAGCAAAGTACAAAGTAGATGCAGAAAGTGCAGTGGGGACAAAGAGGGGTGGGGTTCAAAATACCCTGTCAGCTGGAATTTTGCACTCAGTCCTTTCTGAGAACAGGCTGTGTTCCTGGCTGCATTATGGACGCCATCCTTGTATTTTACACAGGACAAATCAAAACGTCTTTGGTGCACAAAGCTCAGGTAGTCTTCTCTTACTTGTAACTCAGGGCCTTTTAACTAATTTTGGCTTCTTCCCTAAATGTGTCCTCTCTCTGTTGGGGAAACAGCTGTGCAGTCACTGACAGCACTGGAAATTGCTGCTGGGGACCCCAGAGAACGAACAACTAGATGTGATGCCAACGCTAACATGTGAGGAGGGCAGATGAGAAGGGAGAGGGAAAGTGGCCATCGTTAGGAAGAGGCGAGGCATATTCAAGTGCAAAAATGGAAGAGAATATTCCATCCAAGAGATTGCATGTGAATCAGTGAAAGTTTGGCATCTCAGGATCTGCATTATTCTTGTAAACATTTTTAGGAATATAAGATGAGTGGGGAGAGAGACCGGCAATGAACTTGAAGTAGGAAAGCTGGTTGGGCTCCCAGATGTGGCGGGAATCTCTAATGACATGCTGGGGACTTCGCATCAATTTCTTTGGAATTGGTTTCCAACAGTCAGAAAGGAGGATGTGGGCTTCATTATCTCTACACTTCTTTTCAGCTCAAAATTCTGAGTTCATAACTAAAATACAGAAACTTTGTCATTGCTGACACAGCATTTCTGCTGGGTTTGACTGTGGCAGTGATTTAATTTAGATATGTTTCCTCTTCTCTCACAACAGTGTGATATGATATATGCTACACTACAGAAGCCTTGTCCTGAGCATTTATTTTATACGCTAGATAACCGTGAGAGTAAATTTCACTAAGTAGCAATGAACCTGAGCCTGCCTTAGCACTTGTTTGAATGTTTTACTTTTTCCTTCTATGCAGTAGTCCAAGGGAGTTTGTATCTTGGATTATTTTCAAAGATAATGAATGACTGTGTTCTGTAGAAGACAGGGATCACTCGTAGTTGAACATGGAAACTAAGAGTGTGTCTTGTCAGGATATCTCCGAGATGCTTTTGGTAAATACCATCACTAAACACACAGCAATGACTACAGAAGGACTTTTCACGCTCACTTTTTATTCTCTCTCTTCTTCTGCCTTTGTCTACTGGCAAGGAAGTTCCTATTTTATTTGATTTATATCATAGACCACAATGATTTTTTTGGTCCCCTGGTTGATGAAGATACCTCTGTTTGTAAGCAGGTACTCCTTGGGATCTACTGTGTTGCTAATAGAACAATCTGCTATCACAGGTGGGAAAGCTACCTATAGAGAAGACTTAAGGCCTGGAGAATGAGTAGAAGTAAAAGTGAGGCTGAATGATGAGGCAAAAAAAAAAAATGGCATTTATGTACCAAGTGTTAGGATGAGGAGTAAGACAAGAAAACTATTTGCTTTGTATATACTGTGCCTAGCTTTCTGTTTAGTGTGTGCCTTGAGACTTTTCACCATATGAAGATGATCAAGTTTTGGTAATATTACTACTAGCAAAAATACTGTTGCTTTTTCTGTACAACCTCCCACACAAATTATTATCATCCCCAGGTTTACAGTGAAATTGGCCAGACATCAAAGTCATATTCTAACCAGTAATTTCCATGCCTTGTGTGACTGATGGGCATCCATTACCTGATCTTCAGATAAGTGAGATTGATCAACTTACCATAACGCCAGTTGGGTTGGAAGATGAAAATTTTATTGTCTATTTGGTCTATCATATTTCTTCAATGTATGTGATGTGTGTGTGCATGTGAGTGTGTGTGTGTTTGTATGCATAACAGCTCTGTGCATAGTATGCATAAATGATGTGGAGGCCAGATACCCATGTATCTGCGTATCATCTTATTTTTAATGATATGGTCATTCACTGAACCGAACACTCACAGACTGAGACAACCAGAGACTGCCTGGCCAATCAGGGCCGAAGATCTTCATGTCTCAGTCCAGTCTACTTTTACCATAGTTCTAGAAATTGGAACCAGGGTCTTTCTGCTTGTGTGATGGGTGTTTTATTGATCAAGTCATCTCCCCTCCCCCTTGCAATTGTTTGTTTGTTTTAAAGTTCAAATCTCAATGCACATCCAAGGCTTGCCTAAAACTCAAAATTCTTGCTTTAACTAACATGCTGGGAGTATAGGAGTGAATAACCACACTGGCTATATTTTTATTAATATTCTGATGGGGATAGAGTTTAAAATGTTCTGGTTACCGTTGGTGGCAGAGTTGATGTGTAAAGTAAGATTAGTTTGGGAAAAACCAGCATTCTTGATATAATACAACTTTAAGAAATTTGATGATATAGGAATTAATTTAAAAGATGAAATTTAGAACAGATAAATATATGTATGATCCTTGAGAACTAGAAAACCTTATCAATGTGGTTCCTAGCAGTCATCAAAATATTGAAAAATAGGGACCTTTTTTTTTAAGCACAAACTCTCAGTCTTCGAGGCCAACACCCACGGAATCACCATGATTTCTCTAGGACAGTATTGAAAGCCAGTGCAATGCGCTGAATAGAAGGTGTGATCCACAGACGTGCTTTCAGGTGATGGCATAATCGATAGATGACAATAAAGCATTCCTTCTTACCTGTTCTTAGGGGGAAAAAAAAGATGCTTAGAAAATCTGCATAAAAGTTTTAGAGATTTCCTTCCCGTGGTTTTCTGAGACGCGATTACCAGTTGATCATCCATGTTGACAGGGTTTTTGAGATGATGGTAAAGGTGGCACTTCTCCAGCTGAGAAAGAAGAGAACCAGTAAGTGTGTCAGACACTAACACACACGTTTTCAGGTACATTCGCTCATGAAGCTCTTAGAACTGAGTTAAGTTACCAAACAGATAGCTTGTCAGCAAGCAATGGGCTCATCATTTTGAAGTCAGTACTAACCGGCTTCCCTCATGTTCAGGAGGGAAGGGGAATTAACTCTCAGGAGCTTGTGTGAAACCCTTATCCATAGCAGTTTCATTATGTTAGGGTGGACTTTTGTCTTATATGTATATGTCTTGACTATTGGGAATATGTAAGTTCATAATCCCTAACACCCTCTTCCTGATGAATAAGGGCATGGAGCCGAAGCAGAGAGTGGAAAGCAGCGGTAAGAGAGTAAACAAGCTCAGTGCTAAGAGAACGTTTGCTTTTTTTAAAATGCATTTATTTATTCCTTTAAAATGACACACAATGCATTTTGATCATATTCTTTCCTCTTTTCAAATGCCTCCTGGCTCGTCTCCACCTCTCTACCCACCCAACTTTATGTTCTTTCTCTATTTTAAACACACACAACTTTTAAAGTAAAATAAAATTTCAAACAAAACCTGTAAATGTGCCCAATTCAATGCAATGACTTGTTGTATTTATTAGAACAAAATGGTTTATTTTTAGATGAAAATAGAAGAGAAAAAAAATCAGACACAGTCATATAACTAATCATTTAAATGCTTTCAGAACAACTTTTTATTCTTGAATTTAAAATTTCAAGTCCTTGTGAATAATTTATGCCATAAGTGTGTGGATTAACACTCAGCCTTGCACTTGTAACAGTTGAGGAACCAAAATAAGACAAAATGAAACAAAAACTAGAAGCTTTCCAATAGTCCTGTAGTAGTAGTAAGCTTTGGGTTCCCATTTGCCTGAATTTTTCTAGGCTGCTCCCATGGTTTACTTCATATCTCAAAGTTTAGGACTGGGTTAAACTTTGTCAGCTCTACCTCAGAGAAAGAAGAACATGGCAGCAAATACTAACTAATGGGAGTATTTTGTCTACTTAGCTTCATGATAACATGTTATCAGCTGAGTGAAGTATAGCACATCTAAAACATAACGAAATACATTTAAGCAATTCGCTAAAATTTTGTGAAAGTATTACTATGAACCTCCAAGTAATTATCAAAGGCAGAAAAGATTACTAGAGTTCTGTTTTAGATGTACTATTCTCTTTGGTAATAACCGAGTTTACCTCCAACAATGTAAATATATATCCATTCCCTACTGAATTTTGGGGAGAGCATGTGAATTTGTGTAATCATCTTATTTATATCTCAGAAAAGAATCTTTGGTCTTTACAGAAGAAAGTCAACAAAAGCAACAATCCCAAACCATGGCATCTCTAGGAAATACAGCACAACCATGCACGTATGTCCCACACTTACCCTTCAATTTAATTGGCTTCTTCTTGAGTTTGACTCTTCAAAGACCATAAGAAAAAAAATCCAGGTTTTATCTACCCCAAGCAGGTGTAATATGCATTTTCCTGGATGCAGAAGCCACATATAGTGTGACATATATGCTCTGAGCGGGAAAACTCACCAAGGCTTTGATTATTCTTCCCTCTCATTTCTCACATTCAGGGAAACTTACTGACATGGAAGTAGCAAAATAAACCCAAGTCTGCCTGTCTACCTATCTGTCTGCCCATCCTTGGGCATTCATATTTTATCTAATATCAATAGTTCATTGCCTAATTGGTCAGCTTTTTCTAAGCATCAAAAATTCAAAGTATCTTGAAGTGACACCATCTCCTATGACCAGATTGGTGCCTGGCCCAATTGTCATCAGAGGGGCACCATCCAGCAACTGATGGAGGCAGATGCAGAGACCCACAGCCAAACATTAGGTGAAGTTTGGGAATCCTGAGGAAGAAGAGGAGGAGGAAGAAGTAGGAGCTAGAATGGTCAAGAACACCACAGGAAGGCTCAATCAACTAACAATCAACTAATCTGGGCTATCCGCAGGTCATAGAGACAGAGCCAACAACCAGGTAGCCTGCATGGCTGAGTTGCCTTTCCCAGACTTAATACATGCGGAGGTACCTAGTCTTACTGGAGCTTGATATGCCTTGTATAATTTATACTCATGGGAGACTGCCCTTTCCTGGATGGAGACAGAAAGGAATTGGAGGTGAAAGCAGGGAGGATGGGGGAATGGAGGAGAGGTTCTAAAAGGTGAGGATGGGGGGAGGCTTCTGCCAGGACATAAAATAAGTAGATAAATAAAAAAATAAAAATAAAACAAACAAACAAATTGTATTACATCATTGCAAACCTGTGTAGGTAGCAGTGATTTAGCATCCAAACTGACTCGATCACCTTCTGACAGCCAACTCTCTAAGAAATCCTTGTATTATCTTATAAAGCCACAACTACAAAGTCCTAGATACATACACTTAAATTAACATGATGGTGTCTTCAAAATTTTTATGTGTACAGTAAAATTCAGAACATCTTAGAGCCACATTTCTATGGATTAAGTGACCTATGTGGGGGTGGGTGATGGCAATCCAGCATCATTTCATCTTATATTTTTGTTGATTCATGGAACCGGAAGCATCTAAATGAAACTATAACATGTTTGTGTAGTGTTAGAAGGAAAACAAAGAAGATTCTGGTGAAGATCAAATGAAGTAACGACTATGGAAAAGTTCTTCACAAACTTTTGGTGCCCAATATGTACATAACCCTGCTGGTAATAAAATGGTGCTGATTGCGTAGTTCTACTAACATAGGAGGAAGGAATGGGTGAAGCATTGAGTGGTGGTCATGTCTGCCCTATGGCTCTTGCTTGTTCCTCACAGGAGCCAAGGAGCTCAGCCTGTGTGTCCCTGCTAGCCAGTCTCTGCTACAAGTCTGGCTGAAGGAGTTTTTATGGAAATTCCAAAAGAAACCCAAAGAATATTCTTCCGAGGTTGTGGCTCCCACGGAGTCAGTGGGTAACACCCACAGTCCCACGTCCTGTAACACCGCTTTGCTGTGTTGACTGTTTTTATCAGCATGACCTTTTTGAGTCTGTTACTCTTTCATAAACGTGTTAGTGCTTGCTGTACTAGATGGTAAATGGGTAGTACTGTGTATTGATTCAGAATCTAATTTTTATTTCCAGGATGTGAAGGGTAATGGGATCTGGCATTTAGAGCATCCTGATGCTGCAGGAGAATTCTTCAAAAGAGGGTATTGTTGGGAAAAAAAAAGACATTATAAGCACATTTAAATAGTTCCTAGTAAAAATTAAGTTTATGCAAATTATTTGTTATTGAAGACATCATTAGGCAGCATTGAAGAACTAAATTTATTCTGATAATCATTATAATGATGAAAAAATTCCTTGCTTCAATAATTGATTTATGCTTCATTTAAATATACAGAGTGGTTTCAATATAATTTCTTATTAGCTCTAATGATGAATTTTAAAGTATCATGACTCTGAAATAAAGATGAAAATTCTCCACACAACTTATTGCATTTAAATGGATTTAATATTTAATATTTAAAAAATCATTTGGTGTAAATAGCCATCATGAATCACAGCAAATATACTAAGATGTAATTAAATGCTTTTTCCTTTTCAAATGCATCTACTTGTTTCATAATAAATTATTTTTGTACTCTTTCTTCTTTTAAACTATGCTATTATTTTAGGAATTATTGTAAATCGTGAAATAATATCAAATGTAAAATATCAGTAAATTTAAAAAATATTTCCTCCTAGGCAAATTCAAAGTAATTGGATTATTGTTTAACATTTGCTTTTCTATTGCAAGTTGTTTTAAACCATAATAATAAGAACTCCAAAATTTAATAGTGAAAGAGAAAAGGGAAAAATGTATAAAAGAGACAAGATCCTATGATCAAGCTGAGCATGGTGGCACATACCTTTAAATCTTTTTTTTTTTTTGCTTCTTTACTGATTTATTTTAAAGACCATTTTCCAGATACAGAATTCTGATATTTAACTGATATCTTCAAGTTCAATTCACACATGCGCTCATGACCACACTTGTATACACACACATCATCTCTCCTGAAGTTGCTCAGAGTGGAAGGAGATGCCAGTGCCGCCTACAGATAACCACACTGACCTCAAAGAACAGTAAACAGCACAAGGCAGTTCAAATGGTTTGCCATGGCTGTGCCGATGAGAAGAGAACCATGGCATCTATGGGAGGTGAGGCAAGTGCCAAGGACTAGCACCATGCAGCCCGTGCAGCTGTCTGTGAGAATGAGCACAGCGGGTGACAGGGTTGGAGCTCCAACATCACTGCAGGATCAGGCATGGTGGTGTACATTGTGATCCCAGCACTTGGGAGGTGGAGGCAGGAGGATTAGATAGGTGTTTACTAGCTACACAGCCCATTGCCACCCTCGGGGGAACTGAGTTTTATCTAAACCATTACAACTACCTTTTTAGCTTTTGACTTAAATTTATTTTAAAATGAAGTTATCTAAATGCATGACCAGGCAGTAGTGGTGCCCTCCTTTAAACCCAGTACTCAGAAGGCAGAGGCAAGGGGATCTCTGAGTTCGAGTCCAGCTGGTCTACAGAGCAAGTTCCAGGACAGCCAAGGCTACATGAGACCAAAACCTGTGACTAAGGCTTGACCAGCTGTATCATTGCCTGCCTGAGCTGAACTCATTCTTCATTAAGAAGACATCGGAGAGGGATGGGTTGCCTGATCAAATACAAAGACCCAGTCCAGTTAAATGCGAATTTCAGAAAAGCAGCAGATATATTTATCTGAAAGTATTACCCTTTACCCTATGTGGTGCATGGGCTGAAAATGTGTTTATTATTTTCTAAAATTTAAATTTAAGTAGGTGTCCGTATTTTTATTTGCTAGATTTGGCATTCAAGCTAACAGCCCACAGGCCACTGTTGCTAAGCCTCTATAAGGAAACATAAGGGAAGTTACAGCCCAGCCCTTGCTTTATGACAGGTCCCATAACACTGTTGAGTGCCCCGTCCATGTGCTCCTTATAGCACACGTGGACGTAGTGGAAACAGGAACTTTGGGAGCAAAGATTGCTTGCTCTGTGTGTAGCCCAGCCTTAAAGTGTGGATGGAAAGAGGTAGATTTTTCCGAACATCTTGGCCTCTCACAGTCACCAAGATAGGCATCTCAGCTTTGAGGGTAATCAATTGATCTAACTTTTGCCAACCAGAGGAGAATCTAGGTCCCTGCGGGGACCATAAAGGGGGTTTCAGGCAAGAAGAAAGTGGGAGATTAGTAGGCAAGTCCTCCAGCCATTAGCTCCACCAATGGGGAAAGTTTACATACAAATGGCCAGCCTTTCAAACCTGCTTTCTCTAAGATAACCATCAAATCCCTCGATGTCAATTGAGGGTAATAAAAAATTCTGAAGTGTCTCTGCTCGCTTACAAAGTTTACTCTTTGCTGGCCTCCTGGAAGCTCTTTACAACCTAAATGTCTGCTGCTACATTCTTTTCTGTACAGGCTCTGCAATCTACTCCATGCACAAGGCTACGCCTACTTTTGTGATGCACAGCAGCTCCGAGCCCTAACCTCTAGCCAGGTGCTCAGGTCTGACTTTTTTTTTTTTTTATTATTGAGAAAAGGAAAAAAATAGTTTCCCCCTCCTCCCAGCCTCCCATTTCCCTCCCCCTCCTCCCACTCTTCTCCCCCACCCCCCACTCCTCTCCCCCTCCCTCTCCAGTCCAAAGAGCAGTCAGGGTTTTCTGCCCTGTGGAAAGTCCAAGGTCCTCCTCCCTCCGTCCATGTCTAGGAAGGTGAACATCCAAACTGGCTAGGCTCCCACAAAGCCAGAACATGAAGTAGGATCAAAACCCCGTGCCATTGTCCTTAGCTTCTCATCATCCCTCATTGTCCGCCATGTTCAGAGAGTCCAGTTTTATCCCATGCTTTTTCAGTCATAGTCCAGCTGGCCTTGGTGAGCTCCCAATAGATCAGCCCCACTGTTTCAGTGGGTGGGTGCACCCCTCGTGGTCCTGACTTCCTTGCTCATCTTCTCCCTCCTTCTGCTCCTCATTGGGACCTTGGGAGCTCAGTCCAGTGCTCCAGTGTGGGTCTCTGTCTCTATCTCCATCCATCTCCAGATGAAGGTTCTATGGTGATATGCAAGATATTCGTCAGTATTGCTATAGGATAGGATCATTTCAGGTTCCCTATCCTCATCTGCCCAAGGAACTAACTGGGGACATCGCCTTGGGCTCCTGGGAGCCACTCTAGGTTCAAGTCTCTTGCCAGCCCTAAGGTGGCTCCCTTAACTAAGAATTGTGCTTCCGTGCTCCCCTATCCAGCCTTCCTTTATCCCAATCATCCTGTTTCCCCAAGTTACCCCAATCCTCCCCTTATCACTTTTCTCTCCCCATCTCCCCTTACCCCCAACCCACCCCACCCCCAAGATCCCACTTTCCTCCCTGTAAATTTTGTCTACTTCCCATAGGCAAGAGGGTAACTATATGTTTTCCTTGGGTTCACCTTCTTATTTAGCTTCTTTAGGTTCACCAATTGTAGACTCCGTGACCCTTATTAATGGCTAGAAACCAATTATGAGTGAGTACATCCCATGTTCATCTTTTTGGGTCTGGGTTACCTCACTCAGAATAGTGTTTTCTATTTCCATCCATTTGCATGCAAAATTCGAGAAGTCATTGTTTTTTACCGCAGTGTAGTACTCTACTGTGTATATCTTCCACACTTTCTTCATCCATTCTTCCATTGAAGGACATCTAGGTTGTTTCCAGGATCTGGCTATTACAAATAATACTGCTATGAACATAGTTGAACAAATGCTTTTGTCATATGATCAGGCATCTCTTGGGTATATTCCCAAGAGTGGTATGGCTGGGTCCAGGGGTAGGTTGATCCCGAATTTCCTGAGAAATCGAAACACTGATTTCCAAAGTGGTTGCACAAGACTGCATTCCCACTAGCAATGGATGAGTGTACCCCTTCCTCCACAGCCCCTCCAGCAAAGGCTATCATTGGTGTTTTTATTTTAGCCATTCTGACAGGTGTAAGATGATATCTCAAAGTTGCTTTGATTTGCATTTCCCTGATTGCTAAGGGGGTTGAGCATGACCTTAAGTGTCTTTTAGCCATTTGAACTTCTTCTGTTGAGAATTCTCTGTTCAGTTCAGTGCCCCATTTTTTAATTGGGTTAATTAGCATTTTAAAGTCTAGTTTCTCGAGTTCTCTATATATTTTGGAGATCAGACCTTTTTCTGTTGCGGGGCTGGTAAAGATCTTCTCCCAGTCAGTAGGTGCCTTTTTGTCTTAGTGACAGTGTCCTTTGCTTTACAGAAGCTTCTCAGTTTTAGTAGGTCCCATTTATTCAATGTTGCCCTTAATGTCTGTGCTGCTGGGGTTATACATAGGAAGCGATCTCCAGTGCCATCTGTTGTAGGGTACTTCCCACTTTCTCTTCTATCAGGTTCAGTGTGTTCGGACTGATATTGAGGTCTTTAATCCATTTGGACTTGAGTTTTGTGCATGGTGATAGATATGGATCTATTTTCATTCTTCTACAGGTAGACATCCAGTTGTGCCAGCACCATTTGTTAAAGATGCTTTCTTTCTTCCATTGTATACTTTTAGCTCCTTTATCGAAAATGAGGTGTTCATAGGTTTGTGGGTTAAAATTCGGGTCTTCTATACGATTCCATTGGTCGACTTCTCTGTTTTTATGCCAGTACCACACTGTTTTCATCACTGTAGCTCTGTAATAGAGTTTGAAGTCAGGGATGGTAATGCCTCCAGAAGATCCTTTATTGTATAGGATTGTTTTGGCTATCCTGGGTTTTTTGTTTTTCCATATAAAGTTGAATATTGTCCTCTCAAGATCTGTGAAGAATTTTGATGGGACCTTGATGGGGATTGCATTGAATCTATAAATTGCCTTTGGTAGAATTGCCATTTTTACTATGTTGATCCTCCCAATCCAAAAGCAGGGGAGGTCCTTCCATTTTCTGGTATCCTCTTCAATTTCTTTTTCAATGCCTTAAAGTTCTTGTCAAATAGATCTTTTACTTCCTTGGTTAGAGTTACCCCAAGATATTTTATGCTGTTTGTGGCTATCATGAAAGTTGAAGCTTCTCTGATTTCCCTCTCTGCTTCCATATCCTTTGTGTATAAGAGGGCGACTGATTTTTTGGAGTTGATCTTGTATCCTGCCACATTACTAAAGCTGTTTATCAGCTGTAAAAGTTCTTTGGTGGAGTTTTGGGGGTCGCTTATGTACACTACCATATCATCTGCAAATAACGAAAGTTTAACTTCTTCCTTTCCAATTCGAATCCCCTTGATCCCCTTATGTTGTCTTATTGCTATTGCTAGAACTTCAAGCACTATATTGAAGAGGTATGGCGAGAGTGGACAGCCTTGTCGTGTTCCTGAGGTAAGTGGGATGACTTTGAGTTTCTCTCCGTTTAATTTGATATTAGCTTTTGGCTTGCTGTATATTACTTTTATTATATTTAGGTATGACCCTTGTATCCCTAATCTCTCCAATACTTTTATCATAAAGGGATGTTGGATTTTGTCAAATGCTTTTTCAGCATCTAATGAAATGATCATATGTTTTTTTTTTCTTTCAGTTTATTTATATGATGGATTACGTTGATAGATTTTCGTATGTTGAACCAGCCTTGCATCTCTGGGATGAAGCCTACTTGATCATAATGGATAATTTTCCTAATGTGTTCTTGGATACGGTTTGCCAGTATTTTGTTGAGGATTTTTGCATCGATATTCATGAATGAGATTGGCCTGTAATTCTCTTTCTTGGTTGAGTCTTTGTGCGGTTTTGGTATCAGAGTGACTGTAGCTTCATAAAAGGAATTTGGCAATGACTCTTCTGTTTCTATATTGTGAAATGCATTAAGGAGTATAGGTATTAGGTCTTCTTGGAAGTTCTGGTAGAATTCCGCATTGAAACCATCTCGACCTGGGCTTTATTTGGTAGGGAGGTTTTTGATAACAACTTCTAATTCTTCCCAACTAACAGATCTATTTAGGTCGTTCACCTGGTCCTGGTTTAACTTTGGTATATGTTATTTATCTAAAAAAGTGTCCATTTCTTTTACATTTTCCAGTTTTGTGGCATACAGGCTTTTGTAGTAAGATCTAACGATTCTCTGAATTTCCTCTGTGTCTGTGGTTATGTCCCCCTTTTCATTTCTGATCCTATTAATTTGCATATTCTCTCTCTGCCGTTTGATTAGTTTGGATAGGGGTTTATCAATCTTGTTGATTTTCTCCAGAAACCAGCTTTTTGTTTCATTGATTCTTTGGATTGTTTTCTGTCTTTCTATTTTGTTGATTTCAGCCCTCAGTTTGATTATTTCCAGTCTTATACTCCTCCTAGGTGAGTCTGCTTCTATTTTTTTTTTTTAGAGCTTTCAGGTGGCCTGTTAAGTCTCCAATGTGTGCTTTTTCTGTTTTCTTTAAGTGGGCACTTAGTGCTATGAACTTTCCTCTCAGGACTGCTTTCATAGTGTCCCATAAGTTTGAGTAGGTTGTTTCTTTATTTTCATTGAATTCAAGGAAGACTTTAATTTCTTTCTTTATTTCTTCCTTGATCCAGGTGTGGTTCAGTAGTTGTCTGTTCAGTTTCCATGAGTTTGTAGGCTTTCTGGGGGTAGTATTGTTGTTGAATTCTAACTTTAATTCATGGTGATCTGATAAGACACAGGAGGTCATGAATATTTTTTTGTAACTGTGGAAGTTTGCTTTGTTACCCAGTATGTGGTCAATTTTCAAGAAGGTTCCACGAGCTGCAGAGAAGAACGTATATTCTTTCCTATTTGGGTGGAATATTCTATAGATGTCTGTTAAGTACATTTGATTCATTACCTCCATTAATTCTCTTATTTCTCTGTTAGGTTTCTGTCTGATTGACCTGTCCATTGGTGAGAGAGGAGTGTTGAAGTCTCCTACTATTAGTGTGTGCGGTTTGATGGCAGCCTTGAGTTTTAGTAATGTTTCTTTTACGTACGTGCGTGCTTTTATATTAGGGGCATAGATATTCATGATTGAGACTTCATCCTGATGAATTGTTCCTGTTATGAGTATAAAATGTCCCTCTCCATCTCTTCTGATTGATTTGAGTTTGAAGTCAACTTTGTTAGAAATTAGTATGGCCATACCTGCTTGTTTCTTAGGTCCATTTGCTTGATAAACCTTTTCCCATCCCTTTACTCTGAGTAGGTGCCTGTCTTTGTGGTTAAGGTCTGTTACTTGTAAACAGCAGAATGTTGGATCCTGTTTTCGTATCCAATCTCTTAGCCTGTGCCTTTTTATAGTTGAGTTGAGCCCATTGACCTTAAGTGATATTAATGACCAGTGGTTGTTAATTCTGGTCACTTTTTTAGTAGTAGAATTTGTGTGTTTCCTTTCTTTGAGTTGTGCTGGTGAAGGGTCTCTAGATGTTTGAGTTATTGTGGTTATTGTTGGACTCCTTGGTTTGTGATTTTCCTTCTATTACTTTCTGTAAGGCTGGATTTGTGGCTACGTATTGTTTGAATTTGTTTTTATTCTGGAAAATTTTGTTTTCTCCATTTATAGTGAACGAAAGCTTGGCTGGGTATAGTATTCTGGGCTTGCATCCATGGTCTCTTAGTTTCTGCAGTACATCTATCCAGGACCTTCTGGCTTTCATTGTTTCCATAGAGAAATCAGGTGTAAGTCTGATAGGTTTACCTTTATAAGTAACTTGGCCTTTTTCCTTTGCAGCTCTTAATATTCTTTCTTTATTCTGTATGTTTTGTGTTTTGATTATTAAATGGCGAGGAGATTTTTTTTTTTTGGTCCAGTCTATTCGGTGCTCTGTATGCTTCTTGAACCTTCAAAGGAATATCCTTCTTTAGGTTGGGAATGTTTTCTTCTATAATTTTATTAAATATATTTTCTGGACCGTTGAGCTGTACTTCTTCTCCTTCTTCTATCCCAATTATTCTTAGGTTTGGTCTTTTTATTGTGTCCCAGATTTCCTGAATGTTTTGTGATGAGAATTTGTTGGTTTTGCTGTTTTCTTTGATCAGTGTGTTTATTTTCTCTATGGTATCTTCAGTGTCTGAAATTCTTTCTTCTATCTCTTGTAATCTGTTGGTAGTACTTGTCTCTGTATTTCCTGTTCGTTTACCCAGATTTTCCATCTCCATCCTTCCCTCGGTTTGTGTTTTCTTCATTACTTCCATTTCATTCTTCATGTCTTGAACCACTTCCTTTACCTGTTTGATTGCTTTTTCTTGTTTCTCTTGGTTTTCTTGGGTATCTTTGAGCGCTTTATTCATTTCCTCTACCTTTTTGTTTGTGATCTCTAATTGTTTATGGCCCTTTTCACCTCCTGTTTAAGGTCTTCTATTATTTTCATATAATTCACTTTTGAGTTGATTTCTTCTAATTCTTCTAGAGTAGGGTGTACAATTCTTCTTATTTCAGGATCTCTGGATTCTGGTGATGTCATGTTGCCTTTCAGGTTGTTGGAGGAATTCTTGCCTTGGCGCCTTCCCATCTCTTCCTTCAAATGGAGTCAAGATCAACCCTCACTCCTTGTAAAAGTGTGACCCTGAAAAAACTCTACTTGGTAGCTAATTCCACACTGGAGCTTGTCCACTGTTCATGAGTAGGATGAAGCAGGGATGGCAGGATTAGTACATTTCCTACTGGCTAGATCCAGAAACTAGCTACATGGGGACTCAAGAACCACAGTAGTTGCCAGGAGACCTGTGAGTCTGTGGATTTCCTGTACAACCTTTTGAAATTCTGAAGTCAGGTGCAGTCTCTCAAAGGGTCATCCTAACCAATACTGAGCATAGTGGTGGACAGTTTGGGGAATTATGCTGGCCCTTACGACATGTTCAATAAAAAAAAGTGACATACCAAAGACAACTACCCGTCCTCTTACCCCTTGCAATTGGCCAATAAGAACCATGGACAGTCTAATCCACCAGAAATAACACAATATACAGTGAATATACCATGGAATAACAGAAATGTAGGGCTTCTAATCAGAGGTAGGTAGTTCCTCAGACATGCTGGGCTCTATTCTGTAATGTTATTATCCTGTTAGGAAAGAATCTTTTTTTTTTTTTTTTTTTTTTAAAGAGCTAGTAGTTCAGTTTCTCGGGAAGATGGGAATCCATCTACCTCAAGATCCAGATACACTGCACTTTGGCGTCTACCCAAAGGATGATTCACCCTTCCATAGGGACCCTTGAGCAACCATGTTCATTGCTGCTCTATTCATAATAGTCAGCAATTAAACAACCTAGATGTCCCTCAAAAGAATGTAAAAAGAAAACGTGGTACATTTACACAATGGGGTATTTCTTAGCCATTAAAACAAGACACCATGAAATTTGAAAGTAAATGAATGGAACAAAAAAATTCATCCTGAGTGAAGAAACCCTGACCCATAAAGACAAATATGGTATATATTTACTTATACATGGATATTAGCTATTAAGTAAATGATAACTAAGCTATAATCTGTAGAACCACAGAGGTTAGGTATAGAGTAAGAGCAGATAGATCTCCCAAGGAAAGGTAAATATAATAGATAGTTATTGATGGACGGGAGGAGGGGAGAGAGCGATGAAAGCGGGAATAGGGGGACAGACAGCTAAAGTTACAGGCCATTTGAGAGGTAGCGTGGACACCTAATACAGCAGATGCTTCCTAAAATATACACATATATGAAAGTGATCCAAATGGACTCACCAGATAATGGGGAAGAAAGCCCCACCCAACAGGCCACCGCTTGTCACCAAATATAGTTTCCAGTATTGGAATTGGGTTACATCTAATTGAATTGTTGGCTAAAGGAGTTCCATGTGAACCTCTAAACAACCCAGTCTGTTGTCATGAGCGTAGTCAGCTCTCCACAAACTGAAGGCGAAGCTCCCTTCTCCTCTCCACATTGAGGAAGACAACACTTGCACGAGTCATTGAGCACAGAGAAGTCTAGCTGATGCCCACATAGATTCTCTGGCCCTGTGTTCTGGTGTCTTTGGTACAGGAAGATACTCTACATGCTATCAAAGAAAGAAACATCATAAATACCAACCCAGACATAACACCTTTACTATACAATGGTGTGCTCTCTGCAGGATATGCTAGTGAAATTGTGTTACAAACTTGTGGAAAAAACTAGCCAATAACTAATTTGATTTAAAGCCCACTCCATGAATTGGAACCTACACCTGATACTGCTAGGGTGGCCAAGAACCTGAGATTAGATACCCCTGGGGCCTAAGGTAAAACCAAATATTACTGTTGTAAAAAAATAGTAGCAATAAAATGACTTTTAATGATATTCTGTTGTATCATACATCAGTTCTTGTTCAGCCATAATCAGTGAAGTCTCCTTCTAAAGCAGATAGGAATAAATACAGAGTCTCACATCCAGATGTTGTGGGAGTCCCCTCTCTGTGTTATAATTACCATTAATGAATAAAGAAACTGCCTTGGGCTGTTGATAGGGCAGAGCTTAGGTAGGCAGGGAAGATGAACCTGAATGCTGGGAAGAAGAGAGGTGGAGTCAGAGGAACACCATGGAGCCCCCAGAGCCAGATGCTAGGAATTTTACCTGGTAAGTCATTGCCACGTGGTGAAACAAAGATTAAGAGAAATGGGTTAAATTAAAATGTAAAAATTAGCCAATAAGAAACTAGAACCTAACGGGCCAAGAAGTGATTTAATTAATACAGTTTCTGTGTGATTATTTGGGGGCTAAGCTAGTGGGGTGGCAGGGATGAACAAGCGAGCCCTCCTCCTACAAGATATTATGCACAGGAGAGACCTTGAACACTCAGCCCTACATGGGATGTCTCCATCAAATTTCTCCCCCCAGGGCTCAGGGAATCCCACAGAAGAGGTGCAAAGAATGTAAGAGTCAGAGGAGATGGAGTACACAAAAAAGAAAGCCCTTTATATCAACAAGATTGATGCACATATCAATCAGCAGGCACAAGGCCTTCAGGGGTCTGCATCAGATGGGACTTAGAACTGAAAGAATAGGGCATATGCCCCCATCCTTAATGCAGAAGCTGTATCCAATTGCAAATGAAAATTTAGTTTCGTTCAAGGGAGTCTCACTGTTGAAACTAATTACTCTTAAAGGAAGTAGATATGCCCAGCAATATATGACCAACACAAACGGACTCAATGTATCTTTTGAGGTTCCTTGTCTCATAATATCATGTCAAAACATTTCCCTTAAAAATTATAATTTTTAGTTTTATTATATTTAATTTACATTTTTCTTGTCTCCTTTTAGATGATATAGGATGTCTTTCTGTATATTTGTTGCTTTTATTGGCTAACTGATAAAGTTGTTTTGGTCAATGGCTTAGCAGAGTAAATCTGGGCAGGAAATCCGAACAGAGATATATAGAGAGAGTAGGCGGAGTCAAAGAGATGCCATGTAGCTGCCAAAGGATGCAGATGCCCAGAACCTTTCAGGTAAGCCACAGCCTTGTGGAAATATACAGACTAATAGAAATGGGTTCATTTAAGATATAAGAGCTAGCTAGAAATATGCATGAGCCATCAGCCAAGCAGTGTTGTAATTAATATAGTTTCTGTGTGGTTATTTGGGACTGGACAGCTGGGAAGTAAATGAGCAATCTCTGCTTAGTCTACAGTTCCTTTGTGTGTATATTATGGATTTAATTTGGTGTTTTTATAGGATTCCTGTGCTATGCAAATGAATGGGTTTCTGTTTCTGGTGCCTTCTCTTGGGTTCTTTTCCTTCTGCTTATTTTGTCCAATTCCAATGTGTTAGTTTTTTGTTTTATTTTATTTTATTATTTTTCCTTAGAAACCTGTTTGTTTTCTGATGAGAAACAGAAAGAGAGTGGATCTGGATGAGAAGTTTGTAGGGAGGAATTGAGAGGATTATAGAGAGGGGAAATCAAAATCAGGATATATTATGTGAGACAGAAATGAATTTTCAGTAAAAGAAATAAATAAAAGGAGCCAGTGGCTGGAGTTCAGACTCTGTTCCCACTTGGAACAGGTGACATAAGGAGTTAGTTCTTTCACCTACTAAATAAATGCCACAATCAATTTTCTGATTCTTGGAGTTTATAGACTGACCATATGAGCTGTGTTCCAAGTAGAATGACAATATCATTTTATCATCTTCACTAAGGGCAATTGTTAGTCATATTGGCTTATTGCCACAACCTTGGACTACTCTGGACAAGCAGGGATGCAGAATTGCTCTAGGCATAACACTCAGAACTAGCTAACACTTTTGAACTGTAAGATGTGACCGAGGTGAGCAGACATGGCCTGACTTTCAAACCTGTAAGAGGCATACCTGTAGCACCATGGCAGGGGGCAGCCAACACAACCAGGTAAGCTGTCGGTACACAAGCCAATGGCAATGCAGTCTTAGAATAAGGAAGTAACAATGCAGCAATGTTATATGATTTCTCCCTGCAATAACTGTTGATGAAACATGCCTGGCAGCATTATCACATTGCAGATATGACCTTGTTGAAATATTTTTATTGTTCCTCCTGCCACGGGCTCCCCTCCCTACTTCATGACAACACTCTTCCGGATGTCAAATATTTTTACTTCAGAAAGGAGGTATCTGCAAGAAAAGTTCACAGTTCCCTAGATGGTCAGTTGAAAAAAGTAAATAACCCACCCCTTTAGCATTATGAATTTATGTAATGGCCTACATACAATATCACAAAATATAGTTTATAGTAGAATTAATATTAACATTACTGTGTATACTTCTAGGTGTCTTGTTTACTTTTCTGTTGCTATGAAGAGACACTGGCCAAGGCAACTTGTTGGAGTTAAGTTGCTTATAGTTTCAAAGGATTAGTCCATTATCATTATGGAAAGGAGAATGACAGTAGACAGGTAGGCAGGTATGATGCTGAATCCTTATTCCTGACCCACAAGCAGGAGGAAGAGATAGATAGATAGATAGATAGATAGATAGATAGATAGATAGATAGACAGACGCTGGGAAGGGAAGGGGCTTTTACAACCTCAAAGGTCACCCCTAGTGACATATCTTCTCCAACAATGTCACACTTTCTAATCCTTCCCAAATAGTTCCACCAACTGTGGAATAAACATTTAAATATATGAACCTGTTTGGGCCATTCTCATTCAAAATACCACAACAGAAAAAAATTTAAATTATAATAAAATTGTAAGCCGGGCGATGGTAGCCATGCCTTTAATCCTAGCACTCGGGAGGCAGAGGCAAGCAGATCTCTGTGAGTTCAAGGCCAGCCTAGTCTACAAGAGCTAATTTCAGGACAGGCACTAAAGCTATAAAGAAACCTTGTCTCAAAAATAAAACAAAAAATGAATAAATAAGTAAAATTGTAAATTATGAGACATTTTGTCTCAAAGCTTTATAGTATAGCTTTTCAGATTAATCTTTAGTGTTTCCAATGTAACAATAAGGAATTCTTTTCTTCGTATTTCTCTTACTTTTAAAAGAGAAACTTTCAAATAGAGTAATCAGAAATGATGGATGAGTGTGTGTTTCTATTTTCCTAGTTTATTAGAGTTCATAGAGAAGAAAGGTTGTAGACTATTTTTCAAGATTATTATTACAGTTATCATTATTAATTTTTGCCAGGAAAATCTATTGAGTAGAATATTCTTGATTTTTACTTAGAGCAAGTCATTTTTCATTACCACATATCTCCAGTCTCCTTATCTTGCCTGAAAAAGAGACTATAAGAATGATAAGTATGATATTTTTGAAATGTTTGCTGCAATACCAGAGAAAAGGAAATGCTCTGCTGGTATTCCTGTTCCCTAATCGACACTGTGGAATCTCAGAATTATTCAGACCAATTACAATAAAATTTGTTATTTTTCCTCAAATAAAATTATTATGGAAAAATTATTTTTAGTCATAAATGCATTTTAGTAACTTCTAATGAACTCCCAGTTCAAAATTGATGACCAAATGTCACTTTAAACAAACAGTTAAGATCTGCTTATTCATAACCTTGAAGTGTACCTGCTAGTGCCTATGAACCATTGTCTAGGAAATAAAACATATTATGAAATATTTTGTTTTGTTAGTGCTTTTGAATTTTCATAAATTTAGATATTTTGTGTGACTGACTTACAGTTTTATGAAAGATGGATTTAATTCTTATTTCTATTTTGTTGTGAAAATATTAAAAATGGCCTCATTCCCCACATCTGAAGTCCTGAGTTTTACTTTTAAATATGGCTTCTTAAAGTTTTTCCACTTTAGATTCATTTGTAACTAAAATTCAATTATAATTTCTCCCTTCCCTTTCCTCCTTCTAGCTCCTTCCATGTTTTCCCCATATTCTCAAATTAATAGCTTTTTAAAATTTAATTATTATTGCTGCACACATTTATTGACATTTATGTATATATGCACAGATATATAAATGCAACCTTTTGTCATATTTTAGCAATAAACTATTTGTTAAAATTAGTGATGTCAAGAAAATGTGTAATAATTGACTAGCTGGCCATAGGCCCTCTATTTCTAAGACTTTAGGCATCCTTAACTTAGGATATCTGGTTCTACGTGAGGATCCACCACTTTCCTGCCACATGCAGCTGGGTGGTGTCAACAAGAATAATTGCCTTGACATACACTGAGCAAAGACTATTAAGAAGAAATTACATCACCAAACACAAGAGAGATGACATTCATTTTCTCAGTGCCAAACTGCACATATATAATAACAGTTTTGGAATTACACGAGTCTTAATTCATTTACATTAACTTATGATAAAAGTGGTAAGTTTAAAATGAATTCCGGACTTCCTTTTTTCTTGTGGCTCATCTATATAATCGCTTTTCCTCAGGCACATGTAAGGCTAGAAGTAGTTAGAATTTTCCCCTGACCAATCTTGAGAGGCAGGACTTCCCTGGCCTTTGAAGCTCAGTTGGAGTTCCACAGGCTAGAAACAAAAGTGTGGTTAGATTCCACCATACATTTTGCAATTGGATATTGTTTTCTAGTTGACACTTGTTGTCTACAGTGTGGCTTCCTCCTTCTGAAGTTTGCTTTCTAAGATACATCATTCATTAATAGGTGACATTAGAGTCTATTGTCTTGTACTACTTAACAAAATAGAGTAAGTCAAGTACAAAAGTTTGCTTTAAGCCATAAAAAGCTGATTAATGATACACTTTTGACACTTAGGTAATTAAAAATTATTTTAATAAAAATTGTCATAAAAAATGGTGTTTTACATGTATTTATATTTATACAGACATGTATAAGCTGATATACAAAAATCAATGCACTGACAGAAATTTTAACATTTTAGGAATTTTAGTGCATAATATGTACTTAAAAAGTTTTTTCTGAACTATTTTACTTCATGTTATTAATCTATTTTGTTTGGTTTTAATCTTTCAAGTAAGTCCATGGACCCCCAGATGGCTTTGAACTCCTTGTCATCCAGCTCTACTGCCAGAGTGCTGGGAGTATAGGTAAATGCCACCACAGTCAATTTCTGGCCTTAATTTAGAAAGCATGTATTGCATGGTTTCAATACTAATAACAATAGAGTTAGATTTAATTGCTTCTTATATATACTCCTATGAAGTTACTTATCTGTTATTCGTTCATTTATTTCTAAATAACAGTGAGTTGGGAGCAATAGCAAACTTGATTTTTAATTAACAAAGTTATGTTTATTCACATAGCCACCATTTTAAGATTTTAGAACAATTTTCATACTTCATTAGTTCATGTATTTAATTAATCTATGGAATTTCAGTAACTACTACTGTCATAGAAAAATCTATACCTCTGTTGACATTCAACACATGCTCTTTTCTATGTTTTAAAGAAGGATAGGAACTTGCTGATCTTTCTCTGGCTGTAGGCAGGCAATGCAAACTTCCTAGAATTTTGAAAGGAACTTTTTGGAGATAATAAGAAAACATAATAGAATAAAATATGGCAATATAAAACAGAAGCTGTCTTTCCTAGTGAAAGACAGAAAGGGAGTGGATCCAGTTGAAATGGAGGTGAAGAAGAACTGGGAGGAGTAGAGAAAGGGGAAACTATTATTAGGATATATTGTAAAAGAAAAGAATCTACTTTCAATAAAAGGGAAAAAGAAAAAGAAAATTAAAAAATACAAAACTGAAAGCCGTAATATATAGACAGAATCTGTAGGTTAAAAATAATAAATTAGTAAATTAATAAGTCAATGCATAGGTTCATAAATAAAATTTAAAAGGCCCTGGCACCATCTGTGTATGTGTATATATATATATATATATATATATATATATATATATATATATTAATTTATTTATTAAGGATTTCTGCCTCCTCTCCGCAACCACTTCCCATTTCCCTCCCCCTCCCCTGATCAGGTCCCCCTCCCTCATCTGCTCGAAGAGCAATCAGGGTTCCCTGACCTGTGGGAAGCCCAAGGACTGCCCACCTCTATCCAGGTCTCCTAAGGTGAGCATCCAAACTGCCTAGGCTCCCCCAAAGCCAGTACGTGCAGTAGGATCAAAAACCAACTGCGATTGTTCTTGTATATATTTTTAAATAAAACAAAATGTTTCCCTGTGGCCTTTTCAAAAAAGGGAAGAGAGAGAGAGAGAGAGAGAGAGAGAGAGAGAGAGAGAGAGAGGGAGGGAGGGAGAGAGAGAGAGAGAGAGAGAGAGAGACGTTTGGAACATATTTCAGTGAAAATCGTTCCAAACACAAAGAAGACAGTGTCAACATTACATTACAAATCTCTCCACTGTTATCAAAGTTTTGAATTATAAACAACATGCACTTACTAAAATTTATATTTAATTGAACACATGAATGTATTTGTCTTTAAATATTCCAGGGAGATTTTATGTGCATTTATATTTCCTTGAGATGTAGCCCTCAGTGTAAGCATCAAAAATCATATTGTAAAAGTATTAAGTCCCAAAATATATAAATGAAGAGTTTCTGTATCCGAGCTATAATATTCCTGATCATAAATATGCTTAGCTGCCTTTTGTGGTCTTTTGTGTCATATATTTCGTTAGAATAACATGATAGTTAAAATATATTTCAACTAAGGTTTATATTTTCTAACTTTATAAAATAATTTGAAGGACGTCAACTCAAAGCACAGAATGCTGATTATTTTAGTAAAATGAGACAGAGCAATGTTTATTCTAATAAGAATATGCGTGCCCTGAAGTCACACCTTGTGGTACATCTAACAGTATTCTTGGTTTATCATATTTTGAAAATCCACACCTCTTATTTTCTATTTCCTTATATGGATGGTGCTAACGACACACCAGGTAAAGCTATTAGCTCTCTGGTGCAATAGGATTTGTGCAATTTCAGCTGTCAAGAAATGTGGGAGAGTGATTCTGGTAACCTCAGGAGTCAAAATATGTTAGAAAGAACAAGCAACAATAATTCATCGATCACTTTCTTTATCAGCTTTAAAAATTAAAAGTGCAGAATATGTCCATTTTGATGGGCCCAGTGTGATTTACTTTTTTGAGAAATTTAAAGGGAACTTTAAACCAGATTCTTTTGTAAAGGTGGAAGTATCAGAAAATTAGGAAGCAATGTTACATTTCTACCAGCAAGAAAGCACTTTCTTGCTGATTCTAATTATAAAAGTGATAACTGTTTATCTTCATTTGGACAATAAGGAAGTGAAAAAAGTATGGTCCTGTCCTCTAATTTGTTCTTTATCCCCTTAATTATCTAGCATAAAACCTTTACTTTTTGACATTTTATTCTCTGCACTTCTTTATGAAAGCACTTGCATTGTTTAAGATTTAGTTCACTAGAGACTGACCTACGACCTGCTGTTGCACATAGAAGGCTCAGTGTGGTGAGCTCTTGGGGGCTGACGCTGTGAAATACACACATTACAATGCATACATACATCTTAAGGATATGAGGAAGGCAAATTTAGAGAGAGGATAAGATGTAATCGATGCCAGAGCTCTAACAAATCCTCAGAGTTTCCCCAAATTAATTTTATATACTCACATCACATCATTGACCAGTCCTTGGTCAAATATTCGAAAATTCTTGGAATTGGGGAGTTGCCTTGAGGAAGTAATCTGAGTGTTGGGCTCCATGATATCATTTTTGTTCCCTTAGAAAATTGAGATTTCTAGTGATTTGGTGAAGAAATAAAACACATGTGCACAAAACCTTACAGGCAATTTTATTTTTTAAATATACAGTTTTTCCATCTCTAGGGGACATGGACAAGTCTAGAATACCTTTGTGTCTAGAATACCTTTGCTGCTGGCATGTAGATATTCTCAGTTTGATCTCCCAGCTAGCTGTGTGGCATCATACTGGTTCTCTAGAGAATTCAAAAGTGGAGCATAGCCGGGCAATGGTGGCACACGCCTTTAATCCCAGCACTCGGGAGGCAAAGGCAGGCAGATCTCTGTGTGTTCGAGACCAGCCTGGTCTACAGAGCTAGTTCCAGGACAGGCTCCAAAGCTGCAGAGAAACCCTGTCTTGATAAACCAAAAAAAAAAAAAAAAAAAAAGTAGAGCATAAACAATCATTATCATTCTAAAAGAGGTTGCATACACCTACCTCATCCATTCCATGATTATGTCATCAGTTTTTTCTATTTTAATTGTTTTGCTTTCTGAGTTTTGTTAATACAAAAAATATTTTTGAGAACTTATTTTTATTTAAAACTCCATTTTAGCTTAAGTTCGGAGGCAAAAGATAATACCTTTGAATTTATGTAAAATCATTTATTTTGTCATATAGATGTTAGTTAAAATATTACTAATTTAGATAATATTCAAAATGTAATAATTACTTAATTGTGGTTTTGAATTTCCTAGTACTTTGAAATTAATTTCTTAATTGTCACAGCAATGGATTTTGTTGTGGCACCCTCACACCTCTGTGTCATACTTTGTCCTAACAGATGCCTCTTTCCTAGCTCCCTCACTCTTGCTGATTCCTTCCACCCCCTAATACTTCTCCTTTCTGCTTCTGACCACATATATATTATGTCCTCTTCTCTTCTTTCCCCCCAAATCTCTTTCCTCTCATGATCTACTTTCTAGTTTTATGGCCTGTACATATAGACACACAAATACATACATATGTACTACATATATATGTATATATAGTTTTAAATCTAGGTTCCACACGAGTTAAAATATCCCTTCTTTCCAAACCTGACTGACTTCTTGTAACAAAATATTTTCCTATTTCATCCATTTTTTTCTACAAATGATACAGTTTCATTTTTTTTGTTAAATACAGTTTTGTTGTGTATATGTACCACATATTCTTTATCTATTCATTTATTCGTGGATATCTAGGCTGGTTCCCTTTCTTAGTTATTGTGAACAGTGCTGCAGTAAATATGGATGTGTAAGAACCCTCCTAAGGGAAGATGCCGAGTCCTTTGGTTTAAGTGGATGGGTGGGTCATAAGATTAAAAAAACCCAAAAAACTCCACACTGATTTTCACTGTGGCTGACCAAGTTTACATTCTCACCAACAATATATGAGTATCTTTTTTCCACATCCTTTCTGGTAAGTGCTGTAATATGTGTTGTGATTTTTTTCTTGACTTTAGCTGGTCTGACTGGGGTGAGATGAATCTCAAAGCAATTTTAATTTTTATTTCTTTTATGGCTAAGGGCATTGAAAACTTTTTCCAATATTTATTGCACATTTGTGTTTCTTCTCATGAGAATTTTCTATTCAGTTTATCAGTTCCAGTATTGAATGGATCATTTGTTTGAGTGTTTAAGTCCTGCAGTTCTTTATATATTGCAGACATTAATGTTCTGTCTGGTCAGTGGTTGGCAGAGATGTTTTCCCATGCTCTCTCTACGTTGCTTCACCACGCTGATGCTGGTTTTCTTTTTCAGGATGAAGCTTTATAATTTCATGCAGTCCCATTTGTCAATACTTTGGGGTGCTCTGATGCTGCTTGGGTCCTTTGTAGAAGATCACCCCCATCAGTGCTTCTATTTTAAGGGTTTTACCTTTGTGTTTCCCCAGAATTTTCAAAGTTTCATGTTTTACGTTCATGTTTGACATATTTTAAAAAGCATTCTTGTGCAGAGTGTGGGATGTGGGTCTATTTTCAGTCTCCTACATGAGGGAAACAGCACCACTTGTTATAGAGGGTGCCTTTTCTGCATTGAATGTTTTCGACACCTTTGTAAAAATTAGGCAGCTACAGTGTGAGGGTTTATCTTTGGGGCCCCTGTTTGATGCTATCGCTCTACATATTTGCTTTTGTCCAAGTATTATGTTTTCTTTTTCTGACCCTGTAATATTATTTAAAATTGGATATTATGATACATCTAATATTGTTATACTCATGATTGTTTTGACTATTCAGAATGTTTTGTATTTCCATGTGAAATTTGAGATTTTTTTCCCCTAGTTCTGTTAAATTGTCATTGGGATTTTGATAATGACTGTATTGAAACCATAGCTCATGTTTAGTAATATATTCATTTTCATAGTATTAATTCTGCCTGTCCATGATCATGGGAGTTTTTTTTCCCATCTTTTAATGTTTTCTTCAGTTACAGTGAGTGACAAAACAGTGAATAAGTAAGAGAGGTTCCTTTCACCATGCAAGTCATTTTCAAATAGTAAGCAGAAAATAATATGTTGGTTGATATCAGGTAGCCACAAGGACGGTGCTAGAAGTTTAATTTGATTTATAAGATTACCTAGGGAAGGAAAAAGAACTATGTAAGTGAATTTATTTTCTGAGTCTTGGACATCTCAGCACTGGGAGATAGGTTTTTCTGAGTGGCTAAATACAGTCTCCAGTCATGCAAGAGGGACGTTTTCACATCTAATGTTGTTACCTCCAAATTGAGACGGTGTTCTACAGACAAAGATTGCTTTGCCTTTGTTTTGTACTTCTGAAAAGTCAAAATCAGATGAGGACATAAAGTTTCATGTTGAATATGGAGAGAAAATTGCTGATATATGGACATAAATAGTAGCCTATAGGACAGAAAATTCTGAGTTCAATCCCAGACACATGTTTATACATGTGCATAGATAGTATGTTAACTGTGTTAATTGTTATAAGAGACAACAAGAGATAATATTTAGTTGGTAATCATGGGCACTGTATATGTGTTGAATCATTTCATCCCCATAGTAATGCAATGGGTTAGACACTTACCATTTCCTTATTTTATTTTTGGAGTAAAGAACTAAGACAAGAAAAGCAAGTGATGAAGTTAATCAAATGCTACTAAATTATGTGTGCCTGACTAGATTTTATTATTTGAGACCATTTTAGTTGATGCTCAAGATTTCCTGAAATGGGATCATGGGGCACTCGTGTGTTTCCTTATTTTGTGTCACATGCTGTATTGGTAGAACTCAACAGGCAGTGCGAGCAGAACAAGCCTCTCCTGTAAGATACTCAGTCACTAAAAAGCTTTCAACTTTTCTTCATTTGACAACGCTTTACCTTCGGTTTTGGTAAATACTATTTAACTTACAATGTTTTGGTAAATACTTGTTTAACTGTAATGCTTTCAGTCATTTGCCGAAAACGGAGTTATATCAAACATCTTGACAGCATCTATTCAAATACCTTTTTCTTTTCACATGACTTATGTCTATCGATGTTCTATTATTAAACCATTCTTGCATTCCTAGACAAAATCTAATTAGTAGAAATGATCACTTAAATCATATTCCTGGGTTTGGGTTGGGAGTTCTTAATTTAGACAGATTGCTTTTAGATGCTGCATCTGGCAGAGTACTCTGCAATTACATTAATATTTTAGCAGAAAAATGTGTCAATGTTCACAGTGGATAATACAAAGCGTATGAGTTCACGTTTACTAACAAATGTTTTCTGTACACATGCATGTGTGCAAGTGTGACTGTGTGTGTGTGTGTGCATGTGTGTGTGCGTGTTACACTTTTAGTTTTGGCTATAAAAACTGAAGAGAGCAGTGAGCCTTTATGCATGTAAACATTGCCTTCTTAAATGATATGATTTTTAAATTCTCTATAGCTATTAGTATGTTCAGGTTTTTAATTCTTAACAATAAAACTACTTTTATTTAGCATTTGTATTTTGTGGAATATATTTATTTCCCTTTAAAAAAATGTATTACCCTAGAAACTACAGTGATAGGACTTAAGTTACATCATGGGATTTGGGAAGTCCCTGATGAGAAAGAGCAAAAGAAGCAGAAAATATTGTCTTCCAGACAAAGTTTCAAATGTACAGAGAGGGTCCTTATATAACAATAATGTTGTCAGTATGCCTGAGTCTACAGTCACCGAGACTCAAGGTGTTCCTACAAAGGTATTCTGAGGGGAACAAGCCAATGGAGGATCAAGTGGTAGAAAGTAAGTCCTGATTTGGGAGAAATCAAGCAACCCCTACTATGTTTCCTGTGTGAGGGTTTTCCTTGGGTCTCCACGGATCCTCCTGTCTGCATTCGTCTTGTCCCTGGAGCCAGGATCAGTACTTTCAGAGGCAGTCCATCAGCCGCAGCGACATTGACATCTCAGTCTCAGGCTTACTGTGGGAGTTAAGTTCCTGTGTCTTCCTTACCAATGACAATTTTGAGAAAGTCAGCTGTCATGTTCAGAAACCTTTGGGAGCTATAAAGTAGAATTTCCTGGAACTACTTCGAGTTGCAGATTCCATCAATGTATTTGATAATTAAATTCGCATCCTCTCATTTGCCTTTCAGACCAGAGCTGTTTATTGAGAAATCACTTATCAGAAGGAAGACAAATATATGAACTTAAGTCCTTCAGAGGTGAACTCCCTTACACTGAGTTTCTTTAGCAATCTTAGGGCATTTAGATTTGGATTTGGAATGTCTTGGGGAAGAATGATGGCTGTCACATGGTAGAACTTCAGCATTAGAGTTATATTCAAACTCTAGCGTATTCTGCCTGTCCTTGGGAACCACAGGAGATTGTTTCACACTAAGCAGACTCTCACTAATGTTTGGTTAGTGCCCTGACCAAAATTTCAGTGTCTGTTTGGATCTGAATTTTACTTTTGCTTTAGATAACACCTCTTCCCCATTCTTATTTTAAGGAGAGAATTTTTAAGCTGATTGTTTTTCTTTTCCCACTGTCCATGGACTAGACAAAAAAAATATTAACTTTGAGAAGTTTACTTTGAACTTTTGACTCCATTAAAAACAAAGGGATTTTTATATTTTAAATAAAGACATGTTTTCATTTTTTCTGTTAATCTAACTATTGAAACACATCCATCACACAGATATACTGGCAAAAAAAAAAAAACCCTCTCATTTACTTCTAAGTTTTTCAAAAGCTTCACAAATGGTTTTTTTCTCTTAAAAATTACTATTTTCCTTGTCAATTCTATATAGCCAAAATTTAAAAACCGTGTTAGAAGATCACAGAATGAACTTTTGCTATGGAATATTATTTTAAGATGTATTACATTTGTTTAAGCTGTGGAATATTTGTTTAATGATGCCAGAAGGTTGTGTTGCATTTGTTTAAGTCTATGAAACTGTGTAACTTTACCTGTCTAAAGTACCCGATTGAGCTAATAAAGAGATGAATGGCCAATAGCTAGGCAGGAGAAAGGGTAGGTGGTGCTGGCAGGCAGAGAGAATAAATAGGAGGAGAAATCTGGGAAGAGAAATCAAGATGCAAGAAAAAGAGGAAAGAAGGACTCAGGGAGCTAGCCACCCAGCTCTACAGCAAGTTGCAGAGTAAGAAATAAAGAAAGAAGTACAGAAAGAGAGACAGACAAAAGCCCAGAGGCCAAAAGTAGAGACGAGATAATTTAAGACGAGCTGACTAGAAAGAAGCCAAGGTAAGCCGGGCATTCATAAATAATAAGTCTCTGTGTGTATTTATTAAGGAGTTGGGTGGCGGCCCCACAAAGAGCCAAATAGTAAATAAAACAACTAACAACAATCTTTCATTCTTAAAAAAAAAAAAAAACAAGCAAAACAAACTAAACTCTCAACTGATCAACCGTGATGGCTATAGAAGAAATCTTATCTGATTACTCAGAGACTTCATTTATTTTTTTTCCTTAGTTGGTCTCATTACAATTCCTTTGAAAAGACGACTGAGATTTCCAACATCAGAAAACACTGATACATTTTTCATGGGAAAATTCCTGCTATTTGTCAGAGATCACTGGGAAGGTAATACAGAGAGATCCTTGGCAGTAGCCCTGGGAACAAGCTCGGTAATCAAACCTTAAAAGGGAAATGGACACTGTTGACAGTGTTAGGTGAAAATATTCCCTTGGAAGCACCCACGCGTTCTCTATTTCATTGTGAAATAATTCCTTACTAGATTTCATAATTTTCCCTAATAGTTTATGTTTTCTACTTTTGATTATTTCTTTCAGGTATTGGGTAATTTAATTGGATTTCGAATGAGCATGCCTATTTGACAGCCTTGGAGTCGTGGCTACACAGGCCTGCCATTCCCTTCTGGAGTAGAGCTCTCTTCCACCTAGCTCCCTGGGCGTGCTTCTGATTCCTCTCAGGACTGCCTGCCCGTGGACTATGGATGTGATGTGACCAGCTGTTTCCAGTTTCGTCCATCTTAACTCCTGCATGACGCACTGTCACCTAGAACTGTAAGTTACTTTTAACATATAACACTTAATAAATTAAAACCACATTTCACAGCCGGGAGTGGTGGCACACACCTTTAATCCCAGCACTCGGGATGCAGAAGCAGGCAGATCTCTGGGAGTTCGAGGCCAGCTTGGTCTGCAAGAGTTAGTTCCAGGACAGGTATCAAAGCTACAGAGAAACCCTGTCTCTAAAAACCAGATACACACACACACAAAAAAAACACATTTCACAAAAATCAAGGTAGAATTATCATTCCAAAATACAACATTTGGGGAAAAGGCTTTAACTCTCCCAGCACATAGATAATTGGATATCAAGTGGTTATGAACAAAAGAAATTATTGTATATCTAATTAGCTTTTAATGTAAATCAGTCTGGGGAGAGCAATGCAAAGTGACTGCTTCTTAACACAGTGTAGGTGGAACTTTTGAGATCTTACTGTCAGCTGGTCCTGTTTCTGATGCCCACATCTAAAAAATGATACTCACCAGTAAAAAACAAGGACTTCTTGATTTTTGCTTACAAATGGATGGAAATAGAAAGCACTATCTTGAGTGAGGTAAGCCAGACCCAAAAAGAGGAACATGGGATGTACTCACTCATATTTGATTTCTAGCCATAAATAAAGGACGTTGAGCTTATAATTCGCGATCCTCGAGAAGCTAAATAAGAAGGTGAATCCAAAGACAAACATATAGGCATCCTCCTGAATATTAACCTTCATCAGGCGATGAAAGGAGACGGAGACAGAGACCCACATGGGAGCACTGGACAGAAATCTCAAGGTCCAAATCAGGAGCAGAAGGAGAGGGAGCATGAGCAAGAAATTCAGGACCGCGAGGGGTGACCCACACACTGAGACAATAGGGATGTTCTATTGGGAACTCACCAAGGCCACCTGGCCTGGGTCTGAAAAAGCATGGGATACAACCGGACTTGCTGAACATAGCGGACAATGAGGACTACTGAGAACTCAAGAACAATGGCAATGGGTTTTTGATCCTACTGCACGTACTGGCTTTGTGGGAGCCTAGGCAGTTTGGATGCTCACCTTACGAGACCTGGATGGAGGTGGGTGGTCCTTGGACTTCCCACAGGTCAGGGAACCCTGATTGCTCTTCGGGTGATGAGGGAGGGGGACTTGATCGGGGGAGGGGGAGGGAAATGGGAGGCGGTGGCGGGGAGGAGACAGAAATCCTTAATAAATAAATAAATTTAAAAAAAATAAAAAAAATAAAAAATGATCTGTAACAATTTTGATACTAAGATTAAGGGTACCTGTTTTAAGGCTCCAGAGAAATATTTGACTGTTGTCTTTTGTCCAGTGTTCTTGCAGTCATTAAAAAACAGAGCTAGGACACCAAGCACTCAGGCACATAGACAACTCAAACCACCAAAGCTGGGGGCTCTAGTGTTTGTCATTCCTTGGGAAAGGTAAAAGAGATAGAATTACATAGAACAGATTCATGGGAAGAACATAATCTCTCTTGTACATGGCAGTGAATAATTCAAAAGATAAAATCTGAATTTTGCATTTGATATCTGTTCCAAGCCATGGCCTTAACAAAAGGATATAAGACCCATTTCCTCTCCCATGAACAATTGTACACCACCTCTTACCCCAGCCAATATCCATGCTAATTTTCTACTGAAGCTTCAAGCAGTAAAACCCAGGTGTGTATTAGCTTGGGTTCACTTAAACTCCTGTGAGTTTCTGTGATAACCTTGGATTTGCCCAAGTGCGACACACATCCAGGGAATTGGAGGTACCAAGGAACAGGATGCAGAGCAGCTTGGATGGGGTATCATCGCCTTGGAGCATGGGGCAGAGTCTTCATGCTTGATGAATATACTTAAATGAGTAGACAAGGCCAGGAAGAGAGGAATTCGACCAAGTCATTACAAAGATGGTCACTCACTTCGTTCCAGTAGTGAGGTACATTTGAAGTGTGTAACCAGGATTGATGGTTATTTGTAGCTTGAGATGTGTGTAACTATTGAAGATAATATTTTATATGGGTCAGGGAACAACTTTCATCCCAAAATGTGAATGACAAAAGATTGTTTTTTTTTTAAAAAAAACTAAATAAATAAAAAAGAAAAAAGTGCTTAGCTATACACCATTCATATAAAATTTGGAAATAAGTATTATTTAGGCTATCAAACTGTTACTATTAAAAGTGAAAAAATAGCACTTTTAGCAAGAGCAGATATTGGGGGCATAACTTTCTCATGCATCTGTTTGTTAATGAGGGGTAAGCAAGAACTTTGGGAGCGTGTGGCTGTATTTATTTTAAAACATATTCCACTGGCTTTCAATTTCCATCATAACAAAAGTGTGTTTTATGTGGCAGAAATGTTTTGTATGATTAAGAATTGTTTATTCGGGATTTGTAATTAATTTAACTATAACATCTAGAGGACTACAATTCTAAAAAACTTTCACTCTTGATTGCCTATTATTCACATGACAACCCTGGAATAATAAGGCACTATTATAAACGGGGATGGAGCAAACAGTTTTTCTGATTTAATAACATTTTAAAAGAAAAAGTGAGTATTTCTGTATAAATCATACTTGTATATAAAATGGGCACAAAGAACATTGTGGTTGCCCTTTAACAATGAGATTAGCGATGGAAAGCAGACCAGCCGGCCATCATCATCTAAGTCAGCCGCCATCTCACAAACACACTCTCACAATTTTACTCGTGGCCCTGCTGCATGACAGATCTCATTTCTCGATAAAAGCAGAATGAAGAAAAGAATTCCCTCGGTTGCTGTGTTAAAGGGTCTCCTTCGATCTAGGTCCCATTTTGAGGTCAGCAATAGCCTTCATTTATTTGAACTATGGTTCTACTAAATCCAGTCACACATTAAAAGGAAGTAGCTGATTAGTTATGCTGTACTAACTAAGAAATGTTATTAGACCATGCTCATCTACGTTATGGCAAAACCTGACCCCACACAAATGATCGGTGCCATTAAGAAGATTGATTGAGATGCATAGGAGTCATAATTCAAAGAATTGGTAAGGAGAGAGCCATCGAAATCAAACTGTATGACTTTCTGCTCAGATGCTGAAGGAAGAGCCCATTGACGCTGTCTCAAAGCTGCATTGCACCGCAGGAAGTGTTGGTCAAATGGGCACAGAGTAAGTCTCTGCTTTTCATGTCCACTTAGCTACGTCCACTTGAAATGAATTACATTCAGTAAGTAATTTCCAGTTCAGAACGGACTCCTGAGACGATGGTGTGCTTGTGGGCATGAAGAAATGGGTCCTAATTATTCTCTCAAAATACCCAGATTCCAATCGGAGTGTAATAGTTCTCAAGTTACTGTAGGAAAAAACTTTAAATGGGGAAAAATGAGAAGAAAAAATTCCATAACTGCTCATATTTTTATTTTTCTTCCTATAACTTTATATAAAGTCATGATTATTTTATTGGTCTCTGAAAATAGTGCATGAATTTTTTATGCATATTCATATATGTGTGTGTCAGTCTGCCTGTCTGTGCTTATACATGAGTTTGTGTTAGTATGCACATGTATGCATACATGTGTGTAGATCACAGATAACCCTCTGGTTTCTTTGTTTGTAATCCTCCACTTTACTTCTAGAGTCACTGAACCTGGAACTCACTGACGGGCCAGCAATCTTCAGTATCCTCCTGTCTCTGCTTCCCCAGCCCTAGGATTAGAGCTGCCTGGTACCACATCTAGCTGTGTATGCAAGCGCCAGGGTGTCGGAGATCCAGACTGGGGTCCTGATGTTTGTTTAGTACACACTTTACCGAGACAGCCAGCTCCAATTCTTAAAATATACTTTTGTTAGGCTTTTCCTAAGACATTTGCCCCGAATTGGTCTTTCTCATATAAAATACTGCAGAACCTTAGTAGTTACGGGTTAGATCATCATTGCAGAATGAGAAATTTCCTTCGGATTAAATAATGCATATATCATGTGTATATTTTTTATTAGTCTTCATTTCTCTACAAACTTAAAGCGGCTAATATCTTTACTAATAAATTGACACTGGCTGGATGGCCACACACCATATTACAGAAAGTTCTTCCATGTTAAGATATAAAAGGTGGAACAAATTGCTCTTTTTGAACAACCTTTGAACATGAGATGAGTCATTGCACAGAGCGTTCATGAAACAAGCACCCAAGAAGCGCCAGGTTCTCACAGCTAGAACCACCATTGTTCTAGCAATGAAGGCATGCAGTCCTTCTGAATTCCTTATTTATTTCAGCTATTGCACGTCATCTCAGGATTCTTTCAACTGTTCATTGTTCTACCTACAAATGCCTCACTTCGTACATGCTCCCTGCGGGGTGTTATGGTGTAATGGAGGAAATCCTGGGTGGAATGATGACTCCTCCCCATCTCGTTCCTTGACCACCCTTGGTTACGTGTATGAGACCTTTTACTGCTCTATCTTGAGATTGTAGTTCAGCGCTTTCTCCCGTGAAATCTTAGCAGTAGAAAAACCAGATGAGTGTAACTCGAAACGGAACTTTTAAATGAGAAGTTTTTCATCTTTGTGAGCACCTCTTAGATATTTCTACATCATGGCGGTAGCTGGGGAGGTGCTTTACCATTGAAGACAGGTATGAATCATTTACCTTCAAGAGTACTGAAGTCTGTGCTGTGCAAATACCACTTCACGTTTCCAAATATGGAATCTTACGCGTTTCCTTTCCTATTTACTCCCATTAATCAGATAAAGTTTACAAGATGCTTAATACATACCAAATATTCAAAAGCCACATAGGTTAAATACCCTAAAATGAAAGTGTGTCAAATATTTTCTCTTTCTCTGTGGTAAGAATAAAGGCCACAAAGAACTCTCTCAGGTTATCTGATAAAATCCCTACGGTGGTTACTGGAAATGGAGAAAAGATGGGTTTGGATGGTTCAGTCACCACCCCTGCCCACCTTCCTGGGAAATCTCTAAACTGGCATCTGTGGCATCCAACCACCGTTAAGAGTGCTCATCTGCCCTGAGCTGGATACGCTGTGCTCCACAGAGGCTTCTGTTCACTGTCCAGTACGTTAGCAGATGATGTATGTTTTGTAGCTAATGGACTCGAATAGATCTTTGAATTTCACAGCTCGGTGAGTGTGTACTCCATTTTCTTTCTGGCTCTGCTGTTGCATTTTTTTTTAAAGAGCATATCCGTATATTAAAACGAAACCATCAAGAAACTGGCAAAATCTGCTTTACACATGATCAGAGCAGATGGGAAAGACACAATTAGAATTCTTTTAACTATTGATGCTAATAGTCATTTGACCAAAATCCTTGACATTGTTAATGATTGAATTACTTCTTGATTAGAAACGGCATGTGGAACAGAACCCATTGTTTTCTGTTAGGTTTAATGTAAAGATTTCTGTGGTTATGTTGGGCAGATAGATGAAATACTGATACCAAGAAGTTAGAGATGCCATTTAATGTAAATTAACCATGTGCCGTGCCTACTTTGAGATGGTCTGAACACAATTATTTTTACAAGTATCTTAGTGTTTCTTATATTTAAACTGTTCTTTCCCAAGACTAAGAGTATAAGAACTTTTGATCTGAATAATTTCACAGAATCAGCAATCATCCAAACAGTTCTACACTGGCTTTACACACAATAGATTAAAAAAAAATTCATGAACAATAATTTCATCATCACAAAAGAAGTAGAAAGGTACATTCACATTACTTCATAAGAAAATTAATACTGTGCATTCATGTGACACAAAGATTAAGCTACTTTAAGTGCTTCAAATTAGCATCAAAGCTAGGTATTTGTTGCAGATCTGAAAAATAAGTACAATATAATTGGACGCAAAACGGGGGGGGGGAAGCCCTAGGAGTTGAGGACCTATAACCCAAGACTCAGTCTCTTACCTATTATGTAAATAGTTTCATTAGAATGAAGCTGCGGCCACCTCTTTTTTACCTATCCTTTGTTGCTTTCTCAGTACAGTAGCAGAACCGGAATGGCTGCAAAGGACACCACATGGCCTTCAAAACTGAACATGCTGGCATCAATCCCTCTAAAGGAAGACCCGTATGACAATTCCTAAACCAAAGAGGTTAATCATCCATACAACAGCCCAGGAGGATCTCAAATCGGTGAAGAAGCTCTGAAAATAAAATAAGCAAATGATGAAGTAGTGCTGTGATTGCGCACGTCTTTCACCGTGCGCAATAATTTCACAGAAACAAGGTTAGAGCTAAAACAAGAATCTAGGCCTGGTGTGGTGGCTCATACCTGCAATTCCAGCACTCAGCAGATTGAGGCAAGGGAATCGGGAAATCAAAACTAGCCTGAGCTACCTGGTGAGTTCAAGGCTACACAGCAAGACCTTTTTAAAAATCTATCTATCTATCTATCTATCTATCTATCTATCTATCTATCATTTATCTATCTATCCATCCACCCATTCATCAAAGAAAAAGTGGCTAAATGTATAAAACATACTTCTTTTTCCTTTTGTAATCCTTTTTCCTATTTTTCTTTTATTGAAACAATTTTTTCATGCAATATATTCTGATTATGGTTTTTCTCACCCATCTCCTCTGAGATTCCCCGCACCTCACATTCTGTCCAAATCCACACCCTTCCTGCCTTTCCTTAGAAAATAAACATTTAAGAAATAGTTATTTATTTAATAAACATTAAATAAACAGTTAAGAAAGAAAATGTGGTACATTAAACAATGGAGTGCTACTCAGTGGAAAAAAAACAATGACATGTTGAAATTTGTATGCAAATTGATGGAGCTAGAAAAAAAATTCTGAGTGAGGTAACCCAGACACAGAAAGACAAACATGGCATGTACTCACTCATAAGTGGATATTAGATGTAAAATAAAGGATAGTCAGCTTCTAGTCCATGACCCCAGATAAGCCAGGTAACAAGGAGACTCCTAAAAAAGACATACATAAGTTGAAGAGAGGGAGGAGCAATAATATGAGCAAAGAGGTCAAGACCATGATGGGGATACCCACTGAAACAGCTTACCTAAGCTAATGGGAGCTGGCTGACTCTGAACTGACAGCAGGGAAACCAGCATAGGCCAAAATTTGGTCCACTGAATATATTGTATGGCTGGAACAGACTGTGGGGTTACTGGTAATGGGACCAAGATTTATGCCTACTGCTTGAACTGGCTTTTTGGAACCCATCATCTTTGGAGAGATGCCTTGCTCAGTCTAGATATAGTGCATAGGGGAGCTTGGTCCCACCTTGAAGTGATGTGCTAGAAGTTGACTCCCCATGGAAGCCTTATCCTCTCTGAGGAGTGGATGGGAATGGGGTGGGGCGAAAGTGAAGGGAGCGGGAGGAGGGGAGAGAGTGGGAACTGTGATTAGTATTAAAATGAAAAAAATTAATTAATAAAGAAAATAAACATTTAAAGATTAATAACAAAATAAAATAAAAACAAATAACCAGAAAAGGAGAAATAAAACAAAAAACAATACAAACAGAAACAAAAGAGTCTTGTTAGATTTCCTTCATCTGTGTTGGCGTATCAAACGGTGTTTTCATTATACAGGTCTCATTTAGACTACATTGTTGAGGTTTGGTGGGTACAGCCTCCCTGCCATGTCTAGAAGACATTGTCTTACAGCAGATGTCCACCCCTAGATAAAGAGCTGCCACAATCAACTGTCACTGAGAGAGGGAGACTCCATATTCTCCAAAATGAGTCCTCTGACAGGTCATCCAAAAGGGCCAGCCTTAAACGCATGAACAGCACGGGGTGGACTCAGTAGGTGTGTGTGTGCCTCAGAGTTTAACGAAGAAAATTAAAGAGGAAGGGGTCATAAATTTAAGTGGGAGTGGGGGAAGGGATGGAAATACATACTCAACTATTAAACTCTCAAAAAGTTAAAATTAAAAAAATTCTCTTAGCCAAGAGCAGTCACACACACCTGTCATCCTAGTCCTGGGAGGCTGTGGCAGAGGGACCAAGTTACGAGCCAACCTAAGTTACAGAGCGAAACCATGTCAGAAACGAATACATATATATATACAAAAGAGTCAAAGGAAAAGCATGAGAAACTCATGTAGATGCAGAGACACACATGTGTGTACACATAGAAATTCCATAAAAACGCAAAACTAAAAACTGTAAGAGCAAACAGAGAGAAAGATAAATAACTGGTCAATAGAATAATAATCAATAATTGCAGAAACACATTCACATGAACTCATGCTTTAACAAGACTGTTTTTCTTTGTTTTCATTCTTTTTTTTTTGACAACTTGGATCGTGACATTTAGTTTGCATTATAGAGAAAACAGACATTCAGACTCTCTGGAATTTATAGTCTAGGGAAAAAGACAGACATCTACACACATAACTACTTTAGAATAAAAAAAATCCTGTCTCACAGTGGAATTTCTGAAGACACCAAGCACAAGGCAGAAGAAACAAATCATCATCACCCACATGTGTAACTAACGCTGTCTGGATACTAGACACCATGTCCAAAGGGCAGGATGTAGGAATTCTTGGTACAGGGTAGTCAGTGTGGGATAGAGCATTTTAGAAATACATTCAGCATAGTTCAATGAAGAACATTCAGTCAAGAGATTCAATTTTAATTAGTGAAACGGTAATATTAGAACCATTGAAATCAAAGAAGGGTTCCTGCATAATTGTTTCAGAACCCCAAATGAGACTCTCTGGTTTCTTCCTCTGTTCTTCTATCTCAGAGTTTTGCATTAAATTATATTCCCTTCATTGACCTACATCAGATAAAAATTCTGTCCCCTCTTGATGGCAGTAGCTGAATCAGCAAGTCATGGGTCTGAGCCTCTGTGCCACCTCTCTGTTAGACTTACTGTGGGGCCACAGTTGTTAGGGTGATATATAGTAACTCAGGGATCTGCTCACAAGTAAAAGGTAACTTTTCTATTTCACTCATACACATAGTGCAGTGCACACAAAATCTAGAAGTCCTTCTCCCGATGTACCTATTGTTTATACCCTGTCCTTCTGTGTTTGTGTATTTTTCAGACTCTGTTTATCTGTAAAATAATTGAGTTAGGTGACCTACAAAGTCTTCCTTGGCTTTTCAAACATGTGGCTTATATACATTACTCAAACAAATTTCTGTTACCCTTCCCTGTGCTCTACCTGGCTACTTTACTGGTCATTGTTTTTCATCTCTGGGTTAGGGACCCTGTTCATGATAATGACTACTTTGCTTTTAGGAATGAATTTACTCTATTAGAATTGTATAGAGAGTAGTATTTGATGATGATAGCTGTGACATTAGGTTAAGTACAATCTAGTGTCTATTACAATCTAGAAATTCTTTCACTTGAATTTCCTGAAATGGAGATATTTTCCTTCCTCTTTACTAGAATGTACCAGTGGACTCAACTAATCTGCAATGTGGTACCTTTAAGGAACTATTCTTTGACTGTCATCTAATGGTCATTAATTTAGATCAATTTCTTTTAATACTGATATTGGAGTTAGTTGTCAGGCACAGGATACATGCTGAATCAACGGAGTTTAAAATGATCTGAAGTTTCATGTTAGAGGAATAGAAGACTACACAACATCTGTTTTATGTACCGTATTCTCAGCAAATCATCAGCATCAGTATGATGGCAAGTTCAGCTAGAAACTGAAAATGCAAAGAGTTCTTACCAACCAGCCATCAGTTTGCATGGAAACAGCACAGCAGTAAACTGAGGCCATGGCAACTTGAAGAGAGGACTCACACTAGGCCATAAACCAGTGGGGCTCAAGTTATTTCATTTATTGAACGCAAACAAGCCTTCATTAAAAATGTGATGTAGTGGAAATCCTTCATGAATTTAATTTTCCCCTCATCAATGCACAGAGCATTTACAAACTGAATAACCTGCATTAAGTAGATGGAAACGAATTAGTGTAAAATAAATTGGAAAATTTCAAGCCACTAAAATGCACAGTGCATGCCCATTTGTAAAATCTTAACAGAATGGATATTTTAAATGTATCTTTTGTCTTTGGCAAAAAAAAGAAAGACAAGGAAATTAATATTTTTGTAATATAGATGTCATCTTATATTTCATGCCTGACTCATTTGAAAATGTAGATTAATTTGCAAACAATTTAGAAAGCTGAACTATTGAATTGGGTCCTCTAAGATTTAGGATTTGTCATCTTTTAAAGTTGACACCCAGCGAGAGCTTGTCAATTACAAAGGAGTGAAATGAAGTGAAAGTGAGTCTCATCTCCATCTTCTTGTTATATGCTTGGTTGGCCAGAGAGACACCATTTACAAGCCGAAAGTAATTATTCAGAAAGTTGCGCTTCGCTTTAAGACCAAATTTAAGCAAGAGAAAAGTGCCATTATGTGATGGTTATTTTATTCAGTGAGTGGGGAGGTTGGGGGGGGGGGTGGAGAGGAAGTACAGCTGATGTTGGAATGTCCCTAATGTGTTTACATCTCTTACCTCAGCAATGAGCAGAGATGATTTCAGGTTCTCCACAAACAAACAACGCTCCCTGCTTTGCTGCTCTATCCGTGCTCAGTGAGTGTCAGCGTTTGGGAGAAAGAATAATGATGTGAAATCCAGGTGTCATCATTATGGGAATGGAGACAGTCATGGAAATCCCACCCCCTTACCTGATCTTAAATGTTGAGTAGGATTTTTATTCTGTTTGTAAGTGTTAAGAACTGCAATGTTTTAATTCCTTGGGAGAGTCTTACAAAGGTAAATTGTTTATTGTTGTCAAATCGATACATTCGGAAAGGAATGCTTCCGTGTTATTATTCATGCTCCGACTCCTGGCATTGACCTAAGGATGGAATGCTGACAGGCAAAGTCACCCCTGGAACAAAACAATACTTAGAGATGTAGCACCCCAATACATTGACTTTCCCATTGTGCTGAACCCAGAGCCATTAAGCAGGCTTTGAAAATCTATCTGCCTCTAAGACCAATAGCAGAGATTAGTGGGACCAAAGAATTGCTGAAATTGTGCATGTTTTACTAGTCTTTTCTCTCTGGGCCTCCTGTGACCATTTACTATCATATGTCATCTCTTCTCTAAGGTGAAAGGAAAAGAAAGAAATGGAAGGGGGAGTGCAGAAGAGATGCATTGTAAAATTTAGATCTCTCAGAACAACAGCTCGAGACATCCTCCCTTCTCCATTGTCTTACCTAGAGCTCTCAGGCCAGCTCTGTCTACACTATAGTAAGAGAGCAAAGGGTCCAGGTGGATTATTTGGTACTTAAACCCCTGCTCATTCCTTTCTTGTTTTTTTTTTTTTTTCAGTGATGCATGATGTTACAAACCACTCCACAGATTGAATTAGGAAGAAATAGCATTCTGTCTACCTAACCCAATTCACTTTCTGAAGCCACATTGAGACACCCCATGACTCTGTCTTAGTAACTCAGACCTCAGCAATTATTCATTGACTCACCCTGAAGCCTCAGACTCTGTTTATGGTCTTTCTTAGGACTTTTTGTCAACGGCTGCACACAGATTTTTTAAATCATAAAAGTAATAAAATAATGTTGGTGTGGACCACAGAAGAAAATATCAACTATATTTCAATGTTCCGTTGTCAAAAGTGAAAACTATGATAATTATACTTATTCTCTGGCTAACTTTTCTATGCCCACACCATATATTTTTTTAAAAACCTCTTACCCATGGTTCTGTATACTGAGCTCTTATTGCATACTAATTCCTGAGACCTATACATCACTCCGCTAGGTACAGACAGCTGGCTCCTCCTTCACGATGGGCACAGATCAAGACTTACTAAATAACAGCATTATTGGAACACAGTAAGTTATTTAGAACATTATTACTAAATCCTGTCACTATGTTTATATGATTATAGCGTTCAAAAAATTTACATTATTTTAAAGCCAATTCTCAGGAGGAAAATTACTGGCTCAAAAAGTGAACCTTAGTAGTATAATTGAAGGAATTCACTTTTAACTTCATAACTATGTATTTGGACATTGATTTTTAACTTACTCATTTGTACACTCTAAAGCACACTGTGTTGCTTTGCCTTCTGATTGTAAAATCAGATATTACCACCCTCTATACAGTGTTTCATAAGAGTAGGAAACAACATATTAACATCTGGCATCAACAAGAAAACATGATTGGAAGACAAAAATGACACAATGAAATCCATTGCTTTGTACGTTAACTTTAATAATCACTTAAAAAACAGACATACTTACTCTCCCTCAAAAATTTGCATAAATATCCCAGAAAGGCTCGACATCTGACTCCACAGACACTCGCCTAGCCACATTCATTGTTGCTTTATTCCTAACAGACAAGAAATAGAAGGAGCCTAGATGCCTGCCAGTTGATGTGTCTGTAGAGAAAATGTAGTTCTCTCTCTCTCTCTCTCTCTCTCTCTCTCTCTCTCTCTCTCTCACACACACACACACACACACACACACACACACACAGGAATTCTCTTCAGATATAAAGGGAAATGAAATCTACAGGTAAATGCATGGAACTGGGAAATATTAAACTAAGTTAGGAGGCCCAGACCAAGAAAAACAAACACCATATTGCATGTACTCTCATATTTTTGGATCCTACTTTGACTATTTAGGTTTGAGTATTTAAAGTGAAAAATTCAAAACTGGAAAAGTAGAATGGGACCATTACAAGGAAGAAACTATGGAATAGGGCTTAATAGGACACAGATACTGTGAAGAGGGAAAGGGAAAGAAAGGCGACTTAACTGGGGTAAGAGTTGAGAAGGCAATGCAGAAGGAAAGGGAGAAAGGTAGGATAAATACTATAATGATGTTGGAAAAAGCCATAGAGTATCTTAATGTTTTATATGCTTACTTAAAATATTTATTGCATATATGTTTTCTTATGCATAGCTTAAATGGACTTATTCCCTACGGGGGGAAAATGCTCCCACCAGGAACCATAGATGACCCAACCAAAACCCCAGGTAAGGGAAACTTTGTTTTGAGTTATTGGTTATATATATGCGTGTGTGTGTATATATGTATATATGTATAGCAATAATACCTATAGAAGAAGAAATTGTTCAAGAAGATGTTATTGGGCATGAGAGGAGTCAGAGGGGTGAATATGACATATAAAGTGTATACGGATTTCTAAAAAAATCAAAATGAAAAGAAATATTAATTATCTAAAAAATTAGTGTAAAATCTCTTTAGTTGTCTATGAGAATACCAGTGTTTCACAATCTTGTTCTGTTTAGTTGTTAAACTGACTCTGATAAAAAATGGTCTCATATTATCTCATATGCATAACACTGATAGCTAAAATGCTTCTGTATCATCATTTTTCCCTTTGAGTCTTCTTATTCATATTAGTTTGCATTCAAATTTTTAATTTTATAAAATATATGTAGCTTCTTTCTGAGGTGGGTTGAATGGTTGACTGATTGATTGATTGAACCAGGGCCTAAGTAACCCATTCTGTCCTCCCTAAGCTGAGGACTACAGGCATGCACCATGACTTCTGGCTTTTCAGGAGCATCATATGGTGTTTCTGTGATAATTCTCCACACACTCCTGTTTCTGTGTAACTATTTGTGTCTATAGACAATGAAAATTCAGATACAAATAAACTCGCATGGATTACTGTCCCCTGTCAATTGCGTTTTATTCTTCATGCTCTAAAATAGCTTTCATATCAACCAGAGTACTAAAGGTGAACTAGAAAAGCATGTTCTAATGAGGTATCTGGTGATGTTAGTGTGTTCTTTGAAGTTGATATGAAATTGATTAAGTATAACTAATGATTCTTTTTAGATTTCAAAAATTTTTAAGAATCCAAGCTGCCATTACCATTTCAGGTTACATGTGTGTGCTGACTTCTGGACTTTTGTGTTTCCCCTGTGTTCATTCATTTTGTGTCTACCCACATATCAGAAATAATTTCCTTTTTTATACCAATAAAGCCAAATTTTGATGAGACTTTCAGCAGAGTTGGAGATTTTGTGTCTGATTAAAAATTTAGATTGAATAGGTCAGTTCCTTGACAAAGCAAGACATCAACAACTGGCCACTACGAAGTCTTGCATCATAAGAGAAATAGATGTCCTAAAAGACTTTTCTCACTTTCCAATTTTCCTATCTTGTATTCAGAAACTGCCTTGGGTTCGCTTTTAGATATCTAAAATATTCCAACCTACTTTACCCCTTCAGTAGCTCAGAGAACTTCATGGAAGAAGAGGCAGAAAGAAGGTCAGAGTAAAAGATAGGAGATATGCTACAAAAACGACTCTTTTGGACATGACTTAGTCTTTTTGTATTCATGGCCGTTACAGCTGTGGACACCTGTACAGGACTGTGATGATGGATGCTATAAAAATAATCCCACACTAGCTCAGAATTGAGTATAATAAAGGGCTATTTATTGAAAAGTAGACTCACAGATCACAGTTCTCTGCATGAACAGGGAACAGGAACTGAATCCAGAAGCCGGGAGAGATAGAGACAGAGATAGAGTTAGAGAGAGAGAGAGAGAGAGCATTTGCTTTACATCAATGTTTATAGTATAAGAGGCCATGCCCAAGTGGGCTAGTATCTTAAAGGTTACTGGCTGAAGGAATTCCTACAGCACCTATCCTTTAAATAAAAGAGTTTAAATAAAAGAGTTCTAAGCCTAATACAAAACTATATGCAATAAGAACAAATATCAAGTGTAAAATTTAGAATTACAACCAGTATAAATGATATCAAGCAAAAAACATATGCTAAATGTTTCAATAGTTATCCTATCCTAAGGAGTCTAAGTCTCGTATTAAAAATAGGTTGGGCAAGTCATGAGAGGAAAGCAACTATAACTATCTAGTTTTCAACCCCATTGAAGACCTGAGAAGGGAAATAATATTACTTGAGTATACAGAAGTACAATCAAGCAACTTCCAAAATGTACAATAAATGACAGAGATAACTGACTACCTGGGCAATCACCCAAAGTCTCATTTGCAATATTGGAGCAACCAACTTTGGCTAAGGTCTAGAGTAACTGACAGACATCTTCAGAGGTAGAAATGTATAGTGAAATATGATAAATATATCCTAAAATTGTATCAATATACAAAATGTCTTAAGCAGAGGTAGAAGCATGCATGCATGCAATATGACAAAATCACTTTGCATAGGTGTACAAATATTGTAAACAGAAATAGGAGCATATTCAATATAACAAACACAATTTGAATTTATATTGATATACAAGAATCGATACCAATGAAATTGTCTATCAATAATAGCTCACAAATATTCACTCTATTATTCCCTATTATTATTATTAATGTAAGCTCACACTAATCTACTTATTATCTCATTCTTGTCCCAAGCAAGTAAGACTGCTGTGTGGCATACAGACAAAATATGTTCATTGTAAAGAGCTTGATCTTGTGGGTCAGCATAAGTGCCCTCACCAAGAATTTGATCTGGAAAGCCTCAAATCCTTTTGCTTTTTTCTATTGTTCTAAAATTTTGTCTTTTCTTGCCAATAGCATTTCCATAGTGGTTGTGGCCTGTCTTCCAAGACCACTGAAACTAACTGAAGCCAATCATGTGGGGTATCCTTATTGCTGGAAGCCCACGTCTTTACCATCTCCCTAACAAATCATGAATGCAAGCCATAAGACATTACTGCTTGCTTAATTTCTTTTAGATTGTTCATACCTATAGATATCCATCTATATTCTTTGGATTCTTTTGGGCATTTAGAACTTGATGCTTTTTCAGAGATGATTACAAGGTAGGACGCTAAAACCTTGGGTAAGTCATCTTTGGCTTTGACATGTACTGGTGATGTTAAATCCTGTCCTTGTACCTTCTCTCCCTGCCCATCAGTTCTGAAAATATCCTCAATTTTTTCAAATCTTTTTACTACTGTCTTTTGTAAAGCCTAAATCTCTTGGCCTGTATATATTTCTAGTGATTTCATTGAGGCACCTAGACTCTGGTCCTCATTCTGCACATGTGATTCCAAGATATGAAGCTTTTCCTTTAAAAATAATATCTCATCCTTGGACATTATTTGGATAGTGCACAGATTGCCTTCCTGGAGAGATACTCTATCTGCTAACCTATCATATCTTTTTAACAGATTTTTATTGTCAAATTCAACATTATAATTTTTTTCAGATAATTTCTCAGTACCCTTTGACATGAATTGAATTTTATCTGTTAAATTAATGTTATTCTTTTCAATGGTATTAATTTTTTTCAGATAGCTGTTCATTTTTAGTCTGTAAAGACTGTATCATTTCTAAAAGTGCCTCATTCTTGGCTCTGTTATCAAACCATTTTCTTAAGGATACAATATGAAAAACAAAGCTAAGTCCCAATAACCAATAAATGATATATCAGCAAAACCATATAAGCCTTGAAGAATACTATCCATAGCATAAGCAAAAAAGTTATTAAATTCCTGAATGAAAATGTTGTCAGCTATTGTATAGTTTTTAACTTTATTAATTTATTGATTTCAGTAAGTTGTCATAGGTGTAATAATCTTTATTGACCAGCAGATGTCATGGCTGTAGCCATGTGGTAGTGAGACATGACCAGCAGCAGCGTGGGACTATTCTAGCTGCTTTGGCTTCATGTATCAGTGCCTGGTTAAATATTGACAAATATGCTTTGCTTGACAAATTTAGAACAGTTAAATAAATCCTGAAAAAAAAAATAAATTCTGTACACCAAGAGTTCTTTGGTGGCCAGAATATCCAGGATCCCAGAGCTAGTGAGCAGGGAACACAAAATGGAAGCTGTGTAAGTTGCCGCACAGTGGTGGAGAGAGCATGTCGAGCCTACCACACTATAGCTCTGCTGTGGCAGAGTTTTGGCAAAAACAAAACAAAACAAAAAACAACAACAACAAATACTTGGTAGGTGAAATCAAGCAAGGTGGACGGGGGTAGGGAGTGGGAGATCTTCTGGGCCACAGACCTTTTAGGCCTTTCATGTCTGTCCCAGTAGGCATGGAGTTAGGATTCACATGGGTACCAGATGATGATGGATGCTATAAAAATAATCCCACACTAGCTCAGAATTGAGCACAATAAAGGGCTATTTATTTAGGGGTAGACCCACAGATCACAGTCCTCTGCACGAATGGGGAACAGGAACTGAATCCAGAAGCCAGGAGAGTGAGCAAGTACATGCTTTGTTGGCATTTGTAGTATAAGAGGCCATGCCCAAGTGGACTGGTATCTGAAAGGCTACTGGCTGAAGGAGTTCCCACAACAAGACTGGACCCATGTATGTTTTATCATGGATTAGGACTGGTCTCATGAAGCTCCATGCCCTAGGAAACATTGGTAGTTTGCTGGGAGAGGGTAATAATTTTTTTCAGTAGTTTAATCCCATACTCCAATAAATAACCTCCAACCCAGCTCATGTAAGCAACTCTAACCTCATTAGGTTATACAAAGGCATCAAAGCAGGAAAGGAATGTGATAAGAAGAGGATATCAGTAGCAGAGAAAGAGGAATGAGAGAGGCAAGTGGGGATAAGACTACTAAATTCATTATATACACATATGAAACTGTCAAAGAATAAATAGTAAAGATTGTCTATTAATATGTAAAGCATGTTTCCATAGTAAGTCATTATAGTCTCATTCAGTCAATTATAAGTTATACCATTTACAGACACATCCATGCACCATTCAGAGAGACAGCAGATGCTATCACCAAAGCTATGATAACTTATTGATTACTATACATCTCCTAACTTCAGAGAAATTACAGTGCAAGGATTTATGAGGGCTAGAGCCATGGAGAGATGGCATGCATATTATTTTGGTCCTTGCTTTTTTACATCAGGAGAAAATAGATTTCAAAATTATTTTCTTTAAATTCACTCCTATCAATTCTTTGTGTTAGGAAGCTGGTGATATAAAGACTTAAAAATATATTTCATATTGATTATAGAATAAGAAAATAATCTGATTTTCCAACCCTCTTTTGCTTTCTGATACATTTTTTTAAAAATCCTTTCAATGGTGAAGCTTTGAATTATGTATTATTTTTGACTATTTTAGTGATGTTTGTGTGAGTGTTGACTGTATTTGTGTCCGGGTACATATGGAGCCCAGAGGGTAATGCTGGATGTCTTCCTCGGCTGCATCTCTATTTATCTGAGACATGTTCTCTCATTGAATCTGGTCCTAACAATTCAGACGGACTGGCTGGGCAAGAGCCCTGTGGATCCTCCTGTCTCTGAGTGCTTCCCCAGTATTAGGAGCACAGGTACACTCACAGCCTATTTTTTAAAGTCGGTGTTGGGAATATAAACTTAGGTTCTCATGCTTAACTGGCAAGCAAGTTAGTGCCTGTATACCATGTACTCAACTCTTTGACTTATTAGATTTAGGAAAAAAAGCACAAAGTCATGGAGATTGCTAAGATCCTAGAAAAACTTATTCTTAATTCTCCAAGCTGTGTGCCTAGTGGATTTTGTGTTCATGTACACTTTGTGTATAGCATTGCTTTGTAAATTTTATAATTTTTTAAAATACTATCTTTTCTCACTTTATATATCAATCCCAGATTCTACTCCCTCCCTCCACCTTCCCCACCACCTCATCCCCACCCCCATCCACTCCTCACAGAGGGTAAAGCTTCCCATGGGAAGTCAGCAAAGTACTGACTTTTTGGAAACCATTCTTTTTGGAGGGATACTTTGCTCAGTCTAGATGTAAAAGGGAGGGCCTTGGTCCTTCTTCAAAGCAATGTGCTAGACTTTGTTGACTCCCCATGGGAAGCTTTGTAAAAATTTTAATTTGTATTTTCCAACCAATTAAGCCTTCAGTTAGTTGTTCATGTTTCCCGTCTGAAATGTAAGGTCTTCCAGAATCATTTTCCATCTGCCTGTAGAAATTTGTTTTTGCTTTCTTTTAATGTATAACTGCTTTTGACAAATTCTGCCAGTTTTGTTTATCTGAGAATGCTTTTATTCTTCAATCATTGTTTGGGCAATTTTTGCCCAGGTAAAGTTCTAGATGGGGGCTTATTTGCTCTCAGCATTTAAAAAACGTCATCTTAAAGACTTCTTATTTGACCTAATATGAACCAACTGGGACCAATATTAAAACATGAGGAAAGACATGCAGGAAGTGACCGTAAAGTGTTGGAAGGGAGCCTCAGGAAGAAAAGGTAACCAACCAGACAAAGATCCACAGGATCTGTGAGTGAAATTGGGGCTCCAAGGGTTCTGGGAGAGCAGTGGGCTAGCATTCTCCGTGCTGAGACCCTGAGAGAGCGGTGGCCACTGGAGAAGGGTCCCTATTAAGTGTCTAAAAGCATCACGCGTGTGTGAAGAAACTCGTCAGCCCAGAAAAAGAGTCACCAATAGAATCAGCACTGTATTCCAAACTTTCAAAACCATGGTGACAAATGCCTGGCAGAAACAACTATTGATTGGACCCAAAGTATCAGAATCAGGCATGGTGAAAGGTCTGGAAGAGGTCCCAGTGGGAGCCCACAGCCAGGTTTCTCCACCTGGGACACAACAGTAGGGCTAAGCTATAATCCTCAAAGATCTGCCTCCTCCCCCCTCTGGATACACTTCTGCCCCTCATGGCCTGTACACCAAACGCTCTACAACCTTCCAGAACAGCACTGTTAAGTGGGAATCAAATGTTCAAATGCAGGAGCCTGTGGGGGACGTTTCTCAATCAAATTGAACAGGAATAGACAGTAGCTGGCACTTGTCCTGGACAGAAATAGTGCCTGTTGTTCCCAGCCAGGTGGAAAAAGCTCAGAATTCACATAGCATTAGATAAAACACATAGGAAAGTCTTGACTCGGTATGGGGGATAATTAGCCCTGGACTAAACGTTATTCTGGGACCACCTAACAAATCTTAAAAGCAAGGCTTAAAAGGATCAGGCTGTTTCCAAGTAATTTAACTATGTATTAGAACAAAGATCATAAATATGAATAGAATGCAAATTATCTGCCTTGCAACATAGGAAAATCCCTCAAACCCAGCACCCAATCAGAACGTGCCACACATTCAAAAGGTAAGAGAATATGACTTATAAGGAGGAAAGCTTTACTTGGCTATAACAGTGAAATATACTGTTGGTCTTCATTTAGAATATCAGGGTTTTTTGTAAGCACTTGCAAAATCTCCTTTTCTTTGGTTTAAAACCAAATACCTAAAAATGTCTTAAAGGAAATCAACTATACAGAGGCCTGTTTTGTTCGATTTCCAATGCCTCATGCTTGTAATAATTTTTTCACTTTTTGAAAGTATAATTACAGCATTCCCCCTTCCCTTTCTTCCCTTCAACCCTATCCTTGCTCAGGTCTTGCTAGAAATATGTAAGAGAATCCATATCTATGAAGTCGCCCATGTTTTCTTGACTTGATGACAAAAATCTACTATGTCCTGGCTCAAGGACCTGCTTATTAGGTCAGCACAAATTCTATGATTGCTAGAGACTTTCAGGAACTCTTAGCAACTATGACACAATTTAGCAGACATCTTTCAACAATCATGAAAATTACACTTCAGGTATTACCTGTTTTCCTTCCTACTAGGAAAAAAACTCCAGCTGAACTAGGATTCGGGGGAGGAAATCTCTCAATGCATTTACATATATAGTCACAAAATCCTCAGTTTACCTCGCTTGACATGCTGAAGTACAGTACATAGTTTTCTATGTGCTTTAGAGAGTCTAAGGAATACACAGGACTACACACGCACAGACTTCTGGGAGCACAGTGTCTGTGTTTTGGCAAAGCAGAGAATATGAATCATTTCTCCAGAATATTGTTAATTTAATTTTCAAAAATATTATATAATGAAGTAACTATTATTATAAAGATGCTTTCCAATGGCATTTAATTATAGCACAGGATAATTTATTTTACTAGCTAGAGTATCTTGGGCTAATTGCATTTATTTATGTTTTGTGTGTGTGCCATCATAACTAACAGCCTATCACATACATGCCCCACTCCAAGTCCTAGAAGATATTCTGGATTTCCCCTTAAATCTTGGAAATGCTTCTTACTTTCAGGGAGACCATTTCTTTGCCCTCACACCTCCCTGGTAGAGGAAAGCTTTGATCTCTCTAGAAGCCTAATTGCGTTTCATGGAAAGGTTCCTCTTTGCAATTAAGTCTAGACTCAGATGGTTGGTGTCTTTTCTTTCATGTTTCTGTTCAGTCATTTAGGTGGCAAATTTTCTGTCTCACCCGTGTTTCCTTTCATCTCGGCTCCTGGTAACAGTAATGTCTGGTTAGCCACATTCTTTCATCTGAGATAGACAAGCTCTCTGATCACCCTTGAAGGGTTCTGGCAAATTCCTCCTTGATTGTTTCAGTTGCTCCTCCCATTTACAGATAGTTAAGAAGGGTACAGATTAAGATACTGTCTACCTCTTATGGGGTTCCCTCTACTGGGGAGGAGTCCTCACTGATAGAGTAAACACAGCCTTGCTAGGGCCTCCTTAAAGAGAGTGTTTTATTTAAACACTAGTGGTATGATCGGACTTAATGCTCTGTGGGAGGGAAAGTGTCTTATGAAGATGGGTGGCAACTGTCTGTCCAGATCTCTGCTCTAAAACAGAATAGTAACACTCCACCCAAATGACAACCTGCTTCTTCATTTTCTTTGTAAAATTTTCACACCATAGTTCCCCCAAAAGATTCAATGAATACTAGCAAGAAAGTCCTCTCACAGTAAGTTAACAAAAGGCCAAGGATGCTGAAGAACAAAGGAAACTGATAAAGAAAAAGAGTCCCGAGCCCCATGCTTTGCTCTCTTCCTCAGCAAATTATGTTGAGGAAGTGTGGTCCAGGGTTTGGAGGTGGGCCAGATGTTTAATCAGCAATTCCAATTAGAGAACTAATGGTCCAGGCTGGAGATTGCTAAAAGCATGGGGCAATTACTCTGTATCTCAGTTTCTCCATCTGTGAAAACAAAAACAAATTCGGTCATATCCAGTTCCCATAGCAATACTTATGGCCACAGTCTCAGGTATGTGCACAAGAAGGGCAATAAGTATGAAATTGCCTTGTTTGGTAAATTTGAGCCAAAGATTTGCAATCAAAAAAGTCTTCCACTTTACCCAATTCATCCAGTTATTTTTTCTATATGTATTTATTCATAAATATCATCTAAGTAGCAGAAATTGGATATAGCATTGTAGACATAACATTGAAAGAGAGATGTCTGCTATTATATAGCTTGTTTTTTAGTTGGGGTCTGAAGGGCAGGACAAATTGAATAGGATTATGGGGCAGCGATTGTGGTCTCCTTAAATAATGAACTCAGGGAAACCACCTTTAAGGGGACAGTATTTGGATGACAAGCACAGCATAGAGTGGCCAGACAGAGGAGCAGTAAGCATACATTACTTGAGTTTGTTCGGAATACCAGCAGAATCAACAGGACAGGAACCACACAGAAGCCTGAGGAAGCTAGAAGGTTGAGTGAGCTGAAGCCTGGCATGAGATGATGCTCAGATGTAGGAAGAGATCCTTCATGTATAGCTTAGGGGGCAAAGAAACTGAATATAAAGCAAGCAGTTTTGTTATGAGATTCACATCATGTATACAGTGTGTTCTTATACTCACCTCTCCGTACCCACCCTTCATCCCCCTCTTTACTATACTTTTCCACTTAACTAAGACTTTAGAAACATCCTATGTATTACAGGATACTATTTTTAATTAATTATTTATTTATTTATTAAAGATTTCTGCCTCCTCCCCGCCACCGCCTCCCATTTCCCTCCCACTCTCCCAATCAAGTCCCCCTCCCTCATCAGCCTGAAGAGCAATCAGGGTTCTCTGCCCTGTGGGAAGTCCAAGGACCACCCACCTCCTTCCAGGTCTAGTAAGGTGAGCATCCAGACTGCCTAGGCTCCCACAAAGCCAGTACGTGCAGTAGGATCAAAAACTCATTGCCATTGTTCTTGAGTTCTCAGTAGTCCTAATTGTCCGTTATGTTCAGCGAGTCCGGTTTTATCCCATGCCTTTTCAGACCCAGGCCAGGTGGCCTTGGTGAGTTCCCGATAGAACATCCCTATTGTCTCAGTGTGTGGGTGCACCCCTCACGGTCCTGAGTTCCTTGCTCGTGCTCCCTCTCCTTCTACTCCTGATTTGGACCTTGGGATTTCAGTCTGGTGCTCCAATGTGGGTCTCTGTCTCTGTCTCCTTTCATCGCCTGATGAAGGTTAATATCCAGGAGGATGCCTATATGTTTTTCTTTGGGTTCACTTTCTTATTTAGCTTCTCTAGGATCACGAATTAAAGGCTCAATGTCCTTTGTTTATGGCTAGAAACCAATTATGAGTGAGTACATCCCATGTTCCTCTTTTTGGGTCTGGCTTACCTCACTCAGGATAGTGTTTTCTATTTCTGTCCATTTGCATACAGGATACTTTTGAAGATCTGGGTGTCATGATCTTTTAAAAGATTTATTTAGTTTTTCTAAATTTGATTTTGGGTTTGTGTGTGTGTGTTTTGACTACATTTATGTTTGTGCAGCACATGGGCATAGTGTTGTCAGAGGCCAGGAGGGGATGTTGAAGCCCCTGGAACTGGAGTTACAGTGATGTTTGGTAATATGGATGCTGGAAAACAAACCCAAGACTTCCGCAAGAGGAGCAAGTGTCCTTAACTCTCTGCAGCTTCTGGGAGCCATGGTCTTGTTTGTTGCTTGTTGTGTAAAACAGAAAAGAAGCAAGGACAGCAAGTAAGCAGTTCCGGGAATGTCTTGAAACTCACCAGCATTATTGGCAGGGGTACTGCGGGTCACAATGGCTTGGATCGTGGATGCGCTTGCAATGAAGCTTTCAGATCCATATGCCTGGTGTTGAAGCAAGAGAAGCGAGTAGAATCAAGATATCATCCAGGATATTTCCTTGAGCACCTGAATAGTGGAGGCATTTACCCAGATGGGGAGGTAGACTTTAAAGGGTGGGAAAGCGGAGGACGTAGATGGTTCAGTTTTAAAGTTGCACACTGGAAGCTACCTCATACAGATATATACATGCATGCAAATGCAGCTCTTATGCCTGGAAACACAGTATCAGCAACTGCATGAACTGAATTGCCGGAGTGGAAAGGGCGAATAAGTGAAGAAAATATTGTTCAGGACAAAGGTATGGGGCTTCCCAATTTTTAAAGCCAAGAAGAGGAGACAGACTCATCCAAGGAGGCTTAAAATGGAAAGGAAATAAAGGTAATCACAATACAGAATCTGTAGACCATCTTAAGAGTGGGAAGCTAGAAGAGTGTGTTTGACACTTGAAGGAACGTCAACGGTAACCTTTTCCAGATGAACATTGCATGGCTTGGCAGGACATGTTCAGAGGCCACGGACGAGTACTGCTTGCTGGCTTGCTCATCCTTCTTTCTTACAGAACCCAGGATCACCAGCCCAGGGATGGCCCCACCCACAATGGGCTAGAGTCACCAATTAAGAAAATGCCTTACAGCTGGATCTTATAAAGACATTTTCCCAGTTGATGTTCCTTCTTTTCAGATGAGTCTAGCTACTGTCAAGTTGACAGAACTCTATTCAGCATGGGTGTTAGTGAAAGAAAGGAGCAAAGGACGCCTGAGGATGCCGAACTAAACCTTGGGAGGATGCAGTTGCCAGGGATTCTGGGCATAATTAGCAAGAAAAGAAGGCTGGACGGCACACTGCCTGAGATTGGAAGGTTGGGTATGTGTCTGTCACATGGATGGCTGGAAGTATAAGCTTGGAATGTTGTACTTCTCATGTTGACTGCTAAAAGCCTTCAGAAACAGGACAAATATATCAATGCTACTCTCTCAACTTCACTAAGGAACTTCTCAAGTAAGTTCCCTATATGGATGAAGTTCCATGGGGGTAGCAAAACAAATGATACTGTAAATACCCACAAATCTGTTGAGACCAATACTTCTGGGAACGGACAAAGCATAGGCAAGCTGGGTTATTTAGAACCTTTAGTTCTTCACTTTGGACCCCTAGAATGGCGTCCCACTCAGAATCTTCACCTGGTTTTATACTCTAAGAAAGACACCAGCTAGAGAGAGGGCTGTTAAGAAGTCCACACTGAGTTTTCAATAAATACACAGCATGCTGTCACCGTCACAATCTTACCAACAATTAGTTAAGAGTTATTTGTTATGAACCATTGGCTAACCCTTGGCCCTCCAAAGAAAGACGTTCCTTGACCCAGTTAATCTTGGGTAAATGTCTCCTGTGAAATATGACAGGGGCAATGAGACAGTCCCCAGGAAACTGCAAGTTTTAAACTCCAAGGAAGGGACGCGGTCAATGACTCTGTGCCTGATTTGGAATCTCTGATGCAATTAATGATGCCTGCACATGTCCCTTATTAGACCGACTTGAATAAGCATTAGAGAAGGGTTGGACTGTGAGAGCTAATCAGGAAAAATACCACTAAGCAGTAGGGTCAGTTAATTAACAGTAAAGTCATATTTTTCACAGATTAAGTCAGGTTCTTCCTTCTGACCTCATTTAATTGCTGCTTTTAAAGCCCACTGGTATAGGGTACTCTCATGGAAAGACACTGAAATCCAGCCATTCTCTTGCAGCATGGGGATGACAGATCTTTAAAAGTGGCATGGAAGTGTAAATTGGCATATCCCTCGTGGACAGCCAGGGAGACTGTGTACTGCATGGGAATGCATTTTATTGTAGAAAAGTACATTTGTGGTGATACCTGTAGTGTCTTAGATACTTTTAGCATGTGAGCTTTGCATAGAGGAATGCAGATAACCATTTACATATGAAGGCATCATTGTAGCATTATTTTCAACAGTGACACTTAGAAGCCTGGGTGCTCAAAGAAATATTCAGACAAATCATGGCATTTCTCTGACAAATTGTGTAACACCAAACAGAAGAAAAAGTCTATCAAATGAATGGTATAAAACATGATTTCAGTTAGGGTTTGTTAGAGTAGTATGTAAACTGTATGTCTGAATCACATAAAGTACTTAGAGAAAGAATGAAATGTGTTGGAACTTATTTCCTCTTTGGGCAATATAGGCTGTTTTCTTCCTCTTCCTTTGACTTTCCTAGCTAAAGTAATTGCATGAATTTCTTTTGTAAACAGAAATATAACAGAAATATAACTCAACTTGTTATTTAGAAAATTAATCTGTAATCTTTTCAGCATGTTTTCCTATATCTTTAACTTCTGGTCACTATGGAATCTTAAAGTTGTTCATAATTCCTGTTTTCTCAGTAACCTTGTATTCATGAGGAAATATAAGCTCTGCTCTTATGAGTATAGCTAATGGTAGTTATAGGGCAAGGCAATGGTGGAGCCTATGGTCAGACACTACAGAAATGGATGTTTACTCTAAATTCTTTAAGAAAAGGAAGTTCTCTCTATTTTCATCTCTTTATACAATTAACATAAACATTATTACCTACTCACATTAAAATAAATATGTATTTGCTGCATGATGATTCTGCATTTCATGAATCAGAAGTTAAACATGAATCTTTTACTTTCCATTCCCTTTTATTAAAACAATAGGATTTTAGTTTCTAATCTACATCATGGGAGGGTTTCTGGTCTGGGTATCAATATCCTGTCACTGAGCATTTTGCTTTCATGATGAACATGTAAGAGTTGTTCCTCAGCAACCTGATGAGTTGACTTTGGAAACAACAGAAGGAACAGCCAGTGTTGACATAGTCTGCAACTTCCTGATGTTGACATGGTCTTTCTACTCCATAGAATAAAGGTAAGTTGTTAGTGCCAGCTGCTGATTCTCATGTCGAGTTCACGCTTTAAACTCCATGTTAGTGGAGCAGAGCTCATCAACCTACCGGGGGACATCACCACATAATAATTATGAGAGAAAAAGGTGTTGCTAGTTTTACACGGGCAGCTTTCCTTTCAAGCAATAGGAATGTCTCCTTAGTAACACAAATCAGAGAATATTTTAGCCAATAGAAAATAGACTCCGTGAATGGGGCTAGCAGACTGATGAACATTATCTGTATTTATTTTCACAGTTATTTTCACCGTTATCATTTTTAAAAAGCCAAATGTTTAAGGACAAATGACCATGATTTCCTTATGTCAAACATTTTCATTGCTCTTTCTAAAAGGCAAATTATTCATTGATTTTTAAGGTGCCGAATGCCTGGTTAGGCGGTGCGCTAAGTTAAAATATTAAAAGCACCATTTAATCAAAAGCTGCCCACATAAGGAACTAACGCTTATTAACCGATATGACCTTAAGCTCATGCACATTGCTGGCAATAATTAATCCACCTGCAAAGGCAGCAAACTGTTCAGTCACATCTGTGTGCAGGATGCTGACTGACATCGGTCCAGATGAAGCTACATCTCTTTACCCGTGGTCCTCAAATTCATCCAAGAAGGCTTGAGAGTTTCAGATGCCTGGCTTTCCCTTCACATCCTGTGAGGCAGAGCCCTTAGAGTGGAGCTTTATACACATTCCCTGTTTTGCACCTTGTGTCATACCTTTATATATGAAGTTCACCCAACAGCAGTAAATAAACCCTTGAATATAGTTTTTTTTTTTTTATTTTCAAGACAGGGTTTCTCCGTAGCTTTTTGGTTCCTGTCCTGGAACTAGCTCTTGTAGACCAGGCTGGCCTCAAACTCACAGAGATCCGCCTGCCTCTGCCTCCCAAGTGCTGGGATTAAAGGCGTGCGCCACCACCGCCTGGCTATAGTTTTTTTTTAACTTTCTTTTTGTTTTATTGAGAAAAAAAACAATTTCCGCCTCCTCCCAGCCTCCCACTCCTCCCCCCCCCACACTCCTCTCCCCGTCCCCCCATTCCTCTCCCTCTCCCCCTCCCTCTCAAGTCTGAAGAGTAGTCAGGGTTCCTTGCCCTGTGGAAAGTCCAAAGCACCCCCCCCACCCCCATCCTGGTCTAGGAAGGTGAACATCCAAACTGGCTAGGCTCCCAAACAGCCAGAACATGAAGTAGGATCAAAACCCAGTGCCATTGTCCTTGGCTTCTCAGCAGCCCTCATTGTTCGCCATATTCAGAGAGTCCGGTTTTATCCCCTGCTTTTTCAGTCACAGTCCAGCTGGCCTTGGTGAGCTCCCAATAGATCAGCCCCACTGTCTCTGTCGGTGGGTGCACCCCTCTTGATCCTGACTTCCTTGCTTGTCTTCTCCCTCCTTCTGTTCCTCATTGGGACTTTGGGAGCTCAGTCCAGTACTCCAGTGTGGGTCTCTGTCTCTATCTCCATCCATCGCCAGATGAAGGTTCTATGGTGATATGCAAAATATTCATCAGTATGGCTATAGGATAGGATCATTTCAGGTTTCCTATCTTCAGCTGCCCCAGGAACTAACTGGGGACCTCTAAAGAAGCTAAATAATAAGGTGAACCCAAAGAAAAACATATAGCTATCCTCTTGGGTAGGGGAAGTAGACAAGATTGCCAGGCAAAAATCGGGATCTTAAGGGTGGGGGGGAGGGGGGTAAGGGGAGATGGGGAGAGAAAAGTGAAAAGGGTAGGATGGGGAGAACTTGGGGCAACGGGATGATTGGGATAAAGGAAGGTTGGATAGGGGAGCAGGGAAGCACATATCTTAATTAAGGGAGCCATCTTAGGGTTGGGAAGAGACTTGGACCTAGAGGGGCTTCCAGGTGCCCAAGGTGAGGTCCGGCTATAGTTTTTAATGAATACGTGAACCACCATTTTCAAGTGAGGGTGAATTATTTTAGTCTACTCTTCCCTTTATAAAAAGACAGTGGTTATTTAGGAGAAGTTTTAGATCAATGGCAATATGCATAAGAAAATGAAACAAGTATAGAGACTGCCCACTGGTGCCCCTGCCTCAGCAAGGCACTAGCCAGGGCAATGACAGGTTGGTCATAGCTGATGAGCCCAGTATACTCATTGCCCTCCAGATCCTCTGTGTCCTATTCTCTCTTCTCTACTCTCTGGCCCCTGGCAACTACATACCTGTATAACTAACTGTGTCCACACATTTGCTTTTTCCAGACTGACCTGCACTTATAAACACAATGAGTAGACCCTTCAGATTTATCTAAGATCTTTCTGCATCTTCTCAAAGTTTGATAACACTTTTCTGTATAGTAATGAATGATATTCTATGATGTAGGCATACCAGTTTTTCTACATACTTAGTAAGGAGTATCTTGGCTATCTCCACTCATTTTGACAATTATGAATAAAGCTGCGAGAGTAGTTTATATGCAGTTTTTATTTTTATTTTATTTTTTTGGAAGTTTTATAATTATATTTATGTACAGAAAACTCAGCAGTACATTTAACCCAGTTTAGTGGCGAGTTCTTTGGCCTTTGCCTTTTCCAGCTTGGCAATTCGAGCCACAGATTTAGGACCCAGGACGTTGCCTCCCCAGTGGCGGCGGATCTCATCATATCTGTCGTTGTAATTGGTCCTAATAGCTTCCACCAGCTTGGCCAGAGCACCCTTGTCTTCCGAGTTAACCTGTGTGAAGGCAACAGTGGTGCACGTCTTCCTATGGACCAGCCGCCCCAGCCTGGCCTTTCCCTTGATGATGCAGTAGGGGACCCCCATCTTGCGACACAGAGCAGGCAGGAAGACCACCAGCTCAATGGGGTCTACGTCGTGGGCAATCACCACCAGCTGAGCCTTCTTGTTCTCTACCAAAGTGGTGACTGTATTGACGCCCTCTCGAAGGACAGGTGGTCTCTTAGTCGGGACATCCCCTTTGCCGGCAGCTTTCTTCTCAGCACGGGCCAGCAGCCTCTGCTTCTTTTCCTGCTTGGTCTCTGGCCTGTACTTGTGGGCAAGTTTAAGCAACTGGGTAGCTGTTTGCAGGTCCAGGGCTTGGGTGAACTGGTTAATGGCTGGAGGAACTTTGAGCCGCTTATAGAGGATGGCCCTCTGCCGCTGCAGCCTGATGTAGCGAGGCCATTTGACGAAGCGCGTGAGATCTCTCTTGGGCTGGATGTCCTGCCCAATGCCGAAGTTCTTAGGCCTCTTCTCAAACAAAGGATTCACCACCTTCTTCGCCTCCTGCTTCTTCACGACGGCGGGGGCCGGGGCCACCTTCTTCCCCTTGGCCTTCTTTCCCTTGAGCATCTTGCCGGGCTGGAGGAGAGAGTATTTACATATTCCTGTTTACTTTGACTACTGGTAAAATATATGCATGAGGTGTGTTTTAGGTAACTCTGTTAACAATATTGCTACTTATAATTATCTAGTTATAGTATGTAAATATTTGAGTCTTTACAATAGAAGACATACAAACCATCTATTCTGTAAGCACACGATGGCCTCATAAGGACCATGTTGAAGATGACAAGATGCCTTCATGTCTGTGAGACACAAGCCAAAGAATTTCTGAGCCTTGTTTTGGTGTGGTCCCATGCTTGTCATCAGTGCCAAAGGCACTGTTTTTGTGCCAAATATCTTTGCATTTGTGCCCATGTGCCATACTCACTGAGGCTATGTAGTGTTAGATGTGTGGACAATAGATGCCTAAAGAAATATCAAAGATAACATTTTCCCTTAAGTGGCCGGGACTATTTCTGGGCTCCTAGCCTCTTTTCTCATTTTTCTATTACTTCAAGATTATGTCAAGCTGAATGAACAAAAGCAAAAGGAAAAAGAATCCAGCAAAAAGCTGGGAAAGAAAAACATTTTGAAGATCTTAGAGAAGGAAGGCATTTTATTTTGTATTTTTAAAAGACTACTATTTTTATCAAAATCTTTTAAAATCAAAATATACTCATGCTAATTCTTCCTTTCCTCTACCTTATCCTATGTTCTCTCCTTCTATTCCCATGTCCCCCCAGCCCCTTTAAAACTGATAGCTTTTTTTCTTGTTTGTTATTGTTTCATATATAAACATATAAACACAAATACAACTTGCTGAGTCCTTTAGTTTAGTGTCACTTGTGAGTATATGATTTCAGGGCTGATCAGTTGGTATTGGATAGCCAACTAGGGGCCTTACCTTTATGAGAGGCTAATGCTCCCTCTACCTGTAGCTTTTGCTTTTGGGACCCCTGTGAGAATTTTTCCTCTTATTAGTCAGTATACTATTGATATTAAAGTTGGTGATCTTGCCTAGGCAAGTCATATTGTTGGATATCATGGGTGCGGCGTCCCTGCCATTTGCAGGTGTCATAATCTCACGACACTGGTCCTTTGCCTCTTACAATCTTTTGCCCCCTCTTCTGTGATGTTCCCTGAGCCTTAGGTGCCAAAGTTGTGTTATAGCTATATCCACAGGAGCTGGGTTCTACATGACCTGTTTGTCTCTGCATTATTACAGGTTGGGCTTTCTGTGATAGGCTTTGCTCCCAAGATGTTTCTTCTATGAGGGTTGAGAGCTACACTTATTTGTGGGTCTAAGATTAAGTATTTAGAATGCAGTTAAGATTTATGCTGATCTAGTAAAAATGATGAAGGTGGGTTCTCTTCTCAGATCCGTGACCTCACTAGTCCTGGGTAGTTTGTTAGGTTTCTAGCAGCAGCGGGCATAATTTTCTTCCCATCGAGTGGCCTTCAGTCCAATTAGACATCTCTTAGTGTCTGCTAATATGAGTGCCACTATTGTGTCTTTAGGGGCATCTTGCCGTGCTGATTGTTATAATATGTCCTTAGTATCACAGCTAGACAGGACTATTGAGAGCTTCTCTCTCTGAAGTTTGCATAGCACTGTCCTCTAACATGAAAGCTAGACCACAGAAGGAGCCTTTCAGGTTAGAAGGAAAGTACTTTAGAACCCGCCCCCTCCTCCAATCTCTGTTATTTCTATTCTTATTACTTCCTTACACTGAGCCAGGCTCAACCCTTGCTGGTAAGTTGTTCAGTCCTGACTGCCTGAAAGCAAGCACTTGAGAATTATCTTTTCTACTGTAATATAGCTAAGGACTGTATCATTTTATGGCAACATTTCCTATAGTTAAAAAAAATCTCCATTTTCTGTGTAAACATGGAAAAGTGCACCATGATAGCCGTGAAACACACATGTCTTCTTTCACCTATTTCACCTACTCTTCAAGCTTTCTTTGGAAAACCTGGGACCCATATTTCCATGTGGCAATTTTCTAGTTTTTGATAGGAACCACAAAGCACTTTCTGTTTATGGATATTTCCATATAATAAAACTAGGCATTTCTCATCAATACTATTTGTAGTCCCTTTTATAAAATTAAATGTACACCAAAGTATGTATGATCTGAAAATAAAAGTAAAAGGAAGGAACTCTGTGCCTATCAGTAGATGCCACGAAATAAGTTTATCAAACAACAACAAAAACAGCTGCTCAGCCTGAGAGACTTCCTGATTGCAATAGTTATAGATACAATAGAGATGACAATTTTGAAGACACCCAGAGAATGCTAAAATATTACACATACAATGTTTTGTATTGAGTATAGGATAAAAAGGTAATAGTTTGAAGACATATGCTATTTAAAGTGATTTCACATTGATTTTATGATTTCACAACTTGAAGTTCTGACTTGCAGCACACTTACAGCTGCAGCCCATGCTCACAACCATGTTTGTGTCATAAAAGTGTCTTTGTAAATTTTTAAAAAGTGTATGGTCACTATTCTAGATAGCAGTTACCTTCAGGAATATCAGAGTATTTTTGATTGTCACAGGTAGTGGGAGGGTTCTGATAGAAATTCTATTCACTTGGATGGACTAATTAGATCTAAGCTGTTACTAAGGCCCTGAGGAGGAGGAAGGGCAGAGAAAGAAGGGCTCCTGTGAGCTCTCTAAGTCCCCTGTCACACTTCTGCTTTACTGGCCTGCTTAGCCAAACTGCAACCAGCCACACTGTCATGTTGGCACATTAATTGGAAAACTCAGTAATTTATAGGAATCTGTTAGTGCCCTTTAGAAGGTGACCGAACACTCCAAATTGTGGAACTGGGATGAACCAGGCCTTCCTGATTATCTACTAGAATCCACCTGGAGGTCCTTGCCTTTTTCCTGTTTCCATTATTAGGACTCCAGGACATAATAATTATAAAAAAATTAAGGGATGCTTAAGTATCGTACTCTCCCCTAACACACACATCATTCTCTGGAAGATGACAAGACAAATATTGCCATCAGACGCATAGGGGTTAAAAGTGACAATAAGACCTCTAGGTTTAGTCAAAAGTTTACCTATGGAAATGAAATATGAAAACCATAGCAGTGTTACCAAACGTGTTTGTGAGACTGAATGGTGGGATTTTTGCCTTCAGTGCTTTAGAAACCTACACGGAATTTGAGGAAGCTCTCACCTCTTCAGGGACACTTATGACAGTATCATCAGAACTTATCTCAGGTGCATAAACTGTTTTTTTGGAGACCTTATCACAATGGTGGTATATCTTGTGTAGCCTTGATACAGGGGGGAGGGGCCTTGGTTCTGCCTCAAGTTGGCAAGCCAGACCTTGTTGACTCTCCAAAGAAGGCCTTACCTCCCCTAAGGAGTGGACAGGAAATGGGAAAGGGAGAGGTGGGGAGCGGTAGAAGGGGAGGAAGGTGGAACTGGGGTTGATACATAAAATGAAAAGTAAATTTTTAATAAAAATATAAAAAATAACTTATACATGTAACCATTTTGTAGATATCCATCATTTTCCATGCATTACAACCATTTATAATATGGGATTCCCCTCTGTATGCTATGAATATGTTTTATTATCATTAGTTAATGAATTGTTGCCTATGGCAGGACAGAATATAGCTAGGTGGAAAAGCCAAACTGAATACATGGAGAAAGAAGGTGGAGTTGAGAGAGATGTGAGCAGCTGCCAGAGAAACAAGATGTGAGGTTACAAGCCACAAACCACATGATAAAATATAGAATAAAAGAAAAATGGTTAATTTAAGTTGTAAGAGCTAGTTAATAATAAGACTGAGCTAATAAGTCAGACAGTATGTAATTAATATTAAGCCTCTGAGTAATTTTGTTTGTTTGTTTTTGTTTTGTTTTGTTTTGTTTTTGAGACAGGGTTTCTCTGTCACTTTGGAGCCTGTCTCGGAACTAGCCCTTGTAGACCAGGCTGGCCTCAAACTCACAGAGATCCACCTGTCTCCACCTCCCAAGTGCTGGGATTAAAGGCATGCACCACCACTACCTGGCCTGAGTGGTTATTTAAAAATCTGAGTTGGATCAGGTGGGACAAGAAACTACCAGTTACAAATATTTAGTCATCATGAGAATGATATTCTTCATTTTTTAAGTTACAAGGACTTTTGCAGTTGGTTTTCCCCAGCTATGCCTCTCCCTTACCATAAATACAAAGCTAAGCTTAATGCCAGCCCAATGATGAAACCTGAACATTTAGGAAAGCCTAGGAAAATTGAATATTAAACAGAAAAGAGAAAGAGAAGTTGGCTATGGAAGAAGGTGGATTCTGATGATGGGGCCCTAACATCGGGATCTAGGCACTGTGAGGAGTTTCCCCCTTTATTTTGTATCATGCATAGATAGTATTATACACCACTTCATAGCTATCTTGCTACTATTTCTAAGGGGAGCTGTGCCATATTGGCTTGGATAAATTCAAAAGTTTGCCCTGTGTATGTAACATATGAAAGCAAGAGCTTCTGAGTAGGCACTTTCTCGATTATTTGTCAGAAGTCCTTCCACAAAATACACAGTCAGCATAATTTCAGAGGGGCTCAATAATGTGGAAGGAATGAGGTTTCAAGAGTTATAGCAGTAATTGATGACGGAGTTTGTGTGTGGAAAGATCTGGGCTTCTCAAGGTCATACTGAATTTCATGAAGATGCTAAAGAAAGATGCAGTGAGCAAGGGTTTGGCAAAAGCGAAAGTTACTGTGAGTCTGACATCAAAGCGAACTTATTTTTCCTTATAAATCTATTTCTAACATAACTTTAAAAGAATAAAAGTAGGTACCCCCTCTTATATATTTTAACCAGCTAAACACCAATCAAAGCTAAGTTATAAACAACCTAGGGAAGGCCACAAACTCAAGATACGTGATGGTCTTAACATACTTGATAAATCCCAAAACAGTGGCTTCGTCTTGGCTCACCAAAGTACAAGTATGTTCTGTACTCCATAGTTGTTTGGTTAGGGCTTAGTGAATGAAAGAGTAGAAGACTGAGTAAGTAGTTGCATTATGTTCTTTTCTTGTTTACCGTGTACACTCACGTATTACATACATGGATTTGTTTCTCTGGATTGCACTGACGGGTGAGGACTCTACCCACAGGTTTCTACCAAGTCTCCTTTACAGTAGACTGGAGGTACCCAGGGAGCTGTGCAGTCCAAGCTCTTACTTTCTCTCTGGGACAAAATGAGCTGTTCTTGCAAAGATTAATCACAATTTTAGCTTCATGAGCATTGTAAGTCTAACCCAAAGGTAAGACCATCTCCCCAAGTGGAACCATCAACTTAGTAAGCAAATAGACCCTTCTGATTCCAAAAGGAAAACACTGGGACTCTGTAGAATTTTTGCTAGCCTCTTGTTTTGCCATGTCTTTAGCTGACCTTCACTTGTGTTTTCTTTTGCATTTTTCAGATATAATATTGTGAGACAGTGATTTGGACTCACAAATACCTTGTAGTATGACTGAGAACACAGCAATACCAAAGAATATTAACAAAATCTGCTTAAAATTTAAAGTCCCACTTGGATGTGCTAAATGATGAAGTCAAAGGAAGAGTGTAGGAATGTCCCTCCTCTTTAAAGCGATGAGGTTGAGAGAGAATGAAAGGATGCATAGGCCTGGGAACCTGGGGGTTTCTGGGTCAATTTCTGACTGAGTTTCACTCTACACGTGAAAATACATGTTAGAAAGAAAACAGTTTTGAGATGGTCACAGGGTTCAGTAGTTTAACACCATCATTCCGCCTTTTTTCATTCACATGTAACTTTTAGGCTTTTCTGCTCCAGGAGCTTTGAACTCAGAAATCTTGGTTTTCCCACTCATTCTCCTCTGGATTTTAGCATCAAGAGGGCCTGTAGCACGTAGGGAGAGTGACATACAACTGTCAATGGACAGCTCGCATGCTCGTCTTTATATGGTTTGGATTATTCTGTCATTCAGAGCGTTTCAGGCTCAGAATATGCTTTTTCATTTTTGATTTACCACGGCTTCATATTTAGAAAAAATTGTCTTTTAAGAAACCCCAAATAGATTGTTTCGTGCTTTTATTTCTCTTGCATATTAATACCCTCAATGCTTACTAGCCTTTGGGCACATTAACACATACAATAGAAAGACAGACAGACTCTGCCATTTAGTTCACACTTCGGCAGTAAATTTGCAAACAAAGCACAGCTATGGACCTCGCCTGGGAATTTCCCTCCTTTCTTTCTGTGCATTATGACATGGACTTCGATGATGCAAACAAGAAGCCGCAGCTCCCCGGAAGAAGGCCCTATTTTTCTTACAGATGGAAGAAACAGGGTCCTCTGAAGAAGACAAACCTGAAGGAGAAGCTGGCACCTGGAGACACAACACAGATGGCCCAGCAGGGTAATGCACTCTGAAGTTATCCATGTCTGCACACTTAGTGGGCTTTGCGACTCATCAGCTTGGGGAAACATGTCCCATTAGAGAATATTTCCCAGACTCTAATAATTTCTTGAATTAAAAGTGTCATAAATTGGGAAGTGGATTACCAAATTAAAAGCAAGTAAAAGGCAAATTTCTAAAACAGGTATTGAAGGGAAAAGTGTGAGTGGTGCCATAACCAGATTCTAGAGGTACGCACATAACATTCATATTATATTATTTATTACATTATTTTCAGTGATAAGTCAGTTAGATACACATACATTTCATGTCTTAACATTTCCTTCACCTTCAATTTGCCAAGAAAAAAGTCACTTCCATTACAAAGTGTTGGGTAATAGGTCCTATACATTTGTTATCTTACACATTTTATTAAGTAAAAGGGTTAAGTTTCTTGAGAAAATATTCCTGTTAGGAAAATATTACTGAACTTAATGATAATAGCAGAAAGAGGTAGCCATATCTTCTGAGTCCCTAACTCTGCTGCGTATCAGCAATTATTAGTAGAGTGTCCACAATGTCCTGAGTAAGATTAATTTTTGAAATGTACTGGGGAATAAAAAAGAACTTGGACTTGATTTAAAGAACATAATCTTTAAACCATTGGAGTGAAGATACTATTTATTTTAAAAATCAAATATATTTAAAAATTTATTTGTGAAGCAAAATGAATTTAAAATAAATATACCAAGAAACAAGTATTTTGAGATATGTTTTCCCAATAAAGTCTTGTTATCCTCATTTTGTTTATGGTAAAACTGACATCCCAAAATTTTTAATGGATTACTCACGAAAATACCCATTAGAGGGGACTATCCAAACCCAAGCAAGCTGAATATTTCTCCATCCTACAGCTATAGGGAAGAGAAATCCATTGCTTCAGAACACTGCATTCATGGTACCCAATCTAAAACCCACCAAGCAAAGTGAGGGTGTGATTGTGTCTGGGACCCGAGAGAGACAATTTTAGGTGAGACCTAAAGACATCCGATTCCAGCATCATGAGAGTGGCTTCCTACCCTCTTCCTCTAGGTGGCGTTCTCCAGCGAGACTAAAGGATGACCCTGTTCTTTGTTGCCATCAAACATGGTTTTAGAAGTCAGAAAGCTCAGATTAAGTTTCAAGAAATTAGTTTCAAGCCAGCTTACTATTTGTTGCTGCTCTGATCTCATCTCGTTTTTCCTTTGGATTTTTTTGACCTCAACAACTGTCTCCTCTAACTAAATTTGACCATTTTTCACTCTCCCAGTTAGGTTCTATTGTAATAATGTACCACAGTCAACTTGGGGGTAAAAAGGTTTATTTGGCTTCCAAATCCTGATCAGAGTCCATCAGGAGGGGAAGTCAAGGTGGGAACTAAAGCAGAGACCATGAGGAATTGTACTTACTAGCTTGCTTCCCCTGGTTTGCTCAACTACATTTTTTTTAAACCTCCCAGGACTGATTGCTAAGGGGGTGGTACCACCTACAGCCCTCCCAAATCAATCCTCTATTGGATTGTCTTTCAGCAAACTTATGGGACAATGCCTCAACTAAGGTTCCTTCTTCCCATACAATTCAAGCTTGTGTCAACTTGACAACAAAAAAAAAAAATTATTCGCTCATTATCGATCCTAACACAGTCAGTTTTCTAGTTCTGCCCCACTTTGCAGAACATGGGACTGGATCTGTTTTCCCACGTTCTTGAGCTCCAATGCTTAACTGAAGTCATGTGACAGTGGTCTGCTTAGGTTACACTCATAGTACAAAGTCTATTCAAATGTTATTGGCTTACAAAAGAAAGATTCTTCTCTTGGGTCTCTTGGTTAAAAACAGATTCTGGTGAATTTCTTACCTTTCTTTCCTCAGTTTACCTGAAGCCTTGTGTGGGCCGCTTCTCCTTCTGTTTCTCAGAGGTGGGAAACCTAGATGTCGTTAATGTGTTTCAGTCATATACTGACCCTGGGAAGTCAACAGGAAGTTACTGATTTGTTTCAATCACGGCTCAAGGATATTTTTCGCTGACTGTGACTGTTAGGTTGAATAATCTTACTCCTTACGATTAGGAACTATTAGGAAGTCAGAGAGCACTGTGTTTTTTTTAACAGGTGACCTCTAGACCATCCAGATTCAACTGCTTGTTCTTTATGAATTTAGATATGTCATAATATCGTTATAAGCTTCATTTATTCCATCTGAAAATTGGAAATGATTCTGCTTATTTCATGATTGTGAAGGGCTTGAGTGGATCAATGTTGAGTGTGTAGTCTGACGGGGAAGAATTAATAAATTCTTTTTCTCATTGCTATCATTTTATTCTGATTTACTCAGGTCCCAATAGATAGGAATGTATCTATTTGCATCACTGGGTCAGGACTCAGTTCTGGGCATTTTCATGTCTATCCACTCTGAGAACTCAGCCTTGATGACATCTTGAGACTTCTGTATGGAGTGGTTTTGTGTATGTTTCAACTATAACTTAGTGCCACTTCACACAGCCCGTGGCTCTCGACACATCCTCAGTGGTGGTACTGCCCTTGGGCTGTCATTTTGATTGCTGACTCCTTCAGCCAACCACATTGTGCCACGCTGCCCATCTTCCCTGAGCCATCGCTACTCCTCACTTTCTCTCTGATTTGTAAAGGAAATCTTCCTCATTCTTATGACTCTTCCAGACCTGTTCAGAGGAATGGTTTGGGCATGGTAAATATTTTCTTTCCCAATGATACATACAGTAGCATCCTCAGCCCTCACGCTCAGCCTGGATGCCTTACAGACATCTTTCTCCTGGAGCACTCATCTCAGGAGCCTTGCAATCCCCACCTGTGATCTTGTTCAGCGTTTTCACCCGTGCTCCTACTTGCCTCTGCTCTATCTAACAAATGACCATGTATAAACATCTACAAAGGAATTGCATGAGTTCATAGCATGGTTCAAGGTCTTTTTGGTATAACTAACTCATAGGATCCTTTCACTCGGGGCATGTAGCTGTTTTCCAAATGGTCTATACTAATAAGCGCTTTACCTGACTACATCAGGGTGACCCATTAAAGTGAAGAAAACATAATAAGGTAATTATAACGTTATCCTCAGCTTACAACCTACTAGAAAAGATAACCAGTAAAGTAGTAAAAATAAAAATAAATTACAAATATAATAGGCCATATGCAGCAAATAAACAGGGTGTTATGCCAGACAAAAACAGATAACGCAGCTTTTAGGCAAAGCCTATAAAGATGAGAAAACAAACCACCTATAGGAACAATTGTGTGTCCATCCTTGAAATTAGGATTTCCTCTCAAGCAGTATGTTTAGGAACAGCAGGTCTGAAAGGAGAGGATGGTAGAGCCTGCTGAGATGTTCTGATGCGTTCTCAGCCAGCTGTGTGAGAATGGTACAGCTTCTAATGTCAAAGCTGGGTAACGAGTCTCCTGGGTGCTGATGTTGCCCATCTATAGGGATATGAACACGGCTTTCTGACCCAGGTAAAAACACACATTCCTGTTTCTCCTTGTAAGAAGTCCGAGGAGATAGCAATCTCCCTCTCAGCTGCTTGGTCCCAGTTACAATTGCTGATTCACTTGACCACTCTGACTCAAGATAGCCTAACCTACCTTCTTATTAGTACTCCTAAACTACAGCCATGTGATTCTATTACTTAACAACCCCAAACTAATCTGCTTGGTGTCCCCAGGGATGCTGAGGAGTTTTTTTGTTTGTGTATTCTATTTTCTTACTTTTAATTTCTGAACATGAATTCATTTGTTTCCTGACAATATCTGTCATTTAAAAGATTTTATATTACAAAGGGCCAATTTAGCTCACGCTGAGCTCACAATGTTGCGTGGGAGAGTTTCAGAGACGCAATGGGAACTATTAGTAGGGACATGTTTGCCCAAAGGCAGGGGGTGGGAGCAGAAGGCTCCGAGATAGAGTCTCTCATGATCAGAAGTAGAAGCCAGCAGCACGTAGGGGAATATAAAAAGCTGTTGGGGTAGATGAAACATGATGAGATAATGCATTTAGAAAAAGACAGGCTTGTCTAGAAGTGTTCAATAGGGAGATATATATGGTGCCTTCTATCTCCATTTTGTTATATGACATCAAGTGGAATGAATGGTAACATACACTGGAAGTTTTTGAATTAGAGATAATTTGGGGAAGGACAAGTAATTACATTAGCATTATCAGAATTATGGGGCTTATTTACCTTATATTTGGGTGTGTTTGAGGGTTTGCTTATCCCATAGACCTGAAATTATGTTTCAACCTGGCATTAAAATAATGCATGCTGAAGAGAATTTTGTTGTTAATATTTATTGCCACTCCTACTATTACAATCTAGAAAACAACAACTTGAAGACTAGACAGATGGTTCAATGGGTTAAGTTTTTTAGCATGAATTTAACGACCAGAGTACAGAACCCCCAGACGCACATAAAAAACTGTTCAAGGAGGTACAAGTCTGTAAACACAGCCCTGGGAGGTAGACTCAAGGCCTACACTGGAGGCTCCTGGCCAGTCAGTGTAGCTAAATCTGCAAGCTTCAGGTTAAGAAACATCTTGTCCCAAAAAACGAGGTGGCTAGCGATAGAAGATCTCCACGCATGCACACGTGGATGCACCTGCCCAGAACCATGCACGTGTGCGTCCACACCCCGCCCCAGACACAAAACAGCATCCTAACTGGGGACTACCGATAATACCCTGATTCAATCTTTTCTTCCACTAAACCTCAGTAATTCCTATGCTAATCATTTTGGAAGGAAACTGCCTGACAGAGAGAAACAGGCTTTTGCCAGCATCACATTGGGGAGGAGGGTGTCACGCTCTTCCTGATTTTAAATACTGAAGTTATTCTTGCTCCAGGCAACCTGAACTTCCCATCTCCCAGGAGCTCCCCACATGCTCTGGCTCCCTTCTATTTGGTTTACCTATTCAAAAAACTGCTTACCATGGCAACCCTTGTCTGCATGACAGGCAGTTAAATTTGCTTGGAAAAACTGCAACAAAGTGTCATTTTTTTTTATAAACCCCCTACTCGCAAACGTTTCCTTCCTAAGGGATTTCCAGTCACTCTGTTGTGGTCTTCTGGCCAAAAGACAGCTTGTGAGTGAAAACTTTCTTGAGATCCATGCACTTGTTCGATATTAGGGATGGATGCTGTTGGGCTGGGTATAGCTTCTCAGAACAAAGCGTAATTGGTATTCTAACTCTCCTTTTGATTCCACGGAAACAGCATTCAGATAAACCTTACCTGAACCAAAGAATTATGCATTTTAGGAGGATGTGCTTTGTGAACTGATAGGTAGCGAGATGTGAGGATAATAGACAGAGAGCTAAAAATAATTCTAGCCCAGTCTGGATTGCACTTTGCACCCCCGAATTTGTGTTCCATTCAGAAAAACTCAAACACGTTTCCAGAAGCCCTCCTATGACACTATAGGGTTGGTGCTAACAACAGCAGGTAAGAGTTTTGGTGTGATCATGAATAAATCTGTAGATCCCCTGAACTACTTGTTTAGTAAATGTTGGACACTATTGACATATTTTAAGTATAAAAATTGGTGTTTCTGTGGTATTTATTCCTGTGGCCCAAACATGTTTGGATCAACATGCTAGATGTTATTAAATCTGCAGTTCAAGTTCCCCAAAGTCATAACAGTTGAAACTTTCCCAAAAAATTGTTCACTATTCTTCACATCAAGTTACTAATCTACTCTTAGCATCCAGTCAAGGAAAAAGTATATTGTGTAAATTAGATCTTGGCCCAGAGCATAAATGGATTTAGTTTTATGCTCACAAGGAATCTGGCCATGAATGAATAGTGGGAAATGGAGGTGAGTACAAAAGCGTGTCCCAGAGAACTACTCTTTTGGTTCATGACAGATGCTTCTTCAAGATACTGAAACTCTTCTTCATACTCAAGTACAAGGAAATTGGTAAAGTGATCCCTCAAGGAGACGTGGAAATGCAAGCCTTTAGGGGTTTGTTTGCATTTTAGTAATACCGAAGTTCAGTTTCGCATTCATCTCTCAAGTTCTAGACCTTACTTTAGCAATTTTAAAAGGTTAATATGAGTCTGGATGGCTTGTGATTCACACACTACACATAATGCTGCAATTGCATTACTTACATCATATGGACAAGCTTGAAAATGGGTCAGTGGCAATGATGGGTTGCTCTCCTGAACATGTATTTTATGGATATGTATATATATATATATATATATATATATATATATCCTGCATACTGTATTCTGTATGGAAATTGTATTACCCTGTGTCCTGCAGCAAACATCTGATTTTAAATGGGTGTGAAAAATCAAAAATGTTTGTTCTGTGCCACAGGCAAGGGCACAACTGCCTCCCAAGTGTTAACTTTAAGTCCAAAGAGGTCAGAAATGATGTTTGCAAGATAGGTCTGATCCAAAACTCAGGAGGAAAAGTGAATGCCATTGGATTAGCAACACAGTAGACAATAGTAGATAAGTACTTTGAAGTTAGATACCGCTTTGCAGGGTGTCCCTATAAAGAAAGCATTGTTCAAATCAAATCATAATAACACCAGTTTGCAAGAATGGCCCATGCCCTAAGGTAAACGTTGGAGTTGATCGCAGTACAGGGGGAGACTGAGGGAGAGCAGGAGCATAGTAGACTATGTTTACGGAATTATGTAGCCTTGCAAACCTGCTTGAGGTAGACAAAGACCCAAGAGAGTAGTTATCCTTAATGCAGGCAACAAAGTAGGGAGCAAAGTTATAATGGATGAGACGGAGGAATTACAGACCTGGCTTCTGTTGTGGCAGGGAGATTGGCTGGAGTTGTTAATTGGGATAAGTGTCCACAGGAACTAGGGTGTCAGAGCAGGTAATAAGAGGGGAAGCTGATACTTTACCAAGTTGTCTTCAACTTGATTATTCTTGTGTGGGGTGTTGAGAGGAGGTGTAATAGCGTTTTGAATGTAGGAGGCAGTTTCTCGCGGAGTTGTCATAAAAGAGTGGAGCAAAGACCTTTCTCTAACACACATATATCCATCCATTCATTCGGTTAGGCAGAGAGTTGGGAAATCTTCATTGAATGTCACATAGTTTTGGTTTAAAATAAGATTGTCTTATAATAAGTCTTCCTGTGATAAAATAATAATAGCAATAATGTTTCCTGGCAGCTTCTTGTGGTTTGCTCTGTGCAAAGCAGGCAGTTTGCAGGCCATTATACTAAGAGAAAAACCAAGTCCTTGATCTTTGAGTCTTTATTGTCTAAAGGGGAAAAAAAGAAATAAATAATACAACATGTGATACCTTGATGGAGGAAGGTCATTGGCTAATAAAGGCACTGCCCTGGCCCGTTTAATTGGTTAGAGGATAGGTGGGAGGAGAAAACAGGACAGAACGCTGGGAGGAAGAGGAAGTGAGGTCAGAGACTACACAGCTCTGCTCTCTAGGGAGCCTGAGAGAGACGCCATGCCCCGCTCCGGCATGAAGCTCCGACCCAGGATGGACTAGGCTAGAATCTTCCCGGTAAGACCGGTTCTCACAGATTATTAGAGATGGGTTGATCGGGATGTGAGAATTAGCCTGTAAGTGCTAGAGCTAAAGGGCCAAGCAGTGCTTAAGAGAATACAGTTTCCGTGTAATTATTTCGGGGCATAAGCTAGCCATGTGGGCGGCCGGGTGTGGGGGACGCAGCCCTGCCGCCCCATATTACTACAATACCTATTATAAAATAGTGGAAGAGTTTTGCAATAGAGAATAAATGGGGATTCAACAATGCAAAGTTAGCTACACTTAATTTTAAAGGAAATAACCTCTATGATAAGACTGGAATGGAATGAAATGAAATGTTCAACACTGGAGAGCAGGAGGGATGGTCCAGTCATCGGAAGCACAGGCACAGAAACACTCAAGTAGCAGAGCACAGGACTTCTGTCAACAGGGAAGAAGGCGGGGTGGCTGGAGTATGAGTGAAGAGAGGGATGCCAGGATGCTGGACCACAAGCAGGAATGGGCTAAGCTCTCTCTCACTGCGTAGGCCTTTTCTAGAAGTCCAGATTGAGTTGTAAATGACAACAAGCTTGTGACGTGTTTTAGATCAAGAGGAAAACCGTCATACATGCTTTAGAAAGAGCATGACAATGGCTGCAGTGTGTGTCTAAGCTCCAAGAGAAAGAAAATCATCAAACATGTGACAGCGGGATTTAGGAGCCAAGGCTGCTGTCTTCGAGGCGCACACCGAGAAAAGGGGGGACTAGAAATGACTAGAAATGACTCAGCAATTCTGGCACAACGTCCAGACTTTCTCAAACATGTAAGAGCAGCTATGCCCAAGAGCGATTATAGCAGTATTAGTCACGAACGAGCAATGCAGAAACCACACAGATGCAGATGAGCGACCTCAGCAAGTCACTTACGCACAGGACAATTGCACAGCACCCCAAACACAGCACCCATAGAAACATGAATATGCCTAAGACTGGAAAATGTAAATTTAAAACAACGTCCAAGCCTTAACAACATGATACCACTTAAAATGAAATTAAAATAATCAAGCTAAAATAGATGTACTTCTAGGAATGCGTACGGATGCAAAATCATATCTTGCAAAAAGAAAACATGTAAATGAGGGACCTGCAATCCAGGATAATACTCAGCTCAGGGGACGTAGGACCGCTTGGAAAATGGAACGGAGAAGAAAGGGGTTAGATGTGGGTTACCTGCACCATCCTAGTTTGTATAACATTCATGAATGTTTATTATGCGGTATAAACTCAAAAGTTGAATATAGCATGTATGGGGCCCACATTGAGAGAATGTCAGTGTGACTCAGGTCCTGTATACCGGAGTCCTTCCACGGTGACAACATATACCATAGCTTAGAAGTAAGGATCCCTCCTTCCCACTTACAAGTTAAAAAAAGTCATAAATCAAGGGAAGCATTAATTTCCAACCCAGGCACTTCGGTAATAATATCGTTTTCTGACGTAGGCAGACTGAGGGAGGGTTTGCTCATGTTTCCTTCTTATGCAACCCAGGTCCCCCTGCCCACCGATGCGCTGACCGCAGGGGGCTGGACTCTCCCTCAGCAATCATTAATCAAGAAACTGCCCCTCAGATGCCCCCGGTGGCCCGTATGTGGAGGCAGTTCCTCAGCTGAGAATCCCTCTTCCTAGGTGACTAAAGCTGACCAACACAGAAACTTCATAATAGTTTTCTCTGACTGCTATCAAAGTTGCAACACATTAGGTAATTTTGAAAAAAACAAAAATCATTGTCTCATCACTCTGAAGACAGATGTCTGGGCTGTAATCAAGATTTTAGCAGGGCCATAGGCCCAGGCTGTCTGAGGAGGTTAGTTGTAGAGTTCCAGCTTCTGGTGGCCATGACACTCCTTGACTTGTGGCTGCTTTACTCCAATTTGTACTTCTTTGGTCACAGGACCTTGTCCCCTCTGGCATGTCCCAAAACTTTCTAGCTGTCCTTTTATAAGGGTACTTGCGGTGGCATTTATGATTGACTGGGACAAACTAGACAACCTATACTCTAAGAGTCTTAACTAAATCAAACCTGCAGCAACTTTTTTTTTTCCCCAAATAAGAAAACATGCCCAAGGTCTAGAATCCTTGGGTGAGGTACAGGCAGGTAGATAACAATCCAAATGTTGGGAGTCCTGATGGGAAAAAAAAGAAAAAAGATTGAAGATTCTGAACAGCACCATGGTACGTGCCAACATTTGTAGCTTAGGCTGAGGAAAGCCTGAAAAGATGCTTTTAAAGCTGAGTGGTGGTGGTGCATGCCTTTAATTCCAGCACTCGAGAGCCAGAGGCAAACAGATCTCTGTGAGTTCAAGGCCAGCCTGGTCTACAGATTGAGTTCCTGGACAGGCACCAAGGCTACACAGAGAAACCCAGTCTCGAAAAACAAAACAAAAACAATGACAACAAAAAGATGCTTTGAGCAGCAGGAAGAAAATTAGACAAGGATGGCTTCGTGGAATTCTGCAGAGACGAGGATTCAAAAAATAGCTAAGAAAAGTGGATGTAGCTGGTAAGCTGGACACATGAAGGCAGTGGTTCTCAACCTGTGAGTCTCAACCCACTGGCAAATCTCTATCTCCAAAAACATTGACATTATGATTCATCACAGTAGCGAACTTAGAGCTGTGAAGTAGCAGCAAAAATAATTTTATGGTTGGGGATTACCACAATACGAGAAACTGAAAGGATCGTAGCATTAGGAAGGCTGAGAACCCCTGAGCTACCAAAAGAGACTGTCTAGTTGATAATACTTCAAAACCATTCTTGTTGAGTGTTGGGGACAGACCGCAAGCACATTGAGTTATGAGAATAGAAAGATGAGCATTATGAGGTAGGGAAGGCAGGGAGAGCAGCTTGCTCTGCAGGGCAGTAGTAGCATCGTGGGTTGAAGTTGGCTGTGGGTGGTTTCTGCTGAGGCTGTTAGATAAGTAATGGAAGCCACTAGGTGGGAGCCATTGAGGTTAGGGATGAGTCAGTTCATTTGGGAGGAGCCAGCCAGAGCTGATGCTGGGGGGTGAGTATGACTCCTTCCTATATCAACTTCTCTGGAAGAAAAACCCTTGCTCAAGCATATCAGGAAGAAGGGAGTGGTAATGTTTGCAGATTTGCCGAAGAGATGCTTAAGTGCAACCCCCAGGTGTCTTGATTTGTTTAGCATGACAATAGGGCTGTTTGGGAGGGAAGAACTGATATTGGATACCCAAAGAAGGGGGAACAGCTCTGAAATCACCTTGGAAAGAGAGGGTAAAGTTTGCAATAAGGGAGCTGTTGAGCCCATGTGAGATCCTCAAGAGGTTAAATGTGAAGCCAGACATTTGGCTATACTACGTGAATCTTCAGTATCAACTGCAACAAATAGACTTGAATTCGCTTAAGGCTGAGGATACTGGCAGAGCTCTCAATCTTTGGCTCTACCTTTATCTTAGATCCGAATCCTGATTCCTCCACTTCCCAGCTATGAACTCTTAGCATTTAACTGTCAGTGTCTGCTTCCCTACATGGGAAAGGGAGGCCAGTGTAGAGCCTGTCTTGTTAAGTTGATGGAACAATTGAATTATTCACAGGTCTCAAGTGCACACAACAGGATCTGGCCTAACAAGTCAGCTCATATGAGTAATACCACCCATAATTCCAGTGAGATAAAACACACACAAGTATATCTCCAGAACTTTATAACTTTGGAAATTGTATATTTTCTACTCATTCAAATCAAAAGAAGAAGCTAGAAAACTGTAAGAGAATCATACATAAAGATTTTCTTGGATTAAAAATATTTTTTCTTCTAGGAATCATTACTCTTAAGAAAACCATTCAGTGTTACAAAGTTTCCTAGTTTCTAAAAACTCACCTCTTTTTAGATTTTCCTAAAATGAATCACAATTTGCAGAGATGTCACTTAAGTGATAAATTCAGTCTAAAAACTTAATTTATGAACAGTTTCTTTCAAACTTTGGAATGTAGAAGATTTCTGCTTTGTAAATCTATTCATCTGTATTTTTCTGCAGGAAACTTTCTCAGACTAGAAATGCCACCTAAGTGTGTAATGCCTTGAAATCTCAACAAGATAAAACAATCAAGTGATATTACTGATTAGTTGTGTAACTTTTTAAATTCTTCCATGTTAGAGTCAACTTGACACATAAGTATCTGGTGTCTTCATTGTGAAAATCCCAGGAAAGGTACCAATGTCCTGTCAGAAAAGAAAGGCAGAGCAGAAAAAAATGTAGAGCTCAATAAAAATCAATTAAAAAATATAAAAAAAGAAAAAGAAAAAAGAAAGGAGAGGCAGATTTGCAGTTACTTATGGGGTTTGTATTTGATCTTCCATGTGTGTCTGAAATTGAAGACAAATATACTTTACTCTCTTAATAAACAAGGAGACAAAGATGTTGAGAAAACATACAGATTTATAGAGATGGTATGTTGGTCTAAGGGTACAGAGTCCTTTATGTAGTGTGTTAAGTTCTGGAGATACACATACAGCATAATAATATTGACTGTGTCTAAAATAATACTAATAATACTGGATTATACACTTGACATTTCCTAAGAGTCAATCTTGAATATTTCATTTCTTGTAAACAAACACAAAATAACTATGTGAGGTCATGAGTATTATAAAATCCTGTTAAAGGCTTCATGATATATACATAGACAAAACATCACATAGCATGTTATAAATATATGATTTATTTTAAATTATTTATTTATTATTAATATGTGTATTCATGTGTTTATATGGAGTATCTGTAAATGTGGATACATGGATGCTAAAGCATATGAGTGATAGTCAGAAAATCATTTTGTAGATCTTGTGGGTCTTGGGGACTGAACCCAGGTCTCCAGGCTTGTGCAGTGAGGGCTTTGACCTGCTGAACCACATCACTATACCAATTACTTGTAGTTTTTATTTGTATGTGTGTATGCCCATGGGTGAGGACCACAGGAAGACCTCAAAGCTCATTCATGAGGCTGTGTACACCTGTTTTTGAGACAGTTCTCGCCAGCCTGGAGCCCTCCGTGGAGAAGAGGCTGTCTGAACACTGAGCTCCAGAGAGCCACCTGTCTGGACATTCTCAGTGCTACGGCACCAGTGACACCCTGCTGGGTGGCAATCAAAACCACAGGTCTACATGCTTGCAAGACAAATATTTTACTAACTGAGCCATCTCCCCAGCTCCTAAATATATACAATTTTTAAAACTCCGTCAAACTTGCCCTAATCAGCTAAGAGAAAACAAACAAACCAACCCAAAAACAGAGTTTGCAGAAGAGATCATGACTCTTGACTCATCCCTCTTGACTACTAGCGCTAATATGAACCATGAACAACGAGGGGGAAATAGAGCTAGAAAAACAAAGACTGTACTCTGAAGGTGTTGTTGCTCTTAACTCCATTACCAATTTTGAATAATTGTCTCATTAGGAACCCAGAAAGCTGTCCATTCAAGTCTAAGTATATTCAACATAAGTAGAAAAATTAATTGTTCACATTAATTCTAAAGCACTTCCTAAGTGACATCAAGAGACCAAAGGACATGTAGAAGTCACATAAACTTGTAAGTTATATGTGCATAGATATAAAACCATGTCCACTCTTTCACTAAAGAATTAAATTTTTGGTTTGTGTTGACTCCCTCATCCTCTTTTTAAAAAGTTATTTTCTCTGCCACATTCCTCATCACAAACGTTACCTGAGAAGGTATCTAGTAGACACATTCCAAGGCCTGTATATTTGAGTATTTAGAAAGTGCTAAGAACAGAATCTATGCTAGAAAACATGGCTGTCCTTTGGGCTTGTTTGGCCACAATGAGTCAAGGGAATGTATGAATATTGCACAGGGGGAAAATACAAAATGAACAAAAAGCAATGAATGTATGTTTTGGTTTAAAACCATATTGCTTGAGCTAGAAATCATAAATCTGTCCACCTGAGAAATACTAGAGTCAGACAAAACTCTGTGCATGTTTGCAAAGTGGCTAAAAAAGGAAACCCTGATCATGTACATGAGTGGTACCTGTCCATGGGCCAGCCTCCTAGACTGAGTGTAAAAGAGAAAGCAAGTAGAGCACCAGCCTTCAGCTCCCTCTGTATCTCATTCTGCTTCCTGGCTCTGAACACAGTGAGACTACTCACCTAAGTTTCTGCTGCCTTGCTTTCTCCACCATGATGGACTATACTCAGGAACCGAGAGCCTGAACACACCCTTCCTGACTTAAGGGATTTTATCTGGTGTTTTGTCACAGTAATAAAAAAGAGTAATACATTAGCTAAACTGAAAACATTAGAGATTTAACTGATTTACTGATGGATAATGAGATGGTTATTAAGAGTTCTTATTTATTTGGCTTAACAACACCAACCTCATGATGGATAGGTTGGTTTCAAATTAAAGAAAAGGCAAATCATATTCAAAGACCCCAACAGAAGAAAAGTAAATCAAATTTTAAGACTCATTCATAAAAGAAGCAGATTGTAAGTCCCTTGTTATTTCTAATTGATAACACATTAGAAGGAATGCCATAACAGTAATTTTAATTTGTTTTTACAGTTTACTCTCACAGTTGTAATTTGCAAAGGCATTTCAGAGTTTTCTATGTTGTAATAAGAATGCCTTTACTGACTTTCCATTGATTTGTCCAAAAGTTTGTCATTTTAAATATTCTGCATACAATGTCAGCACACATCACTCAGGAAGGAATTCCTTATTGTCATTTTACTAACTTATATTTGGTAAAACAAGTAATCGAAAGAGATGACCCTGGCTTTGACCATTTCCTCAGTGCTAAAACTTACAAGTTGGTGAGCCTTGAAAGCAATTCATAGATACTGGGATCTCTCAGACCTTCAGCTAAGTGTCCTGTTTCAACCAATGTACTTGGTAATAATATAAAGCAATAAAATTAAAAGGAAGTTGGCGAAAACTTGCTTCTCCATGACCTGGAATAGTCAAGCCACAACCAGTTGCTGATACATGAGTTGCGTATGGCTGCAGTTTAAATCTCAGATGCAGAATTTGGGTAAAATACTCTGTTCCTCCTGAGATTTGCTTAACATGGAACTGGACTCAAAATCTATGATTTAGAAAAAGGCTACTTTTAAAATAATACAAGGAGACAGGACTTAATACATAGCAACGGGAAGCTGCTAACTGCTATGGTACTGCAGTTCATGGGTACTTGATGCCTGACACCTGCTTCAAAGATAATAACGTTTTAAATTACAGTCAAATCATAAATGCTTTATTAATATTTATTGAATGATTCAAAGATGTAGTTGTATTCTCTAATAACTTTTTATAGTGTGATTATAAAATTCACTGGCAACACGTTTTTAATAGATGGTTCCATAATAAGGTCCTTCATAGATGTTGTTATAACACAGCTGTTGTAATTAAAACAATATACTCACCTTCTTGATCCATTAATCAAATTGTCAGTTCATCAGGCAGGTTCAAGTGACCCATATCATTTTAAAACTCATTATTTGGATGAACCTTTGGCTACAGTTTCTTCCTGGTCATTGACACCTGTAGCCTTTACTGCCTGAAAACAGAATAAGAGAAAACTTAGACCACACATGTTTGGGGAATTGCTAAGTTAGTCAATTAAGCACATTCACTGACTTTCAGTTAAGAAGACACGTGGCCACTTCCAGAAACAAAACACAACAAAACAAGACTTTGATCTTACATGGCTTACATAAGGTCAAATGTATACATTCCACACCTTATAATTCACATAATATTGTGTAAATCGAAGACATAAAATCTTCCAGAATATCTCCTGATCAGCCTAAAATTGAGACAGAGATTAGAAGATAACCAAATTCATATTCCTTGTTTAGTCAATGCCATCCATTTTGGGAACATCACACATACTAAATAAAATTTGTAGCAAGAAAAACTTCATATTGTGGTGATGTGGGGTGTCCTTCTGCATGATCTGAATATTTTTTATTGCCATTGGTTAGTTAATAAAGCAGCTGCTTTGGCCTATGTCAGGGCAGAATATAGATAGGTGGGAAATCCAAACAGATAGAGGGGAAAAGCAGGCAGAGTCTGAGAGAAGTCAGCAGCAGCCAAAGAAGCAAGAAGTGAGGTAACAAGCCACAAGACTCCTGGTAAATTATAGAATAATAGAAATTGGTTAATTTAAATTGGAAGAGTTAATTAATCGTAAGCTTGAGCTAATAGGTCAAACAATTTGTAATTAATATTAAGCCTCTGTGTGGTTATTTTAAAAGTGGCTGCAGTATGGGGCCAGACAAGAAACCTCCAGATACATTATGGAAATTTTAGTTTTGATCTAAGAGAACTGTTTCCTTGATTGCCCATTAATTTTACCACCACAGGCTTTCAGATATTGTTATTACTGCTATAAGCATAGTGAGCCCTGATAAAGAACATGGAAATGAAAAATATTCATTTAATAGTTTGTATTCATTAAATTGCACACATATAATCTCAGGCTGCCATAACAGATACCACTGACTAGGTGGAGGAAGAGAAATGAATTTTCTCACAGTTCTGGAGATGAAGACAATTCTGATCAAATTATAGGCAAATTCAGCAGCTAGTGAGATCTTTCTAGCTGGAGTCGGCCACCTTCTTGGGGTGCTCTTACATGGTATAGTTTCTTTTTGTATGAAAAAGTACCCTATTCTTAATAAATTAGGGTTTTGTCTGTATGCCACCATTAGACTGTACTTACTTACTTTCCAAAGGATCTATTTCCAAATAGACACATTTTGAGAATGCCTTGGTGAGAACTGAATTTATGTCCCTTTCTACATAGAGGTAGGTACTAAGAAAAGTGTGATAGGCATAGAACAGCCTATGGCTTTAATTTTAAAGAGAGACAGAAAGTAACTATATGAAACCTAGGAAAACATCTGGTAGTGACGGCTACTATAAAGAAAACATAAAGCTATAATTAATTCAGGACCATGGACTAGTGTAGATGCATGCATCTGTAATGAGAGCCAAACACACTCGTGCATGGCTCCCAGGAGGCCAGAGTGTGAAGTGAAACCCAGCGCATATGAGGAGGGCAGGGTCTGCGCCTACAGTGCCAGGTACTGTCTGTACTCGCCATAGCTGTGACCTCAGACACACAACTGTAAAATGTCAGGAACATGGAGCTGCACTCTGTGGCAGAGGCTGATGCTTTGATTAAAATCTGTCTCCTTTTCCACATGGATACACACTTGTGCTACCCCAGCCTATCTTTTCACATGACAAGGCCCTTCTGACTGAGTTCTGAGCTGGGGGCAATATTGGGCAGTGAGAACGTGACACTGGGCCTCCCAACACAAGGTTTTATTTCCCTCTGATTTGGGAGTAACCCAAAGGGTACTCAGAGGAACGAAATCTGGCAGATGGATGTGTTCCACTTTGTAGAATTTGAAAAATCAAAATATGTACACCACACCATTGACACCTATTTAGGTTTTCAATGGACAACTACTTTGAGCTCAGAGTCAGGCTTTTATTAGAAGTTATGCCCATCCTGGGTATACCTGCATAAATAAAGACAGACAATGGTCCAGCATACATCTCTAAGAAAATGAACCATTTTTTTGCTTATTATAATGTAAAGCCCATTACAGGTATACCAAACAATTCTACAGGCCATGCACCTATAGAAAGATCAAATCGAACTATAAAGGATATGGTAAGCAAATAGAAAGGGATGAAAAGTACCCCCAGAAATAGATTGTATAATGCTTTATTAACCTTGAATTTTCTTAATGCTAATGAGAAAGGAACAATGGCAGCAGAGAGACACTGGATAATAGAAAAAAAACTTCTGAATTAAATCAGCCAGTGTATTTCAAGAATGCATGACTTCACAATGGAAACCAGGAGATGTGCTACTTTGGGGAAGCGGTTTTGTTCTTGTTTCCACAGGAGAAGAAAAGCTAAAGATACCATTGAAATTAATAAAGATTCAGTTTGAAAAAGAAAAACCTCTTGAGAAAGAGAAATGACAGCTCAGATACAGAGGTGACAACCATACAGGTGGTAAGGAAGCCTCAGAAGGGTTGGGGCGTGGTTCTGTTCTTGTCTTTGCAGGGAAATACCCATCTTCAAAAAGTCAAGAGACCTTGGATATCTAGATGGCTAAAGCAGAAAAGATAATTATCCAGAAAGAATCACCAAGAAAAGAGAAACCTGCAGAGTAAAATTTCATTACCTGAACATGTGTATCTCAGTATAACAACAATTGCAACTCACTTAAAAATCAAAGCTGGCTTTGGAGTTGGACAGTGACTCTGTCATTCTCTAAATCCAAGCATGTTGGTAAAAGAAAAACTCAGAATTTCTGTTTCTTGTTGGAAGCCATCTTGTGGAACAGAAAGAAGAAAGATTTTAGAGAAGATTTTACTTCTCCCCATACCTATTTTTGTCTCTATGGTACCTTTCGTTGAGTATATGTTTAAGTTTTCCACAATAACAATAAATTTCCTCCAGTAATCTTTGAAGTTTCCAGGAAGAAGATGGGGCCCCACAATAATGATTCCAGATAGTTGATATGATGTCATGATGCTGACAGCACTACTTTAAGATAAGTTTTGGGTACCAGCTGCTCAAAATGATTTCAACTTGGTTAGCTGAAATAATGCACCTTATTACAACGTTCTGGCCAGAACTCCAAATAGGAACCTCAGAAAAACCCTACTGACTACTCAGAGACTATTTGCAATTATACTAGACAGTAATCTTGAAACTTAACCATCATTTTAGTTTGTTTTTTTTTTTTTTTTTTTTTTTTTTAGAAAGTGTTAGCATTTAATTGGCCTCCCTGAGTGGCTTCAAGCCACCAGAACACAGGCACCTCCAACACCCTTTATCTTCTCTTCAGCTCTTCTGCTGAAAAATTTGGCTTTCACGATGACAGGCTGCTTAGGGAGCTTTCCCTTCCCCAGAACTTTGTAGTAGCCTGATCGCACAACATCAATGATGGGAGCAACTCCAGTCTTGTTCTTGGCAGCGTTGACCCGGGTCTGCTCACTGACCAGCGTCCACAGTTTATCCAGGTTGACAGTCGGGCAGAAGCTCTGGTTCCTCTTTAAGTGGTAATGCCTCATCCCAACTTTCCCGAAGTAACCTTGTCAGAGTTGATCCTGTGATGATGCATGCCTCCAGCATTCCTGCGTCCTCCTGGATGCTTGAAGTGTTTACTGATTCGGCCATGGCCGTGGCTCACATGGCCCCGGAGTTTCCGTGTCTTCCTCAGTCTGGATGGCATGGCGGTGGCAGAAAGGAAAAAGCCATTTTAGTTTTTACAAGATCCTATAGAAATAACATTGCCCCATGCTGCTGAAAGTAATTCTAGAAGACAAAATCTCTTCTTCCAACAAAGTTTGTCCTCAGGGTTTGGGTCATAAATTAGGGGTGGATTAAAAATGGTATAGGGTTGGGGGTTGGGAGGAAAATTATGTAGGATCAGGATCAGGGATCTCTTTAAAAAAAAGATACTGCATGGGATAATAGGTAGATTATTATGAGTTTACTCACACTAAAAATAATTGTGAGTAACATAGTGAATACTTGTGAGCTATTATTGATAGACAATTTACATTGGTATATATTCTTGTGTATTTATACAAATTCAAATTATATTTGTTATATTGAATATGCTATTTCTGTTTACAATATTTATACACCTACACAGTCATTTTGTCATTGCATGCATGTTTCTACCTCTGCTTAAGACATTTTGTATATTGATGCAATTTTAGTATATATTTATCATATTGCACTATACATTTCTACCTCTGATCAAGATATTTACACATTGTTTAAATTTTGAGGTCATTGTTCTTATTTGCTGAACAGTTGTTTAAATATTATTAAGTATTCTAATATGAAGCCTTAGTCTTTAAGTTATATAGGTATTAAGAATTATAGGTCAATAGTTATCCATGTTTATCATACTTATAGTTAGACTAATCAGGTTCTTTAGCTACACAGATTATATTCCGCATAGATAGGTAACCTTCAGCTACTTCAAAAAACTGGAATATGGCATTTAAATAACAAGGTTCTGTTGACATGAGACACAATTGATCCGGGCAGCACCGATCTATTCCCAAGAGAATGTTGGGCACCAAAGAAATTATACTTGGAGCTTATTTTCTTCTTGGAGATACTGGCCTTTGGGCAAAGAACTACCCCTACCTCTACCACTGACAAAATACACAGTGTCCGGACTGGACAAGCAGGATACAAGAAAAAAGACTGACAAACCTTACCAAGACAGGGTAAGATGGTTTTGAATTTTTTTCCTGCCTCTAAAAATGGTCTGTCAATTACTTAAGGCATTAGCCAAAGTTGGTTGCTCCAATGTTGCAAATGAGACTTTGGGAGATTGCCCACGGAGATTGCTTTCTCTGTCATTTATTGCACCAGTTGGAAGTTGCTTGATTGAGTTTCTTATTTACTCAAGTAATATTATTTCCCTTCTCAGGCCTTCAATGGGGTTGAAGACTAGATAGTCATAGTTACTTTTCTTTCATGACATGGTCAAGCCAATTCTTATACAAGACTTAGACTTCTTAAGATAGTATAACTATTGAAACATTTAACATATGTTTCTTGCTTGATATTGTTGTAATTCTAACGTTTATACTTGATATTTGTTCTTATTGTATATAGTTCTGTATTAGGCTTAGAACTCTTTTATTTTAGACAAAAGGGGGAGGTTCTGTGAGAACTCCTTCAGCCAATAGCCTTTAAGATATTGGCCTACTTTGGGCATGGTCAAATGTTCTATATATACAGATGTAAAAACATGCATGGCCCCTTGGCTGCTGGATTTGGTTCCTGTTCGCCATTCATGCAGAGGACTGTGATCTATGAGTCTACCCCTAAATAAAGAACCATTTATTGTACTCAATTCTGAGCTCGTGTGGGATTATTTTATTGTAATCTACAACATCTCATGGCAACACATTTGGGTCCATATATGAAAGGAGATGTGAATTTGATTGTCTTAGGCCACTTGGATCTGAAATCAATAGTGAGAAAGCATCATCAAAGAATCAAGGTATAACTGAGATTCTGCCAACAAAATCCAAATAGCTATCCTCTCTTTCCATCCTTTACTTGCTTATATCTGTTTTCTCATCTTTCCTATAGCAATGATAGGCTGCCTTGGTCGGAGTATATGAAATGAAGAAATGGGACTAACACTGAATGATGTATCCTTAGAAGGCTTCCTGAGACATAATCGAATAAACAATTCCTGGGCTCAGAGAATGAAGTTCAGGCATTAACCTGCTCTTTTCAGTTCAGGATCCAATGGTTGAACCATAATGTGCCAGGCAACAAATGGGTGTGATGGTAGGAAAATTAAAACATCTCACATAACATAACAGGAATTTTATGACCATTTTCCTTTTGTATCCACATCCTCATTAACACACCTTCATCAGAACCAGCACCAGATCAGTGAGCATAGGTATTTTATGTAATGTAGAGATGAACGGACAGAACATTTCATTTACAGAGAAAATATCTGGCAGGGTTAGTGATCAAGTCTTCCTCTGGATACATGGGATATCCGATTATCAGCTGGTTGTCTGAAGTGTCTACATTAGAAAGTAGTCTGGGAGAGAGGAAGAGTCCCCAGACTTCAATCTGTCTTCAAATCAGTCTGAAATATCCTAATGACCTCCACATTCCCACAGGTGGCTGACATTTGATGAATTTCCATGATCAATTTTACTGATAAAAAAGAAGTTAATGTCCTAAGTTCAAAGCTAAAGCAAATCTGTAACTCTGTTTTGCTAATTAATGTCTACATTAGGGGGCCTTGATTAGAAAACAATTAACTTTGAATGATGAGGCAGCTTTGATTCATGGATCCACGCTCTAAAGCTGATTGTGTATGAAGCTATTGATGAATTAATTCTATTTTTGCGAAGACACAGATGTTAGCAAAAGCCCTATGAGTCTGTTGTCCTGGCAGACTCTGAGCATTCATTCAGTCCGCTACATTTCTTTGTAACAAAATGTGCAATTTAACTAATGCAAGCTGATCGCTCTCCATAATTGTATTCTGTTGAAGAACACCACTCTTTATCCCGTGTATCAAGTGTATCCATCATTATCTTGAGCATCTCTCTGTATGTAAATACTTAGGACAAACCTTTTGGAGGGGAAATTTAAGCCAACAGCCACTGGTTCCATCAGATGATGGCTTAATCACAAATAGCATAGCCATTTAAATTAGCCTCCTGTGGATGATTAGATAATGTAGCCGATGAACCAGTGTGAGGCACCTGTGTTAAACGGGCAGTAAAAGCCACAAAATGGCTCACTCCCAATTAATAAATGAACTAACAAACCAATGACATGTCTTTGGTGCTCTGAATGACTGATCTTGTATGCCTGCCCAGGGCTTAGCCTTCCTTTGAAGCAGCTGGTCCAGTTTGTTGTTGTGCAAAGTGTTAGGACAAGGGGTAGTGACTAGAGTTCATTCCTTCTCACATACATTTCCATTGGCTATGGAAAAGAATTATTTACAGTGTTCACTTTTCTCCCAAGATACTGTTTCCAAAGCAAATTCTATCACCTTTGACTATGTAGGGAAGTCCTTTTAACGGATTGAGATGGTCTGCTCTGGGTGGCATTCGACATATTTGAGAGTTGATTTATTTACATACTGAATTAAAATGAGCATTAAAAGATTTCTTTCTGGACTAAGTAAGTTTCCATCCTGCTGGATTATTGAAAGATAATTCAGCACACTTCATAGTCTACTTCTTACCTTCAATTCATAGATACCTGCAATAATGTCAAGAACTAATCATTTGCCTTCTATTTGGATTACTTTGCCAATTGCTTTAACCAAGTTCCTGACCAAAGGAAATTAAGAAAACAAGGGATTATTCTGGCTTTCAGTTAGAGAAGTCTATCATGGTCTGGCAGGCTTGTCAAACATAGCATAAGGCTTACATTTCATCCATTGTCAACAGATTGGTGGCTGAATCATGCCTGTTTCTTTTTCTTTCCTTTCTATGTAGTCTGGGGCCCCATGACATGGAGTGGTACTATCTACACTTAGACCGAGTCTTCCCTCGTAACCTAGTCAAGATAATCGCTAACAGTCACGCATAGAGATCTGTCTCCTCGGTGATTCTAAACCTGCTACACAGACCATCATTATTAACCATCACATCCTCAGTCTGATCCTGGATACACAACCAATGGCTCTTGCCACTGCGCTGGGTGCTCAATGCATTTTGAACTAAAATGCATGCCGAAGTTTTGATTTGCACAAAACGGGTGTGGCTGTGGCTTAGTTGGTAGAGCATTTGCCTTGCATGGAGAGGTCCTGGATGTGATTCTCAGCACATTATAAATTGAGGGTGGTGGTGGTACATGTCTGTAATCTGATCACTCTGGAGGTAAAGGAGGAGGATCAGAAATTTAAAGTCACCCTGAGGCATAATCTATTCAAGGCTGTGTAGTAATGGGGCTGCAGGACTGCGTCCCCAGCACCCTGGCCGCCTGCCCGGCTAGCTTATGCTCCGAAATAACAACACACAAACTGTATTCATTTAATCACTGCTTGGCCCATTCTCTTCTAGGCTAATTCTCACATATTAATTTAGCCCATTTCTAATCATCTGTGTGTAGCACCCCAAGGTGCGCTTACCGGGAAGATTCTAGCCTGTGTCCATCCTGGGTCGGAGCTTCATCCCGGGAGCGGGGCATGGCGTCTCTCTCAGGTGTCTGCTGCTGAGAGGAGAGCTTTCGAGTCTCTGACCTCACTTCCTCTTCCTCCCAGCGTTCTGTCCTGTTTTCTCCTCCCACCTATCCTCTAACCAATAAAATGGGCCAGGGCAGTGCCTTTATTAGCCAATGACCTTCCTCCATCATTTCCCCTTTTTCGGTTTAAACAAAAAAAAAGGCTTTAACTTTAACATAGCAAAATTACATATAACAAAACAGTTATCAAGTAAAAGTTACAATAATCTTTATCATAACTAAGGAAAACTATAACTATAACTAACTATTCTTAACTCCATCAAAGACTCCAGAAAGATACAATACTACCTAAGCAAACAAGAAAAAAGCAACTTTTAAAACTCTAGAAATGACAGAGACATCCTGCTGCCTGGACAGTCACCCAAAGTTCTTTTGTACCGTTGGGGCATCCATCTTCAGCCTTCAGGCCCATGGTATCCAGCAGACATTTCCATAAAGCAGGAAAATTCAAAGTCAGTTCAGTCACTATCTGTTGTGTCCTGCAGAATGTCTCGCAGACTCTTTCATGAATCAGGAACGCCGAAAGATCATCTCACCTTAGGCAAGTTCAGTAGTCCTCTCTCTGCGGGTTCTCTGTGTCCAGTTTATGGAATAGTCCAGGCAAGAGCAGTTTCTTGCCCAAATGGCTATCAAACTCCATAAGGTGCCTCTTCGATGCCCATCTTCCTCTTGAAGTACATTGGTGCTGCCAGGAGCAGAGTGTCTCATTGTCATGAAAAGTCCTCAGTTATTAAAACATTAAATGTCCTATTCTGTAATCTTTGAAAGACATGAAGAATGCCTATCTAAAATATATCTACACACATCTAGAAAATATTAACTAACATGACTACAAACTTGACTATTATTTATGATTATCTATTAACAACTTATATTTCCTAATTATACATTACATATTTAAATGAACTACACAACCACAATACCTTAATCAAAATCAGAAACACTTATACATATAACAAAATTGACCGTAAATCTCTATCAATAAAGCAAAATCTAGACTAATGTAAATTATTCATATCTATATCATATCCCCCTTTAAATGTAAAAGAACATTTATAAACCATATTTGGGAACATGGGCGCAGTTTTTTCTCTCCAAACTGCTTCCTGCTGAATGGGGGCGTCGTTAATTAGGTCTTTCATGGTATAACCTGTGTGCTAGCTTCATCTCAGTTGGCAGTTGAGCGAAGCAATTTTTTGAAGGCGTTCACACCAACCCTTCAGGAGGGCGTGGTCCATCATACCAAATTGGAATAGAAGAAATGAACTGCGTCTCATCCTCTGTGAAAACAAAATAAGAAACTCCTTTCCAAAGTATCATATCCTTAGATCCAAATTCAAAATATCTATGTAGGATTAGTTCAGCAGTATTTATAAACAAATATCTTTTAGTAGCTTTTGCTCTTTCCTCAGCATTCAAACAATTCAAAGAGAGCATAATAGCATACAGTATCAAAATTCTCTGTGTATTTTCCATCTTTGTGCAGCTTTGTTTTATTTTGTTTATTTTTACTTTTAACTCTTTGCTTTTTGAGAAAGGTTCTCTGTATCTTTGACCTGAAGTAACTCTGTAGACCAGGCTGTCTTTGAACTCTCAGAGATCTGCCTGTCTCTGCCTCCCAGGCATTCGGGATTAAAGGTGTTTGCTACTACACCTTGAACTCACAGAGATCTGTTAGTCTCTGCCTTCTAGGCACTGGGATTAAAGGCGTGTGCTACCACACACAACAACTCTCTTCCTTTTTTTGTTTTTTACTTTAAGAACTTCAACTTTTAGTCTGCATATATTTTTAACACACTTTAAACCATTCAGAAATTTTCTCTGTCTTTGAATCTCTCTTTACTGTATATCTCTCTTTTTCTGACCACATGAATCTTTAATTTACCAAGCAATCTCAGTAGGACTAAAGGTGTGGCTTTGCCAGCTAGATCCAGTCCATTCCTTAGCTTTCTAGCCTCATGGCGGATATACAGGCTGTAGCCATGTTTACTGCAACAACTGTATGGCATTTCAAGGTCCCTGCCAGCAAGTGAGCTACAACAGACAACACTCAAGTTCTCGGTAGCCGGCCCTCCTGCCTCAAATAGTCAGAGTTTGCCCTGGCAGGACAGCCCAGAAAGCTGGCATTTTTAAACGGCACAGCTTTTTTCCTGCTACGGCTGAAAACCGAAAAGCATGTGTTCAGCTTTTTGTCAACATCATTTAAGTGTTTCATGTCAGGACCTCTTAATGAGCTGCAGGGTTTTGCAGCTAAAGCTGAGTCAGGAAGCTTCTCTTAGATGAGAGCGCTTGCTTGCCTCTAGCAAGCAGAGTAGAACCGAGAAATGGCAGCTACCAAGAAAACATGCTTTACTCTTTCCCAAGCTTTCTCAGGCTTTCAGTGGATTCAGTTGTCCACACGTCTGGGTGCCATCTGTAGTAATGGGGCGGCAGGGCTGCATTCCCAGCACCCCGGCCTCCTGCCCGGCTAGCTTATGCTCCGAAATAACAACACACAAACTGTATTCATTTAATCACTGCTTGGCCCATTCTCTTCTAGGCTAATTCTCACATATTAATTTAGCCCATTTCTAATCATCTGTGTGTAGCACCCCAAGGTGTGCTTACCAGGAAGATTCTAGCCTGTGTCCATCCTGGGTCGGAGCTTCATCCCGGGAGTGGGGCATGGCGTCTCTCTCAGGCGTCTGCTGCTGAGAGGAGAGCTTTCGAGTCTCTGACCTCACTTCCTCTTCCTCCCAGCGTTCTGTCCTGTTTTCTCCTCCCACCTATCCTCTAACCAATAAAATGGGCCAGGGCAGTGCCTTTATTAGCCAATGACCTTACTCCATCAAGGCTGTCTTATAGAAACATCCCAGTTTTACACATGCTGTTGACTTTATAGTAACTACAATGTTGTGTGCTTCACTTGATAAAGAAAACATTAAACTACAAATACAGAATTAGGGATGTGAGGGAATATTTTCACAGAGAAAGAGAAAAATATTAACAAATTCCCAGAGCTCTCTAAGTTTCAGCCCCCTTCTTCTGATCTCTCTGCGCTGTTTTCCAGAGAAGCTTACCCACACAGGCTATGTGGGCAGAGCTGCCGACTATGCCCTCTTGAAACTTTCAGCAACCACCTGCACTCACGTGGACACCAAAGCCCAGAGTTTCCTGAACAACACCCTGCCGGCCTCTCTGGCATAAGAACTAAGAGCTGTGTAAGAGCATACTACTGATTGAGGGGGTGCAGGAGGCTTGATGGCTAAGCCCCCATATTATTTGTTGACACTCTGGACTAGATCTGGCTCCGTCATTGACTCACCTGCAACTTTAAAGAAGTTAGTTAACTTCACCACACCTTAGTTTCATCTCTTTCAAAGCAAAGAATATCGATATAAGCTTCCCCAACAGATCAGACTTGAACTTGCACATTAGAATTTGTAGGATGACCCACAAGGTCTACCTTGTGTGATCAGTGGGCGTTAATCATTGTATCTTCTATAAATTCTCAGCCAGGACCTAATACAACTGCTTTTGTTGTTTTTATCATGTTTTTCTTTGTTTGTGCTATTTAGGATTAGTCTCAGGGTCCCTTACAGTCTTGTCAAGCACGCTACCACTAGGTAATATCCCTAGTTAAGACAAATGAATTGAATTCTACTCTCCCTTAAGGTTTTTTCTTTTATCTCTCTTTCATGGTTAGATACCATCTAACCTCCAGGGTGGGAAAAGTAGTAACGTGAACTAAACACTTGGAAATCTTGGAAAGAAAGGTGATCTTTAGGTTGTAACATTGTGAATGAGAATAGGAGAATCAGAGCCATATTCCAGCCACTAAGGAGAGCTTGGCAGCAGGTCAAGCTCCCTTGACTTCCTGTCTTTAAAGAGTAGAAGAGGAGAGGAAAGCAAACAGAATAAAATTGTTACTTATAATGATCATATTGATCATATTGATTATCCATGGATAAACTAAGACAGGATGATTTTTAAAGTGTCTGATTAAATTTCCTAAATAGGAAAAAATTGCTTCCTGTTGAAATACACTTCTTAAATTATAATTATATTGTTTCTATTATTTGAGATTATAAGTGCTTCCTTTACACCTACTCTTTCCTCCCTCTAACCACTCCCGTGTAAATCTCCTTGCTCCCTCTCTCTTTTCTTTCATTTGCCTTTTGCATACATATTCTTAAATACATAAATAAAAACTGCTTAGACTATATGACGTTACTTGTACAGACATGTTTCCTGGACTGATCATTTGGTACTGGATAGCCGACTGGTGTTCTCTTCTCTGAGGAAGTCTATTTCTCCTGTTGCCAACATTCTTTAGCTGCCTGTAGTTCTTTGTCTAGGGTTGAGTTCTAAAGGACTTTCCCCTTCCATGTTAATATTTCTAGTGGAAATTATCCTGTTTGGCTCATATTTAGGAAGCCATGTTGGTGAGATCCCATGGGTATAGTGTCTCTGATATTTCTAGGAGACACAATCCCACAGCAGTCTCCATGATCCTTTGGCTCTTACAATCTCTCCACAATGATCTTTGTGCTCGTCCACATGATCCCTGTGTCTTAGGTGCAGGATTTGTACTGTAGATATACTGGTTGGAACTGGGCTCCATGACTCTGCCTTTTGATTAGCCAGTGGTGTTCTCTGTTGGCAAAGAGAAGTTTCCTTGATGAGAGACAAGGTCTACATTCTTCTAAGGATGAAACATATTTTTAATGATGACTTTACTTCAAGAAACTTCTTCATGGATACAGTAAAGGCAATTATCTTCCTCAACCCATTCCAGGATAATTGTAATAACTGATGATATGAAATTTAATGAAAAACTAAAAGTTCACATATCTAAAATAATAAGACCCTCTACTGTTCTGGCAGTCTTTGTCTGTCATCATTTGCTGGCTTGGTTGTGTAGTGCATCTATACATAAAGATTTGCTAATGTCACTGCTACCAATTTAAGGATTTCAATGATTATTGTTATTTTTATTATTATTATACTCTAGGAAGAGGGGTTAAATATGAATTATAGAATCAAAATATAAAGAAAATATCTACTTCTATGGCTTGCCTTGGAAAAATAAAGACCTAAATTCAGTTCCCAGAACCCACATAAAATAGCCCAGGGATGGCAGAATGCTCTTGTAATCCCACACTCGGGAGACAGAGGCAGGATGATGCCTCAGGCTTGATAGCCAGTCAGCCCGTATGATTTGGGGAGTTCCATTCTAGTAAGAGATACTGTCTCAGAGAAAAAGGCGGACTGTGCCTGAGGAATGACACCTAAAGTTATTTTTTGGCATCCAGTCCTACGTCTGTGTTTGTGTGTGAGTGTATGTGTCAGCATGGAGGTGAGTGCATGCTTGTACCTATAGATCAGAGGTTTACATCAGATTTCTCCTCGGTCATTCTCTTATTTTTTGAGATTGGGTCTCTCATCAGAGCTGAAAATCACAGCTTTCCTAGATCACTTGGCACATGACGTTTGGGAACCCTCTTGCCTCCGCTCTTGTCTCAACACTGGGTTTGCAGGTATGTGCTTCTTGTGTTTGCTTTTTACATGGAAAATATGCATCCAAATTTAGGTTGCCATGATAGCGTGGCAAGCACTTTCTTATCTAAATCATACCCTCTGTTCTAAATGCAACTTTTGAATTTATAAAATAAAGCATCCAAATTAGAATGCATAAGTATTTGCCCTGCACATACATTTCACCTCTATGGAAAATATATGGTCATATAATAATAATGATGATGATGATGATGATGATGATAATAATAATAATAATATATTCTTCTTGAGTAGCAGATAATACTAAGATTAACAGCACATCCTTTAAAGCATTTTTATGAGGCAGTCTTTTCCTAAAGTACATAACAATTAAAATTGTTCCCGGCACCACACAGTGGTCGTACACACCTTAAATTCCAGCATTCAGGAAGGCACAGGCAAGTGAATGTCTGTGATTTTGAGGCCAGCCTAACTTTCAGAGAGACATCCAGGACAACCAGAGACAGAGAGAAACCCTCCAGGGTAAATATGATAAAAATTACTCAAATATATTTATTCTCAGAAAAGCAGGAAGCCAGCAGCAACATTATTCTTGCACATCCTTGCAAAGACATTTTAGGAACTTATACTCCCTCAGCATCATCACCATTGATGTAGCCAAATTTAAGGAAGAGTTTCTGGAAGATTCTCCTACTAGAATTCAGTTCCCCTTACTAAACTTGATTCTAAAAAGTCCATTACTGGGACAATTTGAGTTATAACTGCAATTTTACAGTTGCCAATGGTGTTAGAAATTAGTATTCTTGTCCAGAAGTTTCTAAAAGAAGAGATACCTCATATGTTGCAAATGAGAGACCAACCCCATGAGCCATGGATCACTTTTGCTTTATGTCAAAGTTGAGTTCAGAGCTGTGCCTATTGGCTTTGGACTTAAGACATTTCCTGTCGTTTTACTTGGGTGTTTAATCTGTTAAATTTAGGTTTACCTTTAAAAAGGCCTTACCAATGAGATTTCTCTTTGCTAGCCAAGTATTTTATTCAATAGAAGCAATGTTTGAATCCAGCACTTTATAGGTGGATGATGAAGAGGAGAGAAGATAAAATTGTTTGTATACATGCATCTCAATTTGTTAAGACACTTTTTCTGGGTATGAAGCATTTTAGTAGCAAAATCTCCTGACTGTCATTTGGAACCACTGAGAAAACAAACACCATCCTTAAAGTGGTAACGAGAATAAAATGTGCCTGCTCCCCAGCCAATATTCGCATCTGTATTGTAAGTTTCTTGAGTATGGACAATACTCAAAACTCTGATAGGGGTCTGAGAAAGTTGTTAGCACAGAGTATGATTGCAGAAATATGTATTGATTTGTAAACATTGGAGGCAGTAGAACACATGAAAGGGATGTTTGTATATATAACCGAAAGAAGTTTACCATCTAACCTTGGCCAACCGCATTTCCATAAAGACAGAACATCACTACAGACAGATATTCTTTAATTTTCAGAAAGAATTGTATAACAATTCAGGCATGGTTGTGTCAATCAATAGGCTACTATCACACATAATGATGGAAAAAGAGCCCCCAGTCTTCTACAATGCTTTCTTACACAGCAGTCACTTGGAGGGATTAATGAGAAATCCTGGATTCCAAAGAAACTTCAGGCAGGGAAGTAAATATGGCTCACCCACTCTTGTGAATTAAACTCTAAGGTAAACTAAAATATCCCCAAATGTGTCAAATGTCTGAAAAAGACTCTAAGACTTCAGGAGAAATGTAAGTTATCACCGAAGTATTGGCAATGCTTATGGCTACTACTCCCAAATTAAGAATAGATCCTGACAGGAATCTAGACATGGTTCATTGAGATAGGAATGAAAGAGACTTTAAGAGAGGGAGATGGGAAAGGTTGTAGAACACATAATATAAAAGAATGAGAGGAAGTGTACCCTGGGGGCTGGGAACAAAGAGACTAGAAAGAGGGAAGTGAAGAATCAATCTAAGCTGAATTTACATTAGAAATTACATAGGGTTACTTGTTACATTGTATGGAAATTAAGAAGAAAAAAATTAAAGCTCATTCTCAGAGTGAAAGAATTTGGGGAAGCAAATTATGCTGGTTTTAATGAGAACAGTCCTCATAGGCTCATGTGTATAAATACTTGGTTCCCATTTGGTGGAGTGCTTGGGAAGGATTGGGAGGTGTGGCCTTGTAGGAGGAGTATGGGTTTTGATGTTTCAAAAGTACATACCATTCCAATTTGCTCTCTCTCCCTGTGTCTTGGTTAGTGTCTCAGCATGTAAGTTCTCAGCTACTACAGTGTCATGCCTAATACCATGATGGTCATGGACTAGCCCTATGAATTAGCAAGCAATTCCCCAATAAACTCTACTATTAATTGACATGGTCATTATACCTCTTCATAGCAATAGAAAAGAATCCAATGTACAAAATTTCTGTATTAATATGTGTTATAGCATTGCAATCATTAGTAATATTAGGATTACTTTCACTGCTATTTTAGATAGCCCAAAAGGTGCTTAGACACAGCTGAAGAAAAATGAGCCAGTATTAAAAGGCAGCCAAGAAATTTACAATGTGGAAAGTACTCTTGCTGGAACTCAAAGGAAATTGCCTTTAACCCAGTTACAGCGCACCAATTTATCATCTTAAAATAAAATGGTATTTTGGTGGTTTGAATGAGAATGGTGTCCACATGCTCATTTATTTGAAAGCATGGTCCCCAGTTAGTAGAACTGTTTGGGAAGGATTAGGAGGGGTGGCCTTGTTGGAGGGGTTTGTCACTAGGAGCAGGTTTTGAAGTTTCAAAATCCCATGACAAGTCCAGTCTTTTATTCTGCTTGCTACATATAGAGCATTATGTAATGCTTTCTCAGTTTCTGCTCTGGTGTTATGCCAAACATGCCTCCTTGATTCCTGCCATGATGATCGTGGTCTACTCTGAAACTGTAGGTAAGCTCCAACTAAATGTTTCCTTTTTAAGGGTTGCCTTGGTTATGGTGTCTCTTCACAGCAATAGAAAACCAAGGTTCATATGTCCAATTTCTCTACTGCTAGACTCTGGCTATTTATGATGTGCATTTAAATCAGACTGAATGCATACTTCATCACTATAAATGTTTTATAATATTTAATTTAAAATCCTTTATAGGCATTTTATTATAAATTAATCAACTAGTTGAAATAGTAATGATTAGGGGTGGGAGCAGCCCCTGGACTGGTGCCAGCAGAGGATCTAGGTTCAATTCTCAGCCCAGAAATGATGGCTCATGACAATATGTAACTGTGATTCCATTGGAGCTTACACCATATTCTGATCTCCACAGATACCAGAAATATATGTAGCAATCCCTTATACACACAAAACTTAGTAGTGGCATTACTATAACAGCAATAGGCAATGGTTTGTAAAGATCTTTCAGTGAATGATCAGACTGACACATTATGCTCAGAGATGCAATCTTCACAATCTGTCATTGACATCAATTGTGTACCCTTAACTGAACTACTTTAGAGTCTGTTTTAGACCCTAAAAGCAAGAGGTTTTGGTTTTCTTGGCTGATATCAAAGCAGTAATTCATTCATTCATCTTCCTTTAGCATTAATAACTTCATTCCCTTTTCCTCCCTCATCTTTTCACAACAATAATATCATTCTCTTCTCCTCCATCCTGTATTCCTATTTCTTCACTAGATGAGGTACCATTTAAGTTGGGAGTTTTCAGTTGTTTTTTCTCATGCTGTAAGGATGAACCTGCTTTAATTCTAGGAATAGAGAAGGGTATTAACATTCAAAGATCATTTTGTCCTCTTAAAATATAAAATATTTGACAGAGATGGTTATTATAAGGTTTCAATCAAACACGAAATTCCAATATAAGAAAATGTACTTGCTGTTTAGGGTTTAACTACATATAGAGAGTTAATTTTATTAGTATGAGAACTAGAAATTGCTTTCAAGAAGGTTTGGCTTGCCGGATGTTGGTGGCACATGCCTTTAATCCCAGCACTCGGGAGGCAGAGGCAGGTAGATCTCTGTGAGTTCGAGGCCAGCCTGGTCTACAAGAGCTAGTTCCAGGACAGACTCCAAAGCTACAGAGAAACCCTGTCTCGGGAAGTTCTGTTTGCCAGGTAGTACAGTAGTACATTACATGTTATATGTAACTGTACAAATGAAGCTATTTAAGAAAAAAAGAAAACAACACTACAGTGAAAGACCACACATTCGAGAATACAGGAATGGCACAAATTGGACTTGATGATTGAAAAAAAAAGAACACAAAGTTGGGTAGAGTTGGAGAATGAATATGCTCAAAGCACATTGTTTGAAACTCTCAAAGAACTAGCAAAAACTACACCATAAACTATAAGTAGCAAAATGGGGACTCTTGATAAAACTCAGTAATATACTATATGCTTCACATGTGTGAAATGCTGTATTCCATGCAGAAGATAAAAGAATATAAGTAAAAGGATTGCCCATCATGGCACAATAGCCCTAAGAATGTAGTAGTGGCCCACATTCCTTGGCAGCAGCCAACACCTCTTTAATTAGGCTTAAAACCTGCTTAAGAGAAGTGAAATTATACTCAGTATTGGAAACCTAGCTAACTGCTCAGAGCTAGTGAAGTCACGGATCTTGGGGGAGAACTGAAAACTGTTCCCTTACTAAACCACTAAAATCCCTAATTACAAACTAAATGTTTGTCTTTATACCTACAAGTAAGTGAAGTCCTCACATCATCAAGAAAACTTCTCTTTGCAACAGATGGAGACAGTTACAGAAAACAATGACAATCAAAATGAAGTGTTGTGAAGCACATTCCAATGGGTACATCTACATAACAGCTCTTGCGCCAGATACTCTGAGATCATGAAGGAAGAAGGGGCAGGAAGATTGTAAGAGCAAGAAGATCAGGGAATTTTCTATGTGACTTGTCTCCCAAAAAATGTCTGAAGCTACATTATACAAATTAAGCAGGCTTTATTTATGTATTCAAAAATACACACACAGACACAGACACATACACACATATAACAATAATTCGTGGAAAAAAAGGCCATAAATTTGAAAGAGATATTTGTATTTGGGATAATTTGAAAGAGAAAATAATGTCATCATATTAAAACTTTAAAAAGTATAAGTTTATGCAAAAGTAAATGAATCATAAATAGTTGCAGCTGTTTGGGGAAAATATAAGAAATTGGAAATATGCTTTTCTATCTGGACATAAAGACTTTAGTTTTGCTGTTTTGTTTTATTTACATAGTAGGTTGATTCATAAAGATAACAAGCTAAACCATCATCTACCTGGGTGAGCAAAATTAGTGAAGAATGAATTTGAGGAACAGGTGAAAGCAACAGGAAGTCAACAGCTTTCTACTTGTGCTCGGAAAGAACTGTCTTCTTCAAGGCTTCATAAATACTGATGATTTGCTGAAAGCAAACTTTGCAAATGCTTAATTTAATTTCATTCAGTTTGCTAATTCCATGTTAGCTTGGATTCCTTTATTATCAGTTTCGTGGCAAGGCAAAATTGGGATCAAACCTGGGTTTGCCTACTCCCCATCTTATTTGAACCCATAATCTCTCCTCACATCTGTGGGGAGTCTCGATGATCATATAGACACTCATTTTAATAAAGCAGTTCAATTAAAGTATTTATTAACAAGGACCCCATGGGAGAAGCCATGTTGTGGAAAGACTTGGCTGAGAGGGGTAAAGAAATTAACCCATACTCATTAGCCCTAAAAAACTAACACAATATTCCACAAACCATCAGAAACCAGCGTGAACAGAAACTCAGTAGGCAATGCCACATGTGGGGTCCATTTTCTAAATGCTCAGTGAATTTTCATTAGAAATTTTGCTACACATACCCTTTAGTTGTAGATGTTACCAAAATGTCAAGCCAATGTATTTTCAAGACGAAAAACAAGAGTAGTATTATTAATTCAGTGCTAAATTGGATTCATATAGTTTAGGAATTTATCCTATTTTGAGGCAAAAAAATCAAATGGATAATATCAGGAAGAAATACTAACCTCCCACATACTAAAATAGTAGCATGGAATCTAGTAGACCCTGGTAGTCTAAACTAAGAATCCTAACTTCACCAACAATTGTTTGAGAACATCAGCCAGTTAGCCTGTGAGTATCAATTTTTCTATTTAGAAAATGGTTTTAAAGATTTTTCCCCTCATGGTTTTAACATAGGAATAAGACGAATTATAATACATTAAGCACTCACAGTAAAGCACCTATCTTAAAACTGCCCAAATTTTTTAATAAAGCTAAAAATTACCATAATGATGAGTTTGAACAGAATTTTCTCTTGCCACAAACCAGCATGTTTGATATAGGTAAAGCAGATTTGAGTCTGATTCTAGAAGAGATTCAACAGATAGTGATATTCATAAAAATAGAAATAGAAAATACTATAGCTAATAATGTATCCAAACACTGTGCAAGCAATGGGAGCTATAAAGATCAAGATGTCAGAGGGAAGGGAGTGTCCAGATGTGAAGGGAGATGATGGTTAACATGCTTCTGTAGCAGATTCTAAATCTAGTTATAGGTTGAAAATTGAAAATCACAGCTTTCCATAGTCATATCTCTTCTGGTCGTGGAAAACAAACAAGCTGAACTTTAAGCCGTGCTGGTCTCACATATGGGTCTCCTCTTCTATGACAATTTTCTGTCTATATGTTTGTTTTTCCATCAGTACCATACAGTCTTATTTCTATGTCTCTGTAGTATAATTTGAGATCCAGCATTGTGATACTTCCATCACTGCATTTTGGATAGGATTGTCTGATTATTTTTAGCAAGAGAAAATGAGAAGACAAGGGTGGATGATGAAGATGAGGGATAAATAAGAACAAAGCATATATGACAATACCATAATGAATATCATTACTTTGTATACTAACTTTCAAAAATAAGCATAAGAAGCTTATGGGGCTACACAAGACATCTGTTGAGCTCCTAGAGTTATAAGAAATAAATAAACAAAACTGACACCTTTGTGAAGGGTGAAACATCCTAGCATTTCATGGAGCATAGGCAGTATGCCCCTCCAGGAGGATGACAGATAAATTTTTTAAAAAAAGAAGAAAGAAAGCAAAAGAAACAACACTTAAAGACTGATGAACCGACACTAAGGATCAGACACACTGGACATCTACCCATGCACGGTAGTCTGAAAATATGGCTGATGCTCCTGCTGAGATATTAAGAAAAAATGGTTACTTTGGTTTTGGGAAATAGAAAATAAATATCGAGAGCTGAAAGTGTAAAGTACCAGATATGTCTCCGCTTTTAAATAAAATTTGAAATTGTCCAGGGAATGTGAGGTTAAAGATCTAAGTTTATTTTGTTTTCACATGCTAAAGATCTAAGTTTAAAATATGCAATTGACAAAGTAATTCTTACTACTTTTCATGTTAAGTAGACAGAGTTCAGTCTCTCTCTTGAAATCTATGGTGGCCATGCCATAGGAATCAGGAGAACCATGCAGAGATTGAGTCCTTACAGAATTACCACCCAGCCTCAACATGACTCAACATCTAACTGTGCTGAAGTATTAAACATCTAGCCGTAGGAAATAGTCAAATTCCTAAGAGGAGGAAACAGTAAATTCTCTCCAACAGAAAAGAAAATTATCTAGACTATGTGTATATTTTGAAGCACATAAATTATGGCATGTGATAAAAGTTTCAGATTATAGAAGCAATCATGAATGTAACCCATATAATACATTTCAAAGTAGTAGAAACATTCATAAATAATACCATTGTTTAATAAAATAGATGAAAAGATTGGCAAACTAAAGACAAACTAATAAATTTAGCAGAGGCTGAAATTTATATGAAAGAAGTAAATCTGTTTTTTACAATTATAAAATATCTGAATTAAATAATCAAAGGTTTAATAGAAGACAACACATATATGGGATTCTCCTATGCATGCTGTGAATATTTTTTATTATCATTGGTTAATAAAAAGCTGCCTTGTACTGCAGCAGAATAGAACTAGGCAGGAAAACTAAACTGAATGATGGGAGGAAGAAGGCGAAGTCAGAGGGATGCCATTTGGCTCCAGAAAAGAAAGGCACCTGAGTACCAGTACCAGTAAATCACAAGCCTCGTAGTGAAATATAAAATAATAGAAATGGGTTAATTTAACATGTAATCACTAGCTATAAATATGCTTAAGCTATTGGCCAAATGGTATTGCAATTAAAATAGTTTCTGTGTGATTATTTCAGGTCTGGGAAGCCAGGAAACGATGGAACAGCCTCCACCTACAAACACATAAGAAAAGACAAATCTCAGAAATTGAAAGTAGAAGCAATAGAAAATACTGAAATTAAAAGGCTAGGATAAAATGAGGATGGAATTAAAAAAATAAATATAACATGCTCCAATTTTGCAATATATGTAATTTCCAAAGACAAGACTAGAGAAAATGAGAATGAAACAATATATAAAAGGAAAAAAAAACAGAGGAATTTTCCTGAATTTATAAAAGTTATAAATCAATAAAGACATGTAATAGGAAGCCACTTGTTTGTTTCCTGGCCATCCAGACTCCTGAAATAACCACACAGAAACTGTATTAATTAAATAACTGCCTGACTCATTATTTCTAGCTTCTTATTGGTTAACTTTTACATCTTAATTTAACCCATTTCTATTAATCTGTGTATTGCCATGAGGCTGTGGCTTACCAGCAAGATTCCATCTGGAATCTGTCTCTGGAAGGGCTACATGACTTCTCTTCCTGACTCCAGCATTCAGTTTAGTTTTTCCCACCTACCTCTGTTCTGCTAAGCCACTGGCCCAAACAGATTCTTTATTAGCCAATGGTATTCACAGCATACAGAGGAGAATCTCACATCAAAGACAAAATTTAAACAATCAAGATCAAAAATTAAACAATCAATCAACAAAAAACACAAACTAGGCACTTAAACATTTGTTTTCTAAATACCCACGACAAATTACTGGGTAACAGTTAAAAATAGTGTGTCACCTCTAGAAGTACAGTTCTCAGTGACAGCTGCCTTCTAAGTAGAAACACTATGTGCCAGAAGACAGTGAAAAAAATCTCAAAATGCTTAGAGAAAATTAGTTGTAGACCTAAAAGTCACCTTCCAACAGTAAGGTGAACTGGGCATACTTTCTGATAAAGGAACTAAGGGATCTGGTTTCTAATAAGTCTACATTAGTATTGCCTTTAAAATGAAATCATAATTATGTACAATAAAGTATCTTCTTCATGATGAAGGAAAATGATCCCAATGGTAATCACAGAGGTACAAGAGGAAATGAAATACTGCAAAGTATAAATTCAGGATAAATATTTAAAATTTTCCATATTAAATATTAATAGTAAACATTTCAAGTCTAAAATATAGAGAGAACCAAAACTCATGACAGCAACGTAAGCAGTCAGTTTGGTAAGTGCAGATCGTACGTTCTAGGCTTCTCAATTACAAAGAACATTTTCAAAATAATAATTTGTGTGAGGTGCTAGTAGGTCAAAATGTATTTTGCAATTTTTAAGATACACACTGAAGCACAGTAAGAAATATAGAACTTAAAAGAAAATATAAAACCATAAAGCATAATGAAAAAACTGAAATATGTACTTGAGAATGAGAGAAACAGATGCCTTGAGGGTAAGAAAGAAGAAACAAATCTAAAATGGCTAACTTAGGAGTCCACACATGGTTCTTCAGAGGAATGTCAGTCTGGCACAAACCCTGCTGACTGAATTCTGGAGTTTTGAACATCTGTATATATGGAGAATAACTGTTTTCAGCCCAATGAAGACTAAAGTTAGAGCAAGGATTAGCTAGAGCTTACAGTTGATACCCCATATACAGTAGCTTCTGGAACATCACAGAAAGGGAGGGTATGGAGGAGTGCCATAAAATGTGGCCATCCAGACACAACAGGATATTGCAATTATGAACACAAAGCAGCAATGGATGCATGCACAAGATTAGGCCCTTCAACATTGCATCAGGGAAAGAGGAGGTACCCAGGAAGCCTCACCCCTTCCTACGGCATTAATGGTTAATAATGGTTGCTGTACATTATCTTCGATAGTGTCAACACTGGGAACTAATTGGGAAGAAGCAGGGGTTCAGAGGGAAAGGAAAGGGACATTAGAGAGTTACAGGGATAAATATAATCATAAAACATTATATACATGTATGAAACTTTCAAATGAGGAAAGATTATAAATATATTATTTTTATGCTCAGGAAAGTGATATGAAACACATATATGTAGATACAAATATATGTATATATAGATTCCAACATGCAAATGTCCATATATTCAAACAGACCACAGATACAATTTAACCTTAAATTATTTTCTGCGTAGTATATATTATAGGTTATATAGTAACTCAAATTTTTCTTGAAAAGGGTAAGCATCACTTTTACAAAAATTGTACTGTGCTTCTATTATACTATTTCTAAAAATTTCAAAATGTAATTCCATGAGTTATTTGTTGTTGTCCTTAACCTTAAATTTTATTGCTATTACTAAGTATAATAAAGAGATATATTACAATACCGCATGATGTCCATTGGTTCAGTTCACTTCTATTGATTCTAGGGAACTCATGAGGTTTCTAATTTTTTAAAAAAAATTCTTTCCAAATGGATGTGCTAATGAGAATGTTTATGAGCAAAAGGTTAGGAGTAACAAGAAATAAAATAAAATTGAAGCAGGCAGAGCTATGACTTAACCTCAAACTCAATAGTTGGTATTAATTAAAAACTGATGCTTCCTTTAAAAAAATCAGGTTTTAAAGCATGCTAAAGTGGAACATTTCATAATTTGTAAGATGTTTTAAGAAAAATACATCTTGCAAGTTGGTTTTGGGGTGTCAAATTTTCTAGTGTTACATGTTGAGGAAAACATCACAACTTGTCAAATTCCAAACACCATGTGACTCACCAAGAGGCAACCGTGTACATGGAAAAGCTGGCTTAACCTTTCACTCAATTCCAATGTGAAATCAAACTTCTTCAAAAAAGTCAAGTCAAGCTCTTAAAAGTTCATCTCAATTTTATCTCTTCACAATAATTGCAACCATTTCAACAAGCAATAAGATTGAAAATAGTGTAATAGTCTTCCAATTCCTATAATTTATATAAAGTTCAAACCTAATCACACCCAGACTCTTGACTTAAGAAATATCAGAATTGAATACTGAGATTACAGTAGATTTGCAGAAATAACTGGAGCTTTTTACATCTCTTAAAATTCAGTGTTGATAGACCATGATTGTTTGATCTACCATGTCCATTTTCTTCTGTCATACAGTCCTAAAGCAAAGGTGAGGAACATCAGTACATATGGGTTAATTGTAATAGAATTATCTTTATAAAAGTAAGTATATTTCTATGATTGAATTGAATTTGTGGGCAAAAAGTTGAATATCAATGGGAAAAATAATTTTAGAAATGAGGAGCCATTATTCTAATTTACCACTATCATTTCTTCTTTTGCATTTAAGATAATATACATAATGGACTCTATCAATTGCTTTTGTCTGTTGTAGTTTAGGTCATTAGCAAGAGGTGCTGTACAGCAAAGACGTACATACTACCATGTAATATCTACTTGTCAATTTATAATTTTACCTGTCCTTTTATGCAGCAAGCAGTTTTGAGATTTATTTTCCTTGAATCTTAATTTTTATTATATTCCTCACAATCAACACATATTCCCATTTTCTTTTTATTTTTATTACTATTTTATTAATTCTTTTAGAATTGCATACAATGAATTCCAATTATTTTTACACACACCCTAACCTAATGCTCTCAGATTCTCCCATTCCATCCTTACTTGCCATTTTGTCCAACTATCTTTGATTTTTCTTTTTCATAAATCCACTGAGTCCAAATTGTGTTGTCCAACTGCTCTTGAGGGTGGTACCTTCCCTGGAGTGTAGTAGACCTACTGTGTATAACACTATTAAAGAAAACTAGCTTTCTTTTCCAGAAGCTATCAAAGGCCTATAGCTCTTCACTTATTGGGAGTTCTTGCCTTTCTCTTTCCTTTCATGCTTGTAACATGAGGGCCTGCTCATTGGAGTTTCTGTCCTGCCCAGTTCCCACAGCCAGCAAGTCCCAAAGAAAATCAGACAGAGGTCTACATTAGATATAAACTGATTGGCCTATTAGCTCAGGCTTCTTATTTACTCTTATAACTTATATAGTCCACTATTCTTATCTATGTTAGCCACATGGCTCAGTACCTTTTTCAGTGGGGTAGGTCACATCCTGCTTCTTTGGTGGTCTGGGCAGGACTGGGAGGAATGGGCTTCCTCCTTCCCAGCATTCTCCTGTTTTTATCACCCCACCTCTACTTCCTGTCTGGTTGACCTGCCTATACATCCTGCCTGGCCAATCAGCATTTACTTTAAACATGATTGACAGAATACAAACAATTCTCCCACACCACATGCTGGTGTTTGCTTGGCTTGAATGTCTGCAGGTCATGTACAGGCTATCATAATCACTGAAATTCATATTCATACTGGACCAAAGCAAGATTGAAAAACATCTGGGTCAACTTCAAACTCTGCATTTTTATGTGTGATGTCAGAACACTCTTCAGATCTCTGACTTCCTTTCATTTTGTTAACTGCAACACACTTCTTACTCTTGGGCTGGTTCCACTCCCTGCTAGCAGTTTCTTCAGTAGGTATCCCATGACTCTTGAATCTCTCACATCTTGGAGTCTCTAATGCAATCCAGGCTATAACTTGACAGTTTCATGCAATAAACTCTCTACTAGGCCTCCATTCAGGGATAGTCCTGACACATGCCTGGTCTGAGGGACTTTCCTTAGGCTCAGAGGCAATTTCCATAACCCGTTTCTTCTGACCTAACTCTAAAACCAGAACCATGTGGCTGAAGCTCTCCAGTTCTGCAGCTTCCTGGAGCTGGAATATGGCTTCCTCATTCAATTACACCTTCATCAGCTTTCTGTCTTTCACTACCTAAGCTTGACTGTCCTGAAATTTTCTCTGAGGACCAGGCTGGCCGCAAACTCAAGAGATCCACCAGCCTCTGCCTTCCAAGTAGTAAGATTAAAGGTGTGAACCACCACACCCTGCTCTAAGTTTTTCTTTAGTTCCTATTCACAAATTGGAAAGTTAGCTAGGTAGGATCTTACCCTGAGGCCATTGCTTCCTTTATTCCCTTTCTTATTTTACTTATCTCCTTGAACATAGGACTTACCTCCATTCTACTTCCCAGTGTTCTTTTCTTCCTCAAAAATTACATTTTCTAATTTACCCTGCTCAGTTTACTATTTTTTATTATAAATCTCCATCGGAGTTACCACTGATAGCCACATGACAGAATCTATACAAGGTTGTTTTGAAATTTCCTTTGCCAATGTAATTAATTAAAAACTCTTCACTTTTACTTCAGGCAAACTGTTTGGATGAGGGCAAAATGTAGCCACTTTCTTCACTAAAATAGCTCAAGAATGATCTCTAGGCAACACCTATGAAAATCTACTATTGTAAAGTTACATATATTCATAAATGTATACATAAAAAGCATCGAGAGTGGCCCTATGATATTGTGACAATGACTAACAAATAAAAATCTCAGTTTCAGAAATAGACTACCTATTTTGAAGGTTTTGGCTAGTGAGGTCTCAAATACCCACTGCCAAACATTTTAGCTTCTCACCAATGCTTATTGTTACCTTCTAGTAACCAATGGTAAGACTGACTGTATTGGTGAAGAAGTCATGTACTTGAGTTATTCCACAGGAATCAAAATGATACTGACTGACATGGGCATCTTATCCAGCACAACTCCTTTTGCTTAGGATTGCTTTAGTTTTTTGAGGTCTTTTGTTCTTCCATAAGAATTTTTAAATGATTTTTTTCTATTCTTATAAAGAATAAACTGCAGTTTTGGTCAGAATTCCATTGAATTTACAGATTACTTTTGGTGTGGTAGCCATTTTTACAATATTAATCCTTCCTAACCATGAACATGGGAAACATTTCCATCTTCAAGTGTTCTTTCTCAATAACTTCCTTCAGTGATTCAAAGTTTCATATAAAGGTCTTTCATATTCCTGGTTAGTTTTATGCTAAGGTATTGTAAGGTTTTTTTTTTCTTAATATAACAAGCAAAATTGTCTCTCTGATTGATTTCTCGAGTATGTTTGGTGTATAGGAAGACTACTGAGTTTTGTATGTTAATTGTGTATTTTGTGTCTTCAGTGAAAATATTTGTCAATTCTAAGAGTTTTGTAGTGGAGTCTTTGGGGCCTTATATGGCCTCGTTCTCTATAAATCAGGATACATTCACTACTTCCTTTCCTATCCATATTCTTTTTGTTTGCTTTTCTTGTCTTATTACTATAGCTAATACTCTTGAGTACTACACTGAGTAAGGGTAGAAAAGGTGGACATCCTTGACTTCTTCCTGACTTTAGAGTCAGTGTTTTGTATGTTCTCTGCTTAATATAAAGTTGTTACATATAGCCTTTATTGTGTTGAGCTCTTTCTTCATTCTGGTTCATTGAATATTTTGATCATGAAGTGTATTGTAAGAATTTTTTAAATTCCCTTTCTGTATCTATCAAGATATTATTATCCTCTCCAGTTGCAAGCAGCAACACTTCTTATGCAGTTTCTACTGTTCTTCCCAGGCAGCTCAATCCAACCAGCATGGCATGGATTTAGGAGAGTTTCCACAAAGGCACCGATCCTCAATTCTTCCTCTTGTTTCCCTACTGAGATCTCCCTGACTTAATCAGTTAGTTGTCAAATCTTATCTCTTGCAAAAAAAGAACTGTATGTCACTTGGACCATTTTCTCTCACCAAGTTTGAGTGGGGAGGCTTTTAGAAGACTTCCTTTTCCATTTTAAAATTGTATTATTTACATTTCCATTGTTTGCTAGTAAGAACTCTCTATGTATTCTAATTTAAAGTATTTTTATTAAATATGTAATGTGTAGATTTCTTCTCATTCTGGTGTTTTATGTTAGCTTTCATTTTATTTATGGCATTATTTTCAGCACAAGAAGTTTTAATATTTGTGATATCCAATTTATCCGGGTTTTTCTTTTACTGTTTTTATTTTGTTGTTTTAACTAAAATGTCATTGCCTAGTACTGAATCACAAAGAATATCACCTGCATTTAGTTCTAAAGACTTCACAATTTCAGTGCTATGATCTAATATACCATACACTTTCATGTATGATATAAGGAATGGGTCTAACATTGACGTTTGACACAATTTCATCTCAATGTCCCAGCACCATTTGTTTAAAATGCTATTTATTCCTTCACTGAATTATCTAGGTACTCAAAGGCTAATTGATCACAAATTGAAGATTTCATTTTTCTGATTCTCAACTCTCTTTCATTGATCTATATTTCTATCTTTATGCCAACTACATTGGCTTGAGATTCTTTCAACTTTTAATAACTATTTTTCTCACAAGACAGATGTGTGAGCATATGTGAGAAAGAAAGAAAATGAGAAAGACCTTATTAGTCTTTAAGAGAAGCAAGGTAGAGCACTTCCGTGTGCTCGCTATGTCAGGAACATTTGGAGCACTTCATGCTGTGACCTTGCTCTGGTGTGCTGTAGCTGGGATGAGTGATAAGCAGCCTACAATAGATTAATGAAAAATTCCTTAGAGTCATTTGACTGTATTTATTCAGAGTTTTTAAAATGCATTTGAACACAAAGCCTTTGATACCTTTTTTGATATACAGCTTGCATTATTATCTCATAAACCAAACTTCGTTCAGTCCCAATGCAATCCACAGAAATAGTGCAGAAATGAAGACAGAACAAAGGTATTTGGCTTAAAGATGTTTAAACTCAAGGTACAGAGAAGAACGTTTTACTTAGTGGTATAGCCTTGAGAGTAAGGCACTGAATAAATGATTCCATCATGAAAGATGTATAACACATCCTGAGAGTCACTCTTACTTAGTGACATAATTCTTTTCTTCCATGATTCTCCTTTAACCCCAGATAGCCCACATCAAACATCTTCTATTAAATCTCAATTGCAAGAGGTGTACATTTATGAGCACCTATGGTATTCCAGCTATAATCTGTCTCTGTCTCTCCTCACAACATCTCTGCTTCCCACACTCCCCATAAATACGTACACGCACATGCACACAAATGCACACACGCGCACACACAGAGTTCATTGTATCATAAGAAAAACTCACTCTGTAGTCATCAAGGAGCACAACTTTCTTATCATCACACAACACTCATACGGCCGTCACCATGGAGCACTCTATCATCACACAGCACTTATACAGTGGTCACCATGGAGCACTCTGTCATCACACAGCACTCATACGTGGTCACCATGGAGCACTCTATCATCACACAGCACTCATACAGCCGTCACCATGGAGCACTCTATCATCACACAGCACTCATACAGCCGTCACCATGGAGCACTCTGCCATCACACAGCACTTTTACGGTGGTCACCATGGAGCACTCTGTCATCACACAGCACTCATACGTGGTCACCATGGAGCACTCTGTCATCACACAGCACTCATACGTGGTCACCATGGAGCACTCTGTCATCACACAGCATTCATACGTGGTCACCATGGAGCACTCTGTCATCACACAGCACTTATACAGTGGTCACCATGGAGCACTCTGTCATCACACAGCACTCATACGTGGTCATCATGGAGCACTCTATCATCACACAGCACCTATATGGTGGTCACCGTGGAGCACTCTGTCATCACACAGCACTCACACAATGTGTCATCATCCCATAGGACCCACACTGTTGTCACAGCACACTCCCTGTCTAATCATCACAGAATACCCTCTCTGTCAACATGGAGCACTCATTCTGTCACCACAGAGTAGGCACTGCTGTCATCAGAAAGTCCCCACAGTTATCAAGAGCACTCCCTCTGCTATAATCATAGAGAACTCTGTGTCATCACAGACATTCAGTCACCACAGAGTGCTCACGCTGTCATCACAGACTGTTCCAGCTATTGTCACAGACCCCTTAGTCTGTTAGCACAGAGCACTAATGCTGTGGACATCAAAGAGCACTCACTCTGTCACCACAAAGCACTCACTCTGTTATCAAAGCCCGCTCTTGACCATAGAGAGAAGACTCTAGTCACACTGCCCACTCTCATCAAAATCACAGAGCATACACTCAGTCAGAAGTGAGCACTCACTCTCACGATTTTATCACAAAAGTCACTCTGCCTTCATAGAACATGTGCTGCCCTTAGTACTCACTCTGCTGACGTCACTGAGCACTAAATATGACATTATGGAGCACTCCCACTGTCAGCATTAAAGAATCACTCTGTCATCACAGAACATAAGTTCTGGAATCAAAACAGAGCACTCACTATGGTGACATCACAATGCCATCACTGTGTCAGCACCAAGAACTCACTGTCATCACAGAGCACTCACTGTCATCCCAGAGCACTCACTGTCATCCCAGAGCACTCACTGTGTCATCATGGAGCACTCACTGTCATCACAGAGCACTCACTGATATCAGAGCACTCACTGACATCAGAGCACTCACTGTCATCCCAGAGCACTCACTGTCATCCCAGAGCACTCACTGTGTCATCATGGAGCACTCACTGTCATCACAGAGCACTCACTGACATCAGAGCACTCACTGTCATCACAGAGCACTCACTGTCATCCCAGAGCACTCACTGTGTCATCATGGAGCACTCACTGTCATCACAGAGCATTCACTGACATCAGAGCACTCACTGTCATCACAGAGCACTCACTGTCATCCCAGAGCACTCACTGTCATCCCGGAGCACTCACTGTCATCAAAGAGCACTCACTGACATCAGAGCACTCACTGACATCAGAGCACTCACTGCCATCCCAGAGCACTCACTGTCATCACAGAGCACTCACTGTCATCACAGAGCACTCACTGTCATCCCAGAGCACTCACTGTCATCACAGAGCACTCACTGTGTCATCATGGAGCACTCACTGTCATCACAGAGCACTCACTGTCATCCCAGAGCACTCACTGTCATCACAGAGCACTCACTGTGTCATCATGGAGCACTCACTGTCATCACAGAGCACTCACTGACATCAGAGCACTCACTGTCATCACAGAGCACTCACTGACATCACAGAGCACTCACCGTCATCCCAGAGCACTCACTGTCATCCCAGATCACTCACTGTCATCAGAGCACTCACTGTCATCACAGAGCACTCACTGTCATCACAGAGCACTCACTGTCATCAGAGCACTCACTGCCATCCCAGAGCACTCACTGTCATCACAGAGCACTCACTGTCATCACAGAGCACTCACTGTCATCACAGAGCACTCACTGTCATCACAGAGCACTCACTGTCATCACAGAGCACTCACTGTCATCCCAGAGCACTCACTGTCATCCCAGAGCACTCACTGTCATCCCAGAGCACTCACTGTCATCCCAAAGCACTCACTGTCATCAGAGCACTCACTGTCATCACAGAGTACTCCTTTTTTCTTGGAACACTCACTTTCTCTTCATTACAGAGCACTCACCCTGTAGTTAGAGAGCACTCACTCCAACATTTTTATATAGGCCTCCCTCTGTTTTCATCCTGAACACGCCCTCTGGTGTCTGAGCACTCACTCAGTTGCCATTTCAAAACATGTAAAACACTGTCCCTCCCCTTGAACTAAGAAGTCAAGGGCAGTGAGATCTAGCACTGTTCTTTTGACCAACTGAATAAAACTGTCTTAATCCGATGGGTGCCACTCAGGTGCTTCCTATGTCCCTAAAATTGTCACCAATAGAGACAGTATTGTCTCTTGTTCCCCTGTCCTCAGGTTCTGCTGTTATTTCTACTTGAATCTATGGTCATTTACTCATGGCTGGATCTCCTGAATTCTGACAACCACATGCTTCTCCTTGACCTTACTGTAGTCTGCCATTACCCATTACAACTTAGACTTTTTTCTCCTCGAACACCTCTATCTCTGACTCACTTTTTTCCCCTTTTTATTTTATTCACTGCTTCAAGAGGAAGTAAGCTAATTTTTCATAGGTAAACAAAGGAATATATTTGAATTATATTGTCATTTCAAATGTAGAGTTTTATTTATAGTCACCTTTGATTTATTATCTTTGAAAGGGAGGGTGCACATAATCATAAAATGCACATAATTATTTGAACTTATTTATATTTTAATCGAACTCACCACCTCTCTGCCTATTATTATTCCCTCTTCAGTTGGATTATCAACTGAAAGCCAGCTGGGCAAAGGGAAAAAGAGAATACTAGCTTAATTCTAAAAGTGGACTAATCCACCTTGTAAAGAGCCAACAATCAATATATTTTATATATCAAAACACCCTACTAACTACTCTTGTCTAAGCAGTCAAAATAAAGACACACTTTGTATAGGACAGGTAAATGTCTCTTCCAGTATTTACCTCTGTGTTCTGTCTCTATCAAGTCTCCTGCCGTAGGCAGGAGCAGAATAAAGACAGATAGTCCTAGGATCCCATGCCAAGTCTCATGCTGTACATAAAATTCTGCCTTGGTATAAAGTATAAGTTTTATTACCTACAAAAGTTCAATCTTGGTTTTGAGGTAGAGTTCACTTTATCTGAGCATGTCATGTATGCATGAGTATGACTTCTTGTCTATAGCTGTTCAGCATCACTTAATGTGAACCTTAAATCAAGTGTTGTGGTACAGGTTGGTTATTTGCAGTATATTACAAACACGCATTGATTAATTTCATATTTGGGGCTCAGAGTAGACCAGTTCAATCTTACAAACACTCCCCAACATGACTCCTGCAGCCAGACTCACACATGCAATCTTCTTTTCAATTCTAATTTTAATATTTTGTAATAGGCTATATGCATCTCATATGTATTTATAAATGAGTCCGTGTGACTTAGAAGGTTGGACCACGTGTTAGCTATATATGCAGGACTCCAGCACTGGACATCAATAGACACCTACCCATTTCTCTAAGTCAAAGGAAGAGAGAAAAATTAGAAAGAAAAAAATGAAGGGGGCAGGTCAGGGGCTCAGGTTGCTCTTCTCCTGAAATTCAAAATGTTGGTACTGAAATTCAATACACTGAGGATAATTTGCAGTGGGTGGTTTCTAAAAAAAATTTTGAATTACATGAGCAAGTTTTAGCATTAGTAAATAAATAATTTCTAACCTAAGGATAAGTGTATTTTTATTTTTTTAAAAAAGAAAGACTGCAAATTGTTTCTACTTAACAGGCAAATATATACTCCTTTTTTGGGCTCCTAGGTCACAAAAGGTGGTTATCCTGTCAGTGGCTGAGTTTTGAAATGTGTGACATGCACTTAGTTGTCAGTTCCTATCAGCAGCATTCAGGAATCAACATTACATCAGCAGCAAGAAACACCATTTGATGCTCCTTTTGAAGATAATTAGAGTTCCCTTTTGTTGCAAATAAGATGTAAAAGAGCTATAACTGCAGGAGAACGTGATTAAAGTAACCTCTATAGAACCCCATTATTCTAGACAGATTCCTTCAGATGCATAATTTTCCCATTTTAAGAAAACATAATGCATGCATATAAAATTCAAATTGTCGAGACACCTCTAACAAAAATTAGTATTCTATTAAGGCATTCTTAGTAGCTGGTTAACATGTAAAACTCTTTAAGAGTATTTTAATATAATCATGAAATAATAGTACGTGTCACCAAAGGTAAACATTTTACAGTGAGCGTATTCCTCAGACAAGATCCTTGGAGTGAACTGATTTTTTTTTAACTTAACGAAACTTTTGACAGATAATGGATGAGAACTTGTATCCCAAACACCCCGAATTCTTTGAAATAGGCATGTACATGATGAGCATTCATTGCTTCAAGACTAAGGTGTTAAGTAGGTGTATCACCACTCACACACACATGCACAAACACACACACTGGTGTAGACAACTAACTGTTTAGACACTTAAATTGCATTTCTTTGCACCACTAAGGCACATATATTGTGTTCTTTTTTCCTTGCCAGTAGAAATAAGCCAAGGTAACTCTTTTCAAATAAAATAGGAAGTGTGCATCAATATTCCATGAATCATAAAGTTTTTGGTAAATCATTGCTTTCAAAATATATAATTTTCTAAACACCATAGGAAAATACACCTTTAAAATAGCTCTTATCTCTCACTGCAGATTTTGACCCTTCCCAAGTACCAAGGATACACTCAACTACCCAGCATTCTACAAACTAGCTCAGCACCTGTTTGTCCGTAGGTGCTCCAATTATTTAACAAAATATAAATGCTGTTTGAAAACGCCAGAAAGTAGTGATTAGCAAATCCCACCAAGATTGCCCATATAGTGACCATAACTTTTGCAGCATGGTTATAATTATAAAATCAAACTCTTGGTTCACGCAGCTGGGGACCTCAACATCTAACAAAAATGTTATTAAAGAAGCTTACAAATGAATAATCCGTCTCAACAACTCCCAGCGGCTTTCACAGCAGGAACGTGGGGAAAGTTTTAAGGTAGGGAAACTGATTAGGATGAAAACAGTCTCTGTCAAGAGAATGGATTGTGCAGGGCTTCTCGGGAGAAAAATTTTCACCTGGAAAGAGACAGCATTGTGAGCCCTGGAGAAGTGGCTTTCAGGACACTGATCTTATTAAGAACAGATGCTAATTTGCACACTGTCTCCTGCTGAACTGGAAGCAAGTTTACCACTGGGTTTGTTAATTTACCCAGGACACCATTATCTTTGGTTGGACTTAATGTATCAGAGGAGAGGTCATTAACTGCTGGGCTCATGATTATCCAGCATGAATTACCGACAGGATAACCAAAATAGATTTGTCCTCCAACTTCGCGTCTCTTGATGTAATTTTCCTTCTGCTGTTATTTAATTTCTGTTTCAAAACTATATATATGTGTGTGTGTGTGTGTGTGTGTGTGTGTGTGTGTGTGTATGCTATATATGTATATAAATGATATATAAAACCATTAGCACATATATATGACATCCACATGCCTTTTGCGAAAGACAGTACAATCACCAGTTTTCACAGTGAACAATGCTATTTTGAACTGGTCTCCAGACATTCGAAAATACTGAAAAAATTACTATTATAAACAACTCAGCTATCTCTGTCTCTTGATACAGTTGCAGGTAAAGAAAGTCACGGCCATGTGGGAACTGTTTAATCACAATGAAAAGAAATAATTACTATGGAATGCTTTCTATTGCCCATTAGTGTTTGTACTTCCGTGGACAATTAAATATTCACAGTGAAGTGGCCCTGACTCTAAACTCCCCGTGGCAAGTATTTTATTTTAATAATTTTAACCAACTATCAGTCATAGCTCTAAGCTTGTGTTCTATCTCACATGAACATTCTGTTTGAGTACCAAAAAAAAAAAAAAAAAAGACACTTCAAAACCCCTCTGGTACATTTATTTTAGCTTACAGTTCAATAAAATCGCTATGAACATTTATAAAAAGAACTCCTGAAATTAAAAGTTAAATGGAAAAGTGCATTCTTAAAAATATTTGTGGTTTCTGGTTAAATAAACACATTTTCATAAAGCCGCATGTTCAATCTATTTTATATAAATGGAACAAATCAACCAAAAATTCATTTACAATGTTTATAGCCTGTATGAGCCCATTTCTAATAGCAGGGAACACTTCTGTGTCTCTGCATGCTATCTATGCAAAGAGGGGAATTTTCATTTATTTAATGCAAATACTCGTACAAGGCAAACTCTTCAGGCATACACAGAGCTAGCTTCCTGGCAGCTTTGTGGCAATAAGACGATATCATGACATAATTGTCCAATACATAGAGTGCTGCCACCTCCGACTTCCTTGCAGCACAGTGTCCAGAAGAAAGAGGAAAACACAGGAAGTCTGACATATTTTTGCTGCCAGTTTCTAAGCTGTTTTGCTTATGAATGATTTAATTGCAATCTTGTCTTGCTGGACATTTATGACAATCTTGTCTTTTGAGCTGAAAAAATATAAAGGGATTTTTTTTCTTAAACATAGACTAATAAAGAGGAAGTATATTGCATGCTGGTGGGACAAAGCCAACTGTCGAGGGCATAACTAGCAACAGAAAAAGAAGGAAATGGAATCAGGGCGCCAGGTCAAGACTTGGTTTCTATAAAGAGGTGGGCTTTTTACATGTGCAACCTTTGGGAGCACAGGCCTTCGTCACATGATTTTCCAAGGAAATTTGAATACTAACCATTAAAGCAGAAATTTTTGGACTCAAAAATCACTCTCAATATAACCATCTCATTCTGTACTAGATTTAAAAGGACGTATTGATGATGAGGTTTCCCACATGATGCAGTTTCTCTATTGCAGGAGATGTTAGGCAATTTTGCTGAAGTGAGTGCGTCTGAGTATTTACAGTAAATTGTATTTGGAAGTTTATGAAATGATAGTTGTTTGTGTTTCTGTCTGGGATTCGTTCTATTTATGCAACTCCTCCTCGGAGAAGGATGGTCCCAGCTCGGCACCTCCTTCCACATGCTTCTTTACTGATCTAGGTTTGGGTATTTTATAATAAATTGCACTTGGATTTTCAGTGGGCGAGAATCCATTCTAGACGTAGGCAGTGCTGTGACTGGATGGCATGAAGTGCAGCGTCCTGACCCACATTTAAGTCATTTTGTCTCAAATTCATCTCTGGATACTCTCAAAGACCTCAAGGGTCAAAATGTTTTCTTTAAGAGAGGTTCTGTCGGATTGATTTGCAAGTGAGGGTTTAAGAGAAGTAGACTTTACATCATCCACCTCTGTAAGCTGGGAGCATTATTGCTATATTCACACACACACACACACACACACACACACACACACACACCTCACATAGACCATAATGATACACAATCCATTGAACTACTTAATCTAGTGATATAACTATTACTGGAACAATTTGATCCATTGGTCCTCATCATGTCATTTTAGAACCCAAGACTGACATGCTTGAGAGTCATATCTCCACTTTGAATTTTGATTCCTTTTTCAGAGCTCTGAGGAGCATACACAACACGTCAGCATGTGCTCTAACGCTGAGGTTCTTTGTTTCCTCCTTAGGTATTTTGACTTCAGTACATCTCAACAAAACCTCAGCTATTATTCCAGTTGCTTGACTAATTGAGTGTCTTAAGCATTGGAGTTCAAAAGAAGAGCTCTCCTCTTCTTCTAGTCTTAGTTTATCAATGTATGTAATATTTAATTAAATTATGTAATTACAAAATAAAAACAGCTGACATAATCAGATTTGGGAGCAAACACAAGTAGCTTATCCAAACAGAGTCTCACCTGTGAGAAACACACTGACTAAGGGAGTAGACCCGATAGCACGCGACAGTGACATCTGCCTGGCCTTGGACAGAACCAGCTCATCTACAGGTGTGTAGGTGGAATTAGAATAGAAACACCTCACTACAGTAGATGGTTTAAGGCACTTTACTTTAGAATAATGTAGTGTTCAAAGTCAGCATTACTGTGAGCATCAATCCTTGTTGCACAATAGCAAGCCAGACAGGAGAGATGGCAGCAACTTCATTCTGAATACATGATACATCCAGGATATCCCAGTAGCCGACTGTCAGATATTTGCTAAATTTTCGACCAAAATAGCACAATACAGGAAAAGTGGGGGGAAGGGTCTTATACTAGTTTCTCCTTTTGGTCTGGATAAACTATAATAATAAGAACGAATAAATTCAAGAACTTGGGTTGTGCATCTTGATTAACTGAAAATCTCATGAAATGATAATGTTTTCACTACAGAGTAAACAGGACACAGCAAAAAAAAATTAATGACATCTTGAATTTTGTAGGCAAATGGATGGAGTTAGAAAACATCATTTGGAGGGAGGTAACCCAGCTACAGAAAGACAGTTATCACATGTACTCACTCATAGGTGGTTTTTAAACATAAAGCAAAAAAAAAAAAAAAAACTAGGCCACAAATCACAATCCCAGAGAACCTAAACAACAATGAGGACCCTAAGAGAGACATACATAGATCTAATCTACATAAGAAGTAGAAAAAGCAAGATCTCCTGAGTAAATTTGGAGCCTGAGGATCTTGGGAGAGGGTTGAAGGGGATGGGACAGATAGGGAGGGGAGCAGAGAAAAATGTAGAGCTCAATAAAAATAATAATAATAAATAAAATAAAAAAGAGTAAACAGGAAGGCTACTAAAAACTGATTATGTTAGTCTGAATTATTTTTAACCAGAATGATCCAGGATGAAAGGACATCTCATAGGTAGGAAACACCTTTGGTAACAGGGCCACCCCATATCCAGGAAAAACAACACCCTAGAAAAACACCAAGGTAAGGGGTCCATGGTAAGGGCTAAGAGCCACAGCGATCTCTCTTCCAGATGACAATCTTTCAGGGTGAATGTATGGCAGCCAGATGTTTGCAGCAATTTCAGTTATGTAGAGAAGTAGTTCACTAAGCTATCTACACAGAGTGCTTTTTAAAAAAAAAATGTGGGCCCCCTTTTGATGTAATAAGTCAGCCTCAAAGTGGTGGAATCTTGAACTTTCTTCCTTGAGCGCCTATGTGCTTCTGACCGCAATGCAAGCTTTTATTCCTTTCTTTTTCTGTAATGCAAATAAATGTATATGCTCAATATATGAACATATACATGCATAGCATGCTCCTAAATGCTTTATCTTAAAAAATTATACCCATATCTTTTGCCTCACGAAACACAACTGTCCTGAAGGGCAGGGACATACCAGGTTGTCATCAATGAACTCACCTGGATTCTAGATTGTCTTCTAATACCAACAAACAAGTTTATTCCATAATTTTCTGCTTTGGCATTTTCCACCCAAGCCAAAACTCCCTTCTTTCCACAACCCCTGCAAAACTGGGACTAATTTGTTCCTTGAAACAAACACCTTTTGCCTTTGTCACTCTGTGGCAAAGATTGCTGTCCTTACCAGGCACTTCCACGCAGAGTGGCTTACTTCTTGATTATCCCTGCAACTGCATTGCCAGCACGTGCAAAGAATGGTTCTTGATTTATTATCAGATCACCTGCAAAGTATTGTGACTGGGTAATTTCAGACAGTACCCTATATTTTTTCCAGTACTGTAGGCTAGAGTATCAGGATGCAGAGTGTCCTTCTTTAACCTCATAGTAACCAGTGTTCTGAGAATCCTGCTTCATCAGATACCACTTTTGAGACAAAAGTTTAGATATCCAATTCCTCACTGTTTCCTCTCTTACCCATCCTGTTATACCCAGTTTCTCAAAGGGAAACACCTGGCAGGCATTAGCATGGTCATTTATAACAGAGAGGCAGGCCAGGAGATTCCAGAGATCAGAAACAAGTGTGGAGGAAGAACGGAGCGTGCAGAGGACAAAAGAAGAGAGCGGGCAGAGGAAGGAAGGGAGACATCCACGCTGGAAGTCGGCTTCCTTCCTGGCCTGTCTCGCTGAAGCTTCTCCATCTGGTTCAGGCCAGAATTCACTTTCATCTCGACTCCTCCCTTTTCCCACCTCTCTCCATCTCCAACCATCAGGGCTTTCAAGAAAAGTGTGGAGCCAGCTTGCTTCAAGGGCTAGCACTTGGCGTAGGGTAACCGTGGCTGTAACCACGCAGAAACAGGAGTAGAAACCACATGTGCTGCCCACTGCAGAAACAGCTACACTGGGTGGAATAACCCGGAAAGCATGATCTCGGCACACTCAGACCTCAAAGAAGGAGACAAAGACACCACCTGGGAAGCTAGCCTGAGCTTCCTGTACCACGGACACTGGGTGCATCTGAGTACAATATGACATTCGGGGACAGCACGAGATGGGGTTAGGATCCCAGGTCTGTGTCTAGGATAGGTAGACACCATCCCAAGTACGGGGCGTTTCTTCTGAGCTGCTGACACACTGAGATTAGTCACATCCTTTGCTCAGAAGAAATGTTTATCAAAAGCGTGGACACTGACAGGACGGCATTATTAGCCCAGCTCTGAGCTGGTGGCGCCGCCGATTTGCTGAGAACGATCCTAACTGTAGTCGCAGATCGGATGCTTCCTGACACATTGCTCCTGTGAGGGTGGTGCAAGGGGACTATAGAATAAAAGGGTGAAAATGGCGTGGTGGAAGGGGCCCCACATATTGGAGCTGCAGTGGGGAGGGGCAAGCTGGGGATATATTCTCGAATTATCACAGGACTAACGATGAAGAAGCGATTTTGAGTTCATCTCCATTCAGGAATGACCATTTATTTAAGGTGTGGATGTGGAAATCAGGCACAAAGAGACTACACTGCAGTGACCTTTCTTCTGGAGGCAGGAAAAAAATGATTTCAATGTGGCTAAAACAGTTGTGGAGGAAGGAAAGGGGGCAGAAGGCTTACTGCGTTGCAACTCCTGAAGGTCAAACAGTCAAAAGCTGTAGCAGATGAGCCCATGACCTTTGCAAACAATGGTATGAAGGGACTTACATCCTTCATTCCAGCATGAATGCTTCAGTAATGTTGAGTCACGGTAAGCAAGCACCAAAACCACTGGTTCTCAAAAGCAGGGACCCGTAAGACACCCTAGGAGGTCTAAATGAGATTTAACTCACCATGGAAGGTATCATATTTGGCAGGAGAAATGTGACAAATTAAGATAATTTAAAAATCAGGACCAACTTTAAAAATGTATGTTTCGAGGCACACAAGCAGGAAATGAATAGGAAGTTTAAATAGCTTATAAACATCTCAGCATTAAACATAAAATCATCTATTTTTTTAAAAAAAGATGTTGGTTTCAATATACAGAAATAGTAAATGTGTAAAATAAATAATCTATAGACTTTGAGTAGGTGTGATGAAGACAATACATACAATAATGGGAGAATAAACAGGTGTAGCTTTTTGGAGGACAATTTGGAAAAAAAGACTAATGTTATATGCATTTCTTTACTTTTATAAATACAAATTTGACTTTGAGAATATATTTAAGTTTGCAATGAAGATAAGCAGAGTCCAGAGATTTCTCGGATGACTCATGCATGCCCAACATCTTCAACTTCCGTACCCTACAGCAGCATGCTCCACATTTAACATCAGTGAACATACAATAACACATCACCAACAGTCGACAGTTTGCACTAGGATCCCAGGTATGGTACAGCCTGTGGGATGGAGGAGATGCATAGCCCCCATAGGCTCGTATATTTGAATGTTTGGCCACTAGGAAGTAGCACTATTGGGAGGTGTGGCCTTCTTAGGGTAGGTGTGGCCTTGTTGGAGGCAGTGTGTCACTGGAAGTGGGCTTTGAGATTTCAAAGGCTCAAGCAAGGCCCAGTGTCTCTCTCTTCCTGATGCCACCTGAGCTGGATGTAGAACTCTCAGCTAAAGCTCCAGTACCATGTCTGCCTGTGTAGCTCCATGCTTCCTGCCATGACAACAATGAACTAAACCTCTGAACTGTGAACTAGCCCTGATTAAATAATTTCCTTTATAAGGGTTTCCATGGTTACTGTGTCTCTTCACAGCAATAGAAACCGTAACTAAGACAAGAATCATCCCTTCACGTAGTATCATATTCCTAAGAATATCCTATGCTTTACCTAATCATCTTTTAATAATCTGTAATTCCCAGAAAACACTGGTCCTTTTATTGTTTCCATAGTTTTGTCTTTTCCATGTGGTTTGAATGATATCATGTGTAGCTTTTTCAGATTACTTTTCTTTAGCAAGAGTTTGCATTATCTAGGTCTCTTCATGGCTTGAAAACTCATCTCTTTCTAGCACCGAGAGTAACATCCCATTGCCTGCATGCCCCATAGTTTATAAAACTCACACCCGCTGAAGGACATCTTTATCACTTCCATATCTACATGGGAATTAGAAAAAGACAAGCTCTCCTGAGTAAATTGGTAGCATAGGGATCTTGGGAGAGGGTTGAAGGGGAGGGGAGAGGCAGGGAGGGGAACAGAGAAAAATGTAGAGCTCAATAAAAATCAATTTTAAAGGATATGATTTATTTACAGTTTTTACTTATGTGTATGTGTATACGTCTACACAAGTTTATGCCAGGCTTTTATGCAGGTCCCCAAGGAGGTCACAGGGCATCAAATTCTCTGGAACTGGAGTTATAGGCAGTTGTGAGCTTCCTGATGTAGGTGCTGGGAACTGAATCCTTGTCCTTGATCAAGCAATAAGTACTCTTAACTGCTGAGCCACCCCTAGTGTTCATTTTCTGAGATTCAGCATTCTTCATTTAAAGAAAAGAAAAACTAAACAAACAGAAATTAAAACAAAGACCAAATAAGAGGAAAGATAGAGGAATTATGACAACTTGTTTAATGGCAAAACATTTTATGACAAAAACCATAAACGTATTTTATGACAAAGTACATCTGCAGGAGCCAGTGTCGCTTTGTAAAATCTCCATGGAGAAACTTGTATCCTACTGGAGGCACACGTCTCAGTCTCCCCCCACTTGATACAACAGAGGTTCAAGAAAAGTCTTAGTTCTGTGTTTCAGGGAAGCAAGAGCCCACCTTGGTTCTGCTGTGGAGCACATGGAAGCAACAGTACACAGCCCCTGCTGTGGGAACAGCTCCCAACTGGGATGAAGTCGCTGAGACTTCTATAGAAGTTACACTTCCCCGCAGAAGGGCTGAGAAAGATCTGAAACATGAACTGTTCTATATAGCAGGGACATCTCTTTAAGAGTATAGTTTTTATAAACTGATGAACTGGAACTACATTCTAGCACCAAGATCTGTATCCCAGCAACAAATCGGGCTTGTGAAATATCACCTAAAGACTTTGCCCTAAAGTACTTTACAGGCAAGATCAAAGTCCCCTGTTTGTCTAACTCCTGTCTCCTCCCACAGAAAAGATCTTATAAAGAAAGGAAAAATATTATCATTTTAAATTAATTTAGCACTCTGAAGGTGCTAAGTGCTCTTCAGAGTAATATATTCAAAACAACACATGGAAATAATAAAAGTCTTTTCTGCTTATTCCTCCCTGAGGCAAAAGTTTGATTTTCTTTTTCCTTCATGGGTATCTGCATGACCTGTTGTTCCTAGGTGTCTGCAACATATGATATACAGCATTCTCTGGTCACTGAACAACTAAATCGTTGATGTGAAAACGTTTGCATTATTTTATTTTTAAAAGTTGCTTATGTTTCCTCTCTAGTTCAGGGTTGGTGGCGTTCTTTTGGTTGTTTTGTTTGTTTCTTTAATACACCCATATACAACAACAATAATAAAAAGCGGCCATGAATTTGAAAGAGCAAGGGCTTGGAGGGAGGAAAGAAAAGGGTGGAATTATATAATTAAATTATCCAAAATACTGTGATTATTTTTAGGGTGATTATTTATTTTATTGGACAGCTGGAGGCAACCTGAAATAGCTTACCAAGAAGAGAGGAAATCAGGCTGTGAGAACTTTGTCAATTAAGCATTTTCCTCTCAAATGCAAGGATCCGCATTTCACTCACAGAATCTAGTTTTGGGGAAAAAACTGGTTAAAGGTGCTTGTTTCTGGTCAGCCTTGTAGAAGTAATTTTGATGAGCAGGGAAGAAGTGATTGGGTATGATAGGGATATTCTCAAGAACTAAAATATACATATGCATGAAAATCATTTTATATAACTGTGTATAGTAAAAACAATTACTAAATAAAAATTCTGTGCTTGGTACCTCATGTTTGTCTTTCTAACCCTGGAGAGGTGAAGAGAGGCAGATTCATGGGACTCTCTCACGAGAGAGCCTAGTGACTTCTTGACTCGTGAGCCTGTCTCAAAAATAAACATAGTTCTCATAATATTTAAAGAGTACATAGTGCCTGAAGAATAACACTGACATCTAAGTTTGGCCTCTACATATGTGTATACACACACACACACACACACGGACACAGAGAGAGAGAGAACAAGACAAAAGATAGTGAGCTCCTAAACAATGAAAACCTGTTTTTAAGATGAACTTCTGGAGACAGAGAGGACAAAGAATTGGTTCCAGGCAGCTTCTTCTATAACCACAAGAGCCCACAAAGTAATTTCTATCAGTCACAAAACATCGTTTCTATCACAGAGGTAGTCATGCTTTCACGCACTTAATCGAGTCACTGATTTGCTTACAGATTTCAAGACTTAAGTCACAGTTCTTAATCAATTAACCAAATACATAATAATAAACAGCTCTGTGTTCCTAAGAGGATGTGAGATGTCAGTTTTAGGAGGCAGAATCTCCTCACACCCAGGAGAGGCTGCTGGTCAGAGGAGGTACGGTGCATTGTACACTATGGGCAAAGATGTAGAGAAGCCATTCATTTCCCCCGTTCGATGGTCCCCAAACACAAATCTACAAACTCAGCCTAAAAACTGCCTCGAGTGAATACTAGTATTTCTAAGCCACCACCAAAACAGTGATAGCATCTCAACCTCCTAATCCACCTCATTCCCCACCGATCCAGCATGGGGCTAAGGTTCCACAACAGACATCTTACTGGCACATTGTTTCCCTGACATGTAGACTGTTTATCTTAAATATACATCTCCACCTCTTTTCAGAACAAAAGAAACAGTTGTTTGGGTCCATTGCTTTGTTCGAGCAGCAGCGTGTACAGTGAGATGGAGAACCTGTCCTTTCCAGCATGTTAAATTCACACTGCAGCCTGCCGCTGCGATCTCAACACCTGGGAAGATTCCCTTGTCAAAGGAATGGCATGAATTTGTAAACGACGTGTCAAATCGTATATTGATAATGATGCTTAGGGTACATCTTTGTCAGCGTACCGGGAAATGCGCACTCGTGGTCACCTGGTCTTCTTGTCTTGATTTGCTGCTTTAAAATTTATCACTATTGTACATCATTATTGTGTGTGTAGGATGCAAGTTTGGGAAAACTGGAGGATGACTTTGCCCAGTTACTTCTCTGCTTCTACCTTCATGTCAACTTTGGGGACTGACTGGGGCCACCAGGCTTTCGTGGCAAGTACCCTTACACACCCATCTCATCCTTGTCCCCTAACTCTAATTTTGTGTTTTTACTATGTTTATTTGAATATAATTATTACAGGAATCCCTGCTGCCTTACTCTCAGGGGAAGTCTTTGCTGCAGTCACATATTCTGAACAAAAGTTTAACAAGATAGTGGAATGGGAAGAGTAAGAAAGAAAATCTGGGTCCTGAATAGTCTGCTGCCTTCCAGCTAACTTTTACATTCATACTGCGTGGGCTGGGTGGTTGTGTCAAGCATGGGCTGTTTGTACCCTGTTCGTGGCAGCTGCTGCAAAACTGATTTCATATCCTGAACCTTTCCTATTGACAGACAGGTATATGCCCTTATCACACACCGTATCTAAGGGGCTTCCCTGAGAAAAGTAAAGAAATCGTCTCTGAGTGCACACAGTTATGGTACTGAACCAACCACCCTTTGAAAAACGGTATTCGTCATCAGCTTAAAAAAAATAAACAGTCCAGCACCTAAGCATTTATATATATTTATGTATGTATATATACATGTGTGTATACATATATGAGTGCATATGTGTCGTATATATATAGTGTATGAAAAATAAGTTTTTATTTAATCTTTATAATATATGCAATGTGTTTGGATAAAATCCAGTCCCATTCCTTCCCCACAACTTCTTCCCTATCTCTTCTACCACTTCCCCTACCAATTACATATATATATATGTATATATGTAATATATATGTAAAAATAGCTATATTTTTTTTCTAGCCCAAGTTATTCTAACTTTAAAAAACGTAGCCATTTGCACTTGCAGATCTTTACAAAATCTCACAACTAAGCAAACAAGAGCTTTGTCTCAGTGTCACAGAGACACAACGGCAAGACTGGGGTTGTCTGAAGACACACGAATGTGTGCTCCTGTATGATGCTCACTATCACAACAGAGCCCTGCTGTAGTCTGAGGTCTGGTTTCACTCGCTGGGTGTGCTGCTTCCCCTTCAGCTCTAAGGGTGAACCTAGGGCCAGTGGGGCCCTCCCTCTCTAAGAGTCAAGGGTTCTCATGCCTCATCAAGGTGAGAGGAGCTCACTCTGTGGGAGACAAAAAGAAAAAAAAAAGCACCAACACTTGCTGGGTCCCCCTACTGTTTAAGAAATGCCTCCCTGCTCTTGGAAAGAAAAAAAAAAAAGATCAAACCATTCAAAATCCCAGTGTGGATGGGGGAAGAGCTCATGAAGACCCCCTCTTAGTTGAGTAGTTGTTGGCAGTTTGTGGCTGCACGGATGAAGGTCAGTTATCTTCAGGGACTCAGGCCCCAAGAGGCCACCCATGCCCCTTAGATGTCCTACACCCTTGCTCATACAGAAGCCACTAGCTGGATGCTGAGGGTATTTTTTTTTAAGCACATGTAATTAGGAGGGGAAAGTGGTGGGAGACAGGAAAGAAGTTGTGAGGAAGGAATGGGATAGATTTTATCTAAACACATTTTATGTATATATTAATATTCAATAAAAATTTATTTTTCATACAATATTTTTGATCATGTTTTTTCCAGCTCCTCCCTATTTCCTTACCCACTCAATTTCATTTTCTTTACCCTCCAAAAGCCCAAAGATTTTGTTTGTTTTGAAAATATTTTGAGAGAGAGAGAGAGAAAGAAAGAGAGAGAGAGAGAGAGAGAGAGAGAGAGATGGAAAACAGTTCCCACTTTCCTGCTGTTCCTCAGCTCTGGCACAGGAACCTAGTTCTCTTTAGGTTAATGATTTGACACACCTGAATAAAAATCTTTGTTAAGGCCCCAGCCCTTGCTCCTCCAGCCTGTAAAAATGAAGATTCCAAGATCATTCCAAAAGCTTTCCACTCTCACCTTTAGAGCTGGTGAACTGGGGAGAAGGGAAGACCATAAGTTCACACAGCCATTTTCTGAGGAAACAGTGAGGAAAGCACTAGGCTTCTTGAACCAGACGCTTTGACTCTCGGATCTGTTGTGATTCTCGAAGGTAAGGCATCTTTAACATTGACATCTTTATCTTGAAAAGGCAAGAAATATTTGCTAGAGTGCAGATGAACAGATGTCAGCATATCCAGTAAGTTTATTTTCTTCTCCATAAGATGAACACAAACCCAGAATTGAAAAAAATTCACAAAACAAACAAACAAAGAACAACAAAGAGAAGTTTTTAAAAATGTTCTATAAAGCCGGGCGGTGGTGGTGCACGCCTTTAATCCCAGCACTCGGGAGGCAGAGGCAGGCGGATCTCAGTGAGTTCGAGACCAACCTGGTCTACAGAGCTAGTTCCAGGACAGGCTCCAAAGCCACAGAGAAACCCTGTCTCGAAAAAACCAAAAAAAAAAAAAAAAAAAAAAATTTTCTATAAAAACCATCTCCAAGCCTTGACCTCCCTGGTTTATGACTGGCTCTAGTTGCTTCTTGCTAACTGCTCCCGCTGCCGGGGATCCTGCAGCAATTTTAATTCTTCCATTACACCCAATACTTCCTCTCCACTGGACTCAAGTGTGACATTTCATCGTTCATTTGCAGAGGCAAAAGGTAGTACAGATAGTCATGGTGACAACCACCAAGCAACACTCCTCACTTGCTGCTCACTATGTAGAATGTAGACCCGCTCCACCCATTAAACCTGAAGGCCATGGGATACTGCTCTGCCTCTGTTTAACATGCCTGCTGAAGATGTAAAACATGTCTAATACTGCTGTTTTTATGTGAAACTATTCAGAAAAGTCGTCTGGTCCATGGGGAACAGAAGACAGATTTGTTAAGACACAAGGTGGCAGTAGGAAATATTCATTTTGTTTAGTCCAATGGCATTTGGGTGACCTTTCCATCAGCAAGACCCTGCCTAAGTGCAGAATGCGATACACTGTGGCCCCTTAAAATAGGTAAATGCTCACTGCGCAAAGCTAAGAGGGAGAAGGGGTAAAAGGAAGAAAGAATCCATGGACTTCTTGGAGACAGACAAACCAGGAAAGCACATAAGGAAATGACCAGAATGTATGTATAAACGTTAAGTGATACAAGGATACAAGATACTATCTAGACACACATTCCTATAAACATTAATGCAATATTTGAGAATTATGACAATTAGAAATTTCCACACACAATGTTTGTTTATTATGTGCCTTTATAGTGAACTCCAGATTTTCCTGTTTAAAAGAAAAAAATCAAGGTATTACCAAGTGAAAGACAAAGGGCCCTTACTGACAAATGTGCTAATTTCAAAGTCCCGAAGTAGACCAAAGCAGAAAATAAATTGAGGTTCAATGACTCAGTTCACCAAGTAACAGAAGCTTTGTTGAAAATGGATGTATCAGACCTCAGCGTGATGAAGGAAAACTGACATAGTCAACATGATGGACTCACAGGGGCAACAGTCCGTAACGTATGTAATTGAGAAGTTTTTGATTGTTAAAGAATACTTCATGTAGCAATGAAAATAACAGGCAATTCCTTGACATAATATATAGGAAGCTTATTTCATTTTTATGTGCTATGTGTGTTATTAATTATATTATTAATATTAAAAATGTAATACCACACTAATCAAGGTCTCCTTCTCAACAAGTCAGAATTAAATAAATGCTGTTAGGCCCAGATCACAGAGTCCCCTAAAATCAACTAGGAGACTGAGTCCTGTATGTAAAAACAAAGAGCCTTTATTTGTATATAAGTTTGCAAACTCAGTCTCTCCGCCTATCCAGTTTTGGGTGATAGGAAAGCCACTAGCTCAGTTAGAGTTGGGTTTTTATAGTAGCAAAGGTGGGGGTGGGGAATTTCTAAGGTTCAGGACCTCTGATTGGCTGACATTTGTCTAGGGGTGTCCTGGTGAAAAGTGATGGGTGTGTGCTGGCAGGTGATCCTATCTACAATGGTTAGAATGTTTAGAATTTCCTTTGGATGGTCTGTTCCTAGGTGGTACCTGGGTAGTCTCAGTTTGTGGTCTTTCTTGGAACCAAGTATTGCCTCAGGGTAACCTACTGAGACTCAGGCTTCTGTTGAGCTTGTCATGGCTGGGTCCTATGTTTCCCCCTTCACAAGTACCAATGTCAGGACCCTATGGGTTCAAGGAGATAGTATTGGGACCTAAGAACCATTAGTTAACAGATTTTTCTAGGGTAGTGGCCATCCTCCAGGCCCTGTAGCTCTGATCTTTAAGTACAAACAAATTATAATTAGAATCCTGAATGTCCTTTTTGGTTCTGTGGTTCTGCAAAAAGAACCAAAGTGTCTTCTTATTGCAGAACCATTTTAGTTAATCAATTCATTAATAGACAACTCCAGGCCTACTTTTTTGGGGGGAGGGGTATGTCACTAGGCATTATAGGTAGCCATTTTTGTCTCCCGTGCCAGAGAGTTCCCCTTTGTTTCAGCATTTCAACCTATTCTGGGCAGGGAGCATGGGATGACGTGTTCCTTTCGCAACTACTTCAAGCTGATATTGGGGCATTGTTATCAGGGCCCAAGGAGGCTTATAAGCATTTATATCCTCAGATCTTCATATATCTTAAAACATTTTTTTTACTCAAGAGAACTAGTAGCTTTAGAAAAAAGCAAGGCTATATCATACAACAAAAGTATATGTTCAACTATGTTCATAGTAGCATTGTTTGTAATAGCCAGAACCTGGAAACAACCTAGATGCCCTTCAATGGAAAGAATGGATGAAGAAAGTATGGAATATATACATATTAGAGTACTACTCAGCAGTAAAAAACAATGACTTCTTGAATTTTGCATGCAAATGGACCGAAATAGAAAACACTATCCTGAGAGAGGTAAGCCAGACCCAAAAAGAGGAATATGGGATGTACTCACACATATTTGGTTTCTAGCCATAAATAATAGACATTGAACCTATAATTCGTGATCCTAGAAAAGCTAAATAAGATGGTGAACCCAAAGAAAGATGTATAGTCATCCTCCTGGAGATTAACTTTCATCAGGCAATGAAAGCAGACAGAGACAGAGACCCAAATTGGAACACCAGACTGAAATCCCAAGGTCCAAATCAGGAGCAGGAGAGAAAGCACGAGCAAGGAACTCAGGACCACGAGGGGTGCACCCACATACTGAGACATTGGGGATGATCTCTCGGGAACTCAACAAGGCCAGCTGGACTGGGTCTGAAAAAGCATGGGATAAAACTGGACTCTCTGAACATAGCGGACAATGAGGACTGCTGAGAAGTCAAGATCAATGACACTGGGTTTTGATCCTACTGCACGTACTGGCTTTGTAGGAGTCTAGGCAGTTTGGATGCTCAACTTACTAGACCTGGAAGGAGGTGGGAGGTCCTTGGACTTCCCACAAGGCAGGGAACCCGGACTGCTCTTCGGGCTGATGAGGGAGGGCGACTTGATTGGGGGAGGAGGAGGGATATGGGAGGCGGTGGAGGGGAGGAGGCAGAAATCTTTAATAAATAAATAAATAAAAGCTTTAAAAAAAAGAAAAAAAGCAAGGCTAGATAGATGGATGGATAGATAGATGATAGATAGATAGATAGATAGATAGATAGATAGATAGATAGATAGCACTGACAAGCTGGCTATAGCTTTGTGGAAGGATCTGAATATCTGTTGCTGCTAAACTGACAGCATTATAGCTGGCCTATCCATCAATACTATCAGAGATCCCAGAAGGATAAATAAGTTATACCTGAGTACAGACCAAGCAGCTTCCGAATCTATTAAAAATGGTAGCGACTGGAGACCATATACACTTAGCCATACCCAGATCTTCATAGCACTGGAGACAAAAGTATCCAGAACAGCAGTCTTACAGTCTTAGCCAGGCCCATAAGGTGATTTTTTTTCCCCCTTTGGAAGAGGGACATGGAAAAGACTGACCTTACCTTATTTTGTCTAGGCAAAAGTGGTACAATCGATTCTCCAAGGTCCTACTGTTTGTTCACAGTCTGGACCCAGTCCTGGCAACAGGTGTTGCACTGGGCATCTCGCTCAGTGGTCAGTCTCATCATAATCCAGGTGGAGACATCATAGTGTCTCATAATCTTCTCTGGAGACCTTGGGTTACTGCTAGGATCTCAGAGTCTCTGTCTAATATAAGCTTTTTAATCAGTATTTTAAACGCCGCAGATATTCTGCAGATCTCTGAAGTATGACGGCTGCCTAGGTAGATCTGATTAGACAAGTTTTGTTCCTAGTTACTTATTTTAAGTTTGACTTTGAAAACATATACAGGGGACTAAATAAGGCTTATACCAGTAATAATTATATCAGTTGTCTCCTGAGAAGGAAAGGAAAAAGTCAGGGTGAAATGGGGGCTGGAGGGAGCCTAGGGGCTAGCATTGCCCTTGACAAATTCTAAGGCACTATTGCCCGTGTTAGGGAAGAACCACAGAGATAAGGAGGATGACACCCTTTCTAGGGAGTAAGAATTTTTCTTAGCAACCTCAGGGATTGGGAGCTTTATCCAAAAGTCTGGCCTTCGGAAAAGGACTTTGTAGTTTTATCTCTGATAAGTAAGAGCCTTAGAAAGCAACAATTTTTTAATTGAAGTTCCTCTTAGTATCAATACAAAAATTTGTGACTCAGTTTATCCAATAGCTTAAACCTAACAAAGTTAGTAAAGACAAGGAGCCTAAACATACATCTTTAAGCCTGAATAAACCTTGAGCAAGGAGATACATTTTTTAAACCATTAGTTAATATTTTTAATGTTTTGATCTTTTAATATAATTTTTATGTTATGATGATCCTCCCATTACAAATTTTTTCCATTGTTATTTTACAACTGCAGTTTTGAGATTGTTATGAATCTTAATACAAACTTATGACATGCAGGTGGTCCTAGGTTACCCCTGTAAAAGGTTATTTTGTTTTGTTTTTACCCACCAAAGGGTCAAGAATCAATAAGCTGATAAACTGTTGCAGGCCCTTTGCCAAACTGCTTAGGCTCTTGCTTCATTACAAGAAATAAACATCCCAGTTTCTGGTTAGCATTAGGTTCTTATGGCTCTGACCCTAAGTTTTAGCCTTTTGTTTTAAGTTTAAATATTAACAATATAAAACATTTTATAAGCACAGATGTCCCACAGCCTTAACTGTTCTTTAAAAAATTAAAATCTTTTAAACGTCTTTCTGCAATATCAAAAACAAAGTACTCTTCAACTCCATTTTGAACGGCATATACATAACCTGTCTTTTAGATCTCAACCTGCTCTACTTCACTGTAGCTGGTACTTCTGGTGACTATCACCTGGCACTGGCATTTCTAAAACTGTTAAGGTCCATTGTTGCAACTGCACATTCTTGGGACTCTAGTCCTGCCATACATTTGTAAGCCTCAGCTGTTTCCTATGATCCCTTTATTTCTTTTTTAACTCTAGCAAAATGGCAATCCAAAATTTAAAATGAAATCATGTCTTATGGTTTCTTCAAATTACCCATGCATAATTTTAAGTTATCAATTTCCAGATTTACTAATTAACTTTTAACTAGTTTTATTTTAATATTAACAGATTTTTTACCATATCTAACAAAATAAACTTAAATCTGAAGCTACAGAATGTTTATATAAACCAAGTCCAAATTTTTTGACTGTTCTGCTTTGTTTTCTTCTTCTTCTCATTGTGTCCGGGACTTAGACTGACGGAGTCACAGAGGAAACTTTTAAATAAACATGGGTCTAGCAAAGGAAGAGCCACAATCCAACTCTAAAGTCAACTTTTCAATAAAAACAAAAAAAAAAGCAAAAGAAAGGTTTTAACATCATCTATACCAAAAATCATCTGAATTAAGTCCAGCAACCAGAGCTCAGAGGTAAATTCTGAAGTCAGGCCCATAAATGTGGCCACAGCAGTGATGGGTGGCAGAGACAGCAAAAATATCCAAACCATTTCTGTCTCAGTTCCATGCTTGCAGAAGAACGTATATAGACACACTTTTTAATAAAACAAGCATATTCAGAATTTGCAGGTATGAGAAATCATAGCAAACATAGTTTACATCTCCCCGACCTTCTATAACTTTTTTATATACCTTTAATCCATTTTCCTCTCTTCATTTTTTCAGTCTCCTGCTTTCTCTCTTGCTTTCCAGACAACACACCAAAGTCTTTCTGCTTCTCAGACAACATAAAACCTTTTACCAGAATCTTTCTTATGGTTTCCCTAAGTAGTATATAATATATTGTATGGTTACAATACTTTAAACAAGAACAGAAACATTCATATACTATAACAAAAATAACTTTAAATTTACACCACATAAAATCCTGTACCATCATGAAACATCCCCAAACCCTAACCAATAAAAATTTGTAACCAGACCCTCTAAATGATGACAGATATTTACAACCCATTGGATCCGAATGACGAAAGCAGCTTTTGTGGAGGGAAGTCTGGCTAAGGTTTCACAACACAGCCACTGAAGCTTAATACCTATAGCCAGTGTGCCCTTGGCCTGCGAAGCCAAACCTTGGTCAGGTTTGGCTAGAAGTCGAGGCATGTAGCCCTCAGGGCAGGCCAAAGGAGCCCATCCACCAGCATGGTATGCAGTGTGGTATGCAGCATGGGGGAAAAGGATTGTTAACTTCTCCAGCCATAGCAATTAATCCCAAATTCTCTTTTCAGTGTTTGAAATCGTATTGGGGCACACCCACCCCCTACAACTGTGGCTGGCAGCCTTGCTACATTGTAACCACAGGCTGTATAGCCCAGCCACCCATATATACAAACCTGATTCCCCCTACCCTCATGCATCAATGGCAAACCTGCCCAGGTTTCCCAGTGGTGGCATGCAGTGGGTCCCAAGAGCAGCCAGTCCCAGGCAGGGATGGTGCAGTTCCCCAAGTGGCTGCAGTGGGTCTCGAGTCTCAGGCAGGGAGCCGTGTGGTGGGTGAGAGACCTCGATGGGGCAGCCAGTCCCACAAGGAGAGACAGACAGATGGGCATACCACGAGACCATGCCACAAGTCTCTGAAGGTCCTGGGTAGGGAGCAATGCAGCAGGCAACAGACAGAGACATGGATAGGCATGTCATGCAGAGTGAAATTGGATATTTATTTAGTGGGTTATAGAAGGGAAAGGGGAGAAGGAGAGAAGAGCAGAAAGGAGAGAGAGAGAGAGAGAGAGAGAGAGAGAGAGAGAACAGAAGGGGGAAGGGAGAAGTGGGGGAGAAGGGAGAAAGAGAAGCTGCCTCTTCAATAGGAAAATGGAAAAGAAAGGGACTCAGGCTGGAAGCTGAAGATCAGCTTGCCTCCCGGATGGGGGAGTGTTGCAAGAGCTCCTTCTGCTCCTTCAGCCAATAGCCTTTAAGATACCAGCCCACTTGGGCGTGGCCTATTTGGCTTGAAAAAGCAGCGGTAGCCGTGCTCGCCCTCTCTTGCTTTGGAATCCACTTCCATCTACCATATTCTTTTCGTGGTTATACAGAAGGCTGTTGTCTAGGACAGTGATCTGTAAGGTTTTTTTTCCTTTAAATAAATAACCCTTTTATTAATCATAATTCCAGACTGGTGTGGGATTGTTTTCTGACTTTAGGGGAGGAGGCAGGAATGGCTTGTCTCTTAAAGGGACAGAGCAGACCATTATAGCCCCCACACTACAGGCCAAGGCTGACTCCTTCCAATGAAATTTTTAAGGTGGGTAGAGGTTGTTTGTCTAATCCCTTTTAGGAAAATACAGCCCTATGCTTATGGCCCTATCTCTGTAGTCCTTTAAGTGATCCAATATGAAAGTCAAAGAAGTTGTGATTTCAGTTTGTCCCATCACATCAGTCTCGTAAGTCAGAAAGAGGATGCACAAAAGACAAAACCAAACCGACACACAGAACAATGCAGAGTCCTCCTAGCATCTAGAGGCAAAACGGAACTAAAGATGACAGCGTCAAGCTGTTTTGCGGGTATGACCCACCCATCTATCTACAGAACTGAGTCACTGGGAGCATCCTGTATGTCTATCTACAGAGACCAAAGAGATCCACATTTATACCCAAATGCAGAAAAGCCCTGGGGATGTCACAGGTACCCCCACCATTATCTTTTTATGTGTCTGTGCAGAACTTCTACAGACTCTCACAGATTTTTGGGCCCATTTACAGAAGAATATCTAAGACAGAAAGATACAAAACTTACACACAAAAAACTTACTGGCTGCCTGAAGGCTCTACAGGGTGATGGTCTTGGTGGTTTTCAGGGATCCCGGAGAGCCCCCAAATGTTATGCCCAGATCACGGATTCCTCCAAAACCAGCTAAAAGATTGAGTTTTGTATGTAAAAACAAAGAGCCTTTATTCTTACACAGGTTTGCAAACACGGTCTCACCGTGTATCCAACGTATTGGAGTGATCGAAGAGCCCTGAGCTCAGTTAGAGTTGGGTTTTTATAGTAGCAAAGGTGGGGGTGGAGAATTTCTAAGGTTCAGGACCCCTGAATGGCTGTCATTTGTCTAGGGGTGTTCTGGTGAAAAGTGAAGGCTGTGTGCTGGTAGGTGATCCTATCCGTGATGGTTGGAACGTTAGGAATTTCCTTTGGATGGGTGGCGCCTGGATAGTCTCAGTTTGTGGTCTTTCTTGGAACCAGGTATTGCCCTAGAGTAAACTACTGGGGCTCGGGCTTCTGTTGAGCTTGTCATGGCTGGGTCGTACAAATGCCACATTCTTGATTATGCTAAGGCTAATTAAATCTAATTTGTCTTCTGTTGCCATATATAGGCAGCAGCTATACATGCTATCCAGGGGTAATCAATTGCCACCAACTGACTCCTTTTAAAGAGAGGAATGTCTGAAATTGGTGGCAGAACATGTGACCTGAGGCCAAACAGCTGTTTGCAATGTGCACGATTCTTTAATGACCAAGAGCAATGTTATTCTTCTTTCTAAAAACTGTTGTCCATTTTATCTGTGTGTTATATAGAAACTGATATGGTTTATCTGTCTAACCAGGCCTTCTTGGATTTAACTGCATAGAAAACAATGGACAAATGTGGGAAAGATTTTTTTCTTAACCTCAGTGCCCACAAGGACTAACCACTGCCTTTCAGTGAGATCCAACACTCACAGTGCCAGGGGACCTCAGCAAGTCCATGTCAGGACAAAGGATTTTAACTGGGTCCAAGCTTAAATGAGTTAAGTTTCAACTTTAATAGAAAACAATTAGAGAATGTATTTGGAATGGATAAATAATAGTTTTATTATTTAAATTTAAAGTTAAAGGAAGACTCAGAGACCTTGGATCACCCAATCCTCAAAAGGGAGGTCTCCATCAAATGCCTTCCCTCAGGGCTCAGGGAATCCTGCAGGAGAAGAAGTGGAAAGTTTTTAATAGCCAGTGGGAATGGAGGACACTAAGGAATTAAAGCCCTCTAAACCAGCAGGAACAACATACATAAGAGCTCACAGACTTGGCAGCAATCAAAGGACATGTGTCGAGTCCCAGCACTGAGACAGGAAATGGACAAAAGTGCCCATCTCAACCTACTAAGTCCAACTGATAGCCACTTGAAAATGAAAACTCAGTTCACTCCAGTGAGGTCTCATTGGGGATAGAAATCACTCTTTTTTTAAATTTATTTATTTATTTATTTATTAAAGATTTCTGTCTCTTCCCCACCACCGCCTCCCATTCCCCTCCCCCTCCCCCAATCAAGTCCCCCTCCCTCGCCAGCCCAAAGAGCAACCAGAAAGACCAGGATCAGGCCTAGCAGTAGATGGCATCTCTGGAGGAACTTTGTCACTTAAGGCTTTGACAGTGCTTTGCAGTTTGCATATGTATTATGAGTTCTGGTTTTGTGGTTTTTAGGGGAATGAATCCCCTAAAAACATAAAGTTTGCATGAATATGTGTGTCTGTGTCTACATGTGTATAGTCTCTGCCTTTTTTTCTTCTGTTTTTATTTGTCAGTTTGTTTATCCTATCCTGTTTTGTTTGGTTCTGTTTCATCTTATTTTATTAATATTCTTTAGATGCCTGTTTGTTTCCTGACAAGAAACAGAAAGGGTGTATATTCCAGTGGGAGGGAGGGTAGGGAAGAATCTCAGACAACTTAGTGGAAAGAAAACCATAATTGGAACTTATTATATTAAAAAATATTTTTAATAAAAGAAAGAAAGGAAAAGAAAAAAAGAAGAAGCCACAGCCCAAAATTTATTAAAATATACTCCAAACAAGAATATTGAGAACTCTTCAGGAATGGAGACCCATTATGGGTTTGATGATTCTTAAAGTTGGAAAGAAATGCTCAGACCCCTTCTTCTAAGGACAAAATGCTTCTAGATGCTTCCTAGCAAAGGAAAACAAATGTAGCTTTTGCTTTGGTCTCAGCCACAGGACAGCCTTCCTTATCTCCTACACTGTTATTTAATGATCCCATTTGGGAGGAGGGCATGTTTATCTTTATTATTTAAGTGTGTGTGTGTATGTGTATCTAAATGTCTATATGCCTGTGAGTGTGCACATTTGTACAGGTGTCTAAGGTCAGAAAAGGGTTTCAATGTGCACAGGTATCCAAGAAGGTCAGAAGAGGGTTTCAGATCCCAGAAGCTGGAGTTCCAAGTGCTTATGAGCTAACCTATAAAACTCCTGGGAACTGAACACGAGTGTACCAAGCACACTTTACAAGTGCACCAAGCACTCTTATCTGCGGCAATCTTTTGAGCCCTTGATTGTGTGTGTCTGAAAATGCACTTCAGGACTGGAGAGATGCCTCAGTCAGTTGACTCTTGGCCTTGCAAGTATGAGAACCAGAGTTTGGATGCCCAGAACCCATGGAAGAAGAAGAGCACTGTAGCTTTTGCCTATAATTACAGCGGCATGGAAACAAGAGCATGCCCGGAGATCATTGGCCATCTAGCCAATTAGTATGAGACCCTGCCTCAATCAAAATGTGAAAGGCCCCTGAGGAATTACACTGAGGTTATCCTCTGGCCTCCACACACAGGTATATAGACACACATGTATATAGACACACATGTTTATATACACATTTGCACAAACACACATACCACATGCTTGCATACACACAGGCACATATACATACAAGTAAGTAAAATAAATAAAAACCACAATTTACATTCATTCCCAATGGTTAGTGTCCTGGGGAGATGAAATACCACTGATTCCCAGTCTCTGAATCAGATCCCTCTCAGGGGTGATCGTTTCCCAGGCTTGCTCTTCTTATCCACAAATTACAGAATGGAGTCCCTTAACCCCTTCTGTCCACATCCATAGCACTCTTCCTTTATAATGGGTGGCTAGAAAGCAACTCAGAAGCTAAGCAGTGTAAACACAAAAGCCATTCTCATTCTTTAAACTCAACCATGGTGATAATGCAGTACCTTTCTTGAGTTTGCGATATGCTTCCTGTTTGGTTACTAACTGGCTTATTATCTACAAGAAAAAATTTTTTAAAAAGTCACAACTATTTCTGTTCTACAAAGCTAAAGCTCTTCTGTTTCATGGATGTAAGTTCAGCTTTTGTTTACCTCTGACCAAGCCTCGCAATTTACAAAATTCATAACTCATAAGGGTGTGAACTGCCAGCATCCTCCTCAAGCTTTGGGTCAGTTTTTCTCTCTTGTATCATTATGGATAAAAGAATTAGATGACAAAGGTCCATGAATGACCTCTAAATAACTCCCGTGTTTGAAGCTGATACTCTGACAGCTGTATTTCAGACAGACACTGAGTTTACCTTCTTCATATCGATAGTTTCCAAGTCACTGAAATTTTCATATTATATGTACCTCTACCTTCAGTAAAACCCTGTGAGAGTATACTCATTACCAACGCCTGTGCATGTGTTTCTCTGTGGGTATACACAGTAAATTAAGATGTCCTTCTGAGTTCAGTAGAGCTGTGCCCGGGAATGCTATCGCATTTAACCACAGGTTTGATCCAACTTCCTTTGTAAATCACTTGGGGCATGTGCTTTCTGAAATATGTATGTGAATTATTGCCTTATTTTCATACTGTGGGTATTGTTTATTATGGAAGGGCCATTAACCCTGTAAGATGCTGATAATCTTCCACTTGCTTGTCTACAGCAGAAGATCATTTACTGTCACACTGATTAAATATATTATGACAGCCCCGCTAGCAATGCACAAGGTATATACATGAAAAGACCATGCTTCATGGACTTCCTCGCTGCTCTCCAGCTCTCCACAGAAGAGTTTCTGGGTCTAATTTGATATTTTTTTGAATAAACAACATCACATTACAGAGAGCTTTTTTACTTTCATATTCTCAGATATATTGGTCTCCAGAGAGACCCCAAGAAAAGGAATTGTATTAAAAACGACACAAAGTAACACTTCTGATTACATTTATTATTAGTGTCCAGAGTCTGTGTACGTTAGACCCCAGAAACTTCGAACTCAAGGTGCCTCCTTTACTACAAGCAATAAAAACAAATTTCCCCAAGACAAGCACTAACAGAATGATACTCCCCAGCTTAGTCTTAAGCCTCAGCCTACCAGGGGAGCTTGAGCGTGGCATACACGGATCCATCCCACATACACACGTCCATAAAGATACATTATAAATTACAGTTTCTACATACTGTCTCTATACACAGGGAGAAGCTGCTATAATTTAGTTATTTACTATGTACTACCAGTGCTGTAAAATGTCATTTTCTAAGAATACATCCGAGGCTTAAGTCAGCATTTTTATGATATCATCTGCACTGGGAAAACATTAAAGGCTCAATATTTAATAAACATAATAAACATCCCCATGAAACAAATTGTTCATAAACTACCTGTTTAATTTTTCAAGGTTCCTGAACCACATATTTTCTTATTAGTTGTGAGCCTGCTGGGTTGGAGGATAGATAGGGCCTGTCAGGGATGGAATATAATGTAGCGGTTTTATGAATTATTTCTTTGAGGGAAAGCCTATTACAGCTGACAAGAGGGTGATGATATTAGCCCATCATCATTCAGACGGCACCACCCTTCCCCCTTTCATCCGTCAGGCCCCTTGTATGGGGCTGGAAGCCACACCGTCTTTGCACAGCCAACACAAAGACAAATTTTCCTCTTTTTCTGAGTCCATGAAACATTTAGTATTTCATTTTGAATCATGGCAGATGACAGAAACAAATGGCCTAATGAATCTCGCTTATTGTCCCTTGCAAATCCGATGAGCTAAAAGTAAAAATCTCTGTTTCCATTCTCTGTTTTGGTTTTTCCTTTCTTCCCTCTTTTTGTTTCCTTTTTTTAATGCACTTCTTCTTCCTGGGAGATATTGGCAATATTCTAAACTGAGTCTGAAGTCATACAATTATTTTTATAAATAAGCCTTTGGATTTCTTAATCAGCCCCATCATTATTGACTGGCTCTTTCACCACTACAGTCTACAGTCCCCTTTTGGGGGATGTGCATTTTAAAAATCTTGTTGCTTTATAATATATAAATACACCAAGAGACAAGATCAGAAGAGAAAAATAATAACAGATAAATTCTTAATGTCTTTGGGGAAAACGATCAAGATGAATGAAAGGGCAGTGAGAACTAGGTGCCTTCTCTCCTGGTATTTATTGGAAGTTGAACCACATTTTCCACGTTGCTGCTTTGCAAGTGATAGGTCCAAGCATGCACAAAATCTATGGTTGCTTTTCCCCAGTTGTCCCTGTTATGAGTGTGGCCTGGATTGCAGGGATTGGGGCATCTGCTGAGTGGGGCTACTCTAGACGTGTGCCTGCTCACCAGTAGCATTCTTCCCTTGGCTATCTGGCAAGCTCCTGGGCAAAGCTGAGTCCAAGGCCATGGCACCCAGGTGACCTGGCAAACAGCATCCATCAAAATCAAATCCCCTTTATTGCTCTCTGCTACACTTTTTAAAGGAAAGTCTTGTTCCCTATATACATTCTGGCCCATTTAGCTGCTTCAAATGGTGTTCTTACAGGGCCCCAGTTCCCAGGCCTAGCCTATAGTATATATTTATGCTTTCAATTCATTTGATTGTGTTAAGACGCACCCCCCCCCAAAAAAAAAGAAGTGCAGAATTGGATCTAAAATAAGGAAGATGGTTGGACTCCTAAGAGAAAATGAGAAAAACCCCTTCTCTGGTTCTTTGCTCTGCCTTGGCCTCTTTTATCCTTTTCTCTGCTTCTCTATAATGGCTTTTTCACAGCCATTAGAGTTGTCAAGTAAATTTTTCTTAGTTCAAGTATGTACAATTGATCCTGATAGATGTTAATAGCTCCAAACTAAGGCAGAGGCTGCAGTCAACAACAAGAATACTAATTCTGGGCTTAAAAAGAAAACAAAGGGGGAGGTGGAGAGAGTTTGACAGCTGATGCCCTAACATAGACCAGAGGTGTTCCAGGTCAAATTCCCTTCATTTTTAGAGAAAGCACTGGCCAGTAAGGCTTATAAGTCACACCGCATTAATTATTTAGGTCTACATAATTTCATGTTTCTGTAGAGTATAAAAGAGTGCTGACCATTCTTGATCAAATGAACTTCAAATTTCCCAGTTTTCTTTGATCGTGTAAGTTTCTTTCAGAAGGAAAACACCCCCATGAAACTCTGTTTTTAATATATTTTGCGAATTCTTCTAACCAAACTTTTGCTGATTGTCATAATTATGACTCAGGCTTTAGGAAGTACTGTATCAAAATCATCTAACACTTTTATTATGCTCTCAAGTTACCCGTTTCAAAACTGGCCACTTTTTACCTCTTTCCTGGTGATTAAGGCTTCGGAGCTCTCGAAACCACTGTTTGCTTTCCTAAAGAGTGATTATTATAACAAAGTCACTTATTTCATAAATTTCTAAAGAATAAGGAAACTTTAAAGTCCGCTAGTGAGGTCAAAGACAATTATACAAAGAGCACTTTCGATAAGCATATAGGTCTAACCATTTGATCAGTTGAGAATTATCCTTACTGCCTCTGGTAGCCTCTCTGTGTCTATCACTAAACCTGGCTTATATTCCAGGCTCAATAAAAAAAAAAATAATTGGAAGAATCAATTAACTTTACCTTTCTATCTCCTGTGTTTTATCAGTTGAAAGAAAAAGTTGTGCTTACAAAGACAAAAACATTAATGTACCTTCAACTCTGCAGTAAACTAAACCCAAAATGAAAAGCAAAAGGAAGCAATACAAATATTTTCCCCATAGACTTGGTTGACTATTTTTAAAAATTTTGTTTATTTTCTGTGTATGTGTGTATATATGAACATATATATGTATATCTCACGTGTGCAAAGTCCCACAGAGGCCAGAAAAGAGCATCAGGTCCCCTATGGCTGAGTTACAAGCATTTACCTATCAGTTGGGACTATGGGTACTGAGAAGCAAACCGTTAGGTTTGCTGTTAAGCAAGTGTTCTTAACCACTGATTCATCTCTCTAGCTCCCTGACTTGATTTTTAAAAGACTTAACATAAAAATACATCTTTGGGAAGTTAACTTGGCTTTTTCCAGTCTCTGTATTCCTATAATCAAGGCAAATAAATATTCTATTTAATCATGGAGATCAATTTTTTTCAAGGTGCTAAAAACAGAACAAAACAAAACTGTCCTACCATGTCTTCACATGGTTTAAGCCCTGAAAACCTAACTAGAAAAAAAAAAAAAGGAAAGAAGACAAGACAGACACAAGGATATGTGGGCACAAAAAGACTAGGATTTGATGATGTGGATTCTCAGATGGCGAAGCTTCAGCAACCTGGAAGCTCAGTGAGTTCACTATATACAGTTAAGCATGGAGCCCAGCTTGTTGCATAGAGCCAGACAAGAAATTGGAGTAATTACATACAACTAAACAATGAGCTAGGATTATTATATAAAGCTGAACGAGGTAGGCAGTTTTTTCCTAATCTTAGTAGAGATGGTCTCAATAGGGGAGCACTCTTCAGGCTGTAAGCATTCTGGGTGAGGAAAAAACTACAGTATATTTTCTGTACACATTATGAACATCCGGAGGAGAAGCAGAGGGTAAAGGCCTTGCCATCCCTCTGAGTCTCACCTGGGGAAAGGATTGGCCACTCCTTGAGACAGGTGTATTGGTGTCCTTAAAATGTTCATACCATTGTCAAATAATACACATTTTCTCACTTCACTTGCTCACTGTATCATCCCCATAAACTCTACAAAAACATGACAAGCTCTTTCTCTCTCTCTCTCTCTCTCTCTCTCTCTCTCTCTCACGCACGCACACACACACACACACACACACACACACACCAAAACCCACAGTGGTATATTTATTAATTATGATACAATGTTACAAACTCCACCATCAACTCAGGTGGGATAAGGGAAACACAATTTGAGACGTAGTGTTTGAGGGGTCCCGTTAACAGAGCTGGGAGCACTGGTAATATTGCAACTGCTGTTTTTGTAGGTCAGAAATGGTTGAATATCAGCAAGTTTATGTGGCTTGACTTAATTAGATGCTATATTTGTATGAAGCCTAAATTGCATTTTTTTTAAAAAAATAGAAGTACATAAAATTGTTCAATGGTGTCTCAGAGCCCAATGAGGGGGTAGTTATTACTGCCAAAGTCAACATAAAATTTCATTAAAAGAATTCAATACCAACAGAGTTCAAGGAAAGCCCCAGGAATTTGCTTACATTTCTGGCAATAGGTCAACTCTTTTCATCCCTAGGAGAGTAACTTACTCTCCTCCATGTCTCTCCAATTTATAGAATACATGAAATTCTTCTCCCTCTGTCAATACTTTGGCTCCATAGAAATTGTCAATCAAAGTTTTAAAATAATAGAATGGCGAGGAATACACCTTGGGCTTCTGACCAGCATATACACATAGGATTTCATACTCAGAGGTTTCCTTCACCACCACTCCCAAGCAGACATTGTCCTCGAATTGGCAACGATTTCATTTTTATTAGCAATTATCTCTGATTTTTGTGTCTTCTGAATGATGCCTGATGGGAAACCAGGGGCTGTACCAGGGGCTGGAAACTGGACTCCTGCGAAGCCCCATCTCCTGCCACCTCTGTTCTTTGTTTCTTGGACTGGTAGGTACAGCTAACTAACCTAGTCTATCTATCATCCTGGTAATTTCTGAGTAGGAATACAGCAAGTGCTGAGGTGGGCACTACTGAGTCCCTGCCTGCTGGGGTGGAAAGAAACATCCACTCCCTGCAGATTAAGCACTGTCAAGAGACCAAAGAAGCAACTCAACTTGACCCAAGTCTAGTATAGTGAATCAGTTGAGTTTATTAGAGCTACTTACAGGAATGTGAGTGAGTCTTAGAAAGCTCTACTATGTTTGCTGAGTTCGGAGCCTCCTATCATTAGATTTTTGTTCCCCTCCATCTTAAGTGGGGATGTTTCAGTTTGTAGATAATGGCCAGACAAGTCTACATACCCTAAGTATCCTACATTCTAGTCCTGGGTGTTGTAGGCAATGGCCACACAAGTATACACACCCTAAGTATCCTACATTCTAGTCCTGGGTGTTGTTTGTAGGCAATGAGCATACAAGTATACATACCCTAAGTATCCTACATTCTAGTCCTGGATGTTATAGATAATGGCCACACAAGTATACATACCCTAAGTATCCTACATTCTAGTCTTGGGAATAACCACACGAGTATACACACCCTGAGTAGCCTATATTCTAGCACTGAGTCCTGTGCTCCTTTGAATGTCTGAATTTCATTACAAGACAAAAATATACAGGATTGAGAGGCACCATAGAGGAAAAAAGAGGCCTTCTTTCCTTACTTTTAAAACAAGGAGTCCTCCAAATTTATTTTTCACTTACTATTGCAGACAATGCTGTTAGGAATGAGCAAGGAAACTATGCAAGGTAATGCAGCCCAATGTCTTGGAGTTTATCTTTCCTGCCTAAAGTAAATAAACTATCAACTTCAGAAAGCAGGGTGGTGGAGGCAAAAGATGTCATTATCTCACGAGAGCTCAGCTGTCCTTTCTTCTACTGAGGCTAAGAATCTGAATGCTGAACATTTCACTACACCCTAGATGAGAAAGTAAAACGATGCCAGGAGATCTTTAAGCATACATGGACCCTGCAACTAGAATCTGAATCCTTGACTGGACAATTTTAAGTGTTTTGACTAATTCGAATGAACTTTTCTAACATTGGAAGAATCTCTTCAATGTGTGTGTGTTGTTATAACAATCCACGCACCATTTCTTGCTAATACTTCCATTTTTCTTTTAACCACATGCTGAGATAGACAATGAGGGGATTCTGCATTTCACATTGTAACCATTTCCAAGCCTATGTGGAGAATGCATACGAAAGGAAAGGTAATGAGGTTCTTGTTGAAAGAACGCTTCTGGTTCTGTGTGTATTAGGTACCAAAGCAAAATTCTGAACATCCTGAAATGGGTCCTCTTTCTTACTGTCCAACACATACTATCTTTTGGTTTTAAATTAATTTTTGCATGTGTTTCTTTCATCCTATGAGTTGTTAAATGTGTTTAAGTCAACTTCTTGAATAATTTAATTTGCTCATGATAGATGCTCAATAGAATTGTCTACTGATAAATTAATTAGTATTAAATCCAACACCCCAAAAATCTTGTCTGCAGTCTAACATTTAGTTTTCTAACAATCACAAGTAACTGTGCAATTGTTGTGTGTGATGTGGTCCATCTACACATTTTCCTTCACTTTCTACTTACATCAAATTCCCCCATTTGCCAAGATCCAAATCTAATGCAACCACCTTTCTGAGGTTTTCCACCAATGGTGTCATGTACTCTATGGACTCTCTACTCACCCAGTAGAATCAGTTTCTGTTAAAGTAATGACCATACTGTCTTATTTTTGTCCTTTGGAACCCAACGCTCAGCTCAAGCCCTTAGTGCATATATCCCCATCTTCTCCATCTCTCTCAACCAGGAGTTCATTGTTCTCCAACAGAGATCAAGTTTAATTAATCTCCAGATGTCAGAGCTGAGAAATAGATTTGTAAGGATTTCCAGCACAGCAGCAGTGTTAAGTAGATACTTACCTGTGTACAGATGAAAACATTACTCACTGAGTAGCTAATTATGATTTCTAGAGTAAACCAAGAATGAACCTCATCTCCATGATGAAAACAAACAGAGCAATAAGAAGTAAAAGTGTCAGAAACAAACAAACAAACAAAAAAGCGGGGCGGTGGTGGCGCACACCTTTAATCCCAGCACTTGGGAGGCAGAGACAGGTGGATCTCTGTGAGTTCGAGGCCAGCCTGGTCTACAAGAGCTAGTTCCAGGACAGGCTCCAAAACCGCAGAGAAACCCTGTCTCAAAGAATCCCCCCCCCCCAAAAAAAGAAGTAAAAGTGTCCAGTAAACAAGCTGTGGAAATTGTGTTGCATTGCAGCAACAGAGAGAAATATAATGGCTAAGTCTATTGAAGACATAAACTTTCTCAAAACAGAGTCAGCATATCCAGTCTTTAGAAAAAACATATCAAAGTGCAATACTTCATTCTTTGCCTGCAATGTCATCTTTAAATATACAACTCACTTTATCTTGGATGCCTGATGTCATCGTTTAGATTTCAAGACCCAGTGTTTTGCTTCTTCCATCTTTTACTCCTCATTTTGCGATCCAATTATAATCTTATTGACCTGCTGTGAAAGGATGCTGTCTATTAAAAATGTCTTTCTTTCTGTCAGTTGGTTCAGTGTCCCACAAAAGACAATTGTTAACTTTGATTTGTATATATATATCTAATTTCCCCAATTAGAAACTGGGGAAAAAATCAGACCAATCAAACCATATTCCAATTCATGTAAAATTAACAAAGTAAAAAATGAAATATTGAAATGTTTTAGAAATGACTCTGACAGCCAAAAGACATAGCAAATACAATAAGCAGTCACTTGTTGTACTTAAGAAATGAAAGAGGAATTTTGGCAGACTCTCCCCGTTGACCACAGGTATCCAGCTCTCCTCTCTCCCTCCACATTCTGAGTGATGACTGGAAAATATGGTTAACATCCCCACGTGTCTTTGGTGTGCTCAGGATATTTTGGCAGAGCATAAAGGCTTACCTCTGTATCTCCATGCTTTCTCACAAGCGTTGTATTCCTTAGGGTCCTAATGATGATGCCTATTGGCTCCCTCACTTAAACTGCTATATAATATTTCACTTTCCTTAGTATATTGTTCTTTTTTCATCTGTTTTCAAAATTGGCAGTGTTATTTTCAATATTCTTTTATTTGTGCTTACAAGAATATATGCTTTGACTATATAGCTAAAATCCTTATGTTTAATATTATTGAATTTATTAATTTCTCCTTCATAGTTTTTACTTTATAAAATATTATTCCCTACTCTAAATGAATTATTTGATTACTAAAACTTAAAATGTTTCCCTGTAAGTTTATTTTTCGGGTTTATTTTTGTGCATGGTATGACATAATAAAAATATTTTGATATAATAATTAGCCCCAACTGTATTTACTGAACATATATTCATTTCCTCATTGGTATCGGAGAAAATTATGACCATTATTGGATATTTTT